>NW_028317943.1:17797000-18403750 GCF_062004578.1 Staurois parvus
CTCCCATTGCTGCTGTCTCCATCGCCACACTCTGCCATGTGCCACTTTCAGGTCTCCTCACACACTGCTGGTGTGTAGAATTTTTTGACATAGGGTGCTGGCAGATTACGGGCATCCTATAGCTGCTGCCAGGCCCCTAATCTGCCATAGGCCCCTATATACCGCCTCCTCATTCTGCTGCCAGGTCCAGAGTCTCTCATGGGTCCCTGTACGGCCTCCCATTGCTGCTGTCTCCATCGCCACACTCTGCCATGTGCCACTTTCAGGTCTCCTCACACACTGCTGGTGTGTAGAATTTTTTGACATAGGGTGCTGGCAGATTACGGGCCTCCTATAGCTGCTGCCAGGCCCCTAATCTGCCATAGGCCCCTATATACCGCCTCCTCATGCTGCTGCCAGGTCCAGAGTCTCTCATGGGTCCCTGTACGGCCTCCCATTGCTGCTGTCTCCATCGCCACACTCTGCCATGTGCCACTTTCAGGTCTCCTCACACACTGCTGGTGTGTAGAATTTTTTGACATAGGGTGCTGGCAGATTACGGGCCTCCTATAGCTGCTGCCAGGCCCCTAATCTGCCATAGGCCCCTATATACCGCCTCCTCATGCTGCTGCCAGGTCCAGAGTCTCTCATGGGTCCCTGTACGGCCTCCCATTGCTGCTGTCTCCATAGCCACACTCTGCCATGTGCCACTTTCAGGTCTCCTCACACTGCTGGTGTGTTGAATTTTTTGACATAGGGTGCTGGCAGATTACGGGCCTCCCATTGCTGCTGCCAGGCATGTAATCTGCCATGGGCCCCCGTACCGACTCCTCATGCTGTGACGTTGCAACAAGGTGGAATTCAACCCTACATATGTTAGACCGCCTTTACCAACAGCGAAAGGCCATCACCGATTTCCTGATGTTAAAAGCGGATAAAGGTACTCCCTGTGTAACTTAGATGTCAGCCATTGGCAGCTCATGCGTGACACCTGCGCTTGCTCAGGCCCTTTGAGGAGGCCACGCTATTCGTGAGTCGGCAGGACTATGGGATGAACGACGTCATTCCTCTGTTGCACGTCCTGGAACAAATGCTGTTAACAATGGCTGGTCAGGGTGCGGTAGACGTGGCGCACAGATCTCAACGCCACATGACCCCTGTGGGGGCAGGACAGGAAGAAGAGGAGGAGGTAGAGGAGGACATTGGTGCTCAGGAATTATTGAGTGAAATGGGTGGTTTTTCCACTCAGCGGACAGGAGTGGAGGAGCAGGAGCATCTGGTAGAGGAGGAGGAGGAGGAGACAGAGGACCCAGACGCACCGTGGCAGTATGCTGTGGAGATGGAGGCAGGGAGTCCCTCGCATTCCTTGGCACAAATGGCCCATAGCATGCTCGGTTGCTTGCGTAGCGACAGCCGAATAATAACCATCAGACAGAGGGATGACTTTTGGCTGTCCACCTTGTTGGACCCTCGCTACCGTTCAAAAATGGTGGCCTTTTTCACACCTGCTGAGAGGGAGGCCAAAATAACGTACTATAAAAACCACCTATGTAGTCAGCTGGTCTCTGCCTGTCTGCGCCAACGTCCATCCTCAGACACTGTGGGCCCTGTGCGCTCGCGTTCCGCTGCCATGGCAGCAGGGGAGGGGTGGGGTGGTAGGAGCAGTGGCAGCTCCACCAGCAGCGGCTGCCTCAGTCTGCAGTCGATGATGAGTAGCTTTCTTCACCAGCGCAGTGAGGAAACTACTAACCAGCCGCAGCAGCAGCAGCAGCAGCAGCATCAGGTGGACCTGGAGCAGGACCTCAAACAACAGGCTTGGGCCTACTTGGACAGCACCCTGCCAACCGAGGTAGACAATCCCCTTGACTACTGGGCAACGAAACTTGACCTTTGGCCCCAACTAGCTGAATTTGCCCTTGAAAGGCTGTCATGCCCGGCCAGTAGCGTGGCATCGGAGCGCGTGTTTAGTGCGGCAGGAGGTATTGCAACTCCGCGGAGGACACGACTGTCCACCCAAAGTGTGGAGAGACTGACGTTTGTGAAAATGAATCAGGCGTGGATTAGTCTGGATTTCAAACCACCAGTTCCTGACACAACTGACTAAATCCGCCATGAATCATGCCCCAAACATGTGCCACTTTCAGGTCTCCTCACACTGCTGGTGTGTTCCATTTTTTGTCATAGGGTGCTGGCAGATTACGGGCCTCCCATAGCTGCTGCCAGGCCCCTAATCTGCCATGGGCCCCTATACCGCCTCCTCATGCTGCTGCCAAGTCCAGAGTCTCTCATGGGTCCCTGTACGGCCTCCCATTGCTGCTGTCTCCATCGCCACACTCTGCCATGTGCCACTTTCAGGTCTCCTCACACTGCTGGTGTATTCCATTTTTTGTCATAGGGTGCTGGCAGATTACGGGCCTCCAATAGCTGCTGCCAGGCCCCTAATCTGCCATGGGCCCCTATACCGCCTCCTCATGCTGCTGCCAGGTCCTGAGTCTGTCATGGGTCCCTGTACGGCCTCCCATTGCTGCTGTCTCCATCGCCACACTCTGCCATGTGCCACTTTCAGGTCTCCTCACACTGCTGGTGGGTTCCATTTTTTGTCATAGGGTGCTGGCAGATTACGGGCCTCCCATAGCTGCTGCCAGGCCCCTAATCTGCCATAGGCCCCCGTACCGACTCCTCATGCTGCTGCCAGGCCCGTAATCTGTCATGGGCCCCTGTTGTCGCTTGTTGGCATATTCCGCTCGTTCAGATGCTCCTTCTCCTGCTACTCCTCTTCACGGATTCCGTCAGCAGTCTTTCTTGGAATCCGTTTCCAAGAGACAACAGTTTGCGAGCATGCACCAGACGGTGCAGAAACTGAACGTCCTCCTGTCCAAGTTGCTGCTGCCAGGCTCGTAATCTGTCATGCGCCCCTGTACCGCCTCCTCATGCTGCTGCCAGGTCCAGAGTGTGTCATGGGCCCCCGTACCGACTCCAAATGCTGCTGCCAGGCCCGTAATCTGTCATGGGCCCCTGTACCGCCTCCCCATGCTGCTGCCAGGTCCAGATTGTGTCATGGGTCCCTGTACGGCCTCCCATTGCTGCTGCCAGGCCTGTAATCTGCCATGGGCCCCCGTACCGACTCCTCATGCTGCTGCCAGGCCCGTAATCTGCCATGGGCCCCTGTACCACCTCCTCATGCTGCTGCCAGGTCCAGAGTGTGTCATGGGTCCCTGTACGGCCTCCCATTGCTGCTGTCTCTATCGCCACACTCTGCCATGTGCCACTTTCAGGTCTCCTCACACTGCTGGTGGTTTCCATTTTTGTCATAGGGTGCTGTATGGCCTCCCATTGCTGCTGCCTCCACCGCCACACTGTGGCTCCACACTCTGGTTTTGGCCCCGTGACTGGCCAAATGAGTGAAGTGTGCGGTGATTCTAAGATCGACGGCACTCATCTGCATGTCATACTGCCTGACAGTATTATTTCTCTTCCCCAGCAGACTCCAAGGGCATTTAAATTAAAGGTACAGTGTTCAGCACTAATATTAAGTCTCTCTGAAGCCTAGAAACACCCTTTTTTAAGTTAAATTCACAGCGAATATATTCAACTCGAATCGAAATTTTTCCACGAATTCGCCGAATCAGTCGAATCGAATTTTTGAATACTTCGCTCATCTCTAAATATGAGTGTGATTTTATATAATTTTATTATGCCAATTTGGCTTTGTTTCTGCCTGTCTGTGGTCCACCTGATGTCACTTCTGGTGCACGCTTGGACATCACTTTCATTGCGACCAGATCAGCACTGCTGGGGACTCAAGAAGCCATTCTTCATACCCATTGCCTTTCCATCTACACCTTGGACAAACAATTTAGTAGGGTATCTTCAGTGTCATCAGCACACCAACCCTATGCCATCACATCGGCATTTTCAGCAAGCGTGACGACACACAGTTACGCGACTCTTCTTATCCATAGAACAGTGTCAATTTTTATCTCTGCCTACAGCATGGTTCAGATGACATGAGTTGCTTAACCTTTAAGACAATTTTTTAAACTGTCTATTGGATATATAAAACTTTTATCTGTTATTATTACCTTGGACTATATGTGTTTCTGCTGAATATACCATGAATACTGTATGTCTGGACAGTCCATATGAGTCAGCACCATTGTATGCCCTTTGCCATAGAGTGCTTTGATATAGTTTGCTTGTTCTTACAAAAACATTGCTCCTGGTGGTTGTTAGAGCTGCTGAAGGTTGGCCCTTCTACATTATATAGCATATGAATATTTTTGGCTAATTCATTCTCTAACAAGGTTACCATTGCCCAGTTGTGTGTTGTTTTAATACATACTAGGTTTTCTAACCTGTCTGATAAACCTTGCCTGCCCCGATAGATATGAAATCATTGCCTGATGTGGGCAAAAACATCTCAGTAAGATTATAACAGAAAACAACCATTCAAATCACTACTAATAAAATTACTTGTTTTAGCACGTGTGGCTAAAAGTATGTGTTTAATAATTAGATTGACAGCACAGTGGCTAAATGGTTAGCACTTCCACCTGGCAGTACTAGTGGTTGTTGGTTTGAATACCAACCACGGCACCACCTACCTGGAGTGTGCATGTTCTCCCTGTGCCTGCGTGGGTTTCCTCCAGGTACTCTGGTTTCCTCTCACACTCCAAAGACATGCTAGTAGATTAATTGGATGCTGTCTAAATTGGCCCTAGTATGTATGAATGTATGTTAGGGACTTTGAATTTTACGCCCCTTGAGGGTTAGGGACTGATGTGAATGTACATTATACATGAAAATTGCTCGTATTGCATCATATACTCACCATTGTGTAAATATGTATCCCTGTAGTAAGCAGAAATAAAACCCTTATTAACCCAGTTTATACCTATGAGTCATGGCCCAGTATTTACTGTTATTTCACATTTTTTTCCATGTGTTTTGTTACAGATACATGGATTAATCTGCAAAATCCAGAATTTGATCCAGATTGTTCTGATTCTTCTGATCAAGAGGTGAATATCAGATTAAGATTTTGAAAGATACATTTCTCCAGTCAATTAGAGCACTGTTTTGAATATAGTAATTAATTTGTAATGCTGAAAACTACAATATGTCTAACAAGAATATAGAATAAGAAAAAGAGGAAATGTCTAAAAAGTAAATGTTAAACTATATCAAGAACTCTTATCATGGGTTTCAATAAAACCTTAACAACACCTGTGCTATGGCACCTTAAAATGTCCTGCACCAGATTAATAAATCCATGATGTCCATTTTGGTAGCTTTACCAACACGTGGTGGATTGAGATAGTTCTTAATAGCACCACTTTTACAAGGTAGCATCATAACTTTACCAAATTCAAAAATCATTACCTCCAGTTCATAGATAATGAAAGTTGAGTTAATTAAGATCAACTATAGGTGGAGAGTACAGAGACAGAGTCCCTTCCTCTGTATGCTGTGTAGTAGAAGCAGTGTAGCAGTGGTGACATATTTAGCACCACTATCCCCTCCCCTCCCGACCTGTCAATGGTTGCCTACAGCTTCCAAACAAGTAGTGGAGCTACAGTGGGTGGAGCCTGAGGGCGAATCTAGTAGACACTAGTTCCCCTTCAGGTCCCCTCTCTCCTTATGACTGAAAACATGCAGTAGACAGATTCTATAGCCAACAGCAGGTTGTCTGTTGGCTAAAGACCCACCCACAACGTACGTTCAATTATGTACCTGCTTATAATCTGTTGTCTGCACCCACATTTGTTGTGTGGAGGTACATAGGAATTCTATAGAGTGTTTTAGATCTAATCCCATGCAGTAGTAAGCCAGAATATTTTAGAAAGTGGCTGAATTCCTGGAGTTCAGCTTCAATGTTGCTGCTTAGTTTTTACTAGCTTACATACAACCTATATCAATGTTCTTCAATCCACTGCCAGAATCCATGATGAAACATTTTTGTACCCCATTATCTAAATATCTTGGTGTTAGCATGATAACATTAAAAAACAACCATTATACTTTACTCTTTATAACTTGAGATCAGCTCCCTCTCTCCCAACACACACCTCCATTTTCTGACATCACAAACTATTTAGGAGAGGCCCAACTTCCTATCCTCACACAGGATGAACGTGAATCCCTTAGCCAACCGATAGCTTGCAGCGGCAGTGGCCTAGAAAGACCCCTGGCTCCGATGGCTTTACACTTGCATACTATAAAGCCTTCATGCCCCAGCTCACACTTTACTTCCTGGAAACCTTCAACGCCATCATGGATGGCCAGGGTGTTCCCTCTGACCTTTTTTTAGAACCAGCATTTCTGTTATTACGAAGCCTGACAAGGACCCATTACTTTGCTCCAGCTACCGTCCCATTTCACTCTTGAATTGTGACATTAAGCTATACATTAAAATACCAGCGACCAGATTGAATGTTATCCTACAACGTCTTTTCTCCCTAGACCAAGTGGGGTTTATTCAAACTAGAGAGGCCAGAGACAACACCATTAGAACTTTGAATATCATTGATTCAGCTAAAAGACATAATACTCATCTACTACTTCTGTCCACTGACACCGAAAAGGCATTTGACAGGGTCAATTGGGCCTTTCTCTCTGAAAATCTTAAACATTTTGGAATACCTCCCCAGAGCCTATCATGGATATACGCTCTTTATTCCACCCCCTTAGCTACCTTTCGAGTCAATGGCTTCAACGCTGACCCTTTTGTAGTCTCTAATGGCACCAGAAAGGGTGGCCCCCTTTCACCTCTTCTCTTTGTCCTTACCCTAGAACCCTTTCTTCAACACAATCGAAATGACCTAAATGTAAGAGGTGTGCAGACCGCTACGTACCACCATAAGGTTGCTGCTTATGCAAATTACCTCCTTTCTACATTTTGGAACCTACAGTTCAATGTCCAATTTCGAAGTTAACCTCCAAAAATCAGAGGCCCCCTGATCTTTATCTTGCACCGCTGTATGGAGTGAATGTCACAGAACTGTCAGAAATAGGCTATTTCTGACAGTTCTCTGACATTCACTCCATACAGCGGTTGAAACATAGCCTATGTTTCAACCGCTGTATCTATCTGCAGAGCTCCGCTAAGTGTATCTGCAGAGCTCCGCTATTTCTGACAGTTCTGTGACATTCCCTCCATACAGCGGTTGAAACATTGTATCTATTTGTTTCCATTTTCCCGCTGTATGGAGGGAATGTCACAGAACTGTCAGAAATAGCCTATTTCTGACAGTTCTGTGACATTCACTCCATACAGCGGTTTCAACCGCTGTATGGAGGGAATGTCACAGAACTGTCAGAAATAGCCTATTTCTGACAGTTCTGTGACATTCCCTCCATACAGCGGTTGAAACATTGTATCTATTTGTTTCCATTTATGCCTCCGGATGCCCACCCGATCTCTCCACCACGGGTGATCGCGAAAGAACCTCCGGACAAGTCTGGGTGCATGGACATTACGGGCTGGTTCCCAAGAATTGTCCTCAGGGCCATAGCCCTTCCATTTGATAAGGAATTGGGTCTGGCCACCCCTCCTCCGACACTTCAGGATCGTTTCAACCTCAAACTCTTCTTCTCCTTCGACCGTTACCGCTTCCGGGAGTCTAGATTCCCGGTCAGGGAAGGCATCTGGGACCACTGGCTTCAGCAGGGACACATGGAAGACCGGGTGGATCTTGAGCGTGTCAGGGAGGGCGAGTTCGTAGGCCACTTCGTTAACCATCCGTTTAATGCAGAAGGGGCCTATAAATTTGGGCCCCAATTTCTTTGACGGGCAAAGCATCTTTAAATTGGACGTCGCCAGCCAAACCTTCTCCCCAGGCCGCAATACCAGATCTCCCCTCCGTTTCCTGTTGGATGCTTTCCTGTAGTCTTCCTGGGCCCGACTGATGGCCACTTGAAGCTTCTTATTGTTCGCAGCGAAGAACGTTACCACATCTTGTGTTGCTGGTACTGGGCATTCCGACACCAAATCCGGGAGGAAGACTGGGTGAAAGCCATAGTTGGCAAAGAACGGGGACTGCCCTGTTGCTGAGTGGCGGGCGTTGTTATACGCAAATTCCGCTAGAGGTAGAAGTGGCAGCCAGTCATCTTGAGTAAACGAGGTATAGCATCTCAAGTATTGCTCCAAGGTCTGATTGGTCCTTTCGGTTTGACCGTTAGTTTGAGGGTGGAACGCAGAGGAGAGAGATAATTTGATGTCCAGGGCCTTACACAGTGCTCTCCAGAATCTGGACGTGAACTGGACCCCTCGGTCCGAGACAATGTCTTCGGGGACCCCATGCAACCTGACTACCTCACGAATGAAGACTCGCGCGGTCTCGGAGGGGGTTTTCTTCAACGGGATGAAGTGGGCCATCTTGGACAAGCGGTCCACGACTACCAGGATTGCCGTGTGGTCTCGGGATGGCGGAAGCTCGACTATAAAGTCTAATGAGATCTTTTGCCAAGGCCGTTCAGGAATAGGTAAGGGTCGCAGCAGACCCCAAACCTTGTTTCTTGATGGCTTGTTCTTCTGGCAGGTGACACAGGACCTTACATAGCCCTTACAATCCTTAGCCATGTCTGGCCACCAGAATGAGCGTCGGAGAAGTTCCAGGGTCTTTTCTGGGCCAAAGTGCCCCGCCATCGGGTGGTCGTGGCAATGCCCCAAGACCAGGGTTCGGGCTTCGTCCGGCACCACAATTCGATCTTCCCTCCATAGGAGTCCCCCTTTGTTCTGGAGCGGCCCTCCGCCTGGGGTAGAGAAGTTTGTGGATGCTTCCATTAGTCTGGAACGAAGGTCCGACTGAAGGACCAAGAAGTTACCCGAGGACAGGATGGTGTCGGGTACTGGGGTCTCCTTGGCGTCTTCGTACATCCGTGATAACGCATCCGGCTTAGTGTTCTTCGATCCCGGCCGGTACGTAATGTGGAAGTTGAATCTTGAAAAGAATAGTGCCCATCTCGCCTGTCGCGGGCGTAGACGCTTGGCGGTTCTCAGATACTCTAAGTTCTTGTGGTCAGTAAATATTAAGATGGGGTGCACCGCACCTTCCAGCAGGTACCTCCATTCCTCTAACGCCGTTTTGATCGCTAGTAGCTCTCGATCACCGATATCATAGTTCCTCTCCGCTGGGGTAAGCTTCCGTGAGAAGAACGCTACAGGGTGGAGCAGTTCCTTGGTGCCTTTTCATTGGGAGAGGATGGAGCCTACCGCATTCTCCGACGCATCTACCTCCAAGATATAGGGCAGAGCGGCGTCTGGGTGACCCAAAATGGGTGCCGAAGTGAACAGCTTCTTCAAGACTTCGAAAGCTCCCTGCGCTTCTGGTGTCCATCTGAATCGGGTTCCCAGCTTGGTTAGCTGAGTAATGGGGGAGACCAGACCCGAGAAGTTCTTGATGAACTTCCGGTAAAAATTTGCAAAGCCGATAAATCGTTGGACGCCTTTCCTGTCTGTGGGTTCAGGCCAATCCAGTATTGCAGCGACCTTCTGGGGATCCATCGCGACCCCCGCGGTGGAGATAATCAGGCCCAAGAAGGCAATGCTGGATTGTTCAAAACAACATTTTTCTGCCTTGGCGTACAACCCATGCTGCCGCAACCGCCCCAATACTTTTGCTACATGTATTCTGTGTTCCCCCAAAGACGGGGAGAAAATCAGAATATCGTCTAAATAAACGATCACAAAGACATCCAGAAAGTCCCTAAAAATATCATTTACAAAGTGTTGAAAAGTGGCCGGAGCATTGCACAACCCGAACGGCATGACCAGATATTCAAAATGACCGAAGCGGGTGCGGAAGGCCGTCTTCCACTCGTCCCCCTCCCTTATGCGAATCAAGTTGTACGCCCCCCTCAGATCCAGCTTGGTAAAAACCACTGCTGACTTTAGACTTTGGAACAGCTCTGGTACTAACGGTAGTGGGTAACGGTTTTTTATCGTGACCCTGTTCAATTCCCTGTAATCGATGCACGGCCTTAAGGTTTTATCTTTCTTTTCAACAAAGAAGATTCCCGCCCCCGCCGGTGAAGTGGAGTGGCGGATGAACCCCTTCTGGAGGCTGTCCTCGATATATTCCTTTAGAGCCCCCAATTCGGGCTCTGAAAGGGGGAAGATTCGCCCAAAAGGAATTTCTGAGCCGGGTAACAGGTCAATGGGGCAGTCATAAGGGCGGTGGGGGGGTAGAGTATCGGCTCCCCGTTTGCTGAACACATCTAGAAACCCATGGTAGACTGCAGGGATTACTTGTTTTAATTCAGCTTCCCCCTCAGAGCACAGGAGGATTTGGAGGGCCCCCGGGCCCGGAGTGCGGCAGTATATCCGACAGTATGGGGAAGGGAACGTGATTACTCCGGTCTCCCAGTCAATCTGGGGGTTATGGGCCCGTAACCATGGGAGCCCCAGAATGACTGGGAAGAGGGGTGAAGCTATAGCATCCAGGCGGAGGAGTTCCTGGTGCTGGCCGGCAATGACAGTGGTGATGGAGGGGGTTTCCTGGTTCACTACCCCCGATTTTATCCGGGAACCGTCGGCCAAATAAATATTGAACCCCTTCTGTTTCAATTGAAGGGGAATACCCTGCTGGTGAGCAAAATTAATATCCAAGAAGCAGCTGCATGCCCCAGAGTCAATTATGGCCGATACTTCCACGGTCCTTTCTGGAAGCTGAAAGGAAAGGGGTACCACTAAGTATTGGGATGGACCAACATTGCCAATGGATAAGGAAGAAGAGGTGCACTTACTCATTTTCTGCGGGCAGGAACGTGCCATATGACCAGCTTCGCCACAATAGAGGCACAGGTTCTGGGATCGTCTGCGCAGATGTTCCTCTGGGGATAGTTTAGGCCGTGCCAGGCCGAGCTGCATGGGTTCGGGGTTGTCTCCAGGTGGCCGGTTTTGGATGATTGGCCTAGGTGTTTGACTGGGACCTTGAAATGATCCCCAGGGATTTCCATGACCCTGGCCGGACCTCTCAAACCTGCGTTCCCGCAGTCTACGGTCAATTTTAATGGTCAGTGCTATTAAGTCCTCTAAAGTCTCAGGTACCTCCACCCGGGCGAGCTCGTCTTTCAGGCCATCTGATAGGCCAATACGGAACTGATGCAGGAGTGCGAACTCGTTCCAGCGAGTATCCCCCATCCACCGCCTAAATTCAGATGCGTACTCCTCGGCCGCTCGGCGGCCTTGCCGGAACGTGTACAGAGTAGCTTCAGCAGAAGCTGCCCGCTGCGGGTCATCATAAAGGATGGCCATAGCATCAAAAAAACTGTCAACCGAACTGAGGTGAGGGTCATTTTTTCCCCGTAATCGATGGGCCCAGTCTTGGGGTTCACCCTGCAGAAGGGAGATGACGAACCCCACCTTCACGGATTCAGTCACGAAGGTTCGGGGTTGTAGCTCAAAAAAGAGGAGGCAGGACTCGCGGAATGATCTGAAGCGTGTGCGGTCCCCGTGGAAACGTTCCGGTAAGGGTACTCGGGGGTCGGCCGCCGGGAGTGGTGCGGATGCCCCAGACACCAGCACAGGGGCTGCTACGGCTGGAGGTGCGGGGACCGTGGCCTGTGGGGCGGGAACGGATATAGTGCAGGTCTGGAATTGAGTTTCAATCTGCTGGCATCTATCCTGCAGGGCCGATACGGCCTGTGTCAAATTGGACAGGTGCCTGCAGATCTCCTCCAGCGGTGAGGGACCTCCTCTAGACTCAGTCATGGCCTTCTGGTACTGTAAGGGACCGCCCGGCGGTACTACTAGCACTCCACTGAATAGGCGTCCCCAGCGCACGGAGTCTAAGTCCCAGGGTGCTTGTTCACCAGGGTCCCTGATGGTGGGGATGGACTTGGAGCTCCCTGAGACCAGGTCGTGACTACTGGGTGCGCCCGTCAGTGGTAGTAGTATGCGCAAGGGGCTCCCACGGGGAAGAGTCTGATGTGAGGAGGTCAGAAGACCCCGCTGCAAGGGATGGATGGATGGATGAGCAAGGTCAGACGGGCCGGGTCGGTAACAGAGAGGACGGCAAGGTACAAGGCAGCGGGCATAGAATGGTCGGGTCACACGCCAGGTCAGCAACAGCAGGTCAAATCCAATAGGGGGCATTCAGGAGAGAGGTCAGGAAAAGCAAGGGTCAGAGCAGGAGAAAGCAGCAAGGTCAGGTACAATCCGGGTCAAAACTTACAAGGGGCACAGGATCACAGGTTCACAGGATGCAGGGAAGACCAGAAGGCACTGAATGACAGCTCAGGGCCATTTAAATATCCCGCCCTGCGCTGCCATTGGTGCCCAGCGGGCGGCCGCGGCTTCTACTGCGCATGCGCGAACTCGAACGCCGCGGCCGGCCCGGACCTAGTGCCCGTGTCCCTGCACAGGGCGGTGCACTGCGCCTGCGCCGGGACCATCGCGGCAGGGATCGAGGAGATCCCTGACAGGAGCTCTGCAGATACACTTTTTGCCGGCTTGGAATTCTTCTTATTTTCATCCTACTTCTTCTTCTTCTTCTTCATCCTCATCCTCAGAAAATGAAGAAGAGGATGAGGATGAGGATGAAGAGGAAGAAGAAGAAGAAGAAGAAGTAGGATGAAAATAAGAAGAATTCCAAGCCGGCAAAAAGTGTATCTGCAGAGCTTCTCTATTCTGCAGATACACTTAGAGGAGCTCTGCAGATACACTTTTTGCCGGCTTGGAATTCTTCTTATTTTCATCCTACTTCTTCTTCTTCATCCTCATCCTCTTCTTCTTCTTCTGAGGATGAGGATGAAGAAGAAGAAGAAGAAGTAGGATGAAAATAAGAATAATTCCAAACCGGCAAAAAGTGTATCTGCAGAGTTCCTCTATTTCTGACAGTTCTCTGACTTTCACATTTACAGCGGTTGAAACATTGTATCTGTTTCCGAATAAAAACATCTGTATCCTAAATGGAAACAAATAGATACAATGTTTCAACCGCTGTACATGTGAAGGAACTGTCAGAGAACTGTCAGAAATAGCGGAGCTCTCTGCAGGGACACTTTTGCCGGCTGATCGGGAAAAATCCGATTCGCGCACCCGAAGTAGGCTAATATTCGGATTCGACGCGAATCGAATTTTTCCTGAAATTCGAATCGAATTCCACTTCGCCTGGTTTGATTCGCTCATCTCTACTCATAAAGATCGAATTTTCTTTTTCAATCACAAATCCTCATTGTGCATTAAGTATCAGGAGACAGCCTATAAAATCGTAACCCGGTGGTATAGGACCCCATCGGTACTGGCCAGACTGTTTCCATAGGCGGATGACTGGCGCTGGAGATATGGCTTCCATACAGGCCCATTTTGGCAGCAAGTCCTACAATTTGTAAATAAATTCACAGATATTTCCCTGTTTGATGACCCTGCAGCAGTCCTCCTCAACCTGACTCCTCTATCCTAAGCGACTAAGCGACATATCGGCATGAATGTCACTCCACTTCCTCAAAGTCAATCTTTCCAAAACTGAGCTCTTAGTATTCCCTCCAGCCCGTGCCCCCTCCCCTGACTTCTCCATCAATATCAATAACACAATCATCAGTCCCTCCCCTCATGCCAGGGTGCTAGGTGTAACCCTAGACTCCCATCTGTCCTTTCAGCCCCAAATCCAATTGCTGTCCAAATCTTGTAGACTTCACCTTGGCAACATCTCCAAGATATGGCCGTTCTTAACCTCGGAAACCACTAAGCAATTTATTCACTCACATGTTAAATCTCGCCTTGACTATTGTAACTCCCTCCTCATTGGCCTACCTAATCGCAGGCTATCCCCTCTTCAGTCTATCATGAATGCTGCTGCTAGACTCATCCACCTCACTAACTGTTCTCTATCAGCCACTCCTCTCTGCCAATCCCTCCACTGGCTTCCCAATGCCCAACAGATAAAATTCAAAACATTAACAATAACATATAAAGCCATTTATAACTTTGCCCCAAATTACGTCAGCAGTTGTGTCTCTAAATATCACCCAAACCCACTCTCCGCTCCTTACAAGACCTCCTGCTCTCTAGCTCCCTTGTCTCCTCCTCCCATGCTCATCTCCAGGACTTCTCTAGAGCTTACTCCATCCTCTGGAACTCTCTACTCCAATTTATCAGACTATAGCCTACTCTGCTCACTTTTAGGTGATCTCTGAAAACCTATCTCTTCAGGGAAGCCTATCCTGCCCTCAGCTAATAATGGAATCTTCTACTCTTCCTACCAGTCCATCCCCCACAGTTATTACCTTTTGTACCACTAACCCCTTCCTTCTAGATTGTAAGCTCCAAGGAGCAGGGCCCTCCTATCCCTCTTGTATTGAACTGTATTGTTGCTGTATTGTCTCCCTTTATATTGTAAAGCGCTGAGCAAACTGTTGGTGCTGCATGAATCCTGTATAATAATAATAATCCAAGAAAAAATACCATAAATCTCTGCTTAAACATCTACTTAATGCATCTAAAGCCTGTATTCCTGCTATGTGGAAGCAATAGTCTTCCCCTACCTTAGCCCAATGGTTCGCCAATATGAACAATATAGAGAGAGCATAGAGATTCTGACCTCTATTATTCGGGGAAAGTCGGAGGAACATAAGACCAGGTGGATCTATTGGGACCAGTTTTGTTTCTCTGATAAATATTCTCAATACATGTAAATTAATGCATTTCCATCATTTCCTTCATGTCTGTGCCCATCTTTGCACTGCTTGCAACCTCAGTAGATACCCTCATTAGCTTCCCCTCTCCCCTCTCTCGCAACCTTTCCAATAATACCCGCCCCCCCCCCCACACTCCCCCTTTTTCTTTCACCTCCTACTTCTCTTCTTTCTCTTTCATTTTCTGACAACTCGCTAACACTTAAAAACACTGATGCACACTTCCACGGGTAGTTGCCATTAGGCATTGCAAAATCCCAAGTTGTTGGAGAACGTGATTAATGTCAGACTTGACTGCAACGACATTCAGAGTTATTGACTGAGAAATCAATTTTTATGCACATTGTCTTTCGATCCTCAATGGCCTATTCACATGTACTGCATTGTTTGACTCCATTATCTCAGTTGATTGTTTGTATTCCTGTGGGATGTATTATCCTTTGGTACACAAGCTATGTATTGCTTATTGTTATTTGTCTACTTATGTGCATTCCTATATTAAAAAAAAAACAAAACACCATTATCTAAAAGGAAATCCCCACTAAAAATTCTATCTGCTAAAGGTCAAACGTTCCTGGAGGACAGTGTTTAATGTGTTTGTAATTCCTAACAATTAACTATTTTTTGCTCACTTTTGGACTGTTAAAGTATTTTATAGAATACTGAATTTTCCTTCTGTACTGCACAATTATCAGCATGGTTCCATGTTCTGCAGAGTACAGAGCACCTCCCTCTTGCCCACTGGAAAAGTGAAAATGGAGAGCTCTTCTGAAATCCTAACACAACTCTGTTTATTCTCTATTGATACAGTAGTGTTAGTGAGTGTTGTCATCCTAAGACTAGAAGTGTGTCACTTGCAGAATCATTAGGTGAAAAAAAAAACTGAAAAAAGCCTGGAAAAAATCAAACCAATGAAAACCTAAGGAGTGGTAAGCTGCAATATATAATATTTTTGTTCTTGGGTTTAGATGAGTGTTCATACAATTGACTTTTTATTTACTGATAGTATGCTATTTTATCTTTGTATGCAATTATTCCAGAGCTAGATTTATAATAATTGCATATTTTGGGCTTGCAATGGCATAAGGAAACTTTGTCTGTTTGTGTTCATATGGTATTAGGAATGAAACTTCTTAAATGAGATTCCACAATATTTGTGGGGGGTCTGATTACATATTCAAAGGAGGATTCATAACATTTATCACTATTTATATTTAGCTCACAATTTGCATTGACGTAAGGGTGCAGAATGATAAATGTGTAACTCCTAAAGGCATCAGTTTAGATTATTTGCTATTCCTTTATAACATTTTACTGGTCTTTGCTATTGTAATGCAACTAAAATCAAGAAAAGTTGGCTGTATTTTTCATAATTCTTTATAAAAATGTATTGTACAATAAATCAAAACATTTGTATGCAGAAACTATGCAACAGTAATACATATATACAGTCATATAAACAGGTAAATACACCCAATGTAAATTGACTTTTGAACAAGTAAACAGATTCAAACACTGGGATAGAGTTACTAAAACGGGAGCATTCAGAATCTAGTGCACTGGTGCATGGTAGCCAATCAGCTTCTAATTTCAGCTTGTTCAATTAAGCTTTTGCAATAAAACCTGGGTGTTGATTGGTTTCTATGCACAGCTACACCAGATTTTGCACTCTCCACTTTTAGTAAATAACCCAAATTGTGTACAGATAAAAGTGAACAAATGATTCATAAAATGGGCATTGTGTATTCAGTCTCATAACCTAAATGCAGATTTGTCATGTGGAAAAAGTGCTTTATTTACCACTACTTCAGTGTGTTTCAGGGTGTACTTGAAGCTTACAAAGATCTGTCAGCTATGTTGTGGCAAGCTAAGGTTTAAAATCAATTTAGATTGCAGACCAAGTAGTTGAAGTCCAATGGCTGTAAAATGAGCAAGGTGGCTTAAATTGAAATATATGTATTAAATCAACATGACTGAGGAAAACAAAGATACCGTATTTGCCGGCGTATAAGACGACTGGGCGTATAAGACGACCCCCCTACTTTTCCTGCTAAAATGTAGTGTTTGGGCTATACTCGCCGTATAAGACTACCCCTCTTCCAATGCACACCAGTGGGAGGAATAGTGCCCCATCATTGATGTCAGTGGGAGGAATAGTGCCCCATCATTGGTGTCAGTGGGAGGAATAGTGCCCCATCATTGGTATCAGTGGAAGGAATAGTGCCCCATCATTGGTATCAGTGGGAGGAATAGTGCCCCATCATTGGTATCAGTGGGAGGAATAGTGCCCCATCATTGATGTCAGTGGGAGGAATAGTGCCCCATCATTGGTATTAGTGGCAGGAATAGTGCCCCATCATTGGCATTAGTGGCAGGAATAGTGCCCTATCATTAGTATCAGTGGAGGAATAGTGCTCCATCATTGGTGTCAGTGGGAGGAATAGTGCCCCATCATTGGTAACAGTGGCAGGAATAGTGCCCCATCATTGGTATCAGTGGGAGGAATAGTGCCCCATCATTGGTATCAGTGGGGGGAATAGGTGCCCCATCATTGGTATCAGTGGCAGGAATGGTGCCCCATCATTGGTATCAGTGGCAGGAATAGTGCCCCATCATTGGTGTCAGTGGGAGGAATAGTGCCCCATCATTGATGTCAGTGGGAGGAATGGTGTCCCATCATTGGTGTCAGTGAGGGGTGGAATAGTGCCCCATCATTGGTGTCAGTGGGGGGTGGAATAGTGCCCCATCGTTGGTGTCAGTGGGGGGGAGGAATAGTGCCCCATCGTTGGTGTCAGTGGGAGGAATAGTGCCCCATCGTTGGTATCAGTGGGAGGAATAGTGCCCCATCATTGGTATCAGTGACACCAATGATGGGGCACTATTCCTCCCACTGAGACTTGCTGACCCTGTTCTCGTATGGTGCTGCTGCAGCCAGCATATGTGGTTGCAGCAGCACCTCTACACAGCACACTTACCTGCTGCTCCGGCACTCAATTTTCGCGGGGCCGCTCGGCTCCGCCCCCTCGCCGGTGATTGGCCGCCTGTGTGCCTTTCCTGAGCTACAGTTCTGGCGGCCAATCACCGGTGAGGAGGCGGAGCCGAGCAGCCGCACGAACATCCAGTGGCCGAACTGAAGGAGACGCCGCGCTTCCTGGACCGGATCGTCGTGGGACTGGATCCAGGTAAGAGACATCAGCCCCTGCAAACCCCTGTACTTAATGCCGCAGCCTCCCTAACATGTGTACGGCGTATAAGACGACCCCCGACTTTTGAGAAGATTTTCAAGGGTCAAAAAGTCGTCTTATACGCCGGCAAATACGGTATTTGAATACAAGCAAGCTATTACCAAAAGGAAGAGAATATGTTAGCTACATGCAGGTGTAGTAGCTAGCCAACAGTTTTATGTTGGGTTTTATTTCACCAGTTCTGGATTCTGTTTTGAATCGCCATCTGTACTGCAGAGTGATTGACACCATGATGCACAAACGTTTGCTGCCCACAGCAATTACTTGGGGCTTTAAGCTTTTGCATTGTTTTGTTTTTTTTCTTGAGCCTGTGGTGCAGTACATAAAAAAAAAAACACCAAAGTGAACCAAAAAAAAGCAAGTGAACACACACAAAAATGCACAAAAGAGTATCCTATGGTCCACTCCCGAAGAGGAAGGACCATTCTCTGATCCCCCCTGGGCACAAGACTCCTGACAGAGGCAAGGCACACTCAGGTTCATCTAGCCACAAGGCCTATTGGACCCTGCTCCTTGTGATCAGCTGAAGTCAGCCACCAAGTACTAGGTGAGGGGCTCTCCCAATGAGAGACCCTCTACAAGGCAGGGTAGAAAGAAACCTGAGGGCCACACATCCCCCCTAGATTTTATGGTAGGCCTGAAGAGCCAAACCCTACCATCCAGAAGTGGAACAAAAACACAAATTTTATATACAATGGCTCGGCCTGGTAACAAAATTGCTATGTCTTAATCTAAAGGCCTACAAATGAGGTTATTTGCAGAAAAAAATCAATTGTAGTTGTGACCTAGTGCCCAATCTCACAGTGGGGTCCCAAACCCATAGTGTTACTAGAAGCACCCCCGGGTAACCATATCAGCAGACACTGGCCCATCAGAACTTTCAACACCAGAGAAACACTCCCGACCTCCACCTCACCCAGTGGGCAATTAATTAGGTTTCTTTCCCACAAGGAGGGCCATTGGGAGCTGGATCATATCAGCAAGGATACAATGCAGCCAGCCATCCCAGCAAGAAAGCTAGAATTATGACAAAGCACCCTTACTGGACACCGATAATAGTTTGTTTTTCATACATTTTATTAAACGTTTCAAAGGATAAAATTCATGACAATAATATAACAAATACACACTTTTAAATTACACAGTAAACATATTACTACAACACAAAAAAACACACTCTTGCAAAAAGAAGGCCCAACCACACTTTCTCTAAACAAACAATACAGTCTTACGCTAGCCCTGCACCCCCTAATTCATATATAAGATATACAGACCATGAAAACTATAGAGAAAAACCCAACATACATATATTTACAAATTTTAACCCCATACTTCCCAACTCGCAACCTATAAGCAGTATCTCCCTCCACCTTTTCCCTAAACTATTTGAAACGTCCCTCCACAGTCTTCCCTTCACCATGGAACCGATACATAATAATGGAAGAAAAAACACTCATTAGCAAAAACAAGTAAAAACTACATATTCATATTTATATACTTTTACTCAACACACTAATTTGTTCACTCACAAAACTGTAACATTTGATTTGCTTTGCTTCCCCCTAGTTTTTTACTATCAAACACATAATTATAGATCCTTCCATGGATCATGGTCACACACTTTCTAACATTCACCTCTCTCTGCTAAACACCACAATTATCCTCACATCCCCAAATATCTCTTTAACACAATTTACTATCATCCATAACACCTTGGATTCAAACTTTCCCAAGCTACAAAATCCATACATCAACATATCATAAGCCACCATCTCCACCCCTGGCAATCACCTAATCGTCTTCACCAATATCTGTCTTCTACTTCCCTGGCATAACCACACTAGCAAAACATATGTACTATACTTTCAATCCTCATTCACTCCTCTTTCAGTCACAGATCACTATTAACAAACCCTCTCCTCCTCTGGAACTCACTTATAGACAAACACCCATGCACACTCACCCAAGAAATATCTTTCTGTTTATTATCGAACTTCTCATTGCACACATTCCTTCACACTTTCTCACTATTAATCACATTCAATCTGCCAACCACCTCCATTATTTTTCTCCTTTCCAAAACACTCATCACTTTCTTCCTGTCTTACCATATTTCCTGAGACACATTCTGTAACCCATATCTCCTCACACACCTATCAATCTTCATGTAGAACCACAGAACAGTAAAACACAGCACCTTCCGCAATTCACTCTTATACAACTTCTACATTCTCAAAATACTCCCAATTTGTGTACCTCACCATGCACCCTGTCAAACTTTCCTTCTTGCATAACTTCACACACATTCTCTCATATCTCAATGCCAAAAATCTCTCACAGTCAACTATACCTTTTCCACCATTCATCTTACCTTTCACCACTTTTTCCCTCCTCAATATCTCTACCCTAGAAGATAATACACTTGATCAATTAGCTTTTGTTTGTATGCTTTATTACCAATGCTATTCCATTAGTGATATATACCATACAGTATATAGGACCAACTTCCTCTTAAGTTTGTTAGATTTAGTATTGGTGTCCATTGTTAGATTATATACCAGGTTTTGGCAGGATTGTTTTAAATTTCTGCAATCACTCCTCAAGAACAAACTATAGGATATACAACAATAATGCCCATGAGTCAAAGCATAAAAGAAACCATAGTGTTGTGGATCGTAGATTGACATTACCAAATCTAATGAGAGAATTAAAATACTATGGAGAATTATCAAACTTCAAGATTAACCCTCTGTAATCTGAGATCTTGAATATTAATTTACCAAAAAGAGAAATTCAGAGGAATTTTCCGTATACCTGGCAGGATAAAGATTTAAATTATTTGGGCGTTAGGTTAACATCGTCTCTGAAAGGACTATATAACGCAAATTATATCCTGTTTATAAATGAAATAAAAGAAGATCTAAGGGAACTGTCAGAGAGAGTATTCTCCTGGACAGGCCGTATAAACACAATCAAGATGGTGATATTACCCAAAATTTTATACAAGTTTCACATACTGTCGATTTATTTGCCAGGAGGGTATTTCAGGATAATAATAAGAATGATAATGAGATTAATATCGGCAAATATAAATCAAGAGTAAAACTGGAGATATTAAGCAAAGATAAAAAAGAAGGAGGTTTAAATATTTCGGATATTAGAAGGTATTACCAAGCAATAATTTTATCACAATTAATGGATTGGGAATATAAGTCACATGGGAAGAGTTGGGTTATGACTGAAAAAATGTTGAGTGAAGTTCAATTGGAGAGAATTATATGGATTCCCCAGCAATATCGCGCAGTGGCTGATAGCATGAGCATTCTTCCACGGATTGTTTTTAGAATATGGGATTTAATTTATAAACAAGTGGGATGATCCCTTTAGTAGGAACAAACTACTTTATCCCAGGCAAAGCAGGATTTTCTGGGGAATGGATAAAGGATAAACATGCATGAGCGAAAGATGTTATGAGAATGGGAGAAGTATGTGCTTTGCAAGAGTTGAAAGAGAAAAAAAATATGTTTGTGTTGATGGACGAATAGAGGTATTCTCAGTTAAAACACTTTTTAACCACATTCCCCCAGCCATCAAGAGGGGGGGGGGGATTTTCACCCAACAGGGCACATAATGAGTTTAAAGGGTGTTTGTTATCTAATAAAGAAAATATGTTATAAAGATTATTTGATATGTGTTAGGAATATGATTGTTTAGGTTATATTAGTAATGTATGTGTACATGTATAAAATGCTTTATAATAATAAAAAGGAAAATAACAAAAATAAAAAAAGAAATCATAGTGTTTTCCATAAAATATTCTTATGTATTAAATAAAAAGCTGAAAATACACTCACATTAAAAAGTACACTACTACTGGTGCACTACAGATAAATTGCATACATCCACTTTAAGACTACCACTGAGGGCAATCTAAAGGGGCCTGGAGGTGACATCATCACGCACAGCGGCGTTCTGTCTCACGGTTTGTGTTTACGGCCGAAGACAGCCAAAGTTACGTGTATATGCGATTATACTTGTGTCAATGACGACACTTGAGAATGTGGGTGGCCTTTTATTGATTTTATACAATAAATGCACATAATTGGTTTTATGCTATGGAAGTTCCTCTCTTTTTCCTTCTATGAGTGTTTGATATATGCAAGGGTGCTATTCCGAGAAGCCCCAAGATATAGGACTGAAGAACATTACTCCCAGAGCAACATGTGTTTGTGCTGGTTTATGATCTGACCAGCATATCACTCTGGTGAGTTTATCCAATCTATCGGGTGGTGGAAGAGCACATGGGGGTGTCACTAGACTGTTTCAATCTACAAAGGATAGAAGTTTATTCTCACGTGTGGACTGTTTTAATTCATTATGGACACTAGAGTACATTATGATTTTATGGAGTAATGTTAAATGACATATTGTATAATTTAACAATTTGTTGGATAGAGGTATCTTACATTTTTTAAGGCACTGTTGTATGCTATAAATTTTATATACTGGTTTTTGCACAGAGCACTTTTTCTTTTTTAGCGAGATAGATGAAATATTGGATTGGATTTTGTGTATTATTCAAGGGAAAACTTACATAATTGATTGTTTTGCACTTTATATGAGTTGATGTTATATATGATATTGTATTTGCACGTTGCACTTTCGTAAGAATGGGGTATATATAGGAGATTGTTGGATGTGTTGCGAGAGCAGGTAGCGCTGTTCCGTATTCATTATTCCACATTATTGCTTTATCTCCTGGAGTTTATTCTTAAGTGGATCACATCAAGAGAAGTTTCCAAGTGGTCTAAAGACATGCTGGTAGGTTAATTGGATCCTGTCTAAATTGGCCCTAGTATGTGTATGTATTAATGTGAGTTAGGGACCTTAGATTGTACGCCCCTTGAGGGTTAGGGACTGATGTGAATGTACAATATATATGTAAAGCGCTGCGTAAAATAACAGCGCTATATAAGTACCTGAAATAAATGAATAAATAATAATTTATCTCTTCATGGAGGATGCGTATATAACCTGTTACATAAAGGTCAAAAATTTGAGGTGGGCTGCTAGTGGTGAAGGGATTCACAGCACAAGGTTTTCCTTTTGCATCCTGGAGAATTGGGATATTAGATGATTAACAATATTAACAGATACACACCGAATTTTATTATCATTTTGACGGTTTTGGAATTGTGTTGTTTATTTGTATCACATATATGTTGGAGAAAGTCCAGTGCTGAATCACTTTTTATACATATTCTGAGTCACTTAAGTGTGTGGTACACTTTTAGATTTTTAGCAACAGCAGATTTTGTTATATTACACAAGCATTTTTGTTCTGTATTTATTATGAGGGTGTTCACAGGGGTTCATTTTTTATATTTTTGACTATCTGATATTAGTTTCAATGGGAATAATGTTTATGTGATGTCCATAAGCATTATTTATTTTTATTATTTTTATTTATTTATTTATTTCAGGTACTTATATAGTGCCGTCAATTTACGCAGCGCTTTACATATATATATATTTTGCATTCACATCAGTCCCTAACTCTCAAGGGGCGTATAATCTAAGATCCCTAACTCACATTCATACACATACTGGGGCCAATTTAGACAAGATCCAATTCACCTACCATTATTTGGCCTTAGCTTCAGTGGGAATAAATTTGTTAGGTCAATTGAATTTAGTGGCAGCTATTTTTTTTTAACCAGTAAAATTTTTATTGAATTTTTGTAGTAAAACAAGTGACATAAATCACAGTATGTAACAAAATACAATTAGGAATAGAGGTGGACGAGGTCGTTCAGAGAAATACAATCATGTAATAATTGGAACAGAGGGTGTTTTGTATCATAAAATGATATAGGTGTCTAGAACCATATAGCACTAAATCATACAGTCAAAATTTAAAACAGCTCAATTTTTAGCAGAGGCAAGTTATTATTAAAAACTCAGTATCAATTCACATAGATTCCAGCCAACAAATTAACAGATAATAGCAGAGAAAAAAAAAGAAAAAATATTTAAATAGACATTCAGAATTGATACTGAGTTTTTAATAATAACTTGCCTCTGCTAAAAATTGAGCTGTTTTACATTTTGACTGTATGATGTAGTGCTATATGGTTCTAGACACCTATATCATTTTATGATACAAAACACACTCTGTTACAATTATTACATCAGGTATGTACAATTATTATGTCAAGGATGTATAGCAATACTAGGCCTCAGAGACTAGCCTAATAATAATAATAATAATAATAATAATAATACAGTAAGTATGCATGAATCATCAATACAGATAGAACTGAGGGTCAGTACAGTGTAATCTAAAATACTGTCAACAAGTATTGCCTCAGGTACCCATTAGAAGTTTATATTCATCAGAGTAAATAAAGCTAAACCAAGCATTCCAAGTTTTATGGTATTGAGCCAAGTGGTCATTTGACATTGCAAAAGTCTCCTTCTTAGAATGAACATGGTCAACTTCACAAAGCCATTCTTTAACAGATGGGATGAAGGTGGCTTTCCAAAACCTAGGAATCAGGGCTTTAGCTATTTTTAGCATATGCTTTACCAGAGAATGTTTGTATCATTGGAGAGAATGAGAAGAAATGTGCAGTAAACAACAACCAGCATGAAGTTTCAGAGTGGTCTCTGTGATTTGCAGAATGAGGTCACATACTTGCTTCTAAAATGCAGTAATAAGGAGGCATTGCCACCAGATGTGAAGCATTGTGCCTCTGCTTTATTTGCATCTTCAACATAGGTTACTAGTTCGTGGGTATCATCTGCGCAGTTTGTCAGGAGCAGTGTACCAGTGCATAAGTATCTTATGTGGTATTTCTTGGAGTCTCGTGCTAATGGAACATTTGTGTACCAATATAGACTTTTATCATTGATATTTTGAGATACTTGTGCCAAAAGTTTGTTCCCAGTGAAATTTAAAGGTATCACTCTGCATATACTGATTGCCAGCTAAAGCCATGTTTACACAAACAAAGTGGTTTTCCATACTTCTGGAGCTTTAAGATAGAAAGGTTCAACTTCCGGTTCCAGCACCGTATGGAGCAGAGGTGAGCAGTCCCTGCTCACCTGCCACCCTCCTCCACTGTTGCAGTCCTACACCTGCTACAACTTGGGGGCCACTCTCCTTCCTACCATTCCATGCCTGCTCCTCTTCTGTCCCCCTCCTGTAACAGGGGGACACAGCGACCGCTGCAGCCAAGATGTCTACCACTCCAAGCACACACACTGACACAGGAGATCAGCAGAGCCCAATGCAGCCACAGCCTCCTGCTTCCCAGCCTCCAGACCCTGCCTCACCAGTGGGCATTGTCCATGTGGTCATGGCTCTCATGGTAGCGATCGATAGTGCTGTTCTTAAAGGGCTAGAACAGCTTCATAAAGATCTTCATGCACAAGCTCACTGCATTACACAGATGGAAAATAGGATCTCCTCCATTGAAGATGACTCATTGGCTGTTTCTGCCACAGTAGCCAGACTCACCGTGGTCCAAAAAGATATTCAAGATAAGGTAGACTATCTTGAAAACCGCTCACAGCAGAACAATTTGCACACCATAGGCCTGCCTGAGACATATTCTCCCTCCATGCTGATCAACGTATGTGCTATGTCCATTCCGGAGCATCTAGGCCTGCGATATATCCCTGTTCAGTTGAAAGAGCCCACCATATTGGCCCGCCGTCTTCAAGATCTTCTTAAAGGATGTCCACCACGTGAGAAAATATATTGTGAAAAATAAGGGGTGCTCCCCTCTCAGGTGTACACTCACCAGCAAGTGTTGCCTCCCAATCTCATGGCTGGCAAAGTAGGCTTAATAGACATTCTTCAATGGAAACAGAAGATTGACCAGACCATGGTATTCCAATCTCCTTCCCTTTCAAAACGATCAAGGACATGTAACAGGTGCTCATGAATTCCAATATTTCAACATTAGAAGTAATGATCAGGGACTCCTTTTTCCTCCCAGTACTCAGCTGTCTTTTATCACTGTGCTCATTTGCGAAACCGCTCCTCAATGCCCGTCGCGGCTGCAACCAAACTCGACCTACTTTGTTTCATCGCCTTTGGGAATGTGCCAGAGTTTCCACCTTCTGGGTTCTTTGTTACATTAATCAACTGTACAACATCTCTCTCACCAAAGACCCTATCCTCCGTCTCTTCAATTATCAAGATCCCACGATGTCGGCAAGTCCTAATGCTCTTCCTCAGTGGATCCATATTTGTTTATTGGTAGCTCGCAGAGCACTCATGCAAGATTGGACACAGCCAAACCCCCCACAGCTCAAGATAGTAATACAGGCATTAACTGCCGTATTTAATCTGGAGAACTATTACTTAGAATTTGATGCCTACACGTCGCCTCATCTCTAGATGACAAAGCTTCATGGAATACTCCTTTACTCCTGTGGAACTAGCCACTCATACTGAACATGTTTGCTATTCGATTTGATATCTCAAAGCTCAACTTACCAATACGTTGGGTAAACTAAGTCTGTCCAACTCCTCTTGTAGCCGCACCACACAGCTCTCTATTCCCCAGTCACACAATGGAGCCCATGCTCCTCCTTATGATTCTTAGGTCATACAACACTCTTTCTCAATTGTCTTTTTGATAGTGATGTTCTTGTTCAGGCCTTCATAACCAAGCTTCCATTGCAAGGGAATTGCTTAGCTTTTGGAATTCGGCTTATGTTATACTGATTTGTTGTGTAATTGATGCCTATTCGGACACTGTCTTTTGTTTCCATTACAGATGTTGTATTGACTTCTGTACTCACCAGTCTTATGAAAAAATGGTCTGCAGATTTGTATGTCAAGATATTTAAGTGTATAAAATTCAATAAAAATTGTTTAAAAAAAAGGAGAGCTTCAAAATGTGTGTGAGCTTTGGAAAAAAAGATGCTTTTGTTTATGATTAGTAAAATAATAACTTAATGGTAAGTATGTCCATTGAGGGATCAGATGGCAGCTACAATCCTCTTCTCTAGTTCTCATTACACCAATGAGAGGCTTGTACACAATGAAAGGCTAAAGGGGGGAGCCATTTGCTGTGAAAGGTATCATTCTATTTTGCATACCTGGAACAAATGCCGGGTTGTTAGTTATTGGTGTAAGAGGGCCTGGAACTGAAGCTATGTTGTAAGTAAAGGAAGCAGTGTGGAACACCTGGTGGGTAACACCAATAAGTGTGTGTTGTTTTAGTTGGGAAGGGTAGTAGGATTGTTGTATTCTTGGTAGAAATTTAAGTAGTGAAACAGTGAAGCTATTTTATCTCTTACATGCTCTAGTGGTTTTTATACAGAAGGTGGTGTCCAGTATCCTCAAGTTTTTCAAGGCCCTAGCTAGAAATGTTCTACTTTTGTTACTGTGTTCATAACCCCAATTTGTTTTAAAAAGTATGTGTTTGGCCTTGGAATCTAGGATGTTTTGGAGTGGCTTTCTGACTTCTAGAAGTGCAGACGCAGACTGTGTGGATAAAGAGAATTTATGTTGAGATTTGATATGTAAAATAGTAGTGGATACATCAGAAATATTCTGCTCTTTTTCTATTCACATTTTTGCTCCCCATTTAATGAATTCACCCCGTAAAACACATTTGTGATCTCCCCAGATCATAATGGGAGAGGTGTCATAATTAGAGTTGAGAGCAAAATATGTATTAATGAATTCAGATGCTTGTCCAAGAATATCAGGATTTGTAAATAAAGATGGATTTAGCAGCCAATTAAACATTTTGGTCTGACATTCAACTTTTTTTAAGCAAAGTACTCATTGGGGAGGAGTGGGTTGAGGAGGAGGCCCTGCCCGCTAGTGATGGAAGTTTAGGTTCTCGATACCACTCAGGAAGATCCACATGTAGAATTGGCATTCTCACAAAAAGAATGCAATTTGTGTGGCATTCTAAGATAGCATTGTTTTCCATTGGTAGTGACTTCCAATCGGCAGGCAATGTTTTTCTCTCTGAGAACCTCCAGAAGGGGACATAAGGCTCTCCTATTATTCAATGTAATGGGTGATATGTCTTGAAAAAGTTTTATGGGTTCTCCATTAAAGATGATAAGCCTGTTTTGTCTTGCTTTAGTCAAAATGTCCTCCTTTTAGGTAACGTTAGAGAGGCAACATATTATATTTCTAGGTGGTGCATTATCTGAGCCCCATGGCCTCAGAGCTCTATGAGCTCGGTCAAAATCAATCAGTGTATCTGTTTTCCTTTCCAGAACATTATTAAAGATCTCTTGAAGAGCTGGCTTGATTTGATCTGGGGCTATTGACTCAGGTATTCTCTCACTCTCACATTGTTTCTCCTTCCTCTGTTGTCCATATACTGTAGATGCCTGTACATTACAGTGAGGTGCTTGGAGTGTGCCTCAGCAATGTTCTCTAGCCTAGATATGGCTTTGTCTCTCTTTCTGCCTGCTCTCTCTATGGCTACTAGTTGCTCAGACATCACTCGCAGATCTGATTTCAGGTCTGTAACAGCTGCAATTAGAGAGTTTTTAATGTCAGCTGTGATTTTGTGTCATGTTTGCGAATGTTAGAGCATGGTCAGGGTGTATGGGGTCCCTTATTGAGACCTCTAACGCTGGCAGGGATTCCTCGTTACTGTCTTCCTCATGGCTGGTGGGCGCCATCTTGCTAGCAGCCAAGTTGCTTCTGGGAGCAGAGCGTGATCAGAAGATCTCAGGGATGTGATGGGCAGAAGATTCCACAGAAGAGTGCTTTGAGTGGGTGTACTGTGTGGGCTTAGACAGTCTACCCATTTCAGATCCAAAGTGGACCGAATAACAGGCTGTGGAACCGTGGGTATCCTAGAGCTCCTTCAGTGTGCCTCCATCTGCTCTGCATGCCAAGCCACACACTCCAATTGGCAGCTAAATTTAACACAGATGCATCAGTTAGAGTTTCTAATAACTTGCAAATTAGTCACATGATCTGTGAAAGTCATTTGACAAATTCTGCACCAATCATGAAGTATATTTTACTCTACCAATTAGAGAAAACTTGAGAAAGCATATGTCAAAAGCAATCACTTTGGAAACACAACACAGGGCAAATATGCAAAAGATCCACTTCAATTAGCTAACTTTCCTTGAAGCAAATGCAGATGATCACACACATCTTTCATGGTAAAAGATTTAAAAATGTTTGATGCATAACATCTTGCCACAGGCACAATTATTTTAGCCTTCATATATAGCTCAAACGCTTTCACATTTATCATTGGAGTCTCTTTCAACATCCTTTTTTTGTGTGCATGTACGCCATTGAGTCAACTTGATGTTTGCATCATATCAATCTGTACTTGATAAAAATGGGAGGCCATCTGTGCACAAGTTGAAGATGGACTGAAAATTAATGTTTCAATATGATAATGTTATTGAACTGGCTTAGTCAAAGCCTTAATTTGAATCTCATTAAAATGTGTGGGGAGATTTAAAATGGGTTGTCCATGTTCAGAAACATAAAAGACACCTATTATAACTGTCTCCAGAGGCCACGGGAGTACTTACTTTTTCCATACTACACCCCTAAATGTTTTGATCTTTTTGTAGAATAATTGACTGAAAAGACACATTCTCATTGTAGTAAATATGAAATCTCTGCAGCAAGGTTATATTATTTGAAGCTCCCTTCCTTAAGCTGCTATGCAGCTCCTATATCTCTACAGAGAAATAGTATTACTGATTACACATAAAATGAGGATGTTCAATATAAGAGGCTAGTGGATATGGGCAAGCAATCTTCTACAGACATCACACAGGCAAAACGCATTAGGTTGGAGCCAAGCGACAAACGTCACATCTGGCGATGTCACTTCGGGCATGTTGGAGCACACGGCCATTTTTACTATGGAAATGAATGTGCCTTTAAACTATATGGAGGCTGGTACTTATGTACATAGGCTGTAAGTGCTGCAATTTAGGTTATGTCATTGAAATAAACATTTTTATACTAATGCGATCCTCTCTCTGGTCTGTAACCTGAATGTGTAGGTGGAAAGGAGTGGTGAGGAGATTTCCAGTGGATCAAGTAGGAGAGTTCTGGGAGGAATGAAAGCTCTTAAAGTGCTACTGACCCTCTTATTAATCATAGGGGTCACTAATATCTGGTTATTGTTACTCACAAAGGGTGAAGGGAGCAGTACATGCACTTTGAGAGTTGCAGATATGGAAATAATAACACAGTAAAGCACTTTATTTAAATATTTGCACAAATAGTGGACACATTATTTTTTCAGCACTGGCACTTTATGTGCTTTTGAAACTAAAAGAAGTTTAGTTTTATTGTTGGTTTTGGTTTATTGAATTTAGGCTTTAATATACATAATATTGTTTGCATAACATATTGAATGGAAAATAGCAGTAGCACTTTATTGTTACAAACTGGGGATTTGAGTTATAATGCACACATTTTTACTTAGCACTGTACCACATTTTCATTGTGTTTTTATTAAAGTATGTCACCTTTATCTGTACTTAATATTTAAATGAAGTTTACATGTTTACCTGTTCAAATATGTAGAAAAGGTAACAATTTCTGTACTTACTTTTTACTTGTCGTTGTATTTATTTTACAAAAATTTCACAGCACATATAAGAGCTAGTCTGCATGAAAAAAACTAAACTGTTTAGTAGAAAGGTTAAAAAAACATGAAGTGTTAAATATTTGCATGTGTTAAATATTTGCACATACATGTGAAAGTACCCTGCAAGCATGCTAAAGCAAAGATGATCAGTATTTTAAGATGTACAGTATTCAACCCCAAAATATTTTAACAGTGGACATGTGACTATGCAGTATTAACCACTTGCCAACCACAGGGTGTTTATAAATGGTCTAGAACAAGCTTACTGAAGTTTTGGTTTTCAATTTTGTATTTTGATTCCATATTCCATATTATTCAGCCAACAAAGTATCCAGTAAAAGTGATCAAGAACCTTTTGTCACAGATTTGCTCTGTGACCAATTAACATGGTGTAATGCAATGCTTTATACAATAACTAAAAGCAAGTCATATACATACAATACACAGGTAGTCACACACAGGTACGTTTAACCAGCATTTACACCATTAATTTTTCTAAGCATGTGAAAGACCCACTACTGGATAAACACCTGCCCTGGCACATCATAGCATTCACTCGGCACTCCAAGAAATAACAGAATCCAACTGCAATATTCTTGCACTATCAAAAACCTCCACTTTTATAATCACACGACACACAGGAGGATATATATTATAGTCATCACAATCTGCATAATAACACACACCAATAATAATGTGAGCATTACAGCATGAAATAGACACATCTTTTGACAGCGTCACAGCATAGAATGAATACATTACCACAGCTGTGGGAAGACAGGAAGGAGCAGACACCATCGGAACAATAATGCACAGGGGGTCACAGGAAGCCGTAAACATGACCAATCGACGAGCCCATATAACCTAGGCAACAGTCCCAGCGTCAGAGCGTCCTCTTCCGCATAGGAAAGCTGCCCAACTTGATCACGCTCAAGCTTCCTGTTTTAAGCCCTTTTTCTGGCAGCTTTCCTGCAGTGGGATAATGCAAACATACTGTTGGAAGTAAATGTTTTTATGTTATACAAAATGTTTTGGGACATATTTGGTTCCATCTCCAAAATATTTTTAAATGCAAAATATTTTATATATGTCAATTAGTGTCCTGATTTATTTTATTTTAGCTAATACTAATACTTTGGGAGAGGTCTTATTAGATAATTATCTGCAGCATACAGGCACAAAAGCAATGCAAAGAGTCCTAAATCAACACAGCTTCTATGCAGATTATTTTAAAATCATGGGCAATTTTAGCACTTAAATGATGTCAGCCCAGCAAGCTGAATAGATACCAGGAATGCATGAGAAAAATTGCTAGCATTGCAAACAGATGTGCTGAAAAATAATCTGTATAATAGTATAGTTTTTACTGAATCATTGTTTTTTTAATCCTACTTGATGATAGACAAGCAAATTAAATGAAATTATGTCATTATAGCACTATCAGAGTTTCAGTATTATCAGTATATTTTCAGTATTTCATGTACTGTATGTTTGTCCTAAATAACATTGTTTGTTGTGTGGGCTAAATTGTTCTTTTATAAATGGGCCCTTAATAGCTCCTAATGTTGGATGTTCTTTCAGTTTGTACTTATGATTTGCATCATTGCATAGTTAATATGGTAACATTATTTTTTTTGCAGCTGAAATATTAATGTAACTATGTTACTACAATGCATGAACCATAAATAATTTAAGACTGAATTATCAAGTAAACTGTTACCTTTTCAGAGTATGCATTAAACCACTATGTCTGCTGTCTCCTCCTGGAGTTCTGAGCTCTGTTAGAGAAGTACATCAAATAAGGTCTCAGGGGATGAAAGCTTTCTCTGCTGCTCTCCTGTGTATTAATTTATAAACACACATTTTACTGTTTATTGAAGGCATTGGCTTTAAAGAAATGATCCAATTATGGCTTCTGCATAGAAGGCATTGAATCACCAGGTAAGAAAAGCAACACAATTATTACACTAATTAATTGTATTGAATAAAAGAAGCCATATTACTGTCCTTTAACTGTCCACAGACCTGAAGGTACCATTGAAGCTGATATGAAATGCCTAATGTGGGTTTCAAATCCCCCAGGATTATTCTTTCCATCTATCCCATGGTGTTCTTACCCATTATATATTATATATATATATATAGGGTTTTCAAATGGTTTCTGCACTTTTATATATATAATAGTTTTAAAAAGTGCAGAAACGTTTTGAAGAACCCATATATAAATATATATCAAATATATAAATATATATATATATATATATATATATCAAAGCACAATTTCATATATATATATATATATATATATATATATATATCAAAGCACAATTTAATCTCTTTTGGGGGTTCAAAGCTTGAATATATTAAAAAAACACTTTATCCTACAGCTGTTTCACACCAATGCTTTGTGCATTTTTAAGGCAGTATCATACACTCTCTCTGGTTACATATCAGCCATCTTTAACCAGTCACTGCAACAGCCTAAGGACACTTATATTGAGCTGGACCGCGTACATTGTACTCTGGGCACCAGGAATCCTGACCCCTTTTTTGTTCGTGATATCCTATACAGGGTCCACTATTTCAAGGTCAAAGATGCCATTATGCATGTGGCTAGCACACAAGATGCCATCTTATTCAATGAGATACCGGTGATGCTCCTCCTGAACATGCGCATGGCTTTGAGCCCACTCACTCAGTTGCTACAGGATAGACACATCCGCTACCAGTGGCTGTTCCCTTTCCAACTCCGAGCTTCCCAGAATGGTAAATCTGCACAATTCTGAACCTTTGGGGATCTGCCCACTTTCCTTGGTACTTTTGAACTGCCTCAAGTGTCTCTCCCAGACTGGCCCTTTCTGCTGCTGACCCCGGGCCTTCCATTTACTTCACCTTGGCAACAGTCCAGATGGAAGAAACGTTCCAGGTCCTCCTCCCAGAAGATTCCTGATGGCTGATTTTCTATCCATTTGAAACGAGAGGTTCCTCTTTTATCCATTTGTATTTGCGCTTGCCTATGCCATTGTTTTTGTCAGTTGGTTTGTGGGGTTCTGCTGGTTCCTTGCTCTTATTTCACCACATTTAAATTTGTGCCTCTTTTATCTGCTTTTCCCTTTTTTTGCTTGTTACGAGGGTTTACTATATACATTTTTTATGAGGGGGCCGCTCTTTTATTAGGGTGACTTCCCTCGAGGTTTATGTTTCCCTGCAGGGGGCCTGGGCCGGGACCGCACCATTGTGCCTTTGACGTTCCCCACCTAGGCCCCTCAGTGTACTTTTTTGCCACACTGTATGTTATCTAGATGGTTTTTCTGTCTGCTAGTTTCACCCTTCTGATCTCCCTTTATTTCTGGTTTCTCCTTTCCTGTCCTCTGTCTATTTTCCTCTGGTACTTCCTTTTCTTTTTTCCCCTTTTTCTCCTCTTCACTCAATTTTTTTTTGTTTTTATTTGTTACTCTTCTCTTGGGAGTCTGGGGGGACTTGAGGGGGCATTGTTGGTGGTATACGTTTCCCTTGCTTTATCTTCCATATGACAGGTATGACTCCAATAGGTTTTTCCTCTGTTAATTGTAGGGGATTTAATAACCCGGAAAAGCAGAGCCAGATGCTTTATCATGTACACAAAACTAGATCACAAATTTTGCTCCTCCAGGAGACTCATTTCCGCACAGATAGTGTGCCGGGCCTCTGGAATCGCTACTACACTCAATGGTGTCATAGCACTAATGCACGGACCAAGTCTAGGGGGGTGTCGGTGGCTTTCCATAGTACCTTTAGCCCTGAGGTCTTGGACTCTTTTATAGATCCGGTCAGCCATTATATATTTTCCTTAAATTGAAGCATCAGGACTTTGTTTTTACGATGGCAAATATTTATGCTCCTAATCAGGACCAGGGCCCCTTTGTCTCTGTGGTTCTATCCGAGTTGTCCACCTTTGGTGGTCCATGTTTCATTATGGAAGGTGACTTTAATATGGCCCTGTCGCCTGCTGCGGACACCTCCTCAGGTAGATCTTCTCTCTCCTTTTCAGTGTTATCTCAACTCAAGTATCATCTACTTGACCTGCACTTAGTGTCATGTCATGTCTGGCATGTCCTGCACCCTTTGGAACGAGATTATAGCTATCATTTGGCGGCTCATGAGTCTAATAGTCCTATTGACAATTCTTACTTGATTCCCCTATTTCGGCTTCCCTTGGTAATTTCTTATGGCCTGACCGTGCCCCAATTCATCTCACTATCCACAATTTCCCCACTCCTTCACGTCGCTTTTCTTGACGTTTGAATGATACTTTGCTTAAAGACTCCTTATGTGTTGCGGAGGTCACGAAGGCTATACAAAACTTTGTTCTGGATCTTGTCTCAGATACCACTGGCCTCCTTACCCAGTGGGAGGCCCTTAAATGTGTCCTCCAAGGAGTGCTCATCCAGCATGGCTCCCAGTTGAAGAGGGCTCGGACGGTGGAGATTCATTGGTTGTTTTCACTTATTGCAGCCTTAGAGCCCTCTCATAAGCGTATGCTGGACCTGGGGCTCACAGTGGACCTCTCTATTGCCCATCGAGACTTACTCCAATTGCTAGACTCCTCCTCCCTTATCACCCAAGATAAAGCCCCAACACCCATATTCTCTAGCTAACAAATGTGGTCAGCATCTGGAGTGGGTACTCCACCCTCGCCTGTCCCATCACGCGATCCAATATATTCAAGCTCCTGACAACACCAAAATTTCTCATAACAAGGGAATTTCATCCGCATTTGAACGCTACTACTTTCAACTTTATCATTTGTCCCTCGCTACCCCAGCTGTCTCCATGGCTTCTTGCCCCCAGGTTATGACTCATTACATTGCTGAGACAGCATTATCGGTTCTTAATGTGCAGGACTCTCTCGACCTCAAGGAGTCCTTTTCTGTCCCGGGGGTTCGTGGAGCAATCAAGGTACTTAAATCTGATACGTTCCCGGGCCCTGATGGGTTTACCCCTAGATTCTACAAAACATTTGCCCCTCTATTGGCACCGCTTTTAACTCAGGCCTTTAACGCCATTGATGACTCTCATTTACCCTCCCCGGTCTTTCTTTCTGCTAATATTTTGGTTATCCCTAAACCAGGTAAAGATCCATCTCTTTGCAGTAGTTATTTCCCGATTTCTCTGCTTAATTTGGATGTTAAGCTCTTTGCAAAACTTATGGTGAACCACCTTTTTCCATTCCTTCCTGCCCTGATACATCATGATCAGGTCGGGTTTGTTCCCGGTCAAGAATCCAGGGAAAATACTACTAAAACAATCCACCTCATCTCCTACATCAAACAACACAGTCTGAAGGCCTGCCTTCTCTCGTTTGACACTGAGAAGGCTTTTGATCGAGTCGACTGGCGTTTCCTGCACCTTACCCTAGAGCAGATAGGTCTGGGTCTGCGGTTCATTACTAAGATTATGTCCCTGTACTCCCACCCCACGGCTTCGGTTCTTGTAAATGGTATGGCCTCTTCATTCTTCTTTATCTTGATTGGTACAAGACAGGGATGCCCTCTTTCTCCCATACTTTTTGTTTTGGTTATGGAGCACCTTGAATGGGCTATACGGGCTAATGATTCTGTATTAGGCATTCATACCCCCTCCTCACATCATAAACTTTCTCTTTATGCAGATGACCTCCTAATTTATATGCAACAGCCACTCATCTCTCTCCCCAGCCTGCTTCAGGTGTTCCACAGATTTGGTTCGTTCAGTAACTTTAAACTTAACATTTCGAAAATGGAGGCTTTGAATATTTCCCTACCTGTTAACGTGCTGTCACATCTTCGCTCCAACTTTTCATTTCAATGGCGCCCAAAGGCTATTTTGTATCTCTGGGTTCTTATTTCTTCTGATCTTACTGCACTCTACTCGCTTAATTATTTGCCCCTACTTTCGCGCCTCCGCAAAGACTTCATCATGGGGAGCCTCCTCTCTACCCTGGTTTGGACGCATTAGTACCCTTAAGATGGACACTCTTCCGAAACTGCTATATGTTTTCCAGACTATCCCGGTCTCTGTGCCCAAGAGTTGCACTCTTTATCAATCAGGTTTATTTAGCATCAAGGTTTCAAGAGATTGAAGTACAAACTACCCATCTGTCCAAAGCTTAGGGTTGGAGTGGGTTTACCTGATTTTTAGTTATTTTATCAGACCGCCTTGTTGGCACGTATGCTTGACTGGGTCCCCAGACCCTTTCATAATCCCTTCTGCATGATAGAACAGGACCTATATCAAACCAACCTACGGGCTCTCCTCTGGGGTTACGGCCATGAACTTCAGCGTCTACCTGGCCTGTCTACTTTGACTTTGGTGGCTCTGCGCTTGTGGTATAAACAAGGTCTCCTTACCCTTCTATCCTCTGACCCTTCCCCTTTATCATTCCTATTTGATAATCCCTCCTTTCCCCAAGGGACGGGATCTTCTGTCCTGGGTCCCTTTGCCCTTACCTCTAGGCCAGTAGCCCAGGACTTTATTTACTCTCAGACAGTTCACCCACTCCTCCCAGGCGGCCCTAGGAATTGGTTGACTGCTTTACATTTGCCTTTGTTTTGTAAACATTTACATTCCACTTCTCAAATTAGTCGCCCGCTTACTGAGTTTGAGCAGTTGTGCTCCCTTTCTGAACCTCCAAGACATGTTCTGGCTTCCCTTTACAGGGTACTACATGCCGCAATTCATTCTGAATTTCCGCCCTTCTCCGGGGCATGGACACAGGATATTGGCAGAGATATGTCTGTTGAGGAATGGTTTACGTCATTCCACTTCACCCATGAATCCTCTATATCTTGCTACTCTCAAGAAAAGAATTTTAAGCTCCTCTCCCGATGGTACAGGGATCCCTATTCCCTTCACAAGATATTTCCATCTATGTCCAGTCTTTGTTGGTGTTGTAATTCGGCTGTGGGTACTCAGTTTCATACTTGGTGGGATTGAGATAAAATTCAACCCTTTTGGTACCAAGTTTTTGAAGTCTATAAAAAAATCTATGGTGAGTCCTTGACTTCTTCAACGGAGATTGCTCTTCTCTCCATTTTACCAGGCTCGCTGGTGGCACAGAAGAAATGCTTATTACGTTTATTCCTGTCTGTGGCTCATCAATTGATACTTCTTTTCTGGAAAACGTCCCCCCCCCCCACCACCACTGTGGGTTTCTGAGATTAATGATATCATGCGAATGGAAGAGATGTTGACGTTTGCCAATGTTATGAAAAACATAAATTATTATGGTCGGTCTGGCTCCATTTTTTTTCCTCCTCCTCGACTCTTCAAGAGTTGTGTGCTCCTTTTGCGCCTCCCTAGACCTCCTCCGTTTGGTCTTGTGGACCCACGGTTGTCTGTCTTGTATCAGTGCACTTGCATTTGATTTGTGTGATTGGAATGCCCACCCAGGGCCCCTTTGCAGTTGTTCCATTTTGGCTTTACCCCTTGTCTGTCCCGACTCTTAACTCTCCCTCCTTTCTTCCCTCTCTTCCTGTGCTTCTTCCTTCCTTTCTCTTTTTTAAATTTGTTTCATTTTATTTGAGGGACTCTACTTAGACATATATTGATGCTCTTCATGGCCTTTTCTGAGAAAGATTCTTAAGATATATGTCTCAGTTGTATACATGTTATTTATCCATGTTTCCCTAATTTGACTGGTGAAATTCAATGACTACTTTTATCTCTTTGGCTCATCTCCTGTTTGAGCCTGACGATTGTTCATATGTGTATGAAATCGCTGGTCCTTTTTTCTTTTCTATATATTTTGTTATAAAATTTAATAAAGACGAATTTGCCTTTAAACTGTAGATCCTATAAGTCATGAGAAATTTTCAAGTACCAGGCAATCTGTAATCAAAAGAATGTTGCCTGCCTTGAGGCTATTAGACTGTGACCCCACTCAAAAGTAACCAAAATCAATTTACAATAAAATACATGTATGGTTCCAGCGCAACAAACTAACAAGAAAAATTGTATTTCAGATTCCACATTTTTAGTTAATGTCATTAAAAATGTACATAATGCCTAGAACTGCATATAGTGTTGTGCAAATAGATAAAAAACTTACTGAAGCTGAAAATCAGCTCCGCTGAAAATAAAACAAGTGTAAATAAATTACATAAACATAATATTCCAGATAATAAAATAAACTGTTCCTTCATGCATTAGAAAAAAGTTTTAGTCCCTGCTGATATAATATCCACTTCAGGGAGGATCATGCAATGCAGATCTCAGTATGTGGTACCCTGTATAATCACCCATAAAATCTTTATTAGTACACTCCATATATTAGAATTATTCTTTTTTTTTATTCTTATTTTCATGCAAGAATATGGTTAACAATAAAAGTGGCCTCTATATTTGGCCAATAAGACAATGTAAAAAAAACAAGCAGTTTGTTAGTATAGTTTGAGAGCAAACTAACAATGCTAGGTCTAGGGGTAAAGATTAATAAACCATCTGTCTAATAAGCAGAAATTGAAAGAAAGGGGAGGAATCCCCAATCTTTAGATTAAGAGGTATAATTCAGTTTAAATTGAAAATGGATTGTCAATTAGGGGTCATTGGTTAAGAGTCTGGATGAAAGAATCTCACACTGTAAAATCATTTGGACTTGTAATTCGTCATGTAAAGAGGCCTTCTCCTATTCCATGCAAAAAATGCAGGATAATTTGTCTATAAACAAAGAGATAGTGGGAGGTTCTGGAAATATACACTTATGTAGAATGGCTTTTTGCGCCACAAGGGATATGATAAAGAGGAGTTTTTTGCAGCCCTTTTGAATGTTAATACCTGGGATGGTGAGTAGGTGAAAAAGGCCCATTCGGGAGTAAGGGGTAGGTAGTTCACTAGGTACGTGGTAACATAATGCAGCAATGAGTTTCAAATACGTTTAATCCTGGGGCATGAAACAAGTCTGCATCTGAATGTCCACAGTTCTTTCAGCAAGAAGAGGAACTTCAGCCCATAAGGTAAGAGCGATGTGGGGAGAATTATTCTGATATACCAAAGTAAGTTCCACGCAAAGGTAATAAATAAAGTGTAACAGTGCCCTGACATATAGAACATTTGGTCTTCAACACTTTGAAATGGTAAGTGAAGAAATATCACAGAAAATGCAAATAGCAGATGAATGACATAAATGTGAGCATAAGCATAGGCATTCATGTGTTTATATATCTCATATCAGTGCTTCTCAAAAATGTTTCAGTCAAGGCACCCTTTAAAGTTATGAACAATATTGAGGCACTCTTTAAAATTATGGACAGCCTCAAGGTACCACTTCCTAAAATGTAAAAAATAAATTCTAAAATTTTTAACTAATGCAGCAACATCCACACATGTAGGACACCCACTGTTAGAGGGGATTTATTCTTCCAAAGCAAATACACTTTTATATACTAATCCTGAGTAGTATTCCAATATTTCTCCCCTCAGTTTCTCTCTATCACTTAGCTAATTTGACCCCATTACTGATAGAGAGGGGCAGGGAAGGGTCAAACAAGGATGCTGTGCAGGCAACCAACATCCTCCATATCAACTTATGATGTAATTGGATATTAGGACGCCTCCGGCTAGAATGTTGTTGTGGTCCACAATGAAAATCTATGGTTTTGTGTAACTAAAAGGCAGGTTTGATCCACCTGCTGGCTTGTATACAATTTTTGTGCAATTTTTAGACTTTGTGCCAAGGCATCCCTGAAGAAACCTCAAGGCACCCCAGGGTGCCTGGGCACCCTGGTTGAAAAAGACTGTCTCATATTATCAATAATTCAAGTTGTTCCTTCAAGTATTATTAAAGCCAAAACCGAACATTTACTGTATTGGAGGATACAGGTATTGCAGGTGTCGTGGCTGCATACATTTTTGATTTTAGGTTTATATCTATCTGTTTTTACCTTATGATCTGGCCAGTAATATGCCTCCTGTATTAGGGTGCCTACACTCTGGATGAAGGGGCAACAAATACACATTTTGACAGCAGCATTGTAATTTGGAGAGGGAGGGGAGTGTTAGATTCACTAGCAGATTTAGATACACTAACAAATTGAAGCTTTATCTTTTGGGATAAAGATCTTACATAAATAAATAAAAGCTAATTATTGCAAGCCCCCCTCCCTATCAGTAGTAAATACTTTATCTTAACTTTCTAATTGCTACATCTGCAAGACAGCCTGTTCTGTATAAAAACAACAGACCTACTGTCAGGATCATCAGATGAAAATAAAGGATAGAAAGCCTAAAAAAAGATACTAAAAACCGGAAAGCAACAATATAACAAATGTTTGATATTGGGTTTAGAAGCATTTAACCCTCACACAGGGGTGAGAGATCCACAGTACAAAGAATGTTCATAAATGTTTATAGCAACATAAGCAGTAGGAAAGCTCTGTAGCATGTGCTAATCAGGAAACAGTTCTTACATAAATAACTAAGTGCCGGAGTTCAGCAGTGAATGACACTTAGCTTGAGTAATAAAAAGTGCAAGTATCCACGAGTATCCTGGTGTATAAAGCTTTAAATCCAGTCCTGATTTCAAGAAGTGGATGATGACAGATCATGCAAAGTGCAAAAAAACAATAAGCAGCATAAGCATGAATAAAAACACAAGCATTCATGCGTTCATGTGAATATCTTGCATGTTCATTTGCATAGTTCCTTGACACTCACAGGGCAGTGAGAAATCCACAGTGTAAATTGAATATGTCATACAATGCAGCATTAACAAAACTTAGCATCACATATTAATCTTCAAGAGTGCAGGGTAACACTCAAGCCATAGTCACCATGTAATACTTTTATGCATGACATATGTAAACATCAAACAGACATCTATCAAATACTTGCTGTTGTATAGCATTCATGGATTGACTGTCAAGCACAGCTGAAATCATCCCATTACACAGATATGTCAAATAGTTCCAAAAGACGAGTATGGCACTGCAACGAACAATATAGATCATACAGAAAAACATGGATAAAAAGTTAAAATGCCAAACTGAATGTATCAAACTAGATCCATCTCACCCCTGTAGCAAATATAATGTATATACAGTATAATAAATATAAACATTTTTCCTCACTTTTTATTTAAAAAAAAAAGGACTTGTGAAACTCTTGGGTTTCTATTTCTAGGTGACATCTTTTTTGTGCAAGAGTAGAGGTACTATATACTCCATACTCATTCACATACAGTAGGAAGAAGTCCCTGGCAAGGTATCCCTAAATTAAGGACATGTGGCATGATATGGTTCAGCAGGGGGGCTGCACACTCGCCCCCACCCCCTTTCCTGTCCAGCCAGGCTTTATACTCAGATTAAAGAACTGGTTTACGTTTTTAGAGGGACCTCACACTTTTTTGTTTTGTTTGCATGGAGTTCCAAAAAAATATGTACAGGACCTGAAGGGTCTGGAATGGCTTACTTGGTGGACGTCACTCAATTTGGTTTGGCTTCTTTTTTTTTGCTTGAGGCACTCCATTAAAATTTATTCCAAACTCAGAGCCTGGTATGTAGTTTGGGAAGGGCTGTATGCAGTTTTTTTCCATTCTTGGATGTGCTACTACAAAAGTGACATTCACAAAGAAAAAATGACACAGTTTAACCACTTGAACACTGTTTCACCACCTTCATGTCCAATTTTTGGTGCTGCCACACTTGAACGACAATTACTCACTCATACATCAATGTACCCAAATGAATCTCATATCATTTTTTTTTTTTGAGACAGATAGAGTTTTATGTTGGTAGTATTTAATAACCACTGTTTTTCCACATCATGTAAAAAAGACTGAGAAGTTTTAAAAACATTTTTCTTAGTTTCTGTTTTAAAACTTTAAAAATAAATAATAATTCTTCATAAATTTAGTACAAATTACCCCTTTTTGAAAAGTAGACAGTCTGAAATATTTAGTAAGAGTCATGGTGAGCTTTTGAGGTTTTGTAATTTTTTGATGATGAAAGTAAATGATGAAAGTAAATAAAATTATTTTTTTTCACAAAGTTGTCATTTTAACAAGTTAAATAACACACATACAGTAGCATAGGCATACTTACAATTGTGCCCCAAAACACATTCTGCTACTACTCCCAGGTAATCTAAAGGCATAAATTACACATCTAATTTCCTAACTACCAATCACATTTTTGGAGGTCATGGAGCACCAGGACCATGGAAACACTCTCACATTGACTACATTTTTAAAGTAAACACCCCAGGTTATTTTCTAAGAGGCATAATAAGTCTTTTTAAAATGTTTTTGCCACAAGTTTTTGGAAAATGTGGAAAGAAAATGAAAATGTGTTTTTTACATAATTAATAATATATTTCTAACACACAGCACAAGCATACTTAGAAATACAGAGCATGCTGCTCCTCCTCTGACTTTTTCAATGTTTAACTGATTATGTACCCAAGATTGCATTTGTATATCACAAAAATCAAATCAACACTGTATAGAAAAAAAAATGAACTGTAACATTCACCTCTGTATGAGTGGTCAGGTCAGTTTATCGTAGCTTCACCTACAGCAGTCCCTGTTCCAAAAGTCCAAGCAAACCTAACCTACTTGTATGTGGCTGGCCCATAGCCCAATTCTATGTTCACTGACCAGGAAGTACAGACGAAAGGGTGAGAAGAAAACTACATGTGGTTCCAGTAGAGCAGTTGTTTGCAGAGAATAGATGGGACTGGTGCCTTGCAGGAATATAGTTAGTGGGGCATACAGATTGGCCAATACTGGTGGCAGGCAGGGACATTGTCAGCAAACAGACAAAAGATTGCTCCAGATAGTAGCAGAAACATAGTTGACAAACAGGCCAGGGTCAGTACAGGCAGCAGGCAGAGACATGGTCAGCAAATAGCCAAAATATTGGTCCAGACGGCAGACAACAATGAGGTCAAGTAACAGGCCAGGGTCAGTGAGGTGACAGGCAGAGATAAGGCCAGTAAGCAGAAAAAAGATCAGTCCAGGTAGCAGACAAAACATGGCTGATAAACAGGGCAGAGTCAGTTCGGGCAGCAGGTAGAGACGTGGTCAATATGAAAACAAAAGATCAGTCCAGGCAGCAGGTAGAAACATGGTTGATAAACAGGCCAGAGTCACTTTGGGATGCAGGCAGGGCATGGTCAGTATGTAGTAAAATGGTTGGTCCAGGCAGCAATCAGAAATGTGGTTGAGAAAACAGGCTAATGGTTAGTACACAGGACTTCAGATACCAGCAGATAGTTAAAAACATAGAAGAAACACCTTCACCATACCTTCACTAATATCGTAGTGAGGTATGGCAGTGACTGAAGCAGTCTACTATGCAGAGGCTAGGTTTTAAGGGACATTAGAAAAAATGGTAACACATGTTACCCCTTATTCCTTTTTATACAACATTTTTTGAAGGTCTTCAGCCTGTTTCAGTAAGAGGGATAATATCAGAAAAGTGTTTCTCATGCATTAGAACAAAGGTTTCAAATGCAGAGCCCTGCTGGTAAATAAGGGCTGTTACAACCCCTGCTTGGTATTTTAGGAAGGAGCCAGGTCTTCCTGTTACTCTGTAGAAGATTTGTAGATGGCCGATTGGAACAGGGACATGGACACTTTTTTAATACCAGTGAATGTATCTTCTGGTTTCCAGGTAGGGTGTCATCATTTGATTATTTAAATCTACACCTCCCGTGAATTTATTGTATTCATGTATGCAATTAGGTTTCTGCATCAGAGCATGCCTTCTCTGGATTTCCACTGATGTGCCTTCATGGATGAAAGAAAGGACACAGACATTTCGCTTATCCTTCCATTTAAGGGCCAACATGTCTTCATTGTACAAACTTGCTGATTCCTCCCTTTTTGGCTTTGTGGTGACCAGCCTTTTTGAATAGCTCTTGCAATGTGCTCAGGCTGTATCGCAATCTACAGTTTGCTACCCATAAATGTGTCAGAAAAGTGTCAGGCCATTGTAGAAATTGTCCACATAGGTGTGGTATCCCTGATGGAACAAAGGTAACACAAGGTCCCACACATGTGACTGTTTTTCCCTTTGTAAATGCAGAAGCAAAATGTGTACCCTGTGCACACACAGTTTATAAAACACCACCCCATATATCGCATGTTTACTGGGGATGAACTGTTTAATGCCCAGTATGTCTGTAAAAAGGGTGAGGGACTCATCAATGCAGATATGTTTGTTGGGAGTATACATTTCAGAAAATTTGAGGGAAAAATAACTGATAAGTGGCCTAATTTTTAAAGCTTGTCATATTAAGGGTGAATTCAGGGAACTGTCATTAAATGGATAATCCCATAATTACATTATAGCATGCACTGCTCATAACGGAGGAATAGAATGACATATGGTGACTGGAGTGTTTTTTGCGAGTCTCATATTTAGGGTAAGGCCAAGAAATATTTTAAATTCATCAGCCGTAATGGGCTTCCCCTCAAATGGACAGGCATAAATATAATTATTGGCAATGTGTTGCTGGGCACACAGATTACATTGGTCTACAATAAAATGGATAAAATCTTCAGTGAAAAACATAATTAAACCAAAGGGGTGTAAAAATTCCAGTTTCTACCTGAATGCCTGGTTGTGCTGTTAATGGGGGGTTGATAGGTGCTGCTGAATTAGAAGGTAGCCATAAAGGATTGAAAGGTTGACACTAGTATGGGCCTAAATCCTTCGTGGCTGATGTGAAACTCCATTATTTACAATTGGCCTTTCATCTAGATGTACTGCCCTGCTGGTGCTTGACATTTTACCAAGATGTACTGCTCTCCTGATGCCTGCCCCGTTCAATGCATGAAGCTAAAAATCTTCAGCCTGTAGAGCAGGGGTGGACTGACAACTCATGGGGCCCCCGGGCAATAGGGGATCATGGGGCCCCTGTGTCCTTGCCCAAACGCAAAAAAGCCTATGAAAAAAGGTACCAGGGGCATCTCATGGGGCCCCCTACTGACCCCAAATGGTCAGTCCGCCCCTGCTTTAGAGCCACTTAAATGAGATTAATTTACAGTGAAATTAAATCCATCCAAATACCAGCAAACAGCAAACATAAAAAAGCATGAACCAAAAACCAAAGTAACAGAATAGTTAACTATTAGAGGGTTCTCCACCAAAAAAAGAGGCTCCAATGTGAACATTTGTGGTATATCTGTAAACTACTTTTCTTTATTATAATACAAAAGCAATTTAATGGAATTATTAAAAGAAACCACTTCCACCTAACACCATTAAAACACATATGACAACATTGGCAGATGCTAGATTGTAAGCTTGAAAGAGCAGGGCCCTCGAACCCCTCGTGTATTGTTTTGTTACTGTATTGTCTTATGTTCTGTCCCCCTCGCTAATGTACAGCGCTGAGCAAACCTTCTGGCGCTATATAAATACTGTATAATAATAATAATAATGTAAAAGGAAAACCTGCCCAGACTCATAGGCACACAACTCCATACACACAACTGCCTAATAAAAGGATATATTAAATATAATATAATATAATAATATATTAAATCGGGAGACATAGGCCTGGCAGGAAGCCAGCAAAGTAAGTACATATGGTAGCAAATGTATATAGTTCCATGCATATGATAGATAGTAGCAGTTAATGAAGCAAGACAGGGCAGGATAACGGCAGCCTGCAAAGGCATAACAATTAAATCAGTGGTAAGGAGCAGGAGATAGCAGACATGGCCTGAAAGTGAATTGGTGTGTTTACATAAGAACAATGAGGCACATTTTGGAATGCACAGCAAAACACAAAAAAGCATGCTTTGCCATGCATTTTGGGAACAACCTGAAAATATGCATCGCACTTGTGTTGCCATTAAATATTAATGGAAATCAAACACTCGAATAGCATGCACACGTCTGCCACATGACAAACCCGCTGCAAGTGCACCAAAAAGCACTGTTATAAACACATCACAGTGTGAGTGCGAGAATGCGAGATCGCATTGTGTGGAGATATGAACAGGGCCAGACAATGTCTCCATCCACTCCTTCCTATGTACTTTTATAAATATGGTCATACACTATGCTGATTGAACAATCTCTGTACTATTTCCTTTAGATTTGCCAAAACTACGAAATAGGAGGACTCACCTGAACAATCGGTTCAGTTTGTATCAAATCAGACCGGCCCTTGCACTACATAGCTGATGGTAGACCTACAGGAGATAGTACAATCAGATTAGACAGTGTATGGCCACCTAAAGAGGTAAAAGTAAAAAAGTTGGTGGCAATAAAATAAAAGTTGGTATAGTATAGGTGTGGTCCAGAGTGGAAATGCACACTCTATTCTGTGAAGGCAGCGCATGATTTGATTTGAAGCTTCCTGGAATGTCACATGATCTTCATGCAGGGAGTGATTGAATCAAAAAGCATTTTTTTTATTTCAAACAGAGAAGTGAATATTCAAAGCTACCATGGACTTATAAAGTGAGAGATATGCACATTGGGATGGCTTGGGCAGAATAGACATTGCAAAAGGATTCTATTTCTTATGAAAAGTGAAATTCTGCCTGAAAAGGTGACCTTAGTTATGAAGCTCTTTTATGTCAGACATCTGGCACTTGGATTGCATTTTGTTTGCTTTAAATAAATCTGAGTTACACTATGCTGGTTTTATTTTTGTTTTCTCTGTGACTGTGTATCACGTTCCTGCCTGATATACTTGTGGAAAGGTGGAAAGTCCCAGGTGATTCAATACTGCAATTCTGTTTAGCTGTGCTGCTGTTGAGCTTAAAGTGGTTATAAAGGCTAAAGGTTTTGTACCTTGTTGATAGGAAAAACCTTCTGTGTGCAGCAGCCCCCCTCTAAAACTTACTTGAGCCCCATCTTCATCCAGAGATGTGCAAAGAGCCTGTGTTCGGTCCTTTCCTCATTGGCCGAGGAGCCTTTGTCAATCACAGCCAGTAAGCCGATGAGGAAAGAGCTGGGGTGGGGCAGAGCCTCAATTATGTGTGAAAGGACACACAGAGCAGCAGCTCAGGAGTGAGCCTGCTTGGGTGCCCCCATAGCAAGCTGCTTGCTTTGGAGGCATTAGACAGGAGGGAGGGGCCAGGAGTGCCAGCGGAGGATCTGAGAGGAGGAGGATCGGGGATGCCCTGTGCAAAACCACTGCACAGAGCAGGTAAGTATGCCATATTTGTTATTTTTAAACAAAAAAAATCTGCCTTTAATATCACTTTAACGGCCAATTCACACTATGTGTGGTGACAGACATTTTACCACATGGTAAAACATCTGTCACTGCAGGGAAACACAGGAAACAATTGTTTCTTATGTGTCCCATTCACACTGCAAAGCAGCCTAGCAATATGCTGCGATAAAATGCAGACATGCTGCATTCACCCGCCCGAATTGCACTGTGATGTCAGGCAGCAGAGTACATTGCATGACCGGACATTCCAGTGAAGTGTACATTTTATACACTTCATATAAAACTGGTACAAAACCAAAAAAAAAGCAGTGTGGTGCGGTGAATCATGCACCAAACTGCCCCCTAATGCAGCCTGCAACCGAGAGCTATTGCAGCAGTAAAGCCGTGTGGTAGCTCTCCTAATAGTGTGAATTTGTCCTAAGAGTGTTCACAAAGATAGGAGAAAGAAGAAGAGCATGCTGTTTCTACAGGTGATTACCTGGAGAATTGATGATCAGGAAGCCATAACACAAGCATGTACAGACTGGTTCTTTGTGTGTAATTGAAAGCATGGTTTTCATTGAACTAATATTGTTATCACGACACCAAGGAGTAGGTGGATGAGCTATGGCTGGATGTCAATATATATAAGCATGATGTTGATATTTGTGAACTAATTTTATTACATCTAGAAATTCTGAAGGACCCTCTGCACACTGGTATATACCCTTTCAAGCAAACTATGCAACAAATAGGGATATTTGGTTCACACATATTTCTAGAGTTAATGTGGTTACACCCCTTTAGCACCTGATGGATAAATGCATGCACTAGCTGTATGGATTTGAGCACAGGGATCTCTTGTTTGTTGTATTGTTGGGTCAGTAGCCTGACCTGAACCTTGTAGCTCTCATCATTGTGTCTTTTCCCCTATGCTAGCATTGTGTCCACAGTAGCACTTGTGTAGGCAGGGCAGAGTAGGACTGGCCATAGAGGGATTACTTTGACGCAGTTGGCCAGCTTAAACATGTATTGCAATATGTGTGAACCAAATATCCCTATTTGTTGCATAGTTTGCTTGAAAGGGTATATACCAGTGTGCAGAGGGTCCTTCAGAATTTCTAGAGTTAATGTGGTTACACCCCTTTAGCACCTGATGGATAAATGCATGCACTAGCTGTATGGATTTGAGCACAGGGATCTCTTGTTTGTTTCTAATTTTATTACATGACACAAAAAGACTGATTCAATAAATCTGAAAGAATAAAAATGATCAACAATGGAGTTTTTGCCCATGGAGACATTCTGTATATAGCCCTAAAGAACAGAGAGTGCAGAGTCCACATGTGCTTTTTTGATTCACTGACACAAGGAAACAGGAAACTTTATTAAGAGAAAAGACATGGAGTATACCCTAGGTCAGCCTTTCTCAACCAGGGTGCCCAGGCACCCTGGGGTGCCTTGAGGTTTCTTCAGGGGTGCCTTGGCAAAATTTCTAAAAATTTACCAAAACTTGTATACAAGCCAGCGGGTGGAACGAGTCTGCCTTTTAGTTACACAAAGCCACAGGTTTTCATTGTGCACCATTACAACCTTCTAGCCGCCAGCATCCTGACAACCAATGACATCATCAGTTTATAAGGAGGATGTCAGCTGCCTGCACAGCATCCTAGTTTGACCCTCCCCTGCCCCCTCCATCAGTGCTGGGGTCACATTAACTCAGTGATGGAAAAAAACTGAGGGAGAAGAGAAACATTGGAATACTAGTCAGTACCAGTGTGCAAAAGTGTATTTGCTTTGGAAGAATAAATCACCTCCAATGTTGGGTGTTCTATGTGTGTGGATTTTGCTGTGTTATATAAACTATTAGTTTTTTATATTCTGTTTTAGAATGGGGTGCCTCAGGACTGTCCATAATTTTAAAGGGTGCCTCGGGACTGTTCGTAATTTTAAAGGGTGCCTCTGAACTGTCCATAATTTTAAAGGGTGCCTTGACCGAAAAAAGGTTGAGAAACACTGCCCTAGATGCAGCTAAAAACCTATAAACACTGCCGTCTACTGGTTGAAGAATATATCTCTACTGAATACTGATAAAGTCGGTGCACAAAATACAGGAACACTGTATTCCAGCAAAAACAAAATGGGATTTATGTTTAATTGTTGCATAAGTGCAAGGTAAAAAAAACAGATTGGACTTTTTTCTAATGTTTATGTCATGTGAGTATACTTTGCTAGTTACCTTACTTTGAGTTCATGTACAGTATGGGTACTTACTGTAGTGGTTGATTTACTGACACTGGAGAGTGTAAAATCTGGTGCAGCTGTGCATGGTAGCCAATCAGCTTCTAACTTCAGCTTGTTCTATTAAGTTTTGACAAAAAAAAAAAAGAATAAAGGGAGCTGATTGATTTCTCTGCAGAGCTGCACCAGATTTTGCACTCTCCAGTTTTCAACCCTTTATTCTCTTTTAATGGTGCTTCCAGACAGCAACACACAGAGCAATTATGCCTGCCTTCTTCTATTCACCATTTTATTTATTCACTGTTCCTAATCCCAATTCTATCACTACTCATCCACTGCCTAACCCAAGTGCATGCTTCAAAGTTGTAAAGCAAGGCATGTACTGTAGAAAAACACACATACAAAAAAATGCAACTGTCAAAAAAATGCAGTCTGCTGAAGGGTAATACAGTAGTTAACGCTTCACACCCCAGTATGTGCATCTCTGCTTGATAGGGTGTAATATTTCTGCTCTTAACCACAATACTGATATATCAACCCCTATAATACAAAGAAATGGCTGATCCAGCAACTAACTAGTTTATATAGGGCTGTTTTACCCTCTTCCGCACTGTCTTATAGCAGATATACTGCTACAGGGCAGCACGGGTGCGCAAAATCACGTATATATACGCGATTTTTCACTTGTGGGTAGGGGGTGTGCCCTACCCACGCCACCATTTGCAGCTGTGGCTGTCAATCACTGGGTCCCGCCCGGTGATTACTAACAGTTCTAACAGTTGTCCTCCCTGTCATCTCAGCACACTGCTTTGGATGTCTGTGCACAGCACAGCCATCCAAAGCATTGTGCTTACAGTGAAGCACACTGACATGGACCCCTATGTAAAACACTCCCAGCACACAGTTAACCCTAGATTGCCCCTCATGTTAACCCCTTCCTGCTCAGTGCCTTTTGTACAGTGTCAGTGCTTTTTTTTTAGCACTGATCACTGTATTGGTGTCACTGGGTTCAGTTCCCTCCAGTGTCAGAATGCCCCCCGCAGTCGTGCTGTCCTGCAGTCCTGCTATAAATCGCTGATCACCACCATTACTAGTAAAAATAAAAAAAAAATAAAAATTCCAGTATCTATACCACCATTTGTAAATGCTAAAACTTTCACGTAAACCAATTTACACTCATAAATCACAGTGCAGCACTAAAAATTCTCCATATATATGACTCAATAAAATAATCAATAATGGGCAATAGGAAGTTCATAAATGAATAAATGGTAAAAGTTCATAAGGTGACAATATGTGCTCTTAAGGTGCCAGCTCCAAGGATAATCCAGTGCTTGTGCAAATGGGTGTAGTAAAATTACGCACTCACCAGATGCGCAATAGAAATGCACATATAAATATATAGCCAGAGGTCCTCTTAAGGGAAGCAGGATAAGCCGAGTGATGGATTATCCTCCCTCTGAAGAGCGAGCGGCACAGCAGAAAGCTCCAGGACACTACATCAATCTAAACAGCCAGAGTTCCCCTTTAAGGGATGGGTGGGTGTTGCAACCTGAGTTTACAGGGAATCCCCTCTCTGGATACTGGGATGGATCTTTAAGCTTTGATGGGCTCTGTAAATCAATTATGGGTTCCTGCTCTCTTCCCCATCTTCCCGTCCCCTCCGCTTCTCACACACTGAAGCGAGCTCTCGACCTCTCCTTCTAGCCTCCGGGCTTACCCAGCTTACCCTGCTTCCCTTAAGAGGACCTCTGGCTATATATTTATATGTGCATTTCTATTGCGCATCTGGTGAGTGCGTAATTTTACTGCATATTGTCACCTTATGAACTTTTACCATTCATTCATTTATGAACTTCCTATTGCTCATTATTGATTATTTTATTGAGTCATATATATGGTGAATTTTTAGCACTGCACTGTGATTTCTGAGTTTTATAAGGTTTTATCTGGTTACCTTTTGTGCATAGCTGCTTTTATTAAGTGTGCTCGCTGTTCTTTACAACTAATTTACATGTATTGTTTTTTTTGTTTTTTTTAGCAAAGACATGTAGCAGAATACAGTTTAGCGTAAATTTAAGATGAAGTTTGATTTTTTACATTTTTTTACTGGACATGTTTAATAGCAAAAAAAATACTGTTTTTTTCTCAAAATTGTCGGACTTTTTTTTTTATAGCGCAAAAAATTAAAAAAGCACAGGCAATCACAGACCACCAAAAGAAAGCTCAATTTGTGGAAAAACTAAGTACATACATTTTATTTGGGTGTAGCGTTGCATGACCACACAATTGTCAGTTAAAGTAACACAGCGCCGTAACACAAAAAATGGCCTGGTCAGGAATGGGGGTAAAGCCTCAGGAGGGCAAGTGGTTAAACCACCATACCTCTGTTAATTGGATTCTGTATAGTGTACAAGGATCCTCGGTGGGGCCTCAAATAAAGGCATTACATTGGAGGCCTCCTAACCACTAAAAACATGGATAGATGGGGACAAACTGGCACAAAGCACAAAAGCTAACAAAATTCCATCTTTAGCAAATCAAACCAATCTGCCACAAATACTGGTATACATGGATTGATATGTTTACCACTATCAGTCAGTCAGCAGTTACAATTACTTAAAGAAAATAAGATACCTACTAGTGCCTGGAGTCCAGGGCTGTCTTCCCGAAGCTGGTTCTCTTTTCAGCTGGGAGTTCCCGGAGCTTCCATCTTGGATATGGGAGCCGGCTGTGACTTCCTGAGGAATGTGTGGCACTGGTTCTGCAGCCTACTGTAACATGTGACATGTCCCAGGAGGTTGCAGGTTGGGGGAGGACATGTCTAAGTACACATACTTTTGCCTAAGAGAGAATTGAGAAAGTTGGTGTCACAAGTTAGCCTGCAGTTTCTTGTTTGTGTATTCTTACCTCCTTGCTGCAGTGCTGTTCCTGATCCCTTTCACATGTGTGTTTGTCTGTGCTCACCTATGGGCGTCTGCTGTTCTCTGGGTTTTATTTCCTTCCCTTTCATCACTTCCTGGCCCGCCACCTTGTTTGTCTGCCTATATAAGACATGCTCAGTCTAGGCCACTTTGCCTGAGCAACTTCCTAGTTGTCTGAGCTCCTGTGTGTTGCTATGGCCTGTATACTGCATTGACTACTCTTGTACCGACCCCGGCTTTGTTCTCTGACTGTGCTTGTTTTCTGCCCATCCTGACCTCGGCTAGTCTATCGGATTTTCATTTGTCTCCTCCCATTGTACTCTGCTCCTGCAAGTGGTCTCCTCATCCTCAGCTGGGCATACCCAGGGGCCACGACCTGGTTCCAGCTTGCTGCAAGTCCATCCCCTCCATCAGGGGCTCTGGTGAAGAAGCAGGCTGGGGCTTAGACTCAGCAGCCTGGGGAACCCCAAGTTGACTATCTACAAGGGCTCACTATCACAGGTGCTGACAGTTGGAGCAGGTACCTGTAAAAAAAGGACCCACTTCCTGTAAAAAAAAGACATTTAAAGTGTTAAGCACAGGAGTGGGTAGAGTGGATAATGGCACTTTCACATTTGAGTGACGGTCTGCTTTAAAGCATAAACTAAACTCAAAAACAAAAATATAATATATTGCAGCTTACCAGTATATACTGTAGATGTGCTGATTGTGTTTTTCAGTGGCAAATTTCACTTTTAAGATTAACATACACTTAAACAAAACCAAGAGTTTTAGTAATACAAGTTCAGAAATGTATTTCTACGTATGTATTAGCCGTGCTTTTTATCCTTACTGTTTGCTTTTATAACATAAAAAACAAGCATTCAATAAACATATATGGAAGCTATTCGCTCATATTTGTACCATATAATCATCCTTAAAAGCAGAAAAAAGGAACTATTGGACAGTCAAAATTATTTTTTTTCAGCTTCATTTTGATCTACATACTCATAACAGTTAATATATTAACTGTTACTGAAAATGTAAATCAAACTGAAGATATGATTATCCTCCAAGTATAAAATATAAAAGGGTAGAGGCAGTATTATCCTTTGAACAAAGACTTACACATGAAAAAAAACACATGCTGCAAGATTTTCTTGAGTGAATTTATTTTAGGATCACTTACTTCAGTTTGATGAAGGTGATTCTAATCCTTTTACAATGTGCTATATCATATTGAACAAATTTCATTGTACTTAGACATGTTATTCATTCATTGTATTTGGGATTGTTTGGGGAGAACCTTTTAGAGATGTATTAAAAATAAAAAATCACAATATTCTCTGATGAAATAATACATTTAGTTAAATTACTGGAGGAATCAAAGAAGGGACCACAAAAGCTGAGGGACTTGCCTCAGTTTCATTGCAAGGGATCCAGGATGTTGCTGGCTCCTCTGTATACGGCTCCTCATAGCGTTTTCCCATTTCCTGGCAGCATGAGATCAGATGGTTTGGCGCATCGCACAGTATACCATGGAGGAGCTATTTTTGGGCAAGTCTTCACCTCTATATTTCCCATACATGCACAGCCCAGCCAAACCAGATGAGAAGAAGGAACAATATTACAGTGAAACAGTGTCAAGTTTTACCTTCCCAAGCAAGCCTACAGACACAGCCATCCATAGAAAGTGTCCCCGTATCTAAACAAGCCATCTCTGATCTCACCCTGAAGAAAATATGTCTTTAAGAAACACTCTCCACCAGAATATATCTAAAATGTTAACAAAAATAGATTACAGTCCAAGGTTTTGGTGATAGGGTTATTTACCTGAAAACTAAAATGAGAGCATTTTCATAAGCCCATAGTAAACCTTCAGATTCCCATAATGATCATGACTCTGATATCCAATTGATGAAAACCAAATTAGTTGATATTGAAGATTGGTCTAAACAAAAGAAACTTTAGAGGCATCTTCAAAACAGTCCCACAGGCAGACCTTATGAGTTTTATATATATAAATATATATATATATATATATATCAGGGGTGGAGTGACCATTTGGAAACTCGGGCACTGCCCGAGGGCCCGGGGTCAGTAGGGGGCCCCATGAGCTGCCCCTGGTACCTTTTTCTTAGGCTTTTTTGAGTTTGGGCAAGGACACAGGGGCCCCATGATCTCCTATTTTCCGGGGGCCCCATGAGTTGTCAGTCCGCCCCTGATATATATACAGTCAGGTCCATAAATATTGGGACATCGACACAATTCTAACATTTTTGGCTCTATACATCACCACAATGGATTTGAAATGAAACGAACAAGATGTAATTTTACTGCAGACTGTCAGCTTTAATTTGAGGATATTTACATCCAAATCAGGTGAACGGTGTAGGAATTACAGTTTGCATATGTGCCTCCCACTTTTTAAGGGACCAAAAGTAATGGGATGATTGTCTTCTCAGCTGTTCCATGGCCAGGTGTGTGTTATTCCCTCATTATCCCAATTACAATGAGCAGATAAAAGGTCCAGAGTTCATTTCAAGTGTGCTATTTGCATTTGGAATCTGTTGCTGTCAACTCTCAAGATGAGATCCAAAGTGCTGTCACCATCAGTGAAGCAAGCCATCATTAGGCTGAAAAAACAAAACAAACCCAACAGACAGATAGCAAAAACATTAGGCGTGGCCAAAGCAACTGTTTGGAACATTCTTAAAAAGAAGGAACGCACCAGTGAGCTCAGCAACACCAAAAGACCCGGAAGACCACGGAAAACAACTGGTGGATGACCGAAGAATTCTTTCCCTGATGAAGAAAACACCCTTCACAACAGTTGGCCAGATCAGGAACACTCTCCAGGAGGTAGGTGTATGTGTGTCAAAGTCAACAATCAAGAGAAGACTTCACCAGAGTGAATACAGAGGGTTCACCACAACATGTAAACCATTGGTGAGCCTCAAAAACAGGAAGGCCAGATTAGAGTTTGCCAAACGACATCTAAAAAAGCCTTCACAGTTCTGGAACAACATCCTATGGACAGATGAGACCAAGATCATTTGTACCAGAGTGATGGGAAGAGAAGAGTATGGAGAAGGAAAGGAACTGCTCATGATCCTAATCATACCACCTCATCAGTGAAGCATGGTGGTGGTAGTGTCATGGCATGGGCATGTATGGCTGCCAATGGAACTGGTTCTCTTGTATTTATTGATGATGTGACTGCTGACAAAAGCAGCAGGATGAATTCTGAAGTGTTCCGGGCAATATTATCTGCTCATATTCAGCCAAATGCTTCAGAACTCATTGGACACCGCTTCACAGTGCAGATGGACAATGACCCAAAGCATACTGCAAAAGCAACCAAAGAGTTTTTTAAGGGAAAGAAGTGGAATGTTATGCAATGGCCAAGTCAATCACCTGACCTGAATCCGATTGAGCATGCATTTCACTTGCTGAAGAAAAAACTGAAGGGAAAATGCCCCAAGAACAAGCAGGAACTGAAGACAGTTGCAGTAGAGGCCTGGCAGAGCATCACCAGGGATGAAACCCAGCGTCTGGTGATGTCTATGCGTTCCAGACTTCAGGCTGTAATTGACTGCAAAGGATTTGCAACCAAGTATTAAAAAGTGAAAGTTTGATTTATGATTATTATTCTGTCCCAGTACTTTTGGTCCCTTAAGAAGTGGGAGGCACATATGCAAAGTGTTGTAATTCCAACACTGTTCACCTGATTTGGATGTAAATACCCTCAAATTAAAGCTGACAGTCTGCAGTTAAAGCACATCTTGTTTGTTTCATTTCAAATCCATTGTGGTGGTGTATAGAGCCAAAAATGTTAGAATTGTGTCAATGTCCCAATATTTATGGACCTGCCTGTATATCAACTTTCCAATCTCTCATACCTGAAGCAAATAATTATTGGGCACACTGCTTATCAAAGTTACTGATTACCCAACAGGGTAAAATCATTGCTATTTCAACACTGTAAGCAAGGCTTAAACTGCTTATGCCATGGGATATTTTGCTTAACCACTTGCCCTCTAGAGGATTTACCCCCCTTCCTGACCAGGCCATTTTTTTAGATACTTTACTTGAGTTATTTTAACTGACAATTACGCGGTCATGCAACACTGCACCCAAATGACATGCACGTCCTTTTTTCCCCACAAACAGAGCTATCTTTTGGTGGTATTTTATCGCATGTGTGTTTTAATTTTTGCGCTATTAACAAAAAAAGACCAACAATTTAAAAAAAAAAAAACAATATTTTTGACTTTTTGCTATTAAACATGTCAAGTAAAAAAATAAAAAAAAATCAAATTTTGTCATAAATTAAGGCCAAAATGTATTCTGCTACATGTCTTTGCTAAAAAAAAAATCGCAATACATGTAAATGAATTGGTTTACGTGAAAGTTATAGCAATTACAAATGGCGGTATATACTGGGATTTTTTTTTTTTTTATTACTATTAATGGTGTTGATCAGCTACTTATAGTGGGCATTCTGAAACTGGGAGGAACTGACTAGGTGTCACTGACATCTCCAGTGACAGCAATACAGTGATCAATGCTAATATAAAGCACTGACACTGTACTAATGGCACTGGGCAGGAAGGGATTAACATGTGGGGTAATCAAAGAGTTAACTGTGTGCTGTTTTACTATGGGGGCTGTGTGTGTGCATACAAAGCAGTGCGCAGGAGCTGGGGAACAGGGGAGAGATCTGTATTGTTTACATACAGGTCTATCCCCCATCAGAAATCCTCAGAGATTGCTGGGTGCCAGTGGGGAATCACCGTCCGGGACCCGGGGATTGACAGCCGAAGCTGAGAATGATGACGCGGGTAGGGCGCGCACACACCCCATACCCAGAAATGCAAAATCACGTATATATACGTGATTTTGGTCACCCATGCCACCCTGTAGCAGAATTTCTGCTATAGGGCGGCACAGAAGCTGTTAAAGACATTCAAGTACATGAAAAAGCAGCATCTGAAAAGGAGAAATCTGAAAGGGCATAAACTATCTCTAGAATTCGACACCATTGAAGGGATATTTTTGCCATGTTAAAATGTTTCACTAGACAGTGACAATGACATTTACACCTTAAATTACTGTTCCCCTATTTTTTCCCCACTTAAATTGTCCCACATGCAGTCTCATTTTTTTTCTCAGCCTTTTCCTTATTGTTCTTTGTTTCTCCTTTGCTGTATAGCCAGTTTCCGATCCCTTATATACTCCTGTTCCTCTAGAAAAAATATTGGCTTACACCCTGTTCCAAATTATTATGCAAATTTTATTTAAATGTCACAAAGATTAAATATTTTGTTTTTCACTTTAACTCATGGATGGCATTGTGTCTCAGGGCTTTTTTGATCACTGAAAACAATCTCGGACACCTGTGATAATTAGATTGGCCGGTGAGCCCAATTTAAGGAAAAACTACTAAAGGGGGGTGTTCCACATTATTAAGCGGAGCACCATTTTCAAGCAATATGGGGAAGAAAAAGGATCTCTCTACTGCCGAAAAGAGTGAAATAGTTCAATGCCTTGGACGAGGTATGAAAACATTAGATATTTCACAAAAACGTAAGCGTGATCATCGCACTATTAAGAGATTTGTGTCTGAATCAGAGCACAGATGGGTTTGTGCAGATGAAGGCATATTGAGGAAGATTTCTGCCAGATCCAAGCATCGGATCAAGGGAGCAGCTGCTAAAATACCATTACATAGCAGCAAACAGATATTTGAAGCTGCTGGTGCCTTCCATAGACATCAAGGTGTAGAGTCCTCCAGAGACTTGCAACTGTACATAAACCTTCTATTTGACCACCACTAACCAATGCTCACAAGCAGAAATGGCTGCATTGGGCAGAAAAATACATGAAGACTAATTTTCAAACCGTCCTGTTCACTGATGAATGCCATGCAACCCTGGATGGTCCAGATGGATGGAGTAGGGGATGGTTGGTGGATGGCCACCCTGTTGCAGCAAGGCTGCAACGTCAGCAAGGCGGTGGTGGAGTCATGTTTTGGGCCAGAATCATGGGAACAGAGCTGGTCGGCCCCTTTAGGGTCCCCGAAGGTGTGAAGATGACCTCTGCAAAGTATGTGGAGTTTATGACTGACTACTTTCTTCCCTGGTACAGAAGGAAGAACTATGCTTTCCGTAATAAAATCATCTTCATGCATGACAATGCACCATCTCATGCTGCAAATAATACCTCTGCATCAATGGCTGTTATGGGGATAAAAGGAGAGAAAGTCTTGGTGTGGCCTCCATCCTCCCCTGACCTCAATCCTATTGAGAACCTTTGGAGCATCCTCAAGCAAAAGATCTATGAGGGTGGGAGGCAGTTTACATCCAAACAGCAGCTCTGGGAGGCTATTCTGACATCTGGCAAACAAATTTAGGCAGAAACTGTCCAAAAACTCACAAGTTCAATGGATGCAAGACTTGTAAAGCTGCTATCAAATAAGGGGTCCTATGTTAAAATGTAACGTGACCTGTTAAAATGTTTAAAAAGTTAAAATGTTGTTAAAAGTTTGATTGAAATAGCTTTTGGTTTCAGTAAATATGCTGCAAACACAACAAATGACCATTTTCAATTCTTTACAACCTATAAAGTGTTTTGAAACTTACTGTGCGTAATAATTTGGAACAGTGCATTGTAAGTTTTTTATGTTTAACAAAAATACTGTTATCATTAAGAGTAGAGATGAGCGAAGTATTCAAAAATTCGATTCGGCTGATTCGGCGAATTCGAGGAATAAATTTGATTAGATGCGAATATATTCGCTGCGAATTTAACTTATAAAAAGGGTTTCTAGGCTTCAGAGAGCCTTTATATTAGTGCAGAACACTGTACCTTTAATTTAAATGCCATTGGAGTCTGCTGGGGAAGAGAAATAATACTGTCAGTCAGTATGACATGCAGATGAGTGCCGTCGATCTTAGAATCACCGCACACTTCAATCATTTGGGCAGTCACGGGGCCAAAACCAGAGTGTGGAGCCACAGTGTGGCGGTGGAGGCAGCAGCAATGGGAGGCCATACAGCACCCTATGACAAAAATGGAACCCACCAGCAGTGTGAGGAGACCTGAAAGTGGCACATGGCAGAGTGTGGCAATGGAGACAGCAGCAATGGGAGGCCGTACAGGGACCCATGACACACTCTGGACCTGGCAGCAGCATGAGGAGGCGGTACGGGGGCCCATGGCAGATTACGGGCCTGGCAGCAGCAATAGGAGGCCCGTAATCTGCCAGCACCCTATGACAAAATGGAACACACCAGCAGTGTGAGGAGACCTGAAAGTGGCACATGGCAGAGTGTGGCGATGGAGACAGCAGCAATGGGAGGCCGTACAGGGACCCATGACACACTCTGGACTTGGCAGCAGCATGAGGAGGCGGTACGGGGGCCCATGGCAGATTATGGGCCTGGCAGCAGCAATGGGAGGCCCGTAATCTGACAGCACCCTATGACAAAATGGAACCCACCAGCAGTGTGAGGAGACCTGAAAGTGGCACATGGCACAGTGTGGCGATGGAGACAGCAGCAATGGGAGGCTGTACAGGGACCCATGACACACTCTGGACCTGGCAGCAGCATGAGGAGGCGGTATAGGGGCCCATGGCAGATTACGGGCCTGGCAGCAGCAATGGGAGGCCCGTAATCTGCCAGCACCCTTTGACAAAATGGAACCCACCAACAGTGTAAGGAGACCTGAAAGTGGCACATGACAGAGTCTGGCGATGAAGTCAGCAGCAATGGGAGGCCGTACAGGGACCCATGACACACTCTGGACCTGGCAGCATCAGAGGAGGCGGTACAGGGGCCCATGGCAGAGTGGCGAAGCGTAAGCAGCTTAAATTGAAGGCCATACAGAGGCCTATGTTAAAAATAATAACATGTTTGGGGCATGATTCATGGCGGATTTAGTCAGTTGTGTCAGGAACTGGTGGTTTGAAATCCAGACTAATCCACGCCTGATTCATTTTCACAAACGTGAGTTTCTCAACACTTTGGGTGGACAGTCGTGTCCTCCGCGAAGTTACAATACCTCCTGCCGCACTAAACACGCGCTCCGATGCCACGCTACTGGCCGGGCATGACAGCCTTTCAAGGGCAAATTCAGCTAGTTGGGGCCAAAGGTCAAGTTTCGTTGCCCAGTAGTCAAGGGGATTGTCTACCTCGGTTGGCAGGGTGCTGTCCAAGTAGGCCCGAGCCTGTTTGAGGTCCTGCTCCAGGTCCACCTGATGCTGCTGCTGCTGCGGCTGGTTAGTAGTTTCCTCACTGCGCTGGTGAAGAAAGCTACTCATCATCGACTGCAGACTGAGGCAGCTGCTGCTGGTGGAGCTGCCACTGCTCCTACCACCCCACCCCTCCCCTGCTGCCATGGCAGCGGAACGCGAGCGCACAGGGCCCACAGTGTCTGAGGATGGACGTTGGCGCAGAAAGGCAGAGACCAACTGACTACATAGGTGGTTTTTATAGTACGTTATTTTGGCCTCCCTCTCAGCAGGTGTGAAAAAGGCCACCATTTTTGAACGGTAGCGAGGGTCCAACAAGGTGGAAAGCCAAAAGTCATCCCTCTGTCTGATGGTTATTATTCGGCTGTCGCTACGCAAGCAACCGAGCATGCTATGGGCCATTTGTGCCAAGGAATGCGAGGGACTCCCTGCCTCCATCTCCACAGCATACTGCCATGGTGCGTCTGGGTCCTCTGTCTCCTCCTCCTCCTCTACCAGATGCTCCTGCTCCTCCACTCCTGTCCGCTGAGTGGAAAAACCACCCATTTCACTCAATAATTCCTGAGCACCAATGTCCTCCTCTACCTCCTCCTCTTCTTCCTGTCCTGCCCCCACAGGGGTCATGTGACGTTGAGATCTGTGCGCCACGTCTACCGCACCCTGACCAGCCATTGTTAACAGCATTTGTTCCAGGACGTGCAACAGAGGAATGACGTCGTTCATCCCATAGTCCTGCCGACTCACGAATAGCGTGGCCTCCTCAAAGGGCCTGAGCAAGCGGCAGGTGTCACGCATGAGCTGCCAATGGCTGACATCTAAGTTACACAGGGGAGTACCTTTATCCGCTTGTAACATCAGGAAATCGGTGATGGCCTTTCGCTGTTCGTAAAGGCGGTTAACATATGTAGGGTTGAATTCCACCTTGTTGCAACGTCACAGCAGGAGGAGTCGGTACGGGGGCCCATGGCTGATTACGGGCCTGGCAGCAGCAATGGGAGGCCCGTAATCTGCCAGCACCCTATGACAAAATGGAACACACCAGCAGTGTGAGGAGACCTGAAAGTGGCACATGGAAGAGTGTGGCGATGGAGACAGCAGCAATGGGAGGCCGTACAGGGACCCATTAGAGACTCTGGACCTGGCAGCAGCATGAGGAGGCGGTACGGGGGCCCATGGCAGATTACGGGCCTGGCAGCAGCAATGGGAGGCCCGTAATCTGCCAGCACCCTATGACAAAATGGAACACACCAGCAGTGTGAGGAGACCTGAAAGTGGCACATGGCAGAGTGTGGCGATGGAGACAGCAGCAATGGGAGGTCGTACAGGGACCCATGAGAGACTCTGGACCTGGCAGCAGCATGAGGAGGCGGTACGGGGGCCCATGGCAGATTACAGGCCTGGCAGCAGCAATGGGAGGCCCGTAATCTGCCAGCACCCTATGACAAAATGGAACACACCAGCAGTGTGAGGAGACCTGAAAGTGGCACATGGCAGAGTGTGGCGATGGAGACAGCAGCAATGGGAGGCCGTACAGGGACCCATTCGAAACTCTGTACCTGGCAGCAGCATGAGGAGGCGGTACAGGGGCCCATGGCAGATTACAGGCCTGGCAGCAGCAATGGGAGGCCCGTAATCTGCCAGCATCCTATGACAAAATGGAACACACCAGCAGTGTGAGGAGACCTGAAAGTGGCACATGGCAGAGTGTGGCGATGGAGACAGCAGCAATGGGAGGCCGTACAGGGACCCATGAGAGACTCGGGACCTGGCAGCAGCATGAGGAGGTGGTACAGGGGCCCATGGCAGATTACAGGCCTGGCAGCAGCAATGGGATGCCCGTAATCTGCCAGCACCCTATGACAAAATGGAACACACCAGCAGTGTGAGGAGACCTGAGAGTGGCACATGGCAGAGTGTGGCGATGGAGACAGCAGCAATGGGAGGCCGTACAGGGACCCATGAGAGACTCTGGACCTGGCAGCAGCATGAGGAGGCGGTACAGGGGCCCATGGCAGATTACAGGCCTGGCAGCAGCAATGGGAGGCCCGTAATCTGCCAGCATCCTATGACAAAATGGAAAACACCAGCAGTGTGAGGAGACCTGAAAGTGGCACATGGCAGAGTGTGGCGATGGAGACAGCAGCAATGGGAGGCCGTACAGGGACCCATTAGACACTCTGTACCTGGCAGCAGCATGAGGAGGCGGTACAGGGGCCCATGGCAGATTACAGGCCTGGCAGCAGCAATGGGAGGCCCGTAATCTGCCAGCATCCTATGACAAAATGGAACACACCAGCAGTGTGAGGAGACCTGAAAGTGGCACATGGCAGAGTGTGGCGATGGAGACAGCAGCAATGGGAGGCCGTACAGGGACCCATGAGAGACTCTGGACCTGGCAGCAGCATGAGGAGGCGGTACGGGGGCCCATGGCAGATTACAGGCCTGGCAGCAGCAATGGGAGGCCCGTAATCTGCCAGCACCCTATGACAAAATGGAACACACCAGCAGTGTGAGGAGACCTGAAAGTGGCACATGGCAGAGTGTGGCGATGGAGACAGCAGCAATGGGAGGCCGTACAGGGACCCATGAGAGATTCTGGACCTGGCAGCAGCATGAGGAGGCGGTACAGGGGCCCATGGCAGATTACAGGCCTGGAAGCAGCAATGGGAGGCCCGTAATCTGCCAGCACCCTATGACAAAATGGAACACACCAGCAGTGTGAGGAGACCTGAAAGTGGCACATGGCAGAGTGTGGCGATGGAGACAGCAGCAATGGGAGGCCGTACAGGGACCCATGAGAGACTCTGGACCTGGCAGCAGCATGAGGAGGCGGTACAGGGGCCCATGGCAGATTACAGGCCTGGCAGCAGCAATGGGAGGCCCGTAATCTGCCAGCATCCTATGACAAAATGGAACACACCAGCAGTGTGAGGAGACCTGAAAGTGGCACATGGCAGAGTGTGGCGATGGAGACAGCAGCAATGGGAGGCCGTACAGGGACCCATTAGACACTCTGTACCTGGCAGCAGCATGAGGAGGCGGTACAGGGGCCCATGGCAGATTACAGGCCTGGCAGCAGCAATGGGAGGCCCGTAATCTGCCAGCATCCTATGACAAAATGGAACACACCAGCAGTGTGAGGAGACCTGAAAGTGGCACATGGCAGAGTGTGGCGATGGAGACAGCAGCAATGGGAGGCCGTACAGGGACCCATGAGAGACTCTGGACCTGGCAGCAGCATGAGGAGGCGGTACGGGGGCCCATGGCAGATTACAGGCCTGGCAGCAGCAATGGGAGGCCCGTAATCTGCCAGCACCCTATGACAAAATGGAACACACCAGCAGTGTGAGGAGACCTGAAAGTGGCACATGGCAGAGTGTGGCGATGGAGACAGCAGCAATGGGAGGCCGTACAGGGACCCATGAGAGATTCTGGACCTGGCAGCAGCATGAGGAGGCGGTACAGGGGCCCATGGCAGATTACAGGCCTGGAAGCAGCAATGGGAGGCCCGTAATCTGCCAGCACCCTATGACAAAATGGAACACACCAGCAGTGTGAGGAGACCTGAAAGTGGCACATGGCAGAGTGTGGCGATGGAGACAGCAGCAATGGGAGGCCGTACAGGGACCCATGAGAGACTCTGGACCTGGCAGCAGCATGAGGAGGCGGTACAGGGGCCCATGGCAGATTACAGGCCTGGCAGCAGCAATGGGAGGCCCGTAATCTGCCAGCATCCTATGACAAAATGGAACACACCAGCAGTGTGAGGAGACCTGAAAGTGGCACATGGCAGAGTGTGGCGATGGAGACAGCAGCAATGGGAGGCCGTACAGGGACCCATTAGACACTCTGTACCTGGCAGCAGCATGAGGAGGCGGTACAGGGGCCCATGGCAGATTACAGGCCTGGCAGCAGCAATGGGAGGCCCGTAATCTGCCAGCATCCTATGACAAAATGGAACACACCAGCAGTGTGAGGAGACCTGAAAGTGGCACATGGCAGAGTGTGGCGATGGAGACAGCAGCAATGGGAGGCCGTACAGGGACCCATGAGAGACTCTGGACCTGGCAGCAGCATGAGGAGGCGGTACGGGGGCCCATGGCAGATTACAGGCCTGGCAGCAGCAATGGGAGGCCCGTAATCTGCCAGCACCCTATGACAAAATGGAACACACCAGCAGTGTGAGGAGACCTGAAAGTGGCACATGGCAGAGTGTGGCGATGGAGACAGCAGCAATGGGAGGCCGTACAGGGACCCATGAGAGACTCTGGACCTGGCAGCAGCATGAGGAGGCGGTACGGGGGCCCATGGCAGATTACAGGCCTGGCAGCAGCAATGGGAGGCCCGTAATCTGCCAGCACCCTATGACAAAATGGAACACACCAGCAGTGTGAGGAGACCTGAAAGTGGCACATGGCAGAGTGTGGCGATGGAGACAGCAGCAATGGGAGGCCGTACAGGGAACCATGAGAGATTCTGGACCTGGCAGCAGCATGAGGAGGCGGTACAGGGGCCCATGGCAGATTACAGGCCTGGCAGCAGCAATGGGAGGCCCGTAATCTGCCAGCATCCTATGACAAAATGGAACACACCAGCAGTGTGAGGAGACCTGAAAGTGGCACATGGCAGAGTGTGGCGATGGAGACAGCAGCAATGGGAGGCCGTACAGGGACCCATGAGAGACTCTGGACCTGGCAGCAGCATGAGGAGGCGGTACGGGGGCCCATGGCAGATTACAGGCCTGGCAGCAGCAATGGGAGGCCCGTAATCTGCCAGCACCCTATGACAAAATGGAACACACCAGCAGTGTGAGGAGACCTGAAAGTGGCACATGGCAGAGTGTGGCGATGGAGACAGCAGCAATGGGAGGCCGTACAGGGACCCATGAGAGACTCTGGACCTGGCAGCAGCATGAGGAGGCGGTACAGGGGCCCATGGCAGATTACAGGCTTGGCAGCAGCAATGGGAGGCCCGCAATCTGCCAGCAGCCTATGACAAAATGGAACACACCAGCAGTGTGAGGAGACCTGAAAGTGGCACATGGCAGAGTGTGGCGATGGAGACGGCAGCAATGGGAGGCCGTACAGGGACCCATTAGACACTCTGTACCTGGCAGCAGCATGAGGAGGCGGTACAGGGGCCCATGGCAGATTACAGGCCTGGCAGCAGCAATGGAAGGCCCGTAATCTGCCAGCATCCTATGACAAAATGGAACACACCAGCAGTGTGAGGAGACCTGAAAGTGGCACATGGCAGAGTGGCGATGGAGACAGCAGCAATGGGAGGCCGTACAGGGACCCATTAGACACTCTGGACCTGGCAGCAGCATGAGGAGGCGGTACGGGGGCCCATGGCAGATTACAGGCCTGGCAGCAGCAATGGGAGGCCCGTAATCTGCCAGCATCCTATGACAAAATGGAACACACCAGCAGTGTGAGGAGACCTGAAAGTGGCACATGGCAGAGTGTGGCGATGAAGACAGCAGCAATGGGAGGCCGTACAGGGACCCATGAGAGACTCTGGACCTGGCAGCAGCATGAGGAGGCGGTACAGGGGCCCATGGCAGATTACAGGCCTGGCAGCAGCAATGGGAGGCCCGTAATCTGCCAGCACCCTATGACAAAATGGAACACACCAGCAGTGTGAGGAGACCTGAAAGTGGCACATGGCAGAGTGTGGCGATGGAGACAGCAGCAATGGGAGGCCGTACAGGGACCCATGAGAGACTCTGGACCTGGTAGCAGCATGAGGAGGCGGTAAAGGGGCCCATGGCAGATTGCAGGCCTGGCAGCAGCAATGGGAGGCCCGTAATCTGCCAGCATCCTATGACAAAATGGAACACACCAGCAGTGTGAGGAGACCTGAAAGTGGCACATGGCAGAGTGTGGAGATGGAGACAGCAGCAATGGGAGGCCGTACAGGGACCCATTAGACACTCTGGACCTGGCAGCAGCATGGGGAGGCGGTACAGGGGCCCATGGCAGATTACAGGCCTGGCAGCAGCAATGGGAGGCCCGTAATCTGCCAGCACCCTATGACAAAATGGAACACACCAGCAGTGTGAGGAGACCTGAAAGTGGCACATGGCAGAGTGTGGCGATGGAGACAGCAGCAATGGGAGGCCGTACAGGGACCCATGAGAGATTCTGGACCTGGCAGCAGCATGAGGAGGCGGTACGGGGGCCCATGGCCGATTACAGGCCTGGCAGCAGCAATGGGAGGCCCGTAATCTGCCAGCACCCTATGACAAAATGGAACACACCAGCAGTGTGAGGAGACCTGAAAGTGGCACATGGCAGAGTGTGGCAATGGAGACAGCAGCAATGGGAGGCCGTACAGGGACCCATGAGAGACTCTGGACCTGGCAGCAGCATGAGGAGGCGGTACAGGGGCCCATGGCAGATTACAGGCCTGGCAGCAGCATTGGGAGGCCCGTAATCTGCCAGCATCCTATGACAAAATGGAACACACCAGCAGTGTGAGGAGACCTGAAAGTGGCACATGGCAGAGTGTGGCGATGGAGACAGCAGCAATGGGAGGCCGTACAGGGACCCATGAGAGACTCTGGACCTGGTAGCAGCATGAGGAGGCGGTACAGGGGCCCATGGCAGATTGCAGGCCTGGCAGCAGCAATGGGAGGCCCGTAATCTGCCAGCATCCTATGACAAAATGGAACACACCAGCAGTGTGAGGAGACCTAAAAGTGGCACATGGCAGAGTGTGGCGATGGAGACAGCAGCAATGGGAGGCCGTACAGGGACCCATTAGACACTCTGGACCTGGCAGCAGCATGGGGAGGCGGTACAGGGGCCCATGGCAGATTACAGGCCTGGCAGCAGCAATGGGAGGCCCGTAATCTGCCAGCACCCTATGACAAAATGGAACACACCAGCAGTGTGAGGAGACCTGAAAGTGGCACATGGCAGAGTGTGGCGATGGAGACAGCAGCAATGGGAGGCCGTACAGGGACCCATGAGAGATTCTGGACCTGGCAGCAGCATGAGGAGGCGGTACGGGGGCCCATGGCCGATTACAGGCCTGGCAGCAGCAATGGGAGGCCCGTAATCTGCCAGCACCCTATGACAAAATGGAACACACCAGCAGTGTGAGGAGACCTGAAAGTGGCACATGGCAGAGTGTGGCAATGGAGACAGCAGCAATGGGAGGCCGTACAGGGACCCATGAGAGACTCTGGACCTGGCAGCAGCATGAGGAGGCGGTACAGGGGCCCATGGCAGATTACAGGCCTGGCAGCAGCAATGGGAGGCCCGTAATCTGCCAGCATCCTATGACAAAATGGAACACACCAGCAGTGTGAGGAGACCTGAAAGTGGCACATGGCAGAGTGTGGCGATGGAGACAGCAGCAATGGGAGGCCGTACAGGGACCCATTAGACACTCTGTACCTGGCAGCAGCATGAGGAGGCGGTACAGGGGCCCATGGCAGATTACAGGCCTGGCAGCAGCAATGGGAGGCCCGTAATCTGCCAGCATCCTATGACAAAATGGAACACACCAGCAGTGTGAGGAGACCTGAAAGTGGCACATGGCAGAGTGTGGCGATGGAGACAGCAGCAATGGGAGGCCGTACAGGGACCCATGAGAGACTCTGGAACTGGCAGCAGCATGAGGAGGCGGTACAGGGGCCCATGGCAGATTACAGGCCTGGCAGCAGCAATGGGAGGCCCGTAATCTGCCAGCACCCTATGACAAAATGGAACACACCAGCAGTGTGAGGAGACCTGAAAGTGGCACATGGCAGAGTGTGGCGATGGAGACAGCAGCAATGGGAGGCCGTACAGGGACCCATGAGAGACTCTGGACCTGGCAGCAGCATGAGGAGGCGGTACAGGGGCCCATGGCAGATGGCAGGCCTGGCAGCAGCAATGGGAGGCCCGTAATCTGCCAGCACCCTATGACAAAATGGAACACACCAGCAGTGTGAGGAGACCTGAAAGTGGCACATGGCAGAGTGTGGCGATGGAGACAGCAGCAATGGGAGGCCGTACAGGGACCCATGAGAGACTCTGGACCTGGCAGCAGCATGAGGAGGCGGTACAGGGGCCCATGGCAGATTACAGGCCTGGCAGCAGCAATGGGAGGCCCGTAATCTGCCAGCATCCTATGACAAAATGGAACACACCAGCAGTGTGAGGAGACCTGAAAGTGGCACATGGCAGAGTGTGGCGATGGAGACAGCAGCAATGGGAGGCCGTACAGGGACCCATGAGAGACTCTGGACCTGGCAGCAGCCTGAGGAGGCGGTACGGGGGCCCATGGCAGATTACAGGCCTGGCAGCAGCAATGGGAGGCCCGAAATCTGCCAGCACCCTATGACAAAATGGAACACACCAGCAGTGTGAGGAGACCTGAAAGTGGCACATGGCAGAGTGTGGCGATGGAGACAGCAGCAATGGGAGGCCGTACAGGGACCCATGAGAGACTCTGGACCTGGCAGCAGCATGAGGAGGCGGTACAGAGGCCCATGGCAGATTACAGGCCTGGCAGCAGCAATGGGAGGCCCATAATCTGCCAGCAGCCTATGACAAAATGGAACACACCAGCAGTGTGAGGAGACCTGAAAGTGGCACATGGCAGAGTGTGGCGATGGAGACAGCAGCAATGGGAGGCCGTACAGGGACCCATTAGACACTCTGTACCTGGCAGCAGCATGAGGAGGCGGTACAGGGGCCCATGGCAGATTACAGGCCTGGCAGCAGCAATGGGAGGCCCGTAATCTGCCAGCATCCTATGACAAAATGGAATACACCAGCAGTGTGAGGAGACCTGAAAGTGGCACATGGCAGAGTGTGGCGATGGAGACAGCAGCAATGGGAGGCCGTACAGGGACCCATGAGAGACTCTGGACCTGGCAGCAGCATGAGGAGGCGGTACGGGGGCCCATGGCAGATTACAGGCCTGGCAGCAGCAATGGGAGGCCCGTAATCTGCCAGCACCCTATGACAAAATGAAACACACCAGCAGTGTGAGGAGACCTGAAAGTGGCACATGGCAGAGTGTGGCGATGGAGACAGCAGCAATGGGAGGCCGTAAAGGGACCCATGAGAGACACTGGACCTGGCAGCAGCATGAGGAGGCGGTACGGGACTATTGGCAGATTACAGGCCTGGCAGCAGCAATGGGAGGCCCGTAATCTGCCAGCACCCTATGACAAAATGGAACCCACCAGCAGTGTGAGGAGACCTGAAAGTGGCACATGGCAGAGTGTGGCGATGGAGACAGCAGCAATGGGAGGCCGTACAGGGACCCATGAGATATTCTGGACCTGGCAGCAGCATGAGGAAGCGGTACGGGGGCCCATGGCAGATTACAGGCCTGGCAGCAGCAATGGGAGGCCCGTAATCTGCCAGCACCCTATGACAAAATGGAACACACCAGCAGTGTGAGGAGACCTGAAAGTGGCACATGGCAGAGTGTGGCGATGGTGACAGCAGCAATGGGAGGCCGTACAGGGACCCATGAGAGATTCTGGACCTGGCAGCAGCATGAGGAGGCGGTACGGGGGCCCATGGAAGATTACAGGCCTGGCAGCAGCAATGGGAGGCCCGTAATCTGCCAGCACCCTATGACAAAATGGAACACACCAGCAGTGTGAGGAGACCTGAAAGTGGCACATGGCAGAGTGTGGCGATGGAGACAGCAGCAATGGGAGGCCGTACAGGGACCCATGAGAGATTCTGGACCTGGCAGCAGCATGAGGAGGCGGTACAGGGGCCCATGGCAGATTACAGGCCTGGCAGCAGCAATGGGAGGCCCGTAATCTGCCAGCATCCTATGACAAAATGGAACACACCAGCAGTGTGAGGAGACCTGAAAGTGGCACATGGCAGAGTGTGGCGATGGAGACAGCAGCAATGGGAGGCCGTACTGGGACCCATGAGAGACTCTGGACCTGGCAGCAGCATGAGGAGGCGGTACGGGGGCCCATGGCAGATTACAGGCCTGGCAGCAGCAATGGGATGCCCGTAATCTGCCAGCACCCTATGACAAAATGGAACACACCAGCAGTGTGAGGAGACCTGAAAGTGGCACATGGCAGAGTGTGGCGATGGAGACAGCAGCAATGGGAGGCCGTACAGGGACCCATGAGAGACTCTGGACCTGGCAGCAGCATGAGGAGGCGGTACAGGGGCCCATGGCAGATTACAGGCCTGGCAGCAGCAATGGGAGGCCCGTAATCTGCCAGCATCCTATGACAAAATGGAACACACCAGCAGTGTGAGGAGACCTGAAAGTGGCACATGGCAGAGTGTGGAGATGGAGACAGCAGCAATGGGAGGCCGTACAGGGACCCATTAGACACTCTGTACCTGGCAGCAGCATGAGGAGGCGGTACAGGGGCCCATGGCAGATTACAGGCCTGGCAGCAGCAATGGGAGGCCCGTAATCTGCCAGCATCCTATGACAAAATGGAACACACCAGCAGTGTGAGGAGACCTGAAAGTGGCACATGGAAGAGTGTGGCGATGGAGACAGCAGCAATGGGAGGCCGTACAGGGACCCATGAGAGACTCTGGACCTGGCTGCAGCATGAGGAGGCGGTACGGGGGCCCATGGCAGATTACAGGCCTGGCAGCAGCAATGGGAGGCCCGTAATCTGCCAGCACCCAATGACAAAATGGAACACACCAGCAGTGTGAGGAGACCTGAAAGTGGCACATGGCAGAGTGTGGTGATGGAGACAGCAGCAATGGGAGGCCGTACAGGGACCCATGAGAGACTCTGGACCTGGCAGCAGCATGAGGAGGCGGTACAGGGGCCCATGGCAGATTACAGGCCTGGCAGCAGCAATGGGAGGCCCGTAATCTGCCAGCACCCTATGACAAAATGGAACACACCAGCAGTGTGAGGAGACCTGAAAGTGGCACAAGGCAGAGTGTGGCGATGGAGACAGCAGCAATGGGAGGCCGTACAGTGACCCATGAGACACTCTGGACCTGGCAGCAGCATGAGGAGGCAGGCAGAACCGCCGTATCTTTATCACGGTTTTCCCAGGCCACCAAATGGTGATGCTGCATATGCTGACGCAACGCTGTAGTCCCAACATGGGCCCCCTGGCCACGCTTGACTTTCTGGCCACATAGTCGACATACGGCTACGTTTACTTCCACGGGCGGCTTGACAAAAAATTGCCACACCGCCGAATAGAAAACTTTGCCCCCGCTACTCCTCACTGGCTGACTGCTACTTCCTCCGTGCACACCGACACCACCACTGGCCGTGGTGGTAGGCTGCAGTGGAGCTGGTGCTCTACTCCGTGGCCGTTTGCCTCCACTGACACTGCTGCGACCCTGCTGCCTCCTGGGCAACCCACCGACTGTTTTGCTCGCTGCCAAGCTGGCACCCTCTTCTCTTGATGATGCGGAAGCAATAGCCTGATGACGACGAGGCTGCCAAGTGCGATCAGCCTCATCATCATCAATTAGGGTCTCCGCCTCACTACTAGCCTCCTCGGCTGCGTGTGGGTCAGGAGACAGACCTGTCTCTAGACCGGCTACCGAGCCACTCTCCTCGCCACTACTTCTTCGCCTGGCTGCTGAAGAGGCGGATGTCTCCCCCCGTTCCTGACCGCCCTCTGTTAGCTCTTCCTCACTGTACAGTGGGGCTGAGCCCACAGCATGCGATACTTCGCTTGGTGAGGGAACACCAAAGGACAGGGGCAGGTAGAGGACACGTGATTTCAGTGGGCTTGCTCCCGGGCCATGCCAACTAACGGTTGTGTCTGACGTACCCACCGACCGTTGGCTGTAGGTGTCAGAGGTGACCTGGGAAGAGGAAGATGACCGAGCCAACCAATCGATGACGGCAGGGTTGTCGGTGGAGACACGACCGCTGGATGACACCGGGAGCACTGGCCTCTGGCTGCGACTTGTGCTGCCTCGACCCCTTCCTCTGCTGCCACGTCTGCTCGCTCCTAAAACATTGCCTCCTCTGCCACTCCTCTGCATGTTGTCGGACATACTCTTTAATTCAACGATTCTGTGTCCCTGAGTAACAATTCTGTGTCCCTCAGTAACAATTCTGTGTCTGTCCTTGAGTAACAATTCTGTGTCCCTGAGTAACAATTCTGTGTCCCTGAGAAACAATTCTGTGTCCCTGAGAAACAATTCTGTGTCCCTGAGTAACAATTCTGTGTCCCTCAGTAACAATTCTGTGTCCCTGAGTAACAATTCTGTGTCCCTGAGTAACAATTGTGTGTCCCTCAGTTACAATTCTGTGTCCCTCAGTAACAATTCTGTGTCCCTCAGTAACAATTCTGTGTCCCTCAGTAACAATTCTGTGGCCCTCAGTAACAATTCTGTGTCTGTCCCTGAGTAACAATTCTGTGTCCCTCAGTAACAATTCTGTGTCTGTCCCTGAGTAACAATTCTGTGTCCCTGAGTAACAATTCTGTGTCCCTCAGTAACAATTCTGTGTCTGTCCCTGAGTAACAATTCTGTGTCCCTCAGTAACAATTCTGTGTCCCTCAGTAACAATTCTGTGTCCCTCAGTAACAATTCTGTGTCTGTCCCCGAGTAACAATTCTGTGTCCCCGAGTAACAATTCTGTGTCCCCGAGTAACAATTCTGTGTCCCTCAGTAACAATTGTGTGTCCCTCAGTAACAATTCTGTGTCCCTCAGTAACAATTCTGTGTCCTCAGTAACAATTCTGTGTCTGTCCCTCAGTAACAATTCTGTTTTCCTCAGTAACAATTCTGTGTCCCTGAGTAACAATTCTGTGTCCCTCAGTAACAATTCTGTGTCCCTCAGTAACAATTCTGTGTCCCTCAGTAACAATTCTGTGTCTGTCCCTGAGTAACAATTCTGTGTCCCTCAGTAACAATTCTGTGTCCCTGAGTAACAATTCTGTGTCCCTCAGTAACAATTCTGTGTCTGTCCCTGAGTAACAATTCTGTGTCCCTCAGTAACAATTCTGTGTCCCTCAGTAACAATTCTGTGTCTGTCCCTGAGTAACAATTCTGTGTCCCTGAGTAACAATTCTGTGTCCCTCAGTAACAATTCTGTGTCCCTAAGTAACGATTCTGTGTCCCTGAGTAACGATTCTGTGTCCCTCAGTAACAATTCTGTGTCCCTCAGTAACAATTCTGTGTCTGTCCCTGAGTAACAATTCTGTGTCCCTGAGTAAGAATTCTGTGTCCCTGAGTAAGAATTCTGTGTCCCTGAGTAACAATTCTGTGTCCCTCAGTAACAATTCTGTGTCTGTCCCTGAGTAACAATTCTGTGTCCCTGAGTAACAATTCTGTGTCCCTCAGTAACAATTCTGTGTCCCTCAGTAACAATTCTGTGTCTGTCCCTCATAGAGATGAGCGAATCGAAGTATCCGAAGTGGAATTCGAGTCGAATATCGGAAAAATTTCGATTCGTGCCGAATCCGAAAAACAGCCTAATTCGGACGCGCGAATCGAAATTTTTCCGAAAATGGCGGCTGACATGTGCGGCGACGGAGCGGGGATGTCGGGGAAGGCGCGCAGACAAGGCGCGCTGCCCCATAATGCATTCCTCAACGACATGTGATCGCATCAGCCAATCAGCAGCCAGCCAGCCAGCACTGTGTAATGGTCGAGGTATATATAGCGGCCATTTTGGAAATCTTCATTTGCCTGCAGTCATTGAACAGAGGCAGACCGCTCTGTACTAGGGACAGGGACAGAGTTAGGGCCACAGAAACGAGAATTGGGGACAGAGAGAAGTTACTTAGGGACAGAGAACCATTACTCAGGGACACAGACTTGTTAATGAGGGCCACAGAATCGTTATTTAGGGACAAAGAAACGCTAGTTAGGGCCACAGAATTCATACTCAGGGACAGACAGAATTGTTACTCAGTGCCAGAGAATTGTTACTTAGGGCCACAGAAACGTTATTAGGGCCACAGAATTTTTACTCAGGGACAGACAGAATTGTTACTGAGTGCCAGAGAATTGTTACTCAGGGACAGACAGAATTGTTACTGAGTGCCAGAGAATTCTTACTCAGGGCCACAGAATTCATTCTCAGGGACAGACAGAATTGTTACTCAGGGACAGACAGAATTGTTACTGAGTGCCAGAGAATTGTTACTCAGGGACAGACAGAATTGTTACTGAGTGCCAGAGAATTGTTACTCAGGGACAGACAGAATTGTTACTGAGTGCCAGAGAATTGTTACTCAGGGACAGACAGAATTGTTACTGAGTGCCAGAGAATTGTTACTCTCACAGACACAAAATTGTTACTTGCACAGACACAGAATTGTTACTTGCACAGACACACAATTGTTACTCAGGGCCACAGAATTCATACTCAGGGACAGACAGAATTGTTACTGAGTGCCAGAGAATTCTTACTCAGGGCCACAGAATTCATACTCAGGGACAGACAGAATTGTTACTCAGGGACAGACAGAATTGTTACTGAGTGCCAGAGAATTGTTACTCAGGGACAGACAGAATTGTTACTGAGTGCCAGAGAATTCTTACTCAGGGACAGACAGAATTGTTACTGAGTGCCAGAGAATTGTTACTCTCACAGACACAAAATTGTTACTTGCACAGACACAGAATTGTTACTCGCACAGAGACAGAATTGTTACTCAGGGCCACAGAATTCATACTCAGGGACAGACAGAATTGTTACTGAGTGCCAGAGAATTGTTACTCAGGGACAGACAGAATTGTTACTGAGTGCCAGAGAATTGTTACTCTCACAGACACAAAATTGTTACTTGCACAGACACAGAATTGTTACTTGCACAGACACACAATTGTTACTCAGGGCCACAGAATTCATACTCAGGGACAGACAGAATTGTTACTGAGTGCCAGAGAATTCTTACTCAGGGCCACAGAATTCATACTCAGGGACAGACAGAATTGTTACTCAGGGACAGACAGAATTGTTACTGAGTGCCAGAGAATTGTTACTCAGGGACAGACAGAATTGTTACTGAGTGCCAGAGAATTGTTACTCTCACAGACACAAAATTGTTACTTGCACAGACACAGAATTGTTACTTGCACAGACACACAATTGTTACTCAGGGCCACAGAATTCATACTCAGGGACAGACAGAATTGTTACTGAGTGCCAGAGAATTGTTACTCAGGGACAGACAGAATTGTTACTGAGTGCCAGAGAATTCTTACTCAGGGCCACAGAATTCATTCTCAGGGACAGACAGAATTGTTACTCAGGGACAGACAGAATTGTTACTGAGTGCCAGAGAATTGTTACTCAGGGACAGACAGAATTGTTACTGAGTGCCAGAGAATTGTTACTCAGGGACAGACAGAATTGTTACTGAGTGCCAGAGAATTGTTACTCAGGGACAGACAGAATTGTTACTGAGTGCCAGAGAATTGTTACTCTCACAGACACAAAATTGTTACTTGCACAGACACAGAATTGTTACTTGCACAGACACACAATTGTTACTCAGGGCCACAGAATTCATACTCAGGGACAGACAGAATTGTTACTGAGTGCCAGAGAATTCTTACTCAGGGCCACAGAATTCATACTCAGGGACAGACAGAATTGTTACTCAGGGACAGACAGAATTGTTACTGAGTGCCAGAGAATTGTTACTCAGGGACAGACAGAATTGTTACTGAGTGCCAGAGAATTCTTACTCAGGGACAGACAGAATTGTTACTGAGTGCCAGAGAATTGTTACTCTCACAGACACAAAATTGTTACTTGCACAGACACAGAATTGTTACTCGCACAGAGACAGAATTGTTACTCGCACAGAGACAGAATTGTTACTCAGGGCCACAGAATTCATACTCAGGGACAGACAGAATTGTTACTGAGTGCCAGAGAATTGTTACTCAGGGACAGACAGAATTGTTACTGAGTGCCAGAGAATTGTTACTCGCACAGACACAAAATTGTTACTTGCACAGACACAGAATTGTTACTCGCACAGACACAGAATTGTTACTCGCACAGACACAGAATTGTTACTCAGGGCCACAGAATTCATACTCAGGGACAGACAGAATTGTTACTGAGTGCCAGAGAATTGTTACTCAGGGACACCTAATCGTTGAATTAAATAGTATGTCAGACAACATGCAGAGGAGTGGCAGAGGAGGCAATGTTTTAGGAGCGAGCAGACGTGGCAGCAGAGGAAGGGGTCGAGGCAGCAGTATTCGCAGCCAGAGGCCAGTGCTCCCGGTGTCATCCAGCGGTCGTGTCTCCACCGACAACCCTGCCGTCATTGATTGGTTGGCTCGGTCGTCTTCCTCTTCCCAGGTCACCTCTGACACCTACAGCCAACGGTCGGTGGGTACGTCAGACACAACCGTTAGTTGGCATGGCCCGGGACCAAGCCCACTGAAATCACGTGTCCTCTACCTGCCCCTGTCCTTTGCTGTTCCCTCACCAAGCGAAGTATCGCATGCTGTGGGCTCAGCCCCACTGTACAGTGAGGAAGAGCTAACAGAGGGCGGTCAGGAACGGGGGGAGACATCGGCCTTTTCAGCAGCCAAGCGAACAAGTACTGGCGAGGAGAGTGGCTCGGTAGCCGGTCTAGAGACAGGTCTGTCTCCTGACCCAGACGCAGCCGAGGGGGCTAGTAGTGAGGCGGAGACCCTACTTGATGATGAGGAGGTTGATCGCACTTGGCAGCCTCGTCGTCATCAGGCAATTTCTTCCGCATCATCAGGAGAAGAGGGTGGCAGCTTGGCAGCGAGCAAAACAGTCGGTGGGTTGCCCAGGAGACAGCAGCAGGGTCGCATCAGTGTCAGTGGAGCCAAACGTCCACGGAGTAGAGCACCAGCTCCACTGCAGCCTACCACCACGGCCAGTAGTGGTGCCGGTGCGCACGGAGGAAGTAGCAGTCAGCCAGTGAAGAGTAGCGGGGGCAAAGTTTCCTACTCGGTGGTGTGGCAATTTTTCCTCAAGCCGCCCGAGGAAGTAAACGTAGCCGTATGTCGACTATGTGGCCAGAAATGCAAGCGTGGCCAGGGGGCCCATGTTGGGACTACAGCGTTGCGTCAGCATATGCAGCGTCACCATTCGGTGGCCTGGGAAAACCGTGATAAACATACGGCGGTTCTGCCTGCCCCAGCCCCCGCTCCATCACCCGCTCCGTTACTTGCTCCGTCACCCGACGTCGTCAATCGCCCTCTATCAGCCAGTCAAGGCTCCAACACCTCTGCTGAGGGGAGTTGTCGCTCGTTGGCATCTTCCGCTCGTTCAGATGCTCCTTCTCCTGCTACTCCTCTTCTCGGATTCCGTCAACAGTCTTTCTTGGAATCCGTATCCAAGAGACAACAGTTTGCGAGCACGCACCCGACGGTGCAAAAGCTGAACGTCCTCCTGTCCAAGTTGCTGGTGCTGCAGTCCCTCCCTTTCCAACTGGTGGACTCAGCACCTTTCCGAGAAATGATGGCTTGTGCCGCGCCGCGGTGGAGAGTGCCAAGCCGTCATTTCTTTGCCCAAAAGGCAGTGCCAGCCCTGCATTCACATGTAGAAGAGATGGTGGGCCAGTCTTTGAGCATGTCGGTCTCTGCCAAAGTGCACGGCAGCGCCGACGTGTGGAGCTGTAACTACGGTCAGGGACAGTACATGTCATTTACGGCCCACTGGGTGAACGTGGTGCCGGCACAGCCGCACCAGCAACTTGGACAGGTCACGACGCTTTTGCCTCCACGTTTGCACGTCCTTGGTCCAGCAAGCATGTCCGCCTCTACCACCTCTTTTTCCGCCGTGTCCTCAGCCGCCACCCCCGTGCCAAGTCCCATTACCCGACCGGCATATCACATGTGCAGGGCGCAACGGTGTCACGCTGTGCTGCACCTGGTATGCCTTGGCGAACGTAGTCACACAGGGGAGGAACTGCTGAGTGTAATGAACAGAGAAATCGACAGATGGCTGTCTCCGCGCAAACTAAAAATCGGAACCATGTTGACTGACAACGGAAAGAACATGGTGTCTGCTCTGCGTCAAGGAAGGTTGTGCCATGCGCCATGCATGGCTCACGTGTTCAATCTGGTTGTCAAGCGGTTCCTAAAATCCACCATCCCACTGCAAGACATCCTTAAAATGTCACGTAAACTGTGCATGCATTTCAGCCATTCCTACACCGCAAAGAACACCCTCATTGAGCTGCAGCGGCAGAACGGAATTCCACAGCATCGCCTGATCTGCGACGTTGCAACAAGGTGGAATTCAACCCTACACATGTTAGACCGCCTTTACGAGCAGCGAAAGGCCATCACCGATTTCCTGATGTTACAAGCGGATAAAGGTACTCCCCTGTGTAACTTAGATGTCAGCCATTGGCAGCTCATGCGTGACACCTGCCGCTTGCTCAGGCCCTTTGAGGAGGCCACGCTATTCGTGAGTCGGCAGGACTATGGGATGAACGACGTCATTCCTCTGTTGCACGTCCTGGAACAAATGCTGTTAACAATGGCTGGTCAGGGTGCGGTAGACGTGGCGCACAGATCTCAACGCCACATGACCCCTGTGGGGGCAGGACAGGAAGAAGAGGAGGAGGTAGAGGAGGACATTTGTGCTCAGGAATTATTGAGTGAAATGGGTGGTTTTTCCACTCAGCGGACAGGAGTGGAGGAGCAGGAGCATCTGGTAGAGGAGGAGGAGGAGGAGACAGAGGACCCAGACGCACCGTGGCAGTATGCTGTGGAGATGGAGGCAGGGAGTCCCTCGCATTCCTTGGCACAAATGGCCCATAGCATGCTCGGTTGCTTGCGTAGCGACAGCCGAATAATAACCATCAGACAGAGGGATGACTTTTGGCTGTCCACCTTGTTGGACCCTCGCTACCGGTCCAAAATGGTGGCCTTTTTCACACCTGCTGAGAGGGAGGCCAAAATTACGTACTATAAAAACCACCTATGTAGTCAGTTGGTCTCTGCCTTTGTGCGCCATCGTCCATCCTCAGACACTGTGGGCCCTGTGCGCTCGCGTTCCGCTGGCATGGCAGCAGGGGAGGGGTGGGGTGGTAGGAGCAGCGGCAGCTCCACCAGCAGCGGCTGCCTCAGTCTGCAGTCGATGATGAGTAGCTTTCTTCACCAGCGCAGTGAGGAAACTACTAACCAGCCGCAGCAGCAGCAGCAGCATCAGGTGGACCTGGAGCAGGAGCTCAAACAACAGGCTTGGGCCTACTTGGACAGCACCCTGCCAACCGAGGTAGACAATCCCCTTGACTACTGGGCAACGAAACTTGACCTTTGGCCCCAACTAGCTGAATTTGCCCTTGAAAGGCTGTCATGCCCGGCCAGTAGCGTGGCATCGGAGCGCGTGTTTAGTGCGGCAGGAGGTATTGTAACTCCGCGGAGGACACGACTGTCCACCCAAAGTGTGGAGAGACTCACGTTTGTGAAAATGAATCAGGCGTGGATTAGTCTGGATTTCAAACCACCAGTTCCTGACACAACTGACTAAATCCGCCATGAATCATGCCTCAAACATGTGCCACTTTCAGGTCTCCTCACACTGCTGGTGTGTTGAATTTTTTGACATAGGGTGCTGGCAGATTACGGGCCTCCTATAGCTGCTGCCAGGCCCCTAATCTGCCATAGGCCCCTATATACCACCTCCTCCTGCTGCTGCCAGGTCCAGAGTCTCTCATGGGTCCCTGTACGGCCTCCCATTGCTGCTGTCTCCATCGCCACACTCTGCTGCCATGTGCCACTTTCAGGTCTCTTCACACTGCTGGTGTGTTAAATTTTTTGACATAGGGTGCAGGCAGATTACGGGCCTCACATAGCTGCTGCCAGGCCCCTAATCTGCCATGGGCCCCTATATACCACCTCCTCCTGCTGCTGCCAGGTCCAGAGTCTCTCATGGGTCCCTGTACGGCCTCCCATTGCTGCTGTCTCCATCGCCACACTCTGCTGCCATGTGCCACTTTCAGGTCTCTTCACACTGCTGGTGTGTTAAATTTTTTGACATAGGGTGCAGGCAGATTACGGGCCTCACATAGCTGCTGCCAGGCCCCTAATCTGCCATAGGCCCCTATATACCGCCTCCTCATGCTGCTGCCAAGTCCAGAGTCTCTCATGGGTCCCTGTACGGCCTCCCATTGCTGCTGTCTCCATCGCCACACTCTGCTGCCATGTGCCACTTTCAGGTCTCTTCACACTGCTGGTGTGTTAAATTTTTTGACATAGGGTGCAGGCAGATTACGGGCCTCACATAGCTGCTGCCAGGCCCCTAATCTGCCATGGGCCCCTATATACCGCCTCCTCATGCTGCTGCCAAGTCCAGAGTCTCTCATGGGTCCCTGTACGGCCTCCCATTGCTGCTGTCTCCATCGCCACACTCTGCTGCCATGTGCCACTTTCAGGTCTCTTCACACTGCTGGTGTGTTAAATTTTTTGACATAGGGTGCAGGCAGATTACGGGCCTCACATAGCTGCTGCCAGGCCCCTAATCTGCCATGGGCCCCTATATACCGCCTCCTCATGCTGCTGCCAAGTCTAGAGTCTCTCATGGGTCCCTGTACGGCCTCCCATTGCTGCTGTCTCCATCGCCACACTCTGCTGCCATGTGCCACTTTCAGGTCTCTTCACACTGCTGGTGTGTTAAATTTTTTGACATAGGGTGCAGGCAGATTACGGGCCTCACATAGCTGCTGCCAGGCCCCTAATCTGCCATGGGCCCCTATAAACCGCCTCCTCATGCTGCTGCCAAGTCTAGAGTCTCTCATGGGTCCCTGTACGGCCTCCCATTGCTGCTGTCTCCATCGCCACACTCTGCTGCCATGTGCCACTTTCAGGTCTCTTCACACTGCTGGTGTGTTTAATTTTTTGACATAGGGTGCTGCAAGATAACGGGCCTCACATAGCTGCTGCCAGGCCCCTAATCTGCCATGGGCCCCTATATACCGCCTCCTCATGCTGCTGCCAAGTCCAGAGTCTCTCATGGGTCCCTGTACGGCCTCCCATTGCTGCTGTCTCCATCGCCACACTCTGCTGCCATGTGCCACTTTCAGGTCTCTTCACACTGCTGGTGTGTTTAATTTTTTGACATAGGGTGCTGCAAGATAACGGGCCTCACATAGCTGCTGCCAGGCCCCTAATCTGCCATGGGCCCCTATATACCGCCTCCTCATGCTGCTGCCAAGTCCATAGTCTGTCATGGTCCCTGTACGGCCTCCCATTGCTGCTGTCTCCATCGCCACACTCTGCTGCCATGTGCCACTTTCAGGTCTCTTCACACTGCTGGTGTGTTAAATTTTTTGACATAGGGTGCAGGCAGATTACGGGCCTCACATAGCTGCTGCCAGGCCCCTAATCTGCCATGGGCCCCTATATACCGCCTCCTCATGCTGCTGCCAAGTCCAGAGTCTGTCATGGTCCCTGTACGGCCTCCCATTGCTGCTGTCTCCATCGCCACACTCTGCTGCCATGTGCCACTTTCAGGTCTCTTCACACTGCTGGTGTGTTAAATTTTTTGACATAGGGTGCAGGCAGATTACGGGCCTCACATAGCTGCTGCCAGGCCCCTAATCTGCCATGGGCCCCTATATACCACCTCCTCCTGCTGCTGCCAGGTCCAGAGTCTCTCATGGGTCCCTGTACGGCCTCCCATTGCTGCTGTCTCCATCGCCACACTCTGCTGCCATGTGCCACTTTCAGGTCTCTTCACACTGCTGGTGTGTTAAATTTTTTGACATAGGGTGCTGCAAGATAACGGGCCTCACATAGCTGCTGCCAGGCCCCTAATCTGCCATGGGCCCCTATATACCGCCTCCTCATGCTGCTGCCAAGTCCATAGTCTGTCATGGTCCCTGTACGGCCTCCCATTGCTGCTGTCTCCATCGCCACACTCTGCTGCCATGTGCCACTTTCAGGTCTCTTCACACTGCTGGTGTGTTAAATTTTTTGACATAGGGTGCAGGCAGATTACGGGCCTCACATAGCTGCTGCCAGGCCCCTAATCTGCCATGGGCCCCTATATACCGCCTCCTCATGCTGCTGCCAAGTCCAGAGTCTGTCATGGTCCCTGTACGGCCTCCCATTGCTGCTGTCTCCATCGCCACACTCTGCTGCCATGTGCCACTTTCAGGTCTCTTCACACTGCTGGTGTGTTAAATTTTTTGACATAGGGTGCAGGCAGATTACGGGCCTCACATAGCTGCTGCCAGGCCCCTAATCTGCCATGGGCCCCTATATACCACCTCCTCCTGCTGCTGCCAGGTCCAGAGTCTCTCATGGGTCCCTGTACGGCCTCCCATTGCTGCTGTCTCCATCGCCACACTCTGCTGCCATGTGCCACTTTCAGGTCTCTTCACACTGCTGGTGTGTTAAATTTTTTGACATAGGGTGCTGCAAGATAACGGGCCTCACATAGCTGCTGCCAGGCCCCTAATCAGCCATGGGCCCCTATACCGCCTCCTCCTGCTGCTGCCAGGTCCAGAGTCTCTCATGCCATGTGCCACTTTCAGGTCTCTTCACACTGCTGGTGTGTTAAATTTTTTGACATAGGGTGCAGGCAGATTACGGGCCTCACATAGCTGCTGCCAGGCCCCTAATCTGCCATGGGCCCCTATATACCGCCTCCTCATGCTGCTGCCAAGTCCAGAGTCTGTCATGGTCCCTGTACGGCCTCCCATTGCTGCTGTCTCCATCGCCACACTCTGCTGCCATGTGCCACTTTCAGGTCTCTTCACACTGCTGGTGTGTTAAATTTTTTGACATAGGGTGCAGGCAGATTACGGGCCTCACATAGCTGCTGCCAGGCCCCTAATCTGCCATGGGCCCCTATATACCGCCTCCTCATGCTGCTGCCAAGTCCAGAGTCTGTCATGGTCCCTGTACGGCCTCCCATTGCTGCTGTCTCCATCGCCACACTCTGCTGCCATGTGCCACTTTCAGGTCTCTTCACACTGCTGGTGTGTTAAATTTTTTGACATAGGGTGCAGGCAGATTACGGGCCTCACATAGCTGCTGCCAGGCCCCTAATCTGCCATGGGCCCCTATATACCGCCTCCTCATGCTGCTGCCAAGTCCAGAGTCTGTCATGGTCCCTGTACGGCCTCCCATTGCTGCTGTCTCCATCGCCACACTCTGCTGCCATGTGCCACTTTCAGGTCTCTTCACACTGCTGGTGTGTTAAATTTTTTGACATAGGGTGCAGGCAGATTACGGGCCTCACATAGCTGCTGCCAGGCCCCTAATCTGCCATAGGCCCCTATATACCGCCTCCTCATGCTGCTGCCAAGTCCAGAGTCTGTCATGGTCCCTGTACGGCCTCCCATTGCTGCTGTCTCCATCGCCACACTCTGCTGCCATGTGCCACTTTCAGGTCTCTTCACACTGCTGGTGTGTTAAATTTTTTGACATAGGGTGCAGGCAGATTACGGGCCTCACATAGCTGCTGCCAGGCCCCTAATCTGCCATGGGCCCCTATATACCACCTCCTCCTGCTGCTGCCAGGTCCAGAGTCTCTCATGGGTCCCTGTACGGCCTCCCATTGCTGCTGTCTCCATCGCCACACTCTGCTGCCATGTGCCACTTTCAGGTATCTTCACACTGCTGGTGTGTTAAATTTTTTGACATAGGGTGCTGCAAGATAACGGGCCTCACATAGCTGCTGCCAGGCCCCTAATCAGCCATGGGCCCCTATACCGCCTCCTCCTGCTGCTGCCAGGTCCAGAGTCTCTCATGCCATGTGCCACTTTCAGGTCTCTTCACACTGCTGGTGTGTTTAATTTTTTGACATAGGGTGCAGGCAGATTACGGGCCTCACATAGCTGCTGCCAGGCCCCTAATCTGCCATGGGCCCCTATATACCGCCTCCTCATGCTGCTGCCAGGTCCAGAGTCTCTCATGGGTCCCTGTACGGCCTCCCATTGCTGCTTTCTCCATCGCCACACTCTGCCATGTGCCACTTTCAGGTCTCCTCACACACTGCTGGTGTGTTGAATTTTTTGACATAGGGTGCTGGCAGATTACGGGCCTCCCATAGCTGCTGCCAGGCCCCTAATCTGCCATGGGCCCCTATATACCGCCTCCTCATGCTGCTGCCAAGTCCAGAGTCTGTCATGGGTCCCTGTACGGCCTCCCATTGCTGCTGTCTCCATCGCCACACTCTGCCATGTGCCACTTTCAGGTCTCCTCACACACTGCTGGTGTGTAGAATTTTTTGACATAGGGTGCTGGCAGATTACGGGCCTCCCATAGCTGCTGCCAGGCCCCTAATCTGCCATGGGCCCCTATATACCGCCTCCTCATGCTGCTGCCAAGTCCAGAGTCTGTCATGGGTCCCTGTACGGCCTCCCATTGCTGCTGTCTCCATCGCCACACTCTGCCATGTGCCACTTTCAGGTCTCCTCACACTGCTGGTGTGTTGAATTTTTTGACATAGGGTGCTGGCAGATTACGGGCCTCCTATAGCTGCTGCCAGGCCCCTAATCTGCCATGGGCCCCTATATACCGCCTCCTCATGCTGCTGCCAAGTTCAGAGTCTGTCATGGGTCCCTGTACGGCCTCCCATTGCTGCTGTCTCCATCGCCACACTCTGCCATGTGCCACTTTCAGGTCTCCTCACACTGCTGGTGTGTTGAATTTTTTGACATAGGGTGCTGGCAGATTACGGGCCTCCTATAGCTGCTGCCAGGCCCCTAATCTGCCATAAGCCCCTATATACCGCCTCCTCATGCTGCTGCCAAGTCCAGAGTCTGTCATGGGTCCCTGTACGGCCTCCCATTGCTGCTGTCTCCATCGCCACACTCTGCCATGTGCCACTTTCAGGTCTCCTCACACACTGCTGGTGTGTTGAATTTTTTGACATAGGGTGCTGGCAGATTACGGGCCTCCTATAGCTGCTGCCAGGCCCCTAATCTGCCGTAGGCCCCTATATACCGCCTCCTCATGCTGCTGCCAGGTCCAGAGTCTCTCATGGGTCCCTGTACGGCCTCCCATTGCTGCTGTCTCCATCGCCACACTCTGCCATGTGCCACTTTCAGGTCTCCTCACACTGCTGGTGTGTTCCATTTTTTGTCATAGGGTGCTGGCAGATTATGGGCCTCCCATAACTGCTGCCAGGCCCCTAATCTGCCATGGGCCCCTATACCGACTCCTCATGCTGTGACGTTGCAACAAGGTGGAATTCAACCCTACATATGTTAGACCGCCTTTACGAACAGCAAAAGGCCATCACAGATTTCCTGATGTTAAAAGCAGATAAAGGTACTCCCTGTGTAACTTAGATGTCAGCCATTGGCAGCTCATGCGTGACACCTGCGCTTGCTCAGGCCCTTTGAGGAGGCCACGCTATTCGTGAGTCGGCAGGACTATGGGATGAACGACGTCATTCCTCTGTTGCACGTCCTGGAACAAATGCTGTTAACAATGGCTGGTCAGGGTGCGGTAGACGTGGCGCACAGATCTCAACGCCACATGGCCCCTGTGGGGGCAGGACTGGAAGAAGAGGAGGAGGTAGAGGAGGACATTGGTGCTCAGGAATTATTGAGTGAAATGGGTGGTTTTTCCACTCAGCGGACAGGAGTGGAGGAGCAGGAGCATCTGGTAGAGGAGGAGGAAGAGGAGACAGAGGACCTAGACGCACCGTGGCAGTATGCTGTGGAGATGGAGGCAGGGAGTCCCTCGCATTCCTTGGCACAAATGGCCCATAGCATGCTCGGTTGCTTGCGTAGCGACAGCCGAATAATAACCATCAGACAGAGGGATGACTTTTGGCTGTCCACCTTGTTGGACCCTCGCTACCGTTCAAAAATGGTGGCCTTTTTCACACCTGCTGAGAGGGAGGCCAAAATAACGTACTATAAAAAACACCTATGTAGTCAGCTGGTCTCTGCCTGTCTGCGCCAACGTCCATCCTCAGACACTGTGGGCCCTGTGCGCTCGTGTTCCGCTGCCATGGCAGCAGGGGAGGGGTGGGGTGGTAGGAGCAGTGGCAGCTCCACCAGCAGCGGCTGCCTCAGTCTGCAGTCGATGATGAGTAGCTTTCTTCACCAGCGCAGTGAGGAAACTACTAACCAGCCGCAGCAGCAGCAGCAGCATCAGGTGGACCTGGAGCAGGACCTCAAACAACAGGCTTAGGCCTACTTGGACAGCACCCTGCCAACCGAGGTAGACAATCCCCTTGACTACTGGGCAACGAAACTTGACCTTTGGCCCCAACTAGCTGAATTTGCCCTTGAAAGGCTGTCATGCCCGGCCAGTAGCGTGGCATCGGAGCGCGTGTTTAGTGCGGCAGGAGGTATTGCAACTCCGCGGAGGACACGACTGTCCACCCAAAGTGTGGAGAGACTCACGTTTGTGAAAATGAATCAGGCGTGGATTAGTCTGGATTTCAAACCACCAGTTCCTGACACAACTGACTAAATCCGCCATGAATCATGCCCCAAACATGTGCCACTTTCAGGTCTCCTCACACTGCTGGTGTGTTCCATTTTTTGTCATAGGGTGCTGGCAGATTACGGGCCTCCCATAGCTGCTGCCAGGCCCCTAATCTGCCATGGGCCCCTATACCGCCTCCTCATGCTGCTGCCAAGTCCAGAGTCTCTCATGGGTCCCTGTACGGCCTCCCATTGCTGCTGCCTCCATCGCCACACTCTGCCATGTGCCACTTTCAGGTCTCCTCACACTGCTGGTGTGTTCCATTTTTTGTCATAGGGTGCTGGCAGATTACGGGCCTCCCATAGCTGCTGCCAGGCCCCTAATCTGCCATGGGCCCCTATACCGCCTCCTCATGCTGCTGCCAGGTCCAGAGTCTCTCATGGGTCCCTGTACGGCCTCCCATTGCTGCTGTCTCCATCGCCACACTCTGCCATGTGCCACTTTCAGGTCTCCTCACACTGCTGGTGGGTTCCATTTTTTGTCATAGGGTGCTGGCAGATTACGGGCCTCCCATAGCTGCTGCCAGGCCCGTAATCTGCCATGGGCCCCCGTACCGACTCCTCATGCTGCTGCCAGGCCCGTAATCTGTCATGGGCCACTGTTGTCGCTTGTTGGCATATTCCGCTCGTTCAGATGCTCCTTCTCCTGCTACTCCTCTTCACGGATTCCGTCAGCAGTCTTTCTTGGAATCCGTTTCCAAGAGACAACAGTTTGCGAGCACGCACCCGACGGTGCAGAAGCTGAACGTCCTCCTGTCCAAGTTGCTGCTGCCAGGCTCGTAATCTGTCATGCGCCCCTGTACCGCCTCCTCATGCTGCTGCCAGGTCCAGAGTGTGTCATGGGCCCCCGTACCGACTCCTCATGCTGCTGCCAGGCCCGTAATCTGTCATGGGCCCCTGTACCGCCTCCCCATGCTGCTGCCAGGTCCAGAGTGTGTCATGGGTCCCTGTACGGCCTCCCATTGCTGCTGCCAGGCCCGTAATCTGCCATGGGCCCCTGTACCGACTCCTCATGCTGCTGCCAGGCCCGTAATCTGTCATGGGCCCCTGTACCGCCTCCTCATGCTGCTGCCAGGTCCAGAGTGTGTCATGGGTCCCTGTACGGCCTCCCATTGCTGCTGTCTCTATCGCCACACTCTGCCATGTGCCACTTTCAGGTCTCCTCACACTGCTGGTGGTTTCCATTTTTGTCATAGGGTGCTGTATGGCCTCCCATTGCTGCTGCCTCCACCGCCACACTGTGGCTCCACACTCTGGTTTTGGCCCCGTGACTGCCCAAATGAGTGAAGTGTGCGGTGATTCTAAGATCGACGGCACTCATCTGCATGTCATACTGACTGACAGTATTATTTCTCTTCCCCAGCAGACTCCAAGGGCATTTAAATTAAAGGTACAGTGTTCTGCACTAATATTAAGTCTCTCTGAAGCCTAGAAACACCCTTTTTTAAGTTAAATTCACAGCGAATTTATTCGACTCGAATCGAATATTGTCCACGAATTCGCCGAATCAGTCGAATCGAATTTTTCATTTCTTCGCTCATCTCTAGTCCCTCAGTAACAATTCTGTGTCCCTCAGTAACAATTCTGTGTCCCTCAGTAACAATTCTGTGTCTGTCCCTGAGTAACAATTCTGTGTCCCTCAGTAACAATTCTGTGTCCCTCAGTAACAATTCTGTGTCCCTGAGTAACAATTCTGTGTCCCTCAGTAACAATTCTGTGTCCCTCAGTAACAATTTTGTGTCTGTCCCTGAGTAACAATTCTGTGTCCCTCAGTAACAATTCTGTGTCCCTCAGTAACAATTCTGTGTCCCTCAGTAACAATTCTGTGTCTGTCCCTGAGTAACAATTCTGTGTCCCTCAGTAACAATTCTGTGTCCCTCAGTAACAATTCTGTGTCTGTCCCTGAGTAACAATTTTGTGTCCCTCAGTAACAATTCTGTGTCCCTCAGTAACAATTCTGTGTCCCTCAGTAACAATTCTGTGTCTGTCCCTGAGTAACAATTCTGTGTCCCTCAGTAACAATTCTGTGTCCCTCAGTAACAATTCTGTGTCTGTCCCTCAGTAACAATTTTGTGTCCCTCAGTAACAATTCTGTGTCCCTCAGTAACAATTCTGTGTCCCTCAGTAACAATTCTGTGTCCCTCAGTAACAATTCTGTGTCTGTCCCTGAGTAACAATTCTGTGTCTGTCCCTGAGTAACAATTCTGTGTCCCTAAGTAACGGTTCTGTGTCCCTAAGTAACGGTTCTGTGTCCCTAAGTAACGATTGTGTGTCCCTAAGTAACAGTTCTGTGTCCCTAAGTAACGGTTCTGTGTCCCTAAGTAACGGTTCTGTGTCCCTAAGTAACGATTCTGTGTCCCTAAGTAACGGTTCTGTGTCCCTAAGTAACGGTTCTGTGTCCCTAAGTAACGATTCTGTGTCCCAAATACAGAGAGATCTGTCTCTCTTGAATGACTAGAGGCAAATGGAGAATTGTAAGATGGCCGCAATTTATAGCTCCCCTATTACACAGTGCTGGCTGGCTGGCTGCTGATTGGCTAATGCGATCACATGTCATGAATGAATGCATTATGGGTCAGCGCGCCTTGTCTGCGCGCCTTCCCAGAGATCCCTGCTCCGTCGCCGCACATGTCGCCGCCATTTTTGGAAAAAAAAAATCGAAATTTTTCTAATATTCGAAACGAATTCCACTTCGCCGAGTTCGATTCGCTCATCTCTAATTAAGAGGTTTGTTCAATAAAATTTAAATTGTACTCTTAATAGTTGATAACATGAGAATTATGCTGACTGTTATTTACATCAATTAGGTAAATGAGAAAAATCTAATTTGGAACAGGGTGTATTTGATCTTTGACAGCCAAGGGAACTTCTTGGATAGATACAATTCCAGAACTGCTTTCCACTGAACTGTTGGGCTGTTATATGAACCAAGTACAAAAAGTTGTGATTTACTTATCCAATCCTCTCTCTGACCACAACCTCATCACTTTCTCCGTCTCCTCGTCCTCAAACACCTATCCCTCCAAACGTCAAACTATCACCAGCAGAAACCTCCGTAACTTGAACCCTGCTCCTTTCCACTCTGCAGCTGACCAACTTTACGACAGTATCCTTCCCCTGTCCTGCCCTGACCTGGCCACTACTGTCTATAACAACTCACTGTCAGCCGCTCTAGACTCGCTAGCACCCCCAACAACATGACGCATTAGGCCCTGACCGCTTCAACCCTGTCAGATGGACCACACCAAAAATCTCAAATGACGTAGTCGTGCGCTGGAGCGACTATGGCGCAAAACTAAATCCCAACAAATGTTCACCCAATATAAATCTGCCTTCCTAACATATACTTCCTCCCTTCACGCTGCCAAGCAAGCCTACTTTGTTACGCTCATTAATACCTTCTCCTCCAGTCCTCGCCAGCTCTTCTCTACTTTTAACTCTCTACTCTCTCCACCCCCACCTCCACCCAGTACCTCACTCACCGCCCACGAGATTGCTAACCACTTCAAAAACAAGACTGACGCAATTCGTAGGGACATCGCCACTGCTCAGACTTCCACCCCACCTAGCATTCCTCACACTAAAACCCCCTCAACACTCCGCTCCTTCGACCTCGCTACTACTGAAGAGGCCACTAAGGTCTTCTCAGAAGCCCGCCGCACCACCTGCCCCCTTGACCCTGTCTCCTCACTCACATCTTTAATCTTTCCCTCTCTACTGGCGCCTTCCCCTCCCCTCTAAAGCACGCGCACATCACTCCCATACTTAAAAATCCCTCCCTGGATCCCACCGATTTGAACAACCTAAGATCCATCTCCCATTTACATCCAAACTCCACTTAGTACACACTTAGTCTATAATCGCCTGCGTTCCCACCTCACCGACAACAACCTCCTCGATCCCCTACAGTCTGGCTTCCGCCCCCTACACTCCACCGAAACTGCCCTATTCAAACTCACCAATGACCTGCTAACAGCCAAAACGAATGGCCACTATTCAGTACTCCTACTGCTCAACTTCTCTGCGGCTTTTGACATGGTTGACTCCACTCCACTCTCTCCTGGCTCTCCTCCTATCTATCACAGTGCTCCTTCAGTGTTACCTATAATGCTGCCACCTCCTCTTCACTCCCCCTCTTTGTTGGGGTCCCTCAAGGTTCTGTCCTCGGCCCCCTTCTCTTCTCCATCTACACCTCCTCCCTTGGCCAATCGATACATTCCCACGGCTTCAATTACCATCTCTATGCTGACGACACACAAATCTATCTCTCTACCCCTTACCTCACCCCTTCAGTCTCCGCTCATATCACAAGCCTACTGACATATCGGATTGGATGTCACTCCACTTCCTCAAACTAAATCTTTCCAAAACCGAGCTCCTAGTTTTCCCCCCAGCCCGCACCCCCCACCCCCTTGACTTCTCCATCAAGACCAACAACACTATCATCAGTCCCACCCCGAAAGCCAGAGTACTAGGTGTCATCCTGGACTCCAATCTGTCCTTCCAGCCCCAGGTCCAATCGCTGACAAACTCATGTAGACTTCACCTCCGGAACATCTCCAAAATACGACCGTTCCTAACCTCAGAAACTATTAAGCAACTCATTCACTCCCATATTATATCACGCCTCGACTACTGTAACTCCCTCCTCATTGGCCTACCTCACCGCAGGCTATCCCCACTTCAGTCTATCATGAATACTGCGGCCAGACTTATCCACCTTACTAACCGTTCCGTATCTGCCACCCCCCTCTGCCAATCCCTCCACTGGCTTCCAATTGCCCAACGGATAAAATTTAAAACGCTAACACTGACGTATAAAGCCGTTCATAACACTGCCCCAAACTACATCACAGATCTTGTCTCCAAATATCACCCAAACCGTACTCTCCGCTCCTCAAAAGACCTCCTACTCTCTAGCTCCCTTGTCTCCTCCTCCCATGCTCCAGGACTTCTCCAGGGCTTCCCCCATCCTCTGGAACTCCCTACCCCAATCCATCAGACTATCACCTACTCTGCTCACCTTTAGGCACACTCTGAAAACCCATCTCTTCAGGGAAGCCTACCCCGCCCTCAGCTAATACTGAACTGCTCTACTCTTCCAACTACTCTGTCCCCCACAGCTATTTCCTCCTGTACCACTATCCCCTCCCTCCTAGATTGTAAGCTCCAAGGAGCAGGGCCCTCGAACCCCTCTTGTATTGAATGGTATTGTTATTGTACTGTCTCGTGTACTGTCTCCCACCATAATGTAAAGTGCTGAGCAAACTGTCTGCGCTATATAAATCCTGTATAATAATAATAATAATAATGTGTTCCTATTAAATTGCAAAGGACTCATTAGTCCCTATATAAGGTCAGCTGTAGTCAGATATTTCTATAAAATGAGGGAAAAGGTGTGTTTGCCAAGAAAACTCATTTCTTAGTCAGCACACAATAAGACTGCAACACAAAAGAATTCTTCATGTTAACAGCTAACGATCTATGTAAGATATATAGAGTTTTGATTTAGTTTAAATATTCTTTTAGCCTTTACCTTCATAGAATATGTACCAGACCTGCAGGGTGGTACCTAATATTCATTTGAAAAAAAAGCAATGTAATATGCATCCTTCTAAATGTCTATGCCCCCAACAGAAAAGTTTAAAAATAGCGTACGCATGTTAAAAAGGTATCTTAATAAAGTACTTGGAAGTAAATATAGCCAAGTTAATGGGACCGTTAAAGTTTGTAGACCCCAATTTAACCACATTTTTGCACCAACAGGACTTGTTTGACATTTGGAAGAGTAGCCATACAACCTAATAAGATTGTTTCCATTTTTCTCTCATTCATCTTTCTTATTTCGGAATCAATTTATTTCTCACTGACAAACATTCTTTTCTGCTAATGAGCCCACTATTAAAACCATTGCATGATCTTAACATGCACCCGTAACAATCCTTCTATCTTATCAATATTCAATCACGATGCCTGCTGCCACCTACTCATTGAACTTAAATACCTGATGGGCCTGGCACAAGCAACTCATCCCAACAGTACTGACCAAATATGGCCAGTGAACATATTTGGGAAGTGATGTCACTGCTATCTCCATCTCTTTACTTATGTGGCCAGGGATTATCCTTGTTTCATATCAAACATACCAGATGTTTGTGGAACTTGAAGAACCATAGTTATTCATCTCTTCTAGCAGTTACAATTATTACCACTATTAATACAGTCCTTTGGAATTTAGGACTGTGATTGAGGACTACATCCTTCATTTCTTTATGGGATGGCAATTAAGAGCAGCATGTATCCTAAATATTTTAACTCTGGGCAACTGTGGTTAAGGAACTCTAGATGTGCCATGTGATAACAATGCTATGTTACATAGTACTGGTCTTTAACCACTTGAACATCACCATGTTAAACCCCCTTCCAGTTTTCAGTTTTCAATGTTCAGCACTGTGATACTTTGGCTAACAATTTCTCAGTCCTACAACACTGTACCTAAATTAATTTTATACCATTTGGAACAGATAAAGCTTTCATTTGGTGGCATTTAATCATAACTAGTTTAAAAAAAAATCTGCATTTCTTTGGTAAAAAAAGCCCATACATTGATATTATTTAGTCTGTATGAATATACAGGCTATGGTATATATTTTTGAAACATATCAACTTTGATGTACTGACTGAATATCTCATTTTTAGAGGCCCTAAAATGCCACAACAGTACAAACACACAAACATTACCCATTTTTGGAACGTAGAAACTTCAAGGTATTTAGTAAGAAGTATGGTGAGTTTTTTGATTTGTAATTTTTTGCCACAAAATGTATTTTATGTAAGTCTTATAACATGTCTTATGAGATCTTGGACTTTGGGCGGTGATTCCGGGATGATGCCTGCAGCTACAGGCAACATTACAGTATCTTTTTTTCTGACTGTGATGCTGTTTAATGTAAGATAAATCCTAGTGGCTAAATAGCTGCTGGATTGCTTTTACATGGGTAGGGAAGGGATCCCCCCTCCCGTCACCTTCCACTGCCTTTCTGGGCTCTCCCATTCTACCCAGGAGCCCAGGACTGAAGCTGGATCTTGGTTTGATCTGATGCTTTTAAGGCCAAAGAATATTTATGGGGTCTAATAGACCACAGATGTCTCAGTAAAGAGGACCTGTAATGGGCCATGCTATCACAAGGGGTGTTGTTCCTCCCTTGTAATAGCATTAAAAGTGAGAAAAAAAATATATAAGGAGACAGTGCCTTTTTGCCTCATTTACTCCCATGTCATTTTTTTTCATAATTTTTACTGTAGGATGTACATCAGCAAAGGTGACATTTATAAAGAAAAAAAACACTTTTTGTTGCTAAATTTCATTTCACTGCCAGCTTATTTTTTCCCCCCGTGAAGGACCCAAAAGACCCTTACAGATCTGGTAAGTATTTGTGGTTGCTCCATGCTATTTTTTACAAAGAAAAACAAACTAGCAGAGAGCTGTCATTTAACAGCTTTTCTTTTTCTTTGTAAATGTCAATGTTGCAGTTTGCAAGTTGTATACATCGTACATATGTGCCACTTCACAGGCAGGTTTAGGGAACTCACTCCCCCTTCTCCAGCCCAGACAGGTTAGTTAAGGAATTGAACATTTTTATGTTTCACTTTAGGCATTCTTAAAAATGCTCCTAGCCAAATTTAGTTTTTTTTTTTAATTTATTGCATTAGTACATGCCCCCTAGGCTAGTTCCCAGCACCCCATTTGCAAATGCAACTTTTAAAATGCTGCACAGTAAATTGTACCTTTGGGGCAGTGAACTGCAATTCAAAATGTCATTTGTGCACAGGAGTGCTGTAATACAGAAGGTGCTAGGAGATTAAACTCACTTGCATGTGTCTGCAAAAGACCCTTGTAATAAATTTGGAAGTCAAATAGCCTGACTCTTCCATATTTAAGTCTGTTTGTTACTTGACTTCAGCTGCTGGCATTTATTAACTGTCGGTTTATGGGTCATGTTTCTAAAAATTGAAGCTGCTATTTTATTTTCACTATTTTTATTATTCACCACTTTGCTCACATTATTAGATATTTAAAAAAAACTAAAGACTAAGCTTAGTTGTAAAACCATGAAAGTACAACAAACGAAAAAAAATATGATTAGGCTAGTCTTTATCCAAAAATATGTCCGCAAACAATAATTTTAGCAAACTATATTGCAGACTTTTACTTTGGAAAATTGACATGTATTCCCGTCACTTTTTTGTTCCTGTGCATATGTGGTCTGCATATGTGGTCTTTTTTTAATCACGGCTCTAACACATTTTTGTAATAAGAGAAAAGTGGTAAAAAGGCCAAAAACCGATCATATGAACAGGGAATTACATTTCTGCATTCTGTATACAAACAATGTACTCTAAATGTTTCATGCCCAGCATAGTTGCAAAGAAACAGTGAGACTGTTTTAATAAAGGGGTTGGGAAAATCAAATTCCTGTTCACTTATTGTATTTTCACTTAACTGTGTATTTTAAGGTAGACCATACATTATGCAATTTTCTTTCCTTCCATCATGGGTTGAAAGATAGAAAATTGCTCAATTCGCCCATCACCACAGTTCAGTGTTAATAGGGGAATCCCTCCTGCTGCGCTATTGTACTCTGTCAGCGGTGTCATGCTTACCTGTAACACAGGTGGTCAGACACTATAGCTGGCTTCTGTGTTCTTTACCTATAGCAGCCCCCTTTCCCATAAGACAAGCAGGCCTAAAGATACATGGTTGCCCCCAGGACTTGTACACAATGCTGTGGTGTCTGACTACCACACTAGAGCAGGTTCAACCTGTGCACTGCAAACAGATGCTTGCGGTTGGCAGACAGGCAGAGTGGTTCAATGACCATCCAGGTACAAGGCAGGCAATGTTCAGAATAGCAGGACAGACAAACAGAGATCTTGGAGCATGTATTACAAACAAATTATCACAAGCATGAAACTGAAGGCTTGGCTGGCTTAAATCAGGTTTGGTCTCCACCCAGAGACTGGCCACATTAAACACCTTGCAGATGGACAGACAGGAAGAATGTATCACAACCAAAACCAGGATGCTGGAATGAGACCAGTCTCTGTGATGGAGCAGGAGAGCTACACGTTCCTGACAAGCAGGAGATTTCCCAGCCATCAAAGTACAATGATTACTGCTGGCAGCTATAGCCACCATCAGTGATCAAATGAAAAAAACATTTGATAGATACACTTCAGTACAACAAGCCTGCCCATAGATGGATTGAAATTTAGCCAGTTCCTGCTGAAGCAGCTGAATTTTGATTTGTCTATGGCGGGCTTAAGTAAATAGGAATTGGCTTTCACATATTTAGTAAACTGAATTTATGTTTACAAAAACTCTACTGCCTGCTCCAGCCCCATAAACAAATGCCTGATTCACACTGCATGGGCCAAAGCGTTTGTGTAAATTAGACCTTAACTACAAGAGGGAGACACTAACACAATAAAAGAAAACCTATTACGTCACATCATTTACATCATACAAATTTCCTCCTTAGGGATATCCATGCTTGGCTTACAGTTATGTATTTTACTGACTGTAAGCTATTACCAATGATTTACAAGTGACCTTGTGAAAAGGCATCTGTGTAATGACATTTATTCCAGTCACACAATCTTTCTATGCAATTCAAAGGCTGTATGTGAAAAGTGTTATTTAAGTTACAGCAAACCAGCGCATACATTTTCATCTTTCATTTGGAATGTCTAAGAGCTTATTTATTATATACTCTACTGTGATAGAAAATGCACAACATAATTTGTGCCCTTTGGTAAGATAAATGGTAAAAAAACACATCATCTTAATAGAGATACATTTTGTAAGTATTCTGTGAATGTCCAGAAAACCAACCTTTAATTGGTTTGCTCATCTCTGTTAATAGGTGGTTACTGAGTTTTAGTAGAGCAGTTTCTGAGGAGCATAGTGGGTGCTAAGGGTGCTGTAAGGGGCCAAGAAGGTAGTTATCAATGAGATAGCAGCTCAGATGGGTGTAGACTAGGTATTCTAGAAGTTTAGAGATACATGAGAGCAAAGACATGGGTATTATGTTGCTCAGACAGGTGGGTTCCAGCAAGGTCTTTTTAAGTATGGGGGTGACCAGTGCATATTACAGAGGGGAATGGAAAATGCTAGAGAGGGGGATATTAAATATGTGAGTTAAATAACATAGAATAGAGCAATAGAGTGACCAAAGTAGTTCTAAGGGAAAGGGTCTGAGGCATGTGGTTTGGTGAATGCCAAGGAAAGATTAGCAACCTCCTTTGGAAAGAGGAAAGTGAGAGTGAGCTGCTGTAGACACAAGTGGAGAGGTCAGGGCAGGATAAGTGAAAGATTTTGTTATAGAAGTAGTTAATAGTAGAACAGAGAAGAGATATGTTAAAGTGGATAAGATTTATATGGGTTACTGATTGCATTTTAAACCAGAGACTGTATCTCTCTGCTAGCAGTGTTTTAAAATATATGGAATAGTTATATGGAATAGCTTTGGCTTCATACTTTAAGATGGTGAAAACTGACCCAATTAGTGAATCATTGACTTGTAACTGTAACTAGATATCCATCGATAGTAGAAGCTATTTTGTATCATATTCATTCTCAGATACAACTGTGTTCATAAGTTAGCCTACACTATAGATTTACAATATAAAAATGTAATTCTTTCTTAAAGTGGAGTTCCAGGGACAATAAAAAAAATGAAAACCAGCAACTACAAAAACTGTAGTTGCTGACTTTTAGAAAACAGCCACTCACCTGTCCCTCGATCCCACGGTGTCCTCTCCACAGCCCCTTTCACCGGCTGCCCTGTGTTCCTGGCGCCGGCATCTTCAATGTGAGAGCTTGCGGCTTCACAGCCGGGTGCTTACTGCATATGCGTGAGTAGTGTTGTGCTTTGTGAATGATCCCTTAGTCATCTGGGACCTATCACGTGTCCCAGAAGACTACGGGGAAGGAGGGGGGAAGACAACTTCTGTTTCCGATCGCCTAATTGATCGCAGCAGAAGTGGGAGAGGGTACCTGTCAATTTCTGGTACCCACTCCCCAAAGGTGCCAATCCATAACGGGGAGTCGGGGACCAATCCATGAAGCAGAACTTCCCCTTTTGGGTGGAACTCCACTTTAAGTGCTAAGAGTTTTGAATTATTAGCTACATGACATAAGTGTAGCACTACCCTCTTAGGAGTTACTAGAGATTTGGGTCCCCCTATAGTTCTGCGCAGCCAGGAAACACACATTTTCACATAGACTTACATCCAGGAGTCAGTGCCCAATCCTTGAGCTTTGTTCTTGTGATTTTTTTAGGGGATTGTAACTTGTATTTCAACTTTTTGTTAACTTTTGTAAACAATTTAACAAGAAGATCAAAGCAAAAGACATGCCCACGCAGGGGCTATCAATGGTACATAAAAAAATAAAAAGAACAGTACTGTAACTCCAACAATGCAAGAGGCGCGCCCACGTAGGGGCCATCAATAGCACATAAAATACAGAAACAGCGATATAACACCATCAAAAATTTCCAGCTAAAGCAAATATCTATGGCCTCACATAATCAAACAGAAAAGAAAGAGGAAAAAAGAGTAAAGAAGGAAGAAGAAAACAAGACCAGAAGCAGGGATCCGGGAACGCTAATACCATACAGTGTCATAAACCCAGACTAGCAGAGGGGAGCATGGGAGAAGCATATGTCAACCACAGCTCCCATATTTTCAAACATTTTTGTTGGGATTCATTATGGATACTCAACATCTGTTCATTGAGCATCAGAGTGGTTATACGGTTCTGCACCCCTAAAGAGGGACAGACGGGTTCTTCCATGCCTAGGCAATTGTTCTAGTGGCCAACAGAAACAGATAGGAAGTCAACTTCTGTTGATAAGCCAACATGCCTGGTATGGGACAATAAAGCAAAGCACACCAAGCCTCTTGACGAATGGAGCGATGGAACAAGGTGTAAAGAAGGCCAAAGATACAAGACCAAAATGAATCAGTCTCGGGCATGACCACCATATATGCAACACATCTCCATGATGGACACGACACCGAAAGCAGCGATCACTATAGGCACGGTTCGCCTGGACTGTATGAGCTGGGACCCAATACCAACGAAAAACAGTACTTTGTATGCCGCCTCCAGCATGGCTGTATCAAACGAACTTTAGGTACAAATGACCAGGCCCTATTCCAGACCTCCAGATCCACAACTGTCCCCAAGTCACGCTCCCACTGGACAACATATGACAGAGAATTACGCATTGAGCTCCTACTCAAGGATGCATACAGTAGGGAAATAAGACCCGGGGTGCCCGGACACTGTTGGCAAAGCTGTTTAAAGGCTGCTTTCTGATATGGAAAGGCGGAATTGCAATGCAGTGAGGTCAACCAGTTCTGCAATTGAAGGTAACAGAGAAATTCTACCTGAGTGTTATATCGTGATTCCCGAAGAGAGTTCCAGGTGGGGAAGGATCAAGAGGTCAAAAAATAATTGGCCACCCACCAAGAGAACGCCCCTCGCTGATCTAAACCTGGCAGAAAAAGAGGATTATTGATAATTGGAAGCAAGGGCAGAAAGGGTGACATCAAGCCACTACCATAGCGTACTGAATCCCACACTTGTAGGCCATGGAGCAAAATGGGACTCAATGTCCTCGGACGTTGGGTAGGGGGGAGCCATGTTGCAATGGGGGCACAGGTAGGCAGTTCCAAAAGAACCCAGAGAGGGACATCAGAGGAAGTGTGCAACATAGACAGGAGGGCAATCTGGCTCGCCTAGTAATACTTAGCTACATTAGGCACCCCAAGACCTCACAGCAGTCTATGGGTGAAAAGTGTGTTTCTAGAGACTCTGGGGTGTCTGTCAGCCCAGATAAATCGCATAATCCTCGCCTGCAGTAACCAGAGAAAATGAGGAGGAACCGGCACTGGGAGAGTGCAAAAATAATATATCAATTTAGGCAGGATAGTCATTTTCACGGAATTAATCCGTCCAATCCAGGACAGGTGCGGGAATTGCCAAAACTGCATAAGAGAGGACACAGAGCAAAGCAATGGATAATAATTTGCAGTAAACAAAGAGCCATAGGTGGGGGTCAGGTGAATGCCCAAGTATTTCAGGGAAGAGGAAGCCCATTTGTTAGGGAAGTGGGATTGCAGGCGTGAAACCAAATCTGAGGCCAAAGTGATATTGAAAGCGACAGTCTTATCCAAATTAATACAAAGACCCAAAATCAACAAAAAAACAAGCATGGACCAGTTGTAAGTTTGGGAGCATTGTCAATTGATTAGTGAGAGTCAAGAGGGCATCGTTCGCAAAAAGATTCAACTTAAATTCCTGTTCCGCGTAAGGGACACCCAATATATTACAATCCGCCCGGAGTGCCAAAGCCAGCAGCTCAAGTGCCAGGACAAAGAGCGCCAGAGACAAGGGGCATCCCTGTTTTGTCCCTCACCAAATGGGAAAGGGATATGAGAAATACCCTGTATACTTAACTGAAGCTGAGGGGGAAGAATACAAAGCCTGGATCCAAGAAAGGATAGAATCCCCAAAGCCCCAATGGGACAGCACAAACCGCAGATATTCCCAGGATAGGGAATCAAAAGCTTTGTATATATCTAAAGACAATAGAAATCCCAGAATTATGTGCTGTTGTGGAAGGTGTATAAGGTGAACTACTTTATGAACATTATCACCTGCCTGCCTGCCAGGGACGAATCCCACTTGGTCCCTGTGGATCAGACTCCGCAAATATTTCACTGAGATATGGGTTCTAAGCAAAGCCAGAAAAGGCAAAGAACCCTGTTGCAATTCATTAAAATAACCAGCCAAAAAGGGCACCAACAGGGTTGCAAATTTCTTGTAATAGAGACCTGAAAAGCCATCAGTACTCGGGGCCGCTGTGGACCGTAAAGATTTGATAGCTTGAAGCACTTCTGATACAGTTACACCTGCATTAAGGGCCACCTGCGCCGCTTCGGACAATCCAGGGAGTCGTAGATCTTGAAAGAATGCTTCAGCTTGAGCTACAGGAAAGGGATCTGGTTTGGTATATAAGTGTGAAAGAAAGTCTGCGAAATGCGAGACAAACTGCTGGGGATTGGAGGTGTAGCCCCCCGCAGGGAGCCACAACTGGACTGGATTAGGGGTTTTCCCTCTGAATTGTGTTTCCTATCCAGCATCGGACCTGGTTTATTAGCACAGGTATAAATTTATGTTTGGTCCAACGCAGGGCCCGTTCAGCCTCCAAAGAAGCAAGTCCAATTCTGCCACCAGGGCATCCCGTGTTCATTTATGGGACGCGGACGGGGGCGACTTCTAACGAGCATCCGCAGAGGCTAGCAGAGAGTGAGGGTCTGAAAGACGACAGTCCTGCTCCCAATTCCGAAATGCAGCCAGCTGTATAATGTGACCCTGCACTGTAGCTTAATGCGCCTCTCACAGGGACACTGCTGAAAAAAATTATCCTGAGTTCTCTGTAAAGTACATTTGTATGGAAGATTCAATTTGCTGGCAAGTGGCCTGGGTGGTCAACAAGGACTCATTAATGCACCAGTAAAAAGGGCGCCGTGTCAACCCCGAAAGTGTAAGAAGTAGAGCCAAGGGATCATGGTCTGACCAGGGCGAGGAAGGGATAGATATCCACCTGACTAAATGGAGCTGTTGGAAATGCATAAATATGAGGTCGATTCTGCAAATACTATTATGAGGTTTCAAGTAGAACGTGAAGTTGCATTCAGTCGGGTGAAGTTTCCTCCAAACATCTGCCAGCCCCGTAGACTGCAGGAGAGAGCACATGCATTCCTCCTGCACTAAGTCATGAGAAGGGGCCACTTCTCGAGCATAGCACCTATCTAGAGCTGAATCTAAGGTAACATTCGAATCCCCCAAAAGATGAAGAAGGCCTTTGGAGTGTCAGGAAATGATAGTACAAAGATGTGAGAAGAATTTGTGCTGAAAGCGTTTGGGAGCGTAATAAGAAACAAAGGTGACCTCCTGATCCCAGAGGGCGCCCTGCAGGAGCAAGTACCTGCCCATGGGGTCCGCTACATTCCGAGCACAGTTAAAAGGGAGATTGTGTTTGAGGGCTATCAGAACACCTCGTCATTTCTCAGGAGCCGAGGCCGTGTAGAAAGTGGGATAATGAGGTGAAAGAGGGGACTGGGAAAACCTGCTTTCCTGCAAGCATACCAAGTCAATTTGTTGTGATTTGAGGTAATGAAAAACTTTAGACTGCTTCTGTGACAAATTAAAGCCTTGGATATTTTGTGAATGTACTTTCAAAGTGGGCAAAGCCATGGTGAGAACAATTTCCACTCCCAAGGATGGCCGGGCCACGGCATCCCAAAAGTTAAAGATAGTTATTAAGAGGTCGTACAATAGATTACCGTATCACCCAGTAAATGGTCTCCATTCAGTAGCCAAAAAAGGCATACAAAAAAAGAGGGGTTGTGAAAAGAAATTCACAAAGAAAGCGGCTACATTATGAACAGAATGTGATACTCAGAAAAATTTCCAAATATTATGCTTTATTACACATACAAATTTGACATATTGGCAATCGCCCTGGTTTACCATCACCTCAGTATGAGACAATACACACAGACCTAAAACCATATAAAATGACACCAGTACCGGTCTAAATACATGTGCAACAAGGACAATGACTACAAGAGTCTAAAGTCCCTGTGGCACTGGCGCATAGGTGAACACTTCCCAAAGGAGGTGTATACAAAAAATTATACCATAGGTATACCATAACACGTGTTATAAATGTGTAGACTATGCTACTACTGACGTCATACGTCAGATACGTCACTTCCGGTCATGCGCATTAGGTGGAACGCACGCTGACCTACAAGGAGGAAGCCATTTTCACATGCCATGAGGCAAGCCTAGGCAGCACAGGCGCCGAGAAGAGGCTGGAGCCCGCGGTATATCGGCGGATGTCAGCGGTGGCTCCTTGGCCTCCCCAGCCTTGTATGGCAGTACCTATGAAGGATATTCTTTCCTCTCCTATTATCTATTGCACAGGTGGTGAGTGGACTGTTGCAGGACACTAGATATATGGTCCTATGTGACATATATGACCTATATATCCTATATAGAGTGTAAGCTCTTTCAGTGACTTTCCACATATTGTTTGTTTCACTACAGGATGGGGACATCATGGTGCTTTGTATAGAAAACAAGATATACCACATGTATTTCAACAGGCAGAAGATCTATTGGGATGTGTCTTGTTTTTCTCACAGAAAGTGGTATATAGTCCACATGTAGTGGTGAAGAAACCATTTCAAGCAGTGCGCTGCTTTATGCATCTATCCTTCCATCCTGGTAAAAAATGGGGCATATTTTTATTCAAGAGCCCTAGGAAACAGCTGGTAATAATCACAGATGAATGGGCCCCAACCACTTGTGCCGGCATAGGAATGTACTGCATCATTTACATGACATTTTTGTTTTGTTTCATATAGGCCTAGAGGCATGCCTCTTTTTTGACGCATACTGTGCTTGCTGTGTTGCATACATGTGATATTTATATCTATGGTATAATTTTTTGACACTCCCTGTTTGGGATATAACCACTCTGGTAGTAGCATAGTCTACACATTTATAACACGTGTTATGGTATACCTATGGTATAATTTTTTGTATACACCTCCTTTGGGAAGTGTTCACCTATGCGCCAGTGCCACAGGGACTTTAGACTCTTGTAGTCATTGTCCTTGTTGCACATGTATTTAGACCGGTACTGGTGTCATTTTATATGGTTTTAGGTCTGTGTGTATTGTCTCATACTGAGGTGATGGTAAACCAGGGCGATTGCCCATATGTCAAATTTGTATGTGTAATAAAGCATAATTTTTGGAAATTTTTCTGAGTATCACATTCTGTTCATAATGTAGCTGCTTTCTTTGTGAATTTCTTTTCACAACCCCTCTTTTTTTGCACGGCATCCCAAAACCCTGCAGAAAGCAAGAACAGAAAAAAAAAGAAGACAGGAAAAAAATAGAGAAAGGAAACTCAGAGAGTATGTACATTGGCATAGCCATATCACACTTATGGTGAAAGGCATCCTACACTCAAAGGATACCAGTTGGGGGTGGCTCTACCACCGAACCCATGGATTCAAATGAATACATCAAAAACATAGACCCCCAGGGGACAAGGAGGCAAAAAACATAACATAACAAGGTACCCACATTAGTAAATATATGAGTCCCCAGGAAGTGGGTCCTACCGATGGAAACCCCCTCCCAGAAACCCAGCCAAGCTAGGGGGCCCAGCCACCACCAAGGAGATGACTACAGGCCACTATGGAACCTAACACCACAGACCAGATGGTCTCCCACCCCAGTGCCCCAGCACGACCATCACCCTAGCACCAAATAAGGGCCCACTCAAGCCAAACACTTCCCCCTAGAGCCCGAGGGAGTCATTGGCCCATTCCACCAACATGAACCCAGCCACTCACCAAGACCCATGACATTCAACAGTGGCAAAAAGTCACAGACTGCAAGTCCAGACGGGACCCCCCCACAGGCAGAACCCCAAGGAGGCTGGCTGGGCGGGGCTCAATCACATAACATCATCAGTATTGGGGATGCCTAAAAGTCCAAACTCACGGTCCCGTCAAAAGAATGCAGCGGTAAAGCACAACGGAGGAAGTCCCAGATACAACTTCATCCCTGTGAAGACTCGATCGAAGAGGGGTCCAAGGAAGGGCCCTCTTCTGGTTGGATGCCTTTTCCCAGAGGCTGTCAAGATGAGGCAGACCCGCTCGAGATCAAGATGAATGCGCTGGACTCTGCGCAGCGCCTCCCGGCGGGATAAGATGCATTGATTGTAGGAGAGAATGGGCTTCCTCCGGCATGGCAACGGCCTTGATAGTCGAAGGTGAGGCACAACGGAAAGGCCCATATGTACTTGACTTTGCAATTTACCAGGACTGAGGTGAAGGGCTTCAACTGGCAGCGCTTCTGCAGAGTGATCTGGAAGAGATCCGAGAAGAGCTGATAACGATGCCCCTGGAAACTGAAGTCTGGGTTGTTTCTGGTTTCCTTAGTGAGGTAATAGGTGAATTTGATGATAATGGCTTTTGGAGGCCCCTCCGGCCGTTTGGGACACAATGAACGGTGTATGAGGTCAAATTCAAGATGGTCAATGGGAATGGCAGGGGTAGCTCTTGAAACAGAGCAGTAGCAGTTGAGGTGAGATCTGTGATGTATTCCGCAATACCCTGTAAGCGTAAGTTGCCGTGGCAGGAGCGGTTCTCGAAATATTCAAGCTGGAGCAGCGTGTCTGCCAATTCTTTCTTAAGGTCACACAGATCCTGCTCATGGCTTTTAATGACCATGGCTGCAGCTTCCATTTTATCCTTGAAATCGTTCGTCCGGTTGCCCAGCTCCCCAATTTCTCGTGAGAGCCGTTCCGCCAGTTTGGAAGTAACGGAGGACAACTCGGTCTGCAGCATCAACTTCAAGTGATCCAGGAGTGCAGCATCTCACAGGGTCGATGCAGGGGATTGCAGGGGTGCCCCTGACTCAGTGCCCATCTCATCTGCAGGATCGGGTGTACCCAAGGCCAGTGATCCTGTTGCAGGCTCCGGTGGGTAGGCCGCAAATTCTGGCATGGCCTGCCGGGCGCTGAAGGTGCGAGAGGCCTCTGTTTTCTTCACCATCAGGGTGTCTGAGGAGGAGTGAGACGGGGAGGGTCAGTGGATAGCTGACTGACCTCCCTGAGAGCTGATGAATTAGCCGATGTGCTCGGTGTGCGAGGAGCACGCCTACTGATCGGCCATCATGAGTGCTGCTAACAAGCAGAGGGGGGGATTGTAACTTGGATAGGGTAAGGGGTGTATGGGATGCCCAATGGAAATGTAACTGAGGACAATCTTCCTGAGCAATGTACAAGTCTTTACACAAAAATCCTCTTCTTGGAAAGCTAGCCAGCATCTCCTGTTGTACCACCCAGACCCCAGATTCTCCTTATCCAGCTGTTCTGGGTGAATCCTTGTGCAGGGGGTCCAGTGCCTGTCACTTTAAAAGAAGTTAGTGGTTAGTTGCTAATCTGGTTTCCTTCCAGAGTGCTCCTTCCCCTATCTGGCCCAGGGGTTCAGGTCTACTCACTTAGTCCTTCTCCTGTGTTGCCAGTGGGTTGGTGGTTCTTACCAGGCATTCTGGCTGGGCTGCTCCTTTCCTGCCAAACAGGTGGTCCTCTCTCAGGGGGACAGTGGAATTCCAAGCTTTCCTTCTTCCAAGGTTCCTGCCTGTAGATCAGCCCCTCTCCCATCTGGCCCCCCTCCCAGGCTCCTGCTCTCCATCCTCCTCTTCCACCCAAATTCTTCTCGAACTTTCCTGCTGCTGAGCAGGCTCAGTTAATCTGAAAGACTGTCCTGGCTCTTTGCCAAGCCCCCTGTTGAGGATAGGTCAGTATCCTCTAAGAGTACAGACCAACCACTCCTCACCTCTGCCAACTGCTTCTAGATCTTTCTCCAAAGTTCTAGAGAAGAGAAAAATCCCAGAAAACTGATCTGCAAAGCCTTCCAGCTCTGACCTTAATTTGACCCTGTTAGCTATCACATCCAGGCTGCTACTCATCCCTCCCAGCTAACAATTAGACTCTAGCTCCCCCTAGCTGACTAGGAGGGTGCTACATGAATATTTTATTTAAAGCTGAACTCCAGGTCTGATTTTATATATATATATATATATATATATATATATATATATATATATATATATTGCCAGAAGTATTGGAACGCCTGCATGACACGCACATGAATTGTAATGGCATCCCAGTCTTAAGCTGTATGGTTCAATATTGTGGTGGCCCACCCTTTGCAACTACAACAGCTTCAACTCTTCTGGGAAGGCTGTCCACATGGTTTGCAAGTGTGCCTATGGGAATGTTTGACCATTCATCCAGAAGCGCATTTGTGAGGTCAGGCACCAATGTCGGATGAGAAGGCCTGGCTTGCACTCTCTGCTCGAATTCATCACAAAGGTGTTCTACCGGGTTGAGGCCAGTCAAGTTTGTCAACCCAAAACTCGCTCATCCATGTCTTTATCGACCTTGTTTTGTGCACTAGTGTACAGTCATGTTGGAACAGGAAGGGCCATCCCAAAACTGTTCCCACAAATTTGGGAGCATGAAATTGTCCAAAATGTCTTGTGTGTTATAGTTCTATTTTAGTCCAATTTCATACTGTAGTGCTCCTGCAGGTTTGGGTGATAATGAGGTCCATGCTCAGATTTCTGTTTACATATTGTTGTCTTCTATTATTGTGGAGGACGTATGACCAGTGCAGAAACTAGTCCAATTGTTCATTTCCAGAGAGATGCATTTATTCGGATAAAGATATTTGTTACAGATGACAGAAATCCAGCTGAATATTTGTAAATATTACAATGAACAATAGTCCCATTTAAGATACTTCATATCAAACATGGAGATACTACACCGTCCAGCATATGTCCATTCTATATTATGCACCTAGGTAGCTTCCATGTATGCAATAATGTGCGTTATGATCTATACCTGTGCTTTCACATTAACCCCTTTGCGCCGGTGCCTCCCGGCCATTTAGGAGTTTCATTAGCCGGGAGGCGTAGCAGGGTTTTAGGGTTATGTGACCATCGTGATTCGCTGTCGCCACGATCACATGATCAGAAAAGGTCCCGATCGCAAGGGGAGATCAGGGCCTTTCCATGAGTCACGGACATATGTGCAGGGCGCACGCTCTCAGCACATATGTATTTTCAAATGGTACACAAATATGCGGCCACTCAGCATCAAGGTTCAGGCGCCGAGAGGCCGCATGTTTGCGTGTGCTCAGGGTCTAGGGGTTAATGACAAGAAGAAACTCCTCATAAAGCAGAGGTACAGATAAGGCAGATGACAGGGTATTTAGAATATTCATGCAGACATCAAACTCAGAGAGCTCACTTTCTCCTATCACCACTTAACCAAAAAAAAGCTTCCTTAATATACACATTTTCCCCATTCAGTTCAATGGCAAGCACTCTGATTGGCCACTTTTAGTAGCCCCTTTGATCTTTTGGGTGACAGGTAATGCCTTTTTGGCTTAGACAGCTGCAGCCATAATGCTAATCAAAGTTGTCCAGATAGTTCCTAAACTGCATTCTTTTACTATTAATTAGATAAATAAGTTACCCTTTGAAGAATGCTATTTACCCTTTTCATGTTTATTAGATAGTAGATGTTGACCAAATCTTTTCAAGTCTGACTGAGCCATCTGCATTTTATCACCCTTGCAAGTTTGCACATTACCTCCTTTGAAATGTAACAAGTGGCCCTTGAGTGCCAAGGTGATATTGCATAAAATTAACATAGCAAAGAGTCCTCAGCTATTCTTTTGTTGTGTAAAATACATCTAGCTCAGTCCTATATAATAATATCCCTACATGCCCCCACTTGATTCGGTTATTACTCATAACTGATTCATAAATAGTGAATATATAATCAACCAGCAGGATTGCATTGTGATTTGAGGTATTGAATACATTATAATGGCACATATAGAATTTGAAATTGAAACTGGTTACATCTCTCTTCACCAGCCTCTAAAATATCCCCGTTATTCAATAATCTGACTGGAGTGATAATTTTCACTCACCCCTCTTATAATTTTAAAGAAAGACTCCCAAAGTATTCTCAACTTATTCAACCCAGTCTGAGCATCAGTGTGCAAATACTCAGGCACCCAATGATTATCAGGTTTAAATGCCTCTCTCTGGTTTTAATACAAAGATCAAGAGATAAAAGATATGGAAAATAAAGGAAAAAAAATGATGGTCTTGATAAGTCCATTAGTTTAAAGTCTTTGTAATTCATGTATGTTGGTATCAACACAACATAGCTTTTCATGGCATTCTGTTCTTCATTTGCAAATGAGCATTTCCCCTCACACAAATTCACACTTCTCTAACATCTGAAAGACAAGAAATTCTCAAACAAAGGTTTATTAGCCAAGTCCTTAAACGTTGTGTTTGAAGATAAAATTGAATGCTGTTTTCACATTTTTTTTTCTATTTTCATTAAGAGCAAAGAGCATGCAGTATGTTAAACTTATTAAACCTATGTTGCCACTTTGACATGAAAATTACAAAAAAAAAAAACACAAGAGCAACCCAAACACTGTATGAACCACACACACACAATGTTGAAAAACAAGTTTTTTTTTCTCTTTACACATATGGATGGATCTGCTAGCAGTCTTTCTCCCTTGACATTATCATGTAACCTTTAGGAAAAAACAAAAATGGATATACAGTAGTTTATAAATTGGGGGTTTTCCCAGCAATTGTCTTTCAGGTGGCTGAAACTACACAAACTAAAAAAAACTATTTGTAATTTATTTCCTACCTGACATTAAAAAAACTAAATCATGAAGGCTTGTCCTTGGAAATACAAAAATATGTCAAGGTCCTCCAATAATGTCCCAAATACTGAGGCCAAATCTCTGAGAGCAGTAGCTAAATCTTGCCAAAGAACTTTAATTGGAAAAATTCATACCACAAGTCCAACTGTCTATGGACTATCAACAAAATGGTTGTTCGTCCCAGTGTAGTATCTTTGCATAAATGAAGACACCTCCATTTTCAGCTTTCAGTTGCTCCATAAACTGATGTCTTTCTTGCTTTAGCTGACTATTCTGATTGTAACCTTGTTATTTAGGTCTTAAAAGAGACTTGGCTTTGGCTAATGTGGCCTACATACCTGGGAGAATTGCCCCACCCCGCAGAGTAAACTTCTTTGTGTCTTGATGCAGTATTGGGGTACCTTGAGTTCCTTTGCGTACTACTATTACCATCAAAACAATACCGTGGAATGTGCCCCAACTTTTTACAAGCAAAACATCTCAGAACTGGCTTCCTTCAATAAGCCCTTCTCTGAGCACATGACCACTGAGACACATTACAATGGCTGGAATGTCGAGATTTCACACTCTCATTGTCTGAGGAACATTCAACCACAACAGATTCATCCAATGTGCTCACTGGCACTGCATTACTATTACGGTCAGACCCATTCTCTATTTCCAAGCCCGAGTGAGTCTCAACAGCTGCTACAAAACCTTTGTCTAAACATCCATCATAGACCTTACTTGCAGCAACAACAACACTCTGCTTCTTTAGAGACATTATCTCTTCTAAACATTGAGAATGGTCAACCTTTACAGGTTCAGGGCATATCTCCCGTATAGCACACTGGGCATTCTCCAAACATTCTTTAACAAATGTAATCTCATTGCGTAATTTTGTTTTTTCATTAGTAATATGCCTACAGTCTGCATTAAATATAGCAGCCTGCTGGGCAAGAGATTTCACATTTTCAACTTCAGCTTTTAAAAACTCCACCTCATCTTCCAATTTTTGCTTCTGCTGAAAAACAGATTTGTATTGCTCTGCTATCCAGCCAGCAGCAGAAATGAGTACATACTTTGCCTTATGTGTATTTAGCTTTTTGCCGCAAATCTTTTTTTCCACCCATTTTGTGCCTGCAACCATGGGTCAGCAGATAGCATGAACAATAGTCTCAGTGTCATTTACTTTTGCCACCTTTTTCAAAATTCCCTCCATTATTGATACTCAGCACAAGGTCAGCAAAGCAAGAGTAATGCGACCAAACAATGCTGCTTGTTGCACAATACACTTTAACACCCAAAAAAAAACTTTTATACTCTCAACAAAAGTAACAACTATCCATAGAACAATTTAAAAAAAAGCCCATCAACAGGAACAAGGTACACTCACCAACTGCTTGGGCTCCTAGACCTATGATCTTCTCCAGGTCCTTCTTGGGTCCTCATGGTCTTCTGTCACCTCATAGGATCATTGGATTCTTCTTCTGGTACACAGCACAGTCCTTTTTTCCAGCCTCCATATAATAATTATGGGGTTCAATTTGTGAATCAAACAGCTTAAGTCACAGCACAACTTCTGGATCCACCTCACAGGACTGTTGTCATCACTGTTACTGAATCCAAAAATGCACTTCTGGTCACCTGGACGGCACCAATCTGTTGTCATATTAATAATACAGCAGTTCTTTTGCCAGAGATGGATTTAGATCATATATTTGCAACATATGACAGAAATCCAGCTGAATACTTGTAAATATTGCTATAAACAACAGCCCTCAGAGTTCCATTTAAGATACTTCATATCAAACATGGAGATACTACACTGTGCAGCATATTTCCAATCTATAATATGCACCTAGCTAGCTTCCATGCATGCAATAATGTGAGTTGTGATCTATACCTGTGCTCCCACATTAATGACAAGAAGAAACTCCTCATAAAGCAGAGGTACAGATAAGGCAGATGACAGGGTATTTAGAATATTCATGCAAACATCAAATTCAGAGGGCTCACTTTCTCCTGTCACAACTTAACCAAAAAGAAGCTTCCTTGATATACACATTTTTCCCATTCATTACAACGGCAAGCACTCTGATTGGTCACTTTTAGTAGCCCATTTGATCTTCTGGTTGACAGGTAATGCCTTTTGGGCTTAGACAGCTGCAGCCATAATTCTAATCAAAGCTGTCCTGATATTTCCTAAACTGCCTACTTTTACTTTTAATTAGATAAACAAGTTACAGTTGAAGAATGCTACTTACCCTTTTCATGTTTATTAGATAGTAGATGTTGACCAAATCTTTTCAAGTCTGACTGAGCTATCTGCATTTTATCACCATTGCAAGTTTGCAAATTACCTCCTTTGAAATGTAACAAGTGGCCCCTGAGTGCCAAGGTGATACAGCATAAAATTAACATAGCAAAGAGTCCTCCGCTATCCTTTTGCTGTCCTTTTGCTGTGTAAAATATATCTAGCTCAGTCCTAGAATACACCACATACTGTGTATACTGTATATATATCCCTACACTCCACTGAAACTGCCCTCCTCAAAATCACTAACGACCTACTCAACGCCAAAGCCAAGGGCGACTACTCTGTCCTCCTTCTCCTGGACCTCTCTGCGGCCTTCGACACAGTTGACCACCCCCTCCTCCTTAATAAACTACTCTCCCTTGGCATCGGAGATACTGCTCTCTCTTGGTTCTCATCCTACCTATCCCGACGCTCCTTCAGTGTCACCTACAATGGTGCCACCTCCCCCTCCCTCCCCCTCTCTGTTGGGGTCCCCCAAGGCTCTGTCCTTGGACCCCTTCTCTTCTCCATCTACACCTCCTCCCTGGGCAAACTCATACAATCTCACGGCTTCAACTATCACCTCTATGCTGACGACACCCAAATCTACCTCTCCACCCCTCACCTCACCCCCACTATCTCCGCCCGCATCACTCACCTCCTAAATGACATCTCAGACTGGATGTCGCTACATTTCCTCAAGCTCAACCTCTCCAAAACCGAGCTCCTCATCTTTCCCCCTGCCAACCCCCCCCCCCCCATCCTATCCATCATCACCAACAACTCCACTATCACTCCCGCCCCGCAAGCCAAAGTCCTTGGCGTCATTCTTGACGCGAACCTCTCCCTCCAACCGCATGTCAAATCACTCACAAACACATGCAGGCTCCATCTTCGCAACATTGCCAAGATACGCTCCTTCCTCACCCCAGACACCACCAAACTTCTAGTACACTCCCTCATCATCTCACGCCTTGACTACTGCAACTCCCTCCTCACTGGCCTACCCAAGTGCAGGCTCTCCCCGCTCCAGACCATCCTGAACTCAGCTGCCAGACTCATCCACCTCACCACCCGCTCCACCTCTGCCACCCCCCTCTGCCTCTCCCTCCACTGGCTCCCGATTGCCCAACGCATCAAATTTAAACTCCTAACCCTGACCTACAAAGCCGTTCACAACACTGCCCCTGACTACCTCACCAACCTGATCACCAAGTACCACCCTACCCGTACCCTTCGCTCCTCACAGGACCTCCTTCTATCCTGCTCCCTGGTATCCTCCTCCCATGCACGACTGCAGGACTTCTCCAGGTCCTCCCCCATCCTCTGGAACTCACTGCCCCAATCCATCAGACTGTCGCCTTCCCTATTCACATTCAGGCGCTCCCTCAAAACCCATCTCTTCAGGGAAGCCTACCCCACCCTCACCTAACGGCCATCCTCCCTCATTCCTCCCACCACTTCATCCCCCTCAGCCACTTCCTACTGTACCTTTACCCCCTCCCTCCTAGATTGTAAGCTCGTAAGAGTAGGGCCCTCTTACCCCTCGTACGTTGTTTGTTGTTGTTGTACTGTGCCATGTATTGTCCCCCCTATTGTACAGCGCTGAGCAAACCCTTTGGCGCTATATAAACTCGTAGTAATAATAATAATAATAATATATATATATATATATATATATATATATATATATATATATTACAATATCCCTACACCTATGTGTCTGCATACCCTCTTTTTATTTATATATATATATATATATATATATATATATATAAATATATATGTATATATATATATATATATCTTAGGCCATATATATTTGGACACAGGCACAATTTTAGTTTTTTCAGGTATTTACCAAAACATATGCAAGCTATAGTTATATAATGGACATGGGCTGAAAGTGCACACTCTCAGGTTTCATTTGAGCATATGTACATCCAAATTGAAGGAAGAGTTTAGGAATTACAGCTCTTAAAAGTACCCATTGCCCCCTTTTTTAAGGGCCCAAAAGTAATTGGACAATTAAATATAATCATAAATACAATGTTCATTTTTAATATTTTGTTGAGAATTCTTTATTGGTAATGACTGCCTGAAGTCTGGAACCCATGGACATTACCAAAGATTGGGTTTCCTCCTTTCTGATGCTTTGCCAGGCTCTAACTGCAGCTGTCTTCAGTTGTTGTTCGTGGGTATTTCTGTCTTTAGTTTTGCCTTCAGCAAGTGAAATACATGCTCAATTGGGTTGAGATCAGGTGATTGACATGGCCATTGCAGAATATTCCACTTCTTTTCCTTAAAAAGATCCTGGGTTGCTTTTTCAGTGTGTTTTGGATCATTGTCCATCTGTACTGTGAAGCGACGTCTAAACAACTTTGCTGCATTTGGCTGAATATGGGCTGAGAGTATGTCTCTAAACACTGCAGAATTCATCTGTCTGCTTTTGCTTCTGTCACATCATCAATAAACACCAATGACCCAGTGCCACTGGAAGCCATGCATGCCCATGCCATCACACTGCCTCCACCATGTTTTACAGATGATGTTGTGTGCTTTGGACCATGAGCTGTTCCAAGCCTTCTCCACACTTTTTTCTTCCAGTAATTCTGGTACAGATTCTTTTTAGTTTCATCCATCCAAAGAATGCTTCTCCAGAACTGGTCTGGCTTTTTTAGATGTTTTTTCACAAAGTCTTATCTGGCTTTTTTATTCTTCATGCTTATGAATGGTTTGCACCTTGTGGTGAACCCTCTGTATTTGCTCTCGTTACGTCTTCTCTTGATTGTAGACTTTAACAATGATACGCCCACCTGCTGGAGAGTGTCCTTCACTTGTCTGTTTGCTATGAATGGGTTTTTCTTTACCATAGAGAGGATCCTGCGATCATCCACCACTGTTGTCTTCCGTGGACATCTATGCCTTTTTATGTTGCTGAGCTCACCAGTGCATTCTTCTTTCTTCAGAATGTGCCAAACTGTTGATTTGGCCACTCCTAATGTTGCTGCTATCTTTTTGGTGGATTTGTTTTGTTTTTGAATCCTTACAATGGCCTGTTTCACTTGCATGGACAGCTCCTTTGAACGCATAATGTAGGTTCACAGCAATAGATTCCAAATGTAAATTACAATCAACTCCAGACCTTTTACCTGTTTAATTGATGAAGAAATAATGGAGTAGACCCAGGGGCGGACTGACCATTTGGAAACTCGGGCACTGCCCGAGGGCCCGGGGTCAGTAGGGTCCCCATGAGATGCCCCTGGTACCTTTTTTCATAGGATTTTTTGAGTTTGGGCAAGGACACAGGGGCCCCATGATTCCCTATTGCCCGGGGGCTCCATCAGTTGTCAGTCCGCCCCTGAGTAGACCACACCTGGCCATGAAACAGCTTTTGATTCAATTGTTTAATTACTTCTGGTCCCTTAAAATTGGGGGAATGGCTACTCTTAAGAGCTGTAATTCCTAAACGCTTCCTCCAATTCAGATGCACATACCTTCAATTTAAACCTGATAGTGTTCACTTTCAGCCCTTATCCATTATATAACTATAGCTTGAATATGTTTTGGTCAGTACCTGAAAAAAAGTAAAATTGTGCCTGTGTACAAAAATATACGGACCTAAATGTGTGTGTGTGTGTGTGTGTATATATATATATATATATATATATATATATATATATAGTGCTCAGCATAAGTGAGTTTTAATTTTTTAATTTGCACAAACAAGAAAGTATTTTTTCTAACAAATTCATTCAGGACCATGTTGCAAAAATGAATACACCCCAATGAAAGTCTTAGGAGCAAAGCAACATTTTAGACAACAAAATCCTAATTAACAAGAATTCAACCACAGGTGAGTCTAATTATTCAATAAGCAGGTCTCCAGCAGACAGTTGATTATAAAACAGCATTACTTAACAAAGAAAACTCTTTCCCATTTCATGCTGTCAACAATGGCAACATATGGAACAGTAGTGTCACAAGGCCTGAGAAAGAAAATAATTTCTTTACACAAGAAGTGTGAAGGCTACAAGAAGATCATCAAAGCTTTACTTATCAGAATATTCTAGCAAAAGTGATACAAACATTTAACAAATATGAGACTGCAACCATCTCACAGAGATGTCCAGGCCATCCATGGAAGTTAATACCTCAAAAGGAAAGTCTTTTGATGAGAAGTTTTGTAGAAAATCACCACGCAAGTTCATTGCAGTTAGCTAAAGAAGTAGAAAGCCAAACTGGGGTGATTGTTTCCCATGACACAATACGGAGTACACTGAGGAGGAATGGCATGCATGGGTGTCGTCCATGAAGGAAGCCTCTCCTCAAGCCCATGCACAAAAGAACCTGCCTAGAATTTGCCAGGGCCCATGCTGAAAAAGTAGAAGACTACAGGGACTCTGCACTCTGGAGTGATGAGACCAAGATAAATGTTTTTGAAACTGATGGCTTCAAAACTGTATGGCGTCAGAAAGGTGAGGAGTACAAATAAAAATGCATGATGTCTACAGTGGTGGCAGTGTCCTTCTGTATGGGGCTTCATGAGTGCTGTTGGTGTTGAGGAGCTGCATTTCATTGATAGTATCACAAATTCACAGATGTGCTGCTCTATATTGAAAGAGAAGATGCTACCACTCCATGTCCTTGGTTTTCGTGCACCTTTCCAACATGACAATGATCCAAAACAAACATCTCCTGATCTGAACCCAATTGAACACCTATGGGGTATTCTGAAGAGAAAAGTTGAGCATCACTCTCCATCAAGTATCCAAGCTCTAAAAGAGGTTGTTCTTGAAGAATGGAAAAAGATAGATGTTGCAATATGTTTCCAACTTGTTCATTCCATGCATAGAAGACTTGATGCTGTCCTTACAAATCATGGAGGTCATACCACATATTAGATGTAGTAGTTTTTGTTGTAAGGTGTATTGATTTTTGCATCAACTAATTTGAGTAAAACTGAAGATTTTGTAATCTACGTTATATTAGTAACCTTATTTTAATGTAATGAGCAAGACAAATGTTCCATAACACTCAGTTTTGTCAAAATTTTGGAAATTGTTCTTGTGTTCATTGAAATATTGATTAAAATCTTACTTTTCAAAAGGGGTGTACTCATTTATGCTGAGAACTGTATTTATATTTAGATATATTTGTGTGAACTGCCTGATCTACGTGAAGAGTTTTATGAGCTTTTATTTTATAACTAATTATGTTCAGTAAGTCTAATCCAGTCATGTCTCCCATACAGTACAATCATGTCCTGGGATCCACTACAGTTGAACAGGGTAGTGTGTGCCAATGACACCCCCACCCTGATGAATGGATAGCGGAGGAGAAGCAGATCATAAATGTGACATTCCTTTGATCTCTCTTCTTTTAGCATGCTCTGGACAACTCTCTGCATTGTAAAAGAGCCTAGCAGACTGCTAGTGCTGGAAGCAGTTTCTTACAATGTTGGTATTTAGGATTTTTGAATTTCTGACAGTAAACAGCATAAACTGTAAGAGTCCCATATTCATTGTTCAGCAGTTACACATATGCGAGCAAGACAGGCTCTGCCTTATATGATGCATCACTGAAGAACTTAATTTTTTGTAAGCCCCAGCTGAAATCCTTTGGCGATGAAACACATAGGGTGCAGCCCGTCAATCCAAGCATGTGCATATCGGAAGTGGGTGGGAGTGGTCTAACTGCCACACATTGGATATGTGAAGTCTGTAGCTCCTATGGTTTAAAGTGTAATATAGTGTATTTTTAAGACTGAAGACCAAAATTTAATTAATAGTTACAGAAGGTTTTTAAAGCATTTTTGGGAGAGCAGTCCCAAGCTGGGGAGAGCAGTCTGATTTAATGTAAAAAAAAAAAGATTGTTTATTTCCTAGGGTTGTAGGCTGAAACATTGTACAGATTTGCAGCATATCGTTTAATCCTTTCAAGGATGGGCTGGAATTTCTGATGTACAAAGCAAGCACATTGCATCTGGAAATACTTTTTAGGAGACTGAAGAAGAAAAATGTCACAGATTCGCACCACAGGCTTCAATTTCTGCATAACTAAGTGGGCGAGACTGACAAGGCAAATTTTTACAGTGTAGCACCACAGATTTTAAGCATGCAGCGTATCTATACGATACGCTGCAATTTCTGAGTGACTGAGAATTTATATCTAGAAATTTAAAAAATTGTGTCTTGATTCTGAGACTGAAGATAGAAAAAAATTCAGTTTTGCCCCAAAGCTTTTAAGCCTTTTGGACAGGCCACAATTTCTTTGGGATTGGATAGGCATAAAGCATGTAGAAATATAAAATAAAAAAAATAATTTTTAAACTTAAAAGAAAAAAATGCATAGACTAAAAAAAAAATGTGAAGACTTGCATCACACCCTTTAAGCCTTTATTGTATAGGTCACAATTTCTGAGGGAGAGAGAAAGCATATTGTATCTGGAAATTAAAAATACATGTTTTTATTAGGAAACTGAAGATGGAAAAATGTTACATTTGCACCAAATATATTAGAATGTATGGGAAGACTTCAATTTCTGAGTGACTAAGAGGGCATATTACATCTTGGAATAAAAAAGAATATCTATTTGTTTAAAATATAAGGGTAAAAAGTGCATATATTTGCTGGACACCTTTAAGCCTTTTCTGGATAGGGTACAGTTTCTGAAGGACTGAGTGAGCAAATTGCATCTGCAACTAAAAAATTGGCTTCTTTGACGAGCTACTATTCTTAATTGATATTGGAACTTTTTTGACCTAGGTTTTTAAAAGGTTAGGTTTGTACACAAAAAGTAGGGGTCATATGTAGCTGCTGTCTCCATTTTTTTGGCCCCCTTCCCTTCTCTTTCATTCCCTCTTATCTCTTTTTCTTCTTTTACCCACAGCTATTATTGGATGGTACATGGGTTCTATTTTGGAAAGTGCATTTATAATAGTATCTTTCACTGTATATCCAAGCTTCTATTACCACATCAGCTCTTTATGTTTATTTAATGTGTTCTGTTGCTATTAACCTGTACTTTATGTCCTATTTAAATAACATTTTTACTGGCAAAAAATGTCTTCCTTATTAATAAAACAGTAGCTTGCAGCTGCAGAAATATCTGTGCCAACCTGTTCCCCCTGTCTATTGTCACTTCCCTCTGTGATTCCATTGCTGTCCTCCTTAATCTCGGATGTAATTAATTGCAGAGCATCTTCTTGCAGTAAGTGGCAGATACTGTACTCAAATAGTCCAGCCAACTTCCCAGTTCCAGTTGGTGGGGAAACAGCAAGAATAGCTGTGATGGAGGAGGGAGAACAGGGCTCTTTATCAGTTGATGATGATGTCAAGCTACTCTGCACCTGGGACACAGAGGAGGAGGATGAAATCATGCTTATCCATTCCACCACCTCTTCCACATCCTCTGGATGTAAAGCATGTCCACCTACAGAAAAGAAAGCCATCAGATGCTGCACTTCAAACACCACTCTGACCTGTGGATACAGTTCCTGCTCAACTCTCAATAGCTGCACGGGAACAACCTTTGCCTTTCCCTTTAGGCCTCACAGACAGGACCTTAATATAAGATGATTCCCTACTTTTTTAGCTGCTATGGCAAGAGCTATATGTGGGGGGTGTGGTGCTTGGGTGCACTGGTAACTATGGTGCTTTTGTTGACTAAACTGAACCACAATAATATGTGGTGCTCTGCTGCAAAGACAGGGTAGCTTTTCTGGTGTCACCAACAAATTCATACTGCTGTTACTGCTGACCCAGTATAAAAAAATAATAATTATAATAAAAGACCATAACTAAATGAAACACAAATTAAATATAGTTGAAGGAGAAAAAAAACATGAATTAGCTTAAAAAAAAAAAACTAATACCAACCCTAAAACACTACAAGCAACCCCCTCCATCCTCCCTTTTATTAACACAGAAAATAAAGGACATACATACTATGTACAATTAAAGACAATAATAAAAAAAAATTAAAAAAGAGCCTTTGTGATGGTTCCATGATATAGAGTGGATTCATGGACTGCACAGAGTGTGGAGTGTTGTTACTATTTCAAGATATTTTGCACATATCAATGAACTTCACACTAATTTGAGGGAATTGATGGACATTTATTAAGTTGTATACTTATTTTTCTTTGTAAGTGTATAATTTCACCCCAATTAATTAGGTTTCTTTATATAATTGCAATAAAGTTTATTATTTTATGTTTTGCACTGCTGTTAGAACTAATAACACTTAAGGGATTACAGCAACTTTACCTATCTCTTGATTGTAATGCTTTATAAACCCAGTTGAATCTGACTAACACTAGCTAAAGACAGGTAATTTATGAAGGTTAGGTAAATTCCTAATAAGCTGTGAAATCCATTGGACCCCTCACTCATTCACAGACAAGGTAAGTGTAAAAATATACAGTGACTTCAGTTTTAAAAAGTCTTTATTTACCACCTATTTATTTTTAATTCAAAAGCAAGACAAATAATTATTCAGGTTCTTTTCATTTCCTTTGATCTATGCTAGATCTGTTTTCCTGTGAGTACAACTTTAGTGGGTGGTTAAGGTCACTTACAGCCATACACGTTTGAGCTTTGCATGGGTCACATAGATTGAAGCCAAGGTCACTAGGAGGCATCCCTGGGGTCACCACTCAGGGTCAAAAAAATAAAATTTACTGGCAATATAACCATTATCTGCTGCCTACCCTTTCTCCTCCAATTGTGGGATTTGACATTTTCTGGGAGGCTGAAAGTTTTTTAATGCATTTGATTTACTTTGGTAGTTAAAAAGGAATTGCTCGGGCTGTAATTACAAGAAGAAAAGTCACATTATACTGCTGAAAAAAGAAGACAGCAACAGTGCAACAGAAATTAGTAGAGGTGTATCTATAGTGCAACCCAAATCGCAAACAGCTTCAACTTGAGCATGCAAACTGAGGCTGGTTGGATTGCAGCAGGAATGAAGAATTACTTTTGCTTTCTACCAACATCACACCAAAGCAATTCAGCAGCCAATAGTCTCATGGTTCCTGGAAATACAAGGCCAAAAAAATGGACCACCTGTATCATTGGGAGCCATTGTGCAAGTTCTTAATCCTGACATTGACAAGGGATGGGGAGACTCGTGCAATCTGTTGGCAGTTATTATGAGTGTGATGGAAGTAGTGTTTTACTAACTTGGAAATACTCAAGTAATTTTGAACCAACTCTATGCCAGATCACAATTCACTTTATGTTCCAAGGGCTTACTCAAGTTAAAGTCAAAACTGACCAGGAAATACCTCTGTGATCAGTTGCTATTGCACAGTTCACTGGAAACAGACACAGTTTCATGAGGTGTATGTGCAAGAACAAGTGCCAAACTACAAAGTGCTCTTGTGTGAAAAATACTATTAAATGAAATTCAAAATGCCATTTTAGCCTTACTATAGTACTTTATTTTGGATGTCTTCTTTCTTCTCATAAATGTCTTGTTAATAAAAGGCCCTTTCATGGGTATCTTTTCACACTTTGCCTAAGCAGTATTTGTTGTTCTGCATAATGCCTAGCTATTCTATACAATGATTTGGTAAAGTGTATAGCAAAATTACAATTACACAGACATTTCATACTTTGCCAAAAAATGTCATGCATTCCATGTATTACCTAGACATTCTTTAGAATTCAATTAACACAATGCCAGTAACATATACAACATGCCAATAAAAACATCAGTATTAGAGATGAGCGAAGAAATGAAAAATTCGATTCGACTGATTCGGCGAATTCGTGGACAATATTCGATTCGAGTCGAATAAATTTGCTGTGAATTTAACTTAAAAAAGGGTGTTTCTAGGCTTCAGAGAGACTTAATATTAGTGCAGAACACTGTACCTTTAATTTAAATGCCCTTGGAGTCTGCTGGGGAAGAGAAATAATACTGTCACTCAGTATGACATGCAGATGAGTGCCGTCGATCTTAGAATCACCGCACACTTCACTCATTTGGCCAGTCACGGGGCCAAAACCAGTGTTTGGAGCCACAGTGTGGCGGTGGAGGCAGCAGCAATGGGAGGCCATACAGCAACCTATGACAAAATGGAAACCAGCAGGAGTGTGAGGAGACCTGAAAGTGGCACATGGCAGAGTGGGAGCAATGGGAGGCGGTACAGGGACCCAGGTCACACTGTGGGCCCAGCAGCAGCGTGACCAGGCGGTACGGGGGTCCATGGCAGATTTGGGGCCTGGCAGCACCTATGGGAGGCCTGTAATCTGCCAGCACCCTATGACAAAATGGAACCCTGGGCTGGGGCAGGCAGAACCGCCGTATCTTTATCACGGTTTTCCCAGGCCACCGAATGGCGACGCTGCATATGCTGACGCAACGCTGTAGTCCCAACATGGGCCCCCTGGCCACGCTTGACTTTCTGGCCACATAGTCGACATACGGCTACGTTTACTTCCTCGGGCGGCTTGACGAAAAATTGCCACACCGCAGAGTAGGAAACTTTGCCTCCTCTACTCCTCACTGGCTGACTGCTACTTCCTCCGTGCACACCGGCACCACTACTGGCCGTGGTGGTAGGCTGCAGTGGAGCTGGTGCTCTACTCCGTGGCCGTTTGCCTCCACTGACACTGCTGCGACCCTGCTGCCTCCTGGCAGCAGCAATGGGAGGCCGTACAGGGACCCATGAGAGACTCTGGACTTGGCAGCAGCATGAGGAGGCGGTATATAGGGGCCCATGGCAGATTAGGGGCCTGGCAGCAGCTATGGGAGGCCCGTAATCTGCCAGCACCCTATGTCAAAAAATTCAACACACCAGCAGTGTGAAGAGACCTGAATGTGGCACATGGCAGAGTGTGGCGATGGAAACAGCAGCAATGGGAGGCCGTACAGGGACCCATGAGAGACTCTGGACTTGGCAGCAGCATGAGGAGGCGGTATATAGGGGCCCATGGCAGATTAGGGGCCTGGCAGTAGCTATGGGAGGCCCGTAATCTGCCAGCACCCTATGTCAAAAAATTCAACACAACAGCAGTGTGTGAGGAGACCTGAAAGTGGCACATGGCAGAGTGTGGCGATGGAGACAGCAGCAATGGGAGGCCGTACAGGGACCCATGAGAGACTCTGGACTTGGCAGCAGCATGAGGAGGCGGTATATAGGGGCCCATGGCAGATTAGGGGCCTGGCAGCAGCTATGGGAGGCCCGTAATCTGCCAGCACCCTATGTCAAAAAATTCAACACACCAGCAGTGTGAAGAGACCTGAATGTGGCACATGGCAGAGTGTGGCGATGGAAACAGCAGCAATGGGAGGCCGTACAGGGACCCATGAGAGACTCTGGACTTGGCAGCAGCATGAGGAGGCGGTATATAGGGGCCCATGGCAGATTAGGGGCCTGGCAGCAGCTATGGGAGGCCCGTAATCTGCCAGCACCCTATGTCAAAAAATTCAACACAACAGCAGTGTGTGAGGAGACCTGAAAGTGGCACATGGCAGAGTGTGGCGATGGAGACAGCAGCAATGGGAGGCCGTACAGGGACCCATGAGAGACTCTGGACTTGGCAGCAGCATGAGGAGGCGGTATATAGGGGCCCATGGCAGATTAGGGGCCTGGCAGCAGCTATGGGAGGCCCGTAATCTGCCAGCACCCTATGTCAAAAAATTGAAAACACAAGCAGTGTGAAGAGACCTGAATGTGGCACATGGCAGAGTGTGGCGATGGAGACAGCAGCAATGGGAGGCCGTACAGGGACCCATGAGAGACTCTGGACTTGGCAGCAGCATGAGGAGGCGGTATATAGGGGCCCATGGCAGATTAGGGGCCTGGCAGCAGCTATGGGAGGCCCGTAATCTGCCAGCACCCTATGTCAAAAAATTCAACACAACAGCAGTGTGTGAGGAGACCTGAAAGTGGCACATGGCAGAGTGTGGCGATGGAGACAGCAGCAATGGGAGGCCGTACAGGGACCCATGAGAGACTCTGGACTTGGCAGCAGCATGAGGAGGTGGTATATAGGGGCCCATGGCAGATTAGGGGCCTGGCAGCAGCTATGGGAGGCCCGTAATCTGCCAGCACCCTATGTCAAAAAATTGAAAACACAAGCAGTGTGAAGAGACCTGAATGTGGCACATGGCAGAGTGTGGCGATGGAGACAGCAGCAATGGGAGGCCGTACAGGGACCCATGAGAGACTCTGGACTTGGCAGCAGCATGAGGAGGCGGTATATAGGGGCCCATGGCAGATTAGGGGCCTGGCAGCAGCTATGGGAGGCCCGTAATCTGCCAGCACCCTATGTCAAAAAATTCAACACAACAGCAGTGTGTGAGGAGACCTGAAAGTGGCACATGGCAGAGTGTGGCGATGGAGACAGCAGCAATGGGAGGCCGTACAGGGACCCATGAGAGACTCTGGACTTGGCAGCAGCATGAGGAGGCGGTATATAGGGGCCCATGGCAGATTAGGGGCCTGGCAGCAGCTATGGGAGGCCCGTAATCTGCCAGCACCCTATGTCAAAAAATTGAAAACACAAGCAGTGTGAAGAGACCTGAATGTGGCACATGGCAGAGTGTGGCGATGGAGACAGCAGCAATGGGAGGCCGTACAGGGACCCATGAGAGACTCTGGACTTGGCAGCAGCATGAGGAGGCGGTATATAGGGGCCTATGGCAGATTAGGGGCCTGGCAGCAGCTATAGGAGGCCCGTAATCTGCCAGCACCCTATGTCAAAAAATTCAACACACCAGCAGTGTGTGAGGAGACCTGAAAGTGGCACATGTTTGAGGCATGATTCATGGCGGATTTAGTCAGTTGTGTCAGGAACTGGTGGTTTGAAATCCAGACTAATCCACGCCTGATTCATTTTCACAAACGTGAGTCTCTCCACACTTTGGGTGGACAGTCGTGTCCTCCGCGGAGTTACAATACCTCCTGCCGCACTAAACACGCGCTCCGATGCCACGCTACTGGCCGGGCATGACAGCCTTTCAAGGGCAAATTCAGCTAGTTGGGGCCAAAGGTCAAGTTTCGTTGCCCAGTAGTCAAGGGGATTGTCTACCTCGGTTGGCAGGGTGCTGTCCAAGTAGGCCCAAGCCTGTTGTTTGAGCTCCTGCTCCAGGTCCACCTGATGCTGCTGCTGCTGCTGCGGCTGGTTAGTAGTTTCCTCACTGCGCTGGTGAAGAAAGCTACTCATCATCGACTGCAGACTGAGGCAGCCGCTGCTGGTGGAGCTGCCACTGCTCCTACCACCCCACCCCTCCCCTGCTGCCATGCCAGCGGAACGCGAGCGCACAGGGCCCACAGTGTCTGAGGATGGACGTTGGCGCACAAAGGCAGAGACCAACTGACTACATAGGTGGTTTTTATAGTACGTAATTTTGGCCTCCCTCTCAGCAGGTGTGAAAAAGGCCACCATTTTGGACCGGTAGCGAGGGTCCAACAAGGTGGACAGCCAAAAGTCATCCCTCTGTCTGATGGTTATTATTCGGCTGTCGCTACGCAAGCAACCGAGCATGCTATGGGCCATTTGTGCCAAGGAATGCGAGGGACTCCCTGCCTCCATCTCCACAGCATACTGCCACGGTGCGTCTGGGTCCTCTGTCTCCTCCTCCTCCTCCTCTACCAGATGCTCCTGCTCCTCCACTCCTGTCCGCTGAGTGGAAAAACCACCCATTTCACTCAATAATTCCTGAGCACAAATGTCCTCCTCTACCTCCTCCTCTTCTTCCTGTCCTGCCCCCACAGGGGTCATGTGGCGTTGAGATCTGTGCGCCACGTCTACCGCACCCTGACCAGCCATTGTTAACAGCATTTGTTCCAGAACGTGCAACAGAGGAATGACGTCGTTCATCCCATAGTCCTGCCGACTCACGAATAGCGTGGCCTCCTCAAAGGGCCTGAGCAAGCGGCAGGTGTCACGCATGAGCTGCCAATGGCTGACATCTAAGTTACACAGGGGAGTACCTTTATCCGCTTGTAACATAAGGAAATCGGTGATGGCCTTTCGCTGCTCGTAAAGGCGGTCTAACATGTGTAGGGTTGAATTCCACCTTGTTGCAACGTCGCAGATCAGGCGATGCTGTGGAATTCCGTTCTGCCGCTGCAGCTCAATGAGGGTGTTCTTTGCGGTGTAGGAATGGCTGAAATGCATGCACAGTTTACGTGACATTTTAAGGATGTCTTGCAGTGGGATGGTGGATTTTAGGAACCGCTTGACAACCAGATTGAACACGTGAGCCTTGCATGGCGCATGGCACAACCTTCCTTGACGCAGAGCAGACACCATGTTCTTTCCGTTGTCGGTCAACATGGTTCCGATTTTAAGTTTGCGCGGAGACAGCCATCTGTCGATTTCTCTGTTCATTACACTCAGCAGTTCCTCCCCTGTGTGACTACGTTCGCCAAGGCATACCAGGTGCAGCACAGCGTGACACCGTTGCACCCTGCACATGTGATATGCCGGTCGGGTAATGGGACTTGGCACGGGGGTGGCGGCTGAGGACACGGCGGAAAAAGAGGTGGTAGAGGTGGACATGTTTGCTGGACCAAGGACGTGCAAACGTGGAGGCAAAAGCGTCGTGACCTGTCCAAGTTGCTGGTGCGGCTGTGCCGGCACCACGTTCACCCAGTGGGCCGTAAATGACATGTACTGTCCCTGACCGTAGTTACAGCTCCACACGTCGGCGCTGCCGTGCACTTTGGCAGAGACCGACATGCTCAAAGACTGGCCCACCATCTCTTCTACATGTGAATGCAGGGCTGGCACTGCCTTTTGGGCAAAGAAATGACGGCTTGGCACTCTCCACCGCGGCGCGGCACAAGCCATCATTTCTCGGAAAGGTGCTGAGTCCACCAGTTGGAAAGGGAGGGACTGCAGCACCAGCAACTTGGACAGGAGGACGTTCAGCTTTTGCACCGTCGGGTGCGTGCTCGCAAACTGTTGTCTCTTGGAAACGGATTCCAAGAAAGACTGTTGACGGAATCCGAGAAGAGGAGTAGCAGGAGAAGGAGCATCTGAACGAGCGGAAGATGCCAACGAGCGACAACTCCCCTCAGCAGAGGTGTTGGAGCCTTGACTGGCTGATAGAGGGTGATTGACGACGTCGGGTGACGGAGCAAGTAACGGAGCGGGTGATGGAGCGGGGGCTGGGGCAGGCAGAACCGCCGTATCTTTATCACGGTTTTCCCAGGCCAACGAATGGTGACGCTGCATATGCTGACGCAACGCTGTAGTCCCAACATGGGCCCCCTGGCCACGCTTGCATTTCTGGCCACATAGTCGACATACGGCTACGTTTACTTCCTCGGGCGGCTTGACGAAAAATTGCCACACCACCGAGTAGGAAACTTTGCCCCCGCTACTCCTCACTGGCTGACTGCTACTTCCTCCGTGCGCACCGGCACCACTACTGGCCGTGGTGGTAGGCTGCAGTGGAGCTGGTGCTCTACTCCGTGGCCATTTGGCTCCACTGACACTGATGCGACCCTGCTGCCTCCTGGGCAACCCACCGACTGTTTCGCTCGCTGCCAAGCTGGCACCCTCTTCTCCTGATGATGCGGAAGAAATTGCCTGATGACGACGAGGCAGCCAAGTGCGATCAACCTCCTCATCATCAGGTACGGTCTCCGCCTCACTACTAGCCCCCTCGGCTGCGTCTGGGTCAGGAGACAGACCTGTCTCTAGACCGGCTACAGAGCCACTCTCCTCGCCAGTACTTCTTCGCCTGGCTGCTGAAAAGGCCGATGTCTCCCCCCGTTCCTGACCGCCCTCTGTTAGCTCTTCCTCACTGTACAGTGGGGCTGAGCCCACAGCATGCGATACTTCGCTTGGTGAGGGAACAGCAAAGGACAGGGGCAGGTAGAGGACATGTGATTTCAGTGGGCTTGCTCCCGGGCCATGCCAACTAACGGTTGTGTCTGACGTACCCACCGACCGTTGGCTGTAGGTGTCAGAGGTGACCTGGGAAGAGGAAGACGACCGAGCCAACCAATCAATGATGGCAGGGTTGTCGGTGGAGACACGACCGCTGGATGACACCGGGAGCACTGGCCTCTGGCTGCGAATAGTGCTGCCTCGACCCCTTCCTCTGCTGCCACGTCTGCTCGCTCCTAAAAAATTGCCTCCTCTGCCACTCCTCTGCATGTTGTCTGACATACTCTTTAATTCAACGATTATGTGTCCCTGAGTAACAATTCTCTGGCACTCAGTAACAATTCTGTCTGTCCCTGAGTAAAAATTCTGTGGCCCTAAGTAAAGTTTCTGTGGCCCTGAGTAACAATTCTCTGGCACTCAGTAACAATTCTGTCTGTCCCTGAGTAACAATTCTCTGGCACTCAGTAACAATTCTGTCTGTCCCTGAGTAAAAATTCTGTGGCCCTAAGTAAAGTTTCTGTGGCCCTGAGTAACAATTCTCTGGCACTCAGTAACAATTCTGTCTGTCCCTGAGTAAAAATTCTGTGGCCCTAAGCAAAGTTTCTGTGGCCCTGAGTAACAATTCTCTGGCACTCCGTAACAATTCTGTCTGTCCCTGAGTAACAATTCTCTGGCACTCAGTAACAATTCTGTCTGTCCCTGAGTAACAATTCTCTGGCACTCAGTAACAATTCTGTCTGTCCCTGAGTAAAAATTCTGTGGCCCTAAGTAAAGTTTCTGTGGCCCTGAGTAACAATTCTCTGGCACTCAGTAACAATTCTGTCTGTCCCTGAGTAACAATTCTCTGGCACTCAGTAACAATTCTGTCTGTCCCTGAGTAAAAATTCTGTGGCCCTAAGTAAAGTTTCTGTGGCCCTGAGTAACAATTCTCTGGCACTCAGTAACAATTCTGTCTGTCCCTGAGTAAAAATTCTGTGGCCCTAAGTAAAGTTTCTGTGGCCCTGAGTAACAATTCTCTGGCACTCCGTAACAATTCTGTCTGTCCCTGAGTAACAATTCTCTGGCACTCAGTAACAATTCTGTCTGTCCATGAGTAACAATTCTCTGGCACTCAGTAACAATTCTGTCTGTCCCTGAGTAAAAATTCTGTGGCCCTAAGCAAAGTTTCTGTGGCCCTGAGTAACAATTCTCTGGCACTCCGTAACAATTCTGTCTGTCCCTGAGTAACAATTCTCTGGCACTCAGTAACAATTCTGTCTGTCCCTGAGTAACAATTCTCTGGCACTCAGTAACAATTCTGTCTGTCCCTGAGTAAAAATTCTGTGGCCCTAAGTAAAGTTTCTGTGGCCCTGAGTAACAATTCTCTGGCACTCAGTAACAATTCTGTCTGTCCCTGAGTAACAATTCTCTGGCACTCAGTAACAATTCTGTCTGTCCCTGAGTAAAAATTCTGTGGCCCTAAGTAAAGTTTCTGTGGCCCTGAGTAACAATTCTCTGGCACTCAGTAACAATTCTGTCTGTCCCTGAGTAAAAATTCTGTGGCCCTAAGTAAAGTTTCTGTGGCCCTGAGTAACAATTCTCTGGCACTCCGTAACAATTCTGTCTGTCCCTGAGTAACAATTCTCTGGCACTCAGTAACAATTCTGTCTGTCCCTTAGTAACAAATCTCTGGCACTCAGTAACAATTCTGTCTGTCCCTGAGTAAAAATTCTGTGGCCCTAAGTAAAGTTTCTGTGGCCCTGAGTAACAATTCTCTGGCACTCAGTAACAATTCTGTCTGTCCCTGAGTAACAATTCTCTGGCACTCAGTAACAATTCTGTCTGTCCCTGAGTAAAAATTCTGTGGCCCTAATTAAAGTTTCTGTGGCCCTGAGTAACAATTCTCTGGCACTCCGTAACAATTCTGTCTGTCCCTGAGTAAAAATTCTGTGGCCCTAAGTAAAGTTTCTGTGGCCCTGAGTAACAATTCTCTGGCACTCAGTAACAATTCTGTCTGTCCCTGAGTAAAAATTCTGTGGCCCTAAGTAAAGTTTCTGTGGCCCTGAGTAACAATTCTCTGGCACTCCGTAACAATTCTGTCTGTCCCTGAGTAACAATTCTCTGGCACTCAGTAACAATTCTGTCTGTCCCTGAGTAACAATTCTCTGGCACTCAGTAACAATTCTGTCTGTCCCTGAGTAAAAATTCTGTGGCCCTAAGTAAAGTTTCTGTGGCCCTGAGTAACAATTCTCTGGCACTCAGTAACAATTCTGTCTGTCCCTGAGTAACAATTCTCTGGCACTCAGTAACAATTCTGTCTGTCCCTGAGTAAAAATTCTGTGGCCCTAAGTAAAGTTTCTGTGGCCCTGAGTAACAATTCTCTGGCACTCAGTAACAATTCTGTCTGTCCCTGAGTAAAAATTCTGTGGCCCTAAGTAAAGTTTCTGTGGCCCTGAGTAACAATTCTCTGGCACTCCGTAACAATTCTGTCTGTCCCTGAGTAACAATTCTCTGGCACTCAGTAACAATTCTGTCTGTCCCTGAGTAACAATTCTCTGGCACTCAGTAACAATTCTGTCTGTCCCTGAGTAAAAATTCTGTGGCCCTAAGTAAAGTTTTTGTGGCCCTGAGTAACAATTCTCTGGCACTCAGTAACAATTCTGTCTGTCCCTGAGTAACAATTCTCTGGCACTCAGTAACAATTCTGTCTGTCCCTGAGTAAAAATTCTGTGGCCCTAAGTAAAGTTTCTGTGGCCCTGAGTAACAATTCTCTGGCACTCAGTAACAATTCTGTCTGTCCCTGAGTAACAATTCTCTGGCACTCAGTAACAATTCTGTCTGTCCCTGAGTAAAAATTCTGTGGCCCTAAGTAAAGTTTCTGTGGCCCTGAGTAACAATTCTCTGGCACTCAGTAACAATTCTGTCTGTCCCTGAGTAAAAATTCTGTGGCCCTAAGTAAAGTTTCTGTGGCCCTGAGTAACAATTCTCTGGCACTCCGTAACAATTCTGTCTGTCCCTGAGTAACAATTCTCTGGCACTCAGTAACAATTCTGTCTGTCCCTGAGTAACAATTCTCTGGCACTCAGTAACAATTCTGTCTGTCCCTGAGTAAAAATTCTGTGGCCCTAAGTAAAGTTTCTGTGGCCCTGAGTAACAATTCTCTGGCACTCAGTAACAATTCTGTCTGTCCCTGAGTAACAATTCTCTGGCACTCAGTAACAATTCTGTCTGTCCCTGAGTAAAAATTCTTTGGCCCTAATTAAAGTTTCTGTGGCCCTGAGTAACAATTCTCTGGCACTCCGTAACAATTCTGTCTGTCCCTGAGTAAAAATTCTGTGGCCCTAAGTAAAGTTTCTGTGGCCCTGAGTAACAATTCTCTGGCACTCAGTAACAATTCTGTCTGTCCCTGAGTAACAATTCTCTGGCACTCAGTAACAATTCTGTCTGTCCCTGAGTAAAAATTCTGTGGCCCTAAGTAAAGTTTCTGTGGCCCTGAGTAACAATTCTCTGGCACTCCGTAACAATTCTGTCTGTCCCTGAGTAACAATTCTCTGGCACTCAGTAACAATTCTGTCTGTCCCTGAGTAAAAATTCTGTGGCCCTAATTAAAGTTTCTGTGGCCCTGAGTAACAATTCTCTGGCACTCCGTAACAATTCTGTCTGTCCCTGAGTATGAATTCTGTGGCCCTAACTAGCGTTTCTTTGTCCCTAAGTAACAGTTCTGTGGCCCTGAGTAACAATTCTGTGTCTGTGCGAGTAACAATTCTGTGGCCCTAAGTAACAGTTCTGTGGCCCTCAGTAACAGTTCTGTGTCTGTGCGAGTAACAATTCTGTGTCTGTGCGAGTAACAATTCTGTGGCCCTAAGTAAAAGTTCTTTGGCCTTCAGTAACAATTCTGTGTCTGTGCGAGTAACAATTCTGTGGCCCTAAGTAAAGTTTCTGTGGCCCTAAGTAACAATTCTCTGGCACTCAGTAACAATTCTGTCTGTCCCTGAGTAACAATTCTCTGGCACTCAGTAACAATTCTGTCTGTCCCTGAGTAAAAATTCTTTGGCCCTAAGTAAAGTTTCTGTGGCCCTGAGTAACAATTCTCTGGCACTCAGTAACAATTCTGTCTGTCCCTGAGTAAAAATTCTGTGGCCCTAAGTAAAGTTTCTGTGGCCCTGAGTAACAATTCTCTGGCACTCCGTAACAATTCTGTCTGTCCCTGAGTAACAATTCTCTGGCACTCAGTAACAATTCTGTCTGTTCCTGAGTAAAAATTCTGTGGCCCTAAGTAAAGTTTCTGTGGCCCTGAGTAACAATTCTCTGGCACTCCGTAACAATTCTGTCTGTCCCTGAGTATGAATTCTGTGGCCCTAACTAGCGTTTCTTTGTCCCTAAGTAACAGTTCTGTGGCCCTGAGTAACAATTCTGTGTCTGTGCGAGTAACAATTCTGTGGCCCTAAGTAACAGTTCTGTGGCCCTCAGTAACAGTTCTGTGTCTGTGCGAGTAACAATTCTGTGTCTGTGCGAGTAACAATTCTGTGGCCCTAAGTAACAGTTCTGTGGCCTTCAGTAACAATTCTGTGTCTGTGCGAGTAACAATTCTGTGTCTGTGCGAGTAACAATTCTGTGGCCCTAAGTAAAGTTTCTGTGGCCCTAAGTAACAATTCTCTGGCACTCAGTAACAATTCTGTCTGTCCCTGAGTAACAATTCTCTGGCACTCAGTAACAATTCTGTCTGTCCCTGAGTAAAAATTCTGTGGCCCTAAGTAAAGTTTCTGTGGCCCTGAGTAACAATTCTCTGGCACTCCGTAACAATTCTGTCTGTCCCTGAGTAACAATTCTCTGGCACTCAGTAACAATTCTGTCTGTCCCTGAGTAAAAATTCTGTGGCCCTAATTAAAGTTTCTGTGGCCCTAAGTAACAATTCTCTGGCACTCAGTAACAATTCTGTCTGTCCCTGAGTAACAATTCTCTGGCACTCCGTAATAATTCTGTCTGTCCCTGAGTAACAATTCTCTGGCACTCAGTAACAATTCTGTCTGTCCCTGAGTAACAATTCTCTGGCACTCAGTAACAATTCTGTCTGTCCCTGAGTAAAAATTCTGTGGCCCTAAGTAAAGTTTCTGTGGCCCTGAGTAACAATTCTCTGGCACTCAGTAACAATTCTGTCTGTCCCTGAGTAACAATTCTCTGGCACTCAGTAACAATTCTGTCTGTCCCTGAGTAAAAATTCTGTGGCCCTAAGTAAAGTTTCTGTGGCCCTGAGTAACAATTCTCTGGCACTCCGTAACAATTATGTCTGTCCCTGAGTATGAATTCTGTGGCCCTAACTAGCGTTTCTTTGTCCCTAAGTAACAGTTCTGTGGCCCTGAGTAACAATTCTGTGTCTGTGCGAGTAACAATTCTGTGGCCCTAAGTAACAGTTCTGTGGCCCTCAGTAACAGTTCTGTGTCTGTGCGAGTAACAATTCTGTGTCTGTGCGAGTAACAATTCTGTGGCCCTAAGTAAAGTTTCTGTGGCCCTCAGTAACAGTTCTGTGTCTGTGCGAGTAACAATTCTGTGTCTGTGCGAGTAACAATTCTGTGGCCCTAAGTAAAGTTTCTGTGGCCCTAAGTAACAATTCTCTGGCACTCAGTAACAATTCTGTCTGTCCCTGAGTAACAATTCTCTGGCACTCAGTAACAATTCTGTCTGTCCCTGAGTAAAAATTCTGTGGCCCTAAGTAAAGTTTCTGTGGCCCTGAGTAACAATTCTCTGGCACTCCGTAACAATTCTGTCTGTCCCTGAGTAACAATTCTCTGGCACTCAGTAACAATTCTGTCTGTCCCTGAGTAAAAATTCTGTGGCCCTAAGTAAAGTTTCTGTGGCCCTGAGTAACAATTCTCTGGCACTCCGTAACAATTCTGTCTGTCCCTGAGTATGAATTCTGTGGCCCTAACTAGCGTTTCTTTGTCCCTAAGTAACAGTTCTGTGGCCCTGAGTAACAATTCTGTGTCTGTGCGAGTAACAATTCTGTGGCCCTAAGTAACAGTTCTGTGGCCCTCAGTAACAGTTCTGTGTCTGTGCGAGTAACAATTCTGTGTCTGTGCGAGTAACAATTCTGTGGCCCTAAGTAACAGTTCTGTGGCCTTCAGTAACAATTCTGTGTCTGTGCGAGTAACAATTCTGTGTCTGTGCGAGTAACAATTCTGTGGCCCTAAGTAAAGTTTCTGTGGCCCTAAGTAACAATTCTCTGGCACTCAGTAACAATTCTGTCTGTCCCTGAGTAACAATTCTCTGGCACTCAGTAACAATTCTGTCTGTCCCTGAGTAAAAATTCTGTGGCCCTAAGTAAAGTTTCTGGGGCCCTGAGTAACAATTCTCTGGCACTCAGTAACAATTCTGTCTGTCCCTGAGTAACAATTCTCTGGCACTCAGTAACAATTCTGTCTGTCCCTGAGTAAAAATTCTGTGGCCCTAAGTAAAGTTTCTGTGGCCCTAAGTAACAATTCTCTGGCACTCAGTAACAATTCTGTCTGTCCCTGAGTAACAATTCTCTGGCACTCAGTAACAATTCTGTCTGTCCCTGAGTAAAAATTCTGTGGCCCTAAGTAAAGTTTCTGTGGCCCTAAGTAACAATTCTCTGGCACTCAGTAACAATTCTGTCTGTCCCTGAGTAACAATTCTCTGGCACTCAGTAACAATTCTGTCTGTCCCTGAGTAAAAATTCTGTGGCCCTAATAACGTTTCTGTGGCCCTAAGTAACAATTCTCTGGCACTGAGTAACAATTCTGTCTGTCCCTGAGTATGAATTCTGTGGCTCTAACTAGCGTTTCTTTGTCCCTAAATAACGATTCTGTGGCCCTCATTAACAAGTCTGTGTCCCTGAGTAATGGTTCTCTGTCCCTAAGTAACTTTTCTCTGTCCCCAATTATCGTTTCTGTGGCCCTAACTCTGTCCCTGTCCCTAGTACAGAGCGGTCTGCCTCTGTTCAATAACTGCAGGCAAATGAAGAATTCCAAAATGGCCGCTATTTATAGCTCGACCATTACACAGTGCTGGCTGGCTGGCTGGCTGCTGATTGGCTGATGCGATCACATGTAGTTGAGGAATGCATTATGGGTCAGCGCGCCTTGTCTGCGCGCCTTCCCAGACATCCCCGCTCCGTCGCCGCACATGTCAGCCGCCATTTTCTGAAAAATTTCGATTCGCGCGTCCGAATTAGGCTATTTTTCGGATTCGGCACGAATCGAAATTTTTCCGATATTCGACTCGAATTCCACTTCGGATACTTCGATTCGCTCATCTCTAATCAGTATCATAAGTATGTTATACCTAAATGGTTTGCCTTTTGGCATTGCATAGAATGCCTAGGAAATGACTGTTTTTCATACTGTGACATAATATTTCACTACTCTATTTATTGCCTAGGCATTCTTTAGAATGACTGACTTCAAACATACATTTCCTAGGCATTCTATAGAGCATGACAATAAAAATACCTGTATTGCAATTATTTTTACTTTGCCAGTCTGCCGTTTTACATTTGCATAAAATGCCTAGTAAATGTGGGTTTTTCATACTTTGACATTACATTTTCACCATTTTGTCTAGGCATTTTTAGAATGATTGACTTCAAACATACTGTACATTTCCTAGGCATTCTGCACAACATTTTCAGTCGCTAGATCACCTGTGCTTTGTGTTCTAAAAAGAAATTATCGAGGAGACTGCTGAATTTCAAATATCTGAATACTAGATGTATAAAAAAGTCCTTGAAGACCTGGCTTGCCAGGAAATGTATTGGGTGGAGTTAGTTTGTGACATCATCATGCATGCTGCTAACCAGGTGATGATGCATTTTATGCTGTTTTTACATTGATGTTTGTGAGTACCTTATTAATGTAATAAAACTTTGCCATTTGTGAAGATATTGGGCAATGGTTTTTGTGTTTTTTTTCTTTAAGCAATACAAGTATCACCCATGATCTGAGTGGTGATTTGCTGGATTCAGTACTGTGTAAAGGAGTCTTGCAGTTTAGAGATGGATCGTTTCTGTGGGGCTTAGGGAGTGTAACTATTATAATCTGGAGGTTAATTTTATGTGATTGGCAGCCACTTCTTGTGGTGGAGGTGGTGATACACTGCAGTGAAAATTGGAGTGGGTGTTCTACAGTATTGGTCTACTTTGCAATCTGAAGATCTGTGATGGATTTTTTCCTATATGCATATCGATTGTGATTTATTGCACATGGCACCTTTTGTTTATATATATGCACTGTAGCACTTTTTGGGTTTTACTTAGTGATGCACAGGAGCACTTTGTAACACTTTATGTGTTGTATAAATTTATTTGATCATTGTTATGTACGAATTCATTACACTAGACACTTTACATATTTAAAAAGACAGTATGCCTTTAAGACAACTTAAAAACACTATTCTGTACAAAATTAATATTAAAGGTTCTTTTTTTACTGATTTAAAATTACAAACATGTTATACTTACCTGCTATGTGGAATGGTTTTGTACAGAGTAGCCCCGATCCTTTTCTCAGCTCCGCCACTAATGTTCCTGGTTGCTCCCCATCGCCAAGTGCCCCCATTGCTAGCCGTTTGCTATGGGGGTACCCGTGCAGGCTCTCTCCTGAACCTTGCTCTATGTAACCAAAAGACACACAGAGCAGAGCTCAGCAGTCCCCTGCTACCTCATCACTGTCATCTGACTTACAGCAGCAGAAGCCAATGGTATCTGCAAATGAGTGAAAGCCGAGACAGCCTCAGCTCTCGTGCACAACACTGGATTGAGATCTGGCTCAGGTATGTATTTAGAGGGGCTGCAGGGGAAACTGCATGCAGAAATTATGACATTTGGTACTGAAAGCACTTAATGGGATAGAAAAACTTTGTTCACTTATAAGTTTTGTGTGTCTTGTGAAATATATTCCCTGCTTTTTTCTGCACATAGAAAATTAAAACTATTATCTCTGTTCATGCATTTTATATTATATTCCATTTGAACCCTTTTTCAGTTTTATTATATGATACTTCATGTTGTGTCCTATTTTATTTAGCTTTCAAACATTTTATTGAAGTCATAATTTCAAAATGTAACCCTGCCCCTTGCTTTCTAATGAAACTGACGCTGTTGACCAGAATACAATCTATGGGGTGTTATTTGCCTGATGCACTTTATAGTATTCAATGGTTTAAATAAAATAAATGGTCTGATATGGAAAGGAAATGGTGCAATTAAATCAGCTATTTTCTCTATTTTGAAAACTGGAACTCTTCATCATCATAAAACAACAACGCTGATTTTCTCAAATTCTTAACCACTTTGTTTTTGCATACTAGACAATTTTGACTTGATTCAGTAAATTTAACAACTTTCACCCTGAGGATAAATTGTAGTTATATGGCCTGTAAAAAACACAAAAAACATACTACTATAGTAAAAACTGCTAGTGCATGCCTTAGCTGCTCATTCTCTTCATGCTTTAATTGATAAATGCAATGTTTAGCTAATAAATGGCATGCACAATTTAATAAAAACAAGCTAAGTACCTTAAGCCAGTCAGCAACTTGCTATGATCATCACATTTCTTCACTTCTTGTTTGTATAATACTCAGTACGTGTTTTCATTGGCATTGAATGGTTATTTTTAATTTTGATATGGAGAAAAGTCATTTCTTCTGAGATGTTTTGAAAAAGTGAAAAATGCTAATATAAAATCAATAACTAAGTTACACTTAAGCCCTTTGACTCCCCTCCTAGGCAACCCTACGTTCCCTCCGGGTATTAGGGATGAGCTGAGAGTTCTGTCTAAACATACATTTTGACCGAACTTTAGCTGTTCAGCCGTTTGTCCCAGCAGCCCTTTGTCAATGTGTGGGAAATTAGTATGTGAGACAGATGACGGTTTTGCTGTGAGATAGATTTTGCCGTGTAGTGTCTACACAGCTATAGAGTGCTATATACAGCACTATATTCAGTGCTATATATTGCCAGTGATAATTTGTAGTGAATTGCAGTTTGTTTGGCTAGGGAGAGTGGACTGTAAGCCCACCTGCATCCTTTCATAAGTCCCAAAGGTCCTTTTTGGAACTAATTTTTGTGTGTGTGTGCCAGCAACAATTGTGGGGCTGCTTCTGTTACCTCTTTTTTTTGAGGGGGGAGGAGGAATATTTTTTTCTCTTTATTTGTTCTTAGTATTTACTGATTTTTTTAAATATAAAGTATTTATTTTGTTTGTAATGTTTTAGGGTTGCTGTTTGGGTGTTTTTAGCTATTTTCTTTTTGCCATCAGCTCTATTTTCATTGTGTTTAATTTTTATGGTCTTTTATTACAGCGGCATGACGTTGTTAGTGACACCACAAAAGCTACCCCTTTGTTTGAACCGGAGCATCACATTTTATTGTTCTGCAGTTTCATCCACAAGAGCATCGCAGTTTCCAATGCACCCAAACACCACATCTTTCATTACAGCTCTTGCCACAGCTGCTAAGTAGGGAATAAGCCCCACATTAACAGTATCATGTTTGGAAGACCTGAAGGGAGGGGCAGATGGAGAGGAGATGGTAGAATTGCTAATCAATCTGTAGCACACCCTTGAGTGATGCTTGGCTAGATATATAGGTTCAGCTCCCACCTGAATCTGCTGACACCTCCGATTACACCCAGAACACTTCAACACTCTGAGAATATTTTTTATGGGTTTTATTGAAGAAGACAAACCCTGAAAAAGAACTAGCTGATTTAACACAGGTAATGTACATAAACCACAGATACCACTTTGCATAACACAGTTAGTAAGAAGTCACAATTCACTCGCCAAATTCTCCAAAAACTGACTAGTATCACACTGACTAGGGTGACATATGAGAGTGACATTGACACATGAAACAATAACTGTTAATGAGATTTAGCAGCTTATTGACATTTGCTATAGCAATACTATCTAGAGCAGAAATGTCTTACCTAACCACTGGTCAGTGGGATGAAACTTAAAGTCTCTTAACGTTGGGGCCCTTTAATCAATGGAAAAGCACTCACTCTCTGCATGGGAGAGTATTTGTAATCCAGGGGTAGCAGGACAGCACAGTCTCCTTTAAGCAGAATCTTCCAGTGAACATTGCAATAGAAGAAAAACAACACTTCAACAAATCTTTACCATACAGGTGAAATCCTGATATACTGACACTTGCCCAGTATATTCATATTCATAAGCAACAAGCTTCTGTGGGGATTTGGAACTAAATACACTCTTCAGCCACATCACAAGTCTTGAGGAGACAAACCAGTAATATACAGAGACAGAGTTCTCTCATCAATCAGCAGCAGGAATAGCTAATTCTGAGCAGCTTGGGCTTTCCAAGATCTGTGTCACTCTGAGAATTAGAGAGCAGGCTTTCTCATGACCATTCTCCAGAGATGAACAGCAAGTGCCGCAATATCAAAATCCCCTTTCATCACAGAGTACTCACTGTTTCTGGATTGTCCTCTAGATAGCATTAGACAGTAGTAGAAATCCTCTCTCTTTCAGCAGCTCTAGACTTTGAGAGACACGTGCACTTGAGTGGCTGTAATCCTGAGTGTCAGGCAGAACAATCCTTGATTTGCACACTGTCCTCCTGCAACAATTCCTCTGCTACACACTCCCAGCCCAGCCCACGGGCTCTAGCAGCACAGAGAGTGAGACTCTGTGACTTTACACCAGGGGCCCTTGCTCCATGCGGTCCCCTGAAAATGTCTGCCTCCCCACATGTCCTTCTTCTTCCTTTTTCCTCTCTCCTTTCCTCCACAGCCAATCATAAGTTCAGCTGCAACAGTGCTGCTATGGGTGGATCCTTTTCAGCTGTAGCAACAACCAATTAGAGCACAGTCCTGCTTTTCCTGTCTGTCACTCATAAAGAGAGAAAAGAAAAAAAATTGCTTTACAACTGATGTTTAAGATTTAAAGCAACCAGTACATTTCTACAAATCCTTCATCATCCTCTTCCTTCTCTGTTTCAAATGTGGAGAGTAGCTTGAAGTCATCATCAGCTGTTAGGTTACCCTTCTCAGCTTCCTCATCTACAGCTACCCATGCTTTTGCCCCGTCAATCGGCAGCAATAAGTCAGCTGAGTTAATGGGATCCGAGGTTGGGAAGGAAAGGAATTGGAGTATAGAAGATAACAGCATTCAGGAAGAAAAATACAACCAATTGTCACAGTTGTTTCTGCAGCTGCACTCTACTGCCCACATGGATCCACTGATGGAAGGGGGATGATGAGGTATGCAACCATACTTGGGTAGCAGACATAGTGAAGGAAGAAATTGAGAGAGATGCATAACATCGGCAAGGCAGGATGTCATCCACTGACAAACCCACATTCCATCTTCAGCTGTAGCTATCACTAGGCACGTTTATCTGACCCATTTGCTAGAATGGAAGAAGTAGGCTCCTGACAACCTCCATGCTCAGTTGCTCAATGCCAGCTTGGCAAAATTGCTGTTTTTAAAGCTAATGTCTTTCCAGCTGTGGATTCAGCCCCCTTGCATCAATTTGCGGCCTATGCTGTGCTGCAATGTCAGCTTCCTGGCCATCAATTACTCATAAGGCCATCCCTGTGCTCTGCCATTATGTAGACGGTAATGTTTTCACATCGCTGAAGCACATGGTCACAGACACCACATACCCTTACTTCTGGCAATGGTGACATTGCTGTCACATCCATCTCTTCCTGTTCCTCAAAACCCTCAGAGTCATCCTCTGAAGCACCAGTACCCCATGAGTGGTCAAGTGGTTTTGCAATGGCTCAGGTAAAATAACACCATGCATTTTTGCAGCTGGTTTGCCCAGGGGACAGGAGTCACACTAGGGCAGACATTCTGTCAGGTTTGCAGAGGCAGGCCCAGAGGTGGTTAACCCCATGGCAACTTGTGCCAGGAATGCTGATCTGCAACAACCGAACCAACCTGTTGTCTGCTCTTTAGCAGGAAAAGGTCACACATGTGCCTGGCCCACCTACTCAATCTGGTGGTCCATCACGTCCTGGGTAGGTACCCTGGTTTACAAGGATCTTCTGAGGCAGGCCAAACAATTCTGTAGCCATTTCAGGTAGTCAAACCAAGTCATTGTGTGACTGGGTTAAATTCACTGGGAACTCCATCTCATCACATGACACCTGTGCAGGCCATGCTGCAACCACTTCACATGCATCAGTGGGCAAAAAATAAATACCTGTGTGAGTACAGCATGAGTACAGGTTCAAAGGAGGTGAAGTTCTTCTCTCCATGTCAGTGGCTCCTCATACAGGACAGATGCTCCCTATTGTCACTATTTGAGGAGGCAACCAGAAAGGTAAACTGTAGAAATGTAGGCATTAGTGTCACAATTCTTGTGGTCTTCCAGTTGGAGAAGACCCTGTGTGGCATTATAGATAGAGCACTGGAGACATAGCAGGAGAATTTCCTGGTGTTTTAGGGCCCGCTATATCCAGACATCATTCCTTTGAGGCCTCAGCAGGTACAGAAGCATGAGGAGCAGCAATATGGAGGCATTCAGGAGGAGAAGGAAAACATGGAGCAGGCTTCCAGGAGTAGGTTTCATGCCTTACCATCCCCATGAGTTGCACATGGCTGGGCTGGGGTAGCTGAGGACAATGTCATCCTCAGTCTCCACAAGGACTTGGGTAACTCTGCATCTAGTAACTTTTGGCAGATGGACTTTTTTATGCTTCCAGTACTATACAGTAAAAAGAAAAAACTGAGCCAGAAGCAGAGTGGCATAAAAATCCCCTCATTTGAACAACCATAGGTCCACCAATTTACCATTTAATGGACTATAAGATGCAGTCCTTGTAACTAGTACAGCCATATAAGAAAACAGGTTACCACGGGATGACCATGTGATTTGACCTATAACAATTGATTAAATGTAATACAAAAATATAAAGGTATAATAAAAAAGCTAGAAAAACACCTCCGTCTTTCACCAATTTACAAATGACAACATTGTAACAAAGGACTAAATTGTCAAGAAATAGGATCTGCATGGGTGGATAATAGAACTGACTTAACTGAGCCTCTGCTCAGTTTAGTCCCCCAGAACAACAGCATCCATACACAATACTGTGAATATTGAGTCATGAAACAGGGTCAAATTGATGTTGATTAACAGCTTTAACGCTGCCCTGTAGCAGAAATACTGCTACAGGGCGGCAGCAGTGCGCAAAATTACACATATACTGTATGTATGTGATTTTGCATTTCCGGGTAGGGGGCACATGCAAACTGCCCCCGTACCGTCAATCACCGGGTCCCAGCCGGTGAGTAATCCCATCTCCAACTAGGGCGGACCTGTTTGCAAACAAAACAGTTCTCTCCTCTGTCAGCTCCTGCACACTGCTTTGCATGGATGTGCATAGTACAGCCATGCAAATCAGTGTACTTACAGTAAAGCACAAACACAGCACACAGTTATAAATGACACACAGCACACAATTAACCCTTTGATTGACCCACATGTTAACCCCTTCCTGCTCCGTGCCATTAGTACAGTGTCAGTGCTTTTTACTAGCACTGACCACTGTATTGGTGTCACTGGGGATGTCAGTGACACCAAGTCAGTTCCCCCCAGTGTCAGAATGCCCACCACAGTCCCGCAGTCCCACTATAAGTCACTGATCACCGCCATTACTAGTAAAGATTAAACAAAAAAAGTCCAAGTATATATACCACCATTTGTAAACGCTATAACTTTCATGTAAACCAATTAATTTACACGTTTATTGGAATTTTGTTTTTAGCAAAGACATGTAGCAGAATACATTTTGGCCTAAATTTATGATGAAATTAGATTTTTAACATTTTTTTACTGGACATGTGTAATAGTAAAAAGTCAAAAATATTGTTTTTTACTCAAAATTGCTGGTCTTTTTTTTAATAGTGTAAACAATAAAAACCACACAGGAGATCAAATTCCATCAAATGTATTTAATGTGATTTGTAGGTGCATCTGTGAGAGACATGTTTACAAGCATACTGTAACTTTAGTTTACGTAATTGTATTGCAGTTTTACTGAACTATTCCCCAAAGTAAATTCAGTTTTGGAAGGAAACATAATGTTGCTTCTGTCAGTTTTGCTAGCTAGCTGTTGGCTAACCGTTAGTAAGACAGCACAAGGCAGATTGGCCTTTCATTTGGTGTAAATGTTAACAGATATCTCCTGATAATGTTTTATTATGAACTGCCCAAAATTGTAAAAATTATAAAATAAATTTCCCTACTCTTGAAAGATCACAGTGCTACCGCAATGTGCATTATTTGCTCTTTGTACCCATAGTAGGGCCAAGAAACATCAGTACACATTTTGTTTGTTTTTTGGTTTTTATCCTACCTATATACAATGACACTAACACTCACAATGACACTAAACATAATACCTGTTTCCTTATCAAAAACATTCTGCCACAAACACTACCACTAACTGACACTAACACTGTCATGAAATGAAATTGCTCTGCTAAGTAGTATTTTTTGCCATACAAGGCCTTAAGATCACAAGTTATGATGCTTACTTGCTTCATAAAATCACCCTAAGGGACAGTCTCTGGGTCACACTCACACTCACACATTCACACACTCACACACACACACGTCTGTCCAAACAGACACACACAAGCATATTCTGAGAAGCTGGAACAGGTGCATGCTGTAAGAAAAGATCTCATCACTTGGTCAGACTGAGCTGCAATGTCAGGGATCGCCGCGGCGCATAGGTATGCGCATGCGCAGATTGCCAAAACGCACTGACACGTGGGCGCTAGGACCTGGGCGCCCGCGGCGGCAGTTGCGGCTGCGCATGCGCACTCACGCACACAGGCGTGCACTTGTCACCAATGACAGCGCAGGGCACTCTATTTAAAGCTGGCTCTTGCAATGCTCAAGTACCCAATGGTCTTATTCCTGTGTTCCTGTTCCTAGTGCTGAGATTGCCTTGTTGCCAAACCTGCCTGACCCGGATTATCGTGACCCTCTCCTGCCCTTATCCCTGGCTTGTCTGACCATTCTTCTGCCTTCTCCTGTTTACCTGACCTCCTGTTGCTGAACCTGGCCTGTGACCCATTTATCCTTTTGCCTGCAGATCTGTACTGTCTGCCTCCGCTGTTACCGACCTGGCCTGTCTGACTACGTTACACACTATCTCTTCACATCTGGCTCTCACCTGCTACCTACCACTGGTAAACCACCTCTACCACAGCTGGCTGTACTCGGGGGTCGCGACCTGGTCTCAGGCTGCTTCAAGTCCATCCCCACCATCAGGGGCTCTGGTGAAACAGCAGACTGAGGCTTAGACTCCGCACCCTGGGGAATTCCAGCCTGTGGGTCGCTAGAGGCTACTGCCAGTCGGTCCTTGACATGCATTGAACAAGACAAGACCACATGAAGGACAAGCACCACGTGGTCAGACTCAACTGAATTGAACAAGACAAAAAGCACATGAGACAACGGACATAATGGTGATACATCGTTATAACGTCTGCTTTGACATTTACATGGAACTGTTCATGATACGCTTTACTTTGTTATTTTAAGCCATTGTGTGATAGAATAAAATCACACTTTATTTTTTATTTCAACGGCTCTTTCATTCATAATCGCCTCAAGACACTAAAGAAGTATTATATGTGTCTCAAAAATCCAACATGCACCTAGGTTTTAGAGGAGGAAAACAAGAAAAAAAATATTCTGAAACAATGGACTGCAGACATAGTACAGGAGATGACCAGAGACTGCAGACATAGTACAGGAGATGACCAGAGATTGCGGACATGCTACAGGAGATGACCAGAGACTGTGAACATAGTACAGGAGATGACCAGAGACTGCGGACATAGTACAGGAGACGACCAGAGACTGCAGACATAGTACAGGAGATGACCAGAGACTGCGGACATAGTAGGAGATGACCAGAGACTGCGGACAGTACAGGAGATGACCAGAGACTGCGGACATAGTACAGGAGATGACCAGAGACTGCGGACATAGTACAGGAGATGACCAGAGACTGCGGACATAGTACAGGAGATGACCAGAGACTGCAGACATAGTACAGGAGATATATGTGAAAAGGGAGGGAGGTGCAGCGCTATATATCCAGACAAATGATAAATGATTACACAATAATAAATGGTGACTGTAAGTTAGTAATGCCACTGAATGGTGGCTATAAAGTGAAGAGAGTGAAAACAGTCCAATGAAGGGGTGCTCTTAAGATCCTGGGTGATCTTCAGACGTCCAATATACAGGACCATCAGGTGATAAAATATAAAGACTGCGCACTCACCAGATACGCAATCTTTATGCGCATTTGTGTGAAATATCACTAGACCTCCTGTGTCATCATCCTGGTCTGGTCAGATCTGGTCAGCATATCCCTCATGGCCTGGTACCTGGATGGATGCAGCTGTTCTGTAGATTTGGCCGGTTCCCACCAGAACTCAAATAAATAGAAAGGGCCACATAGTGTAATATCCTATTTTAAATCCACTCCAGTCACGTGATCCTGCAGCTCCAGCTCCCCTGTCTCAGTGACTGCCTGCCTTCTTCTTCTTTTCATTCTTCTTCTTTTCATTCTTCTTTTCATTCTTCTTCTTCTTCTTTTCATTCTTCTTTTCATTCTTCTTCTTTTCATTCTTCTTCTTCTTCTTTTCATTCTTCTTTTCATTCTTCTTCTTCTTCTTTTCATTCTACTTCTTCTTCTTTTCATTCTTCTTTTCTTTCTTCTTCTTCTTCTTTTCATTCTTCTTCTTCTTCTTTTCATTCTTCTTTTCATTCTTCTTCTTCTTTTCATTCTTCTTCTTCTTCTTTTCATTCTTCTTTTCATTCTTCTTCTTCTTCTTTTCATTCTTCTTTTCATTCTTCTTCTGCTTCTTTTCTTCTTCTTCTTCTTCTTCTGGCAACTCCACCACGCAGCTCATTTTTGTTCCAGTATTACTGTATTTTGCTCCTTCAAAATCCTGAAACTTTCTTTTGGCAGGTGTACAGACTCAGGTACTCAGTGCAGGAATGGTGGGAATCCCTCACAATGGACACAGCAGGTGTACATACAGACCCAGGAATTCAGCACAGGGATGGTGGGAACCCCTCATAATGGGCACAGCAGGTGTGCATACCCAGAACCTCAGCACAGGGATGGTGGGAACCCCTAGTAATGGGCGCAGCAGGTGTGCAGACCTGGGACCTCAGCACAGGGATGGTAGAAACCCCTTATAATGGGAACAGCAGGTGTACAGACCCAGGAATTTAGCACAGGGATGGTGGGAACTCCTCCTAATGGGCAGAGCAGGTGTACAGACCCAGGAACTCAGCACAGGGATGGTGGGAACTTCTCATAATGGGCGCAGCAGGTGTGCAGACCTGGAACCTCAGCACAGGGATGGTGGGAACCCCTCATAATGGGCACAGCAGGTGTGCATACCCAGAACCTCAGCACAGGGATGGTGGGAACCCCTAGTAATGGGCACAGCAGGTGTTAGGGGGTTTAACTCTCCAGCATCCATTAGAGACTGATATAGTAATATAGTTCATTCTTCTTTTCATTCTTCTTTTCATTCTTCTTCTTCTTCTTTTCATTCTTCTTCTTCTTTTCATTCTTCTTTTCATTCTTCTTCTTCTTTTCATTCTTCTTTTCATTCTTCTTCTTCTTCTTTTCATTCTTCTTCTTCTTCTTTTCATTCTTCTTTTCATTCTTCTTCTTCTTTTCATTCTTCTTCTTCTTCTTTTCATTCTTCTTTTCATTCTTCTCATTCTTCTTTTCATTCTTCTTTTCATTCTTCTCATTCTTCTTCTCATTCTTCTTTTCATTCTTCTTCTCATTCTTCTTTTCATTCTTCTTCTTCTTTTCATTCTTCTCATTCTTCTTTTCATTCTTCTTCTTCTTCTTTTCATTCTTCTTCTTCTTTTCATTCTCTTTTCATTCTTCTTCTTCTTTTCATTCTTCTCATTCTTCTTTTCATTCTTCTTCTTCTTCTTTTCATTCTTCTTCTTCTTCTTTTCATTCTTCTTCTTTTCATTCTTCTTCTTTTCATTCTTCTTCTTCTTCTTCTTCTTCGTCGTGCCCCGTGACTGCCCAAATGAGTGAAGTGTGCGGTGATTCTAAGATCGACGGCACTCATCTGCATGTCATACTGACTGACAGTATTATTTCTCTTCCCCAGCAGACTCCAAGGGCATTTAAATTAAAGGTACAGTGTTCTGCACTAATATAAAGGCTCTCTGAAGCCTAGAAACCCTTTAAATAAGTTAAATTCGCGGCGAATAAATTTGCATCGAATCGAATTTCTCCTGCAAATTCGGCGAATCAGCCGAATCGAATTTTTGAATAATTCGCTCATCTCTAGTCACTGGTATTAATTGTATATTATAAGGGAAGATTTGTTTGGTGAGATGAAAGTGCATGAAAGCCACCTAGGTGCTCATATAGATCAGACATATATGCTGCATGGGTGGAGCGTCCACATGCTTGCAAGGATATGGCAGAGCAACTGGGGACTCTGAGGCTTCTGATTATCCTATTATTTTGCATATACCCAGTTGGGCTTGTCATCTGTGACCTGGATCCAATAAACGCTACTCTCTCTGGAAAAGAATCAAGGTTTCTGACTAAAAATTCATTTTGTATATTAATTTTGAGGACTTTGTGTTTCACACACATCTCTGCACTCCCATTTTCATATTAGTATTATTTATATAAATTATTAGCTATCATTAATATATTTCAACACCAATCACCACATTCTATGTTTATTTCAGGTGGGCTGAAGATCAGCTAGCACCACATCCAATATTGTGAATATCCAGCATTATATGAGAAGAAAGGGGATTTTTTAGGTGCTCAACAAATTTCACACTTAGTGTGTACTAAAATCAATACAAAGCTTTATTCCATATAAACATAGAAAAAAACTACATCACATTAGTAGTTTTGAAAAAGATAAAACCAACATGATACTTCATATGGCTTGAAGTTCACAATTAGAGATGAGCGAATCGAAGTATCCGAAGTGGAATTCGAGTCGAATATCGGAAAAATTTCGATTCGTGCCGAATCCGAAAAACAGCCTAATTCGGACGCGCGAATCGAAATTTTTCCGAAAATGGCGGCTGACATGTGCGGCGACGGAGCGGGGATGTCGGGGAAGGCGCGCAGACAAGGCGCGCTGCCCCATAATGCATTCCTCAACGACATGTGATCGCATCAGCCAATCAGCAGCCAGCCAGCCAGCACTGTGTAATGGTCGAGGTATATATAGCGGCCATTTTGGAAATCTTCATTTGCCTGCAGTCATTGAACAGAGGCAGACCGCTCTGTACTAGGGACAGGGACAGAGTTAGGGCCACAGAAACGAGAATTGGGGACAGAGAGAAGTTACTTAGGGACAGAGAACCATTACTCAGGGACACAGACTTGTTAATGAGGGCCACAGAATCGTTATTTAGGGACAAAGAAACGCTAGTTAGGGCCACAGAATTCATACTCAGGGACAGACAGAATTGTTACTCAGTGCCAGAGAATTGTTACTTAGGGCCACAGAAACGTTATTAGGGCCACAGAATTTTTACTCAGGGACAGACAGAATTGTTACTGAGTGCCAGAGAATTGTTACTCAGGGACAGACAGAATTGTTACTGAGTGCCAGAGAATTCTTACTCAGGGCCACAGAATTCATTCTCAGGGACAGACAGAATTGTTACTCAGGGACAGACAGAATTGTTACTGAGTGCCAGAGAATTGTTACTCAGGGACAGACAGAATTGTTACTGAGTGCCAGAGAATTGTTACTCAGGGACAGACAGAATTGTTACTGAGTGCCAGAGAATTGTTACTCAGGGACAGACAGAATTGTTACTGAGTGCCAGAGAATTGTTACTCTCACAGACACAAAATTGTTACTTGCACAGACACAGAATTGTTACTTGCACAGACACACAATTGTTACTCAGGGCCACAGAATTCATACTCAGGGACAGACAGAATTGTTACTGAGTGCCAGAGAATTCTTACTCAGGGCCACAGAATTCATACTCAGGGACAGACAGAATTGTTACTCAGGGACAGACAGAATTGTTACTGAGTGCCAGAGAATTGTTACTCAGGGACAGACAGAATTGTTACTGAGTGCCAGAGAATTCTTACTCAGGGACAGACAGAATTGTTACTGAGTGCCAGAGAATTGTTACTCTCACAGACACAAAATTGTTACTTGCACAGACACAGAATTGTTACTCGCACAGAGACAGAATTGTTACTCAGGGCCACAGAATTCATACTCAGGGACAGACAGAATTGTTACTGAGTGCCAGAGAATTGTTACTCAGGGACAGACAGAATTGTTACTGAGTGCCAGAGAATTGTTACTCTCACAGACACAAAATTGTTACTTGCACAGACACAGAATTGTTACTTGCACAGACACACAATTGTTACTCAGGGCCACAGAATTCATACTCAGGGACAGACAGAATTGTTACTGAGTGCCAGAGAATTCTTACTCAGGGCCACAGAATTCATACTCAGGGACAGACAGAATTGTTACTCAGGGACAGACAGAATTGTTACTGAGTGCCAGAGAATTGTTACTCAGGGACAGACAGAATTGTTACTGAGTGCCAGAGAATTGTTACTCTCACAGACACAAAATTGTTACTTGCACAGACACAGAATTGTTACTTGCACAGACACACAATTGTTACTCAGGGCCACAGAATTCATACTCAGGGACAGACAGAATTGTTACTGAGTGCCAGAGAATTGTTACTCAGGGACAGACAGAATTGTTACTGAGTGCCAGAGAATTCTTACTCAGGGCCACAGAATTCATTCTCAGGGACAGACAGAATTGTTACTCAGGGACAGACAGAATTGTTACTGAGTGCCAGAGAATTGTTACTCAGGGACAGACAGAATTGTTACTGAGTGCCAGAGAATTGTTACTCAGGGACAGACAGAATTGTTACTGAGTGCCAGAGAATTGTTACTCAGGGACAGACAGAATTGTTACTGAGTGCCAGAGAATTGTTACTCTCACAGACACAAAATTGTTACTTGCACAGACACAGAATTGTTACTTGCACAGACACACAATTGTTACTCAGGGCCACAGAATTCATACTCAGGGACAGACAGAATTGTTACTGAGTGCCAGAGAATTCTTACTCAGGGCCACAGAATTCATACTCAGGGACAGACAGAATTGTTACTCAGGGACAGACAGAATTGTTACTGAGTGCCAGAGAATTGTTACTCAGGGACAGACAGAATTGTTACTGAGTGCCAGAGAATTCTTACTCAGGGACAGACAGAATTGTTACTGAGTGCCAGAGAATTGTTACTCTCACAGACACAAAATTGTTACTTGCACAGACACAGAATTGTTACTCGCACAGAGACAGAATTGTTACTCGCACAGAGACAGAATTGTTACTCAGGGCCACAGAATTCATACTCAGGGACAGACAGAATTGTTACTGAGTGCCAGAGAATTGTTACTCAGGGACAGACAGAATTGTTACTGAGTGCCAGAGAATTGTTACTCGCACAGACACAAAATTGTTACTTGCACAGACACAGAATTGTTACTCGCACAGACACAGAATTGTTACTCGCACAGACACAGAATTGTTACTCAGGGCCACAGAATTCATACTCAGGGACAGACAGAATTGTTACTGAGTGCCAGAGAATTGTTACTCAGGGACACCTAATCGTTGAATTAAATAGTATGTCAGACAACATGCAGAGGAGTGGCAGAGGAGGCAATGTTTTAGGAGCGAGCAGACGTGGCAGCAGAGGAAGGGGTCGAGGCAGCAGTATTCGCAGCCAGAGGCCAGTGCTCCCGGTGTCATCCAGCGGTCGTGTCTCCACCGACAACCCTGCCGTCATTGATTGGTTGGCTCGGTCGTCTTCCTCTTCCCAGGTCACCTCTGACACCTACAGCCAACGGTCGGTGGGTACGTCAGACACAACCGTTAGTTGGCATGGCCCGGGACCAAGCCCACTGAAATCACGTGTCCTCTACCTGCCCCTGTCCTTTGCTGTTCCCTCACCAAGCGAAGTATCGCATGCTGTGGGCTCAGCCCCACTGTACAGTGAGGAAGAGCTAACAGAGGGCGGTCAGGAACGGGGGGAGACATCGGCCTTTTCAGCAGCCAAGCGAACAAGTACTGGCGAGGAGAGTGGCTCGGTAGCCGGTCTAGAGACAGGTCTGTCTCCTGACCCAGACGCAGCCGAGGGGGCTAGTAGTGAGGCGGAGACCCTACTTGATGATGAGGAGGTTGATCGCACTTGGCAGCCTCGTCGTCATCAGGCAATTTCTTCCGCATCATCAGGAGAAGAGGGTGGCAGCTTGGCAGCGAGCAAAACAGTCGGTGGGTTGCCCAGGAGACAGCAGCAGGGTCGCATCAGTGTCAGTGGAGCCAAACGTCCACGGAGTAGAGCACCAGCTCCACTGCAGCCTACCACCACGGCCAGTAGTGGTGCCGGTGCGCACGGAGGAAGTAGCAGTCAGCCAGTGAAGAGTAGCGGGGGCAAAGTTTCCTACTCGGTGGTGTGGCAATTTTTCCTCAAGCCGCCCGAGGAAGTAAACGTAGCCGTATGTCGACTATGTGGCCAGAAATGCAAGCGTGGCCAGGGGGCCCATGTTGGGACTACAGCGTTGCGTCAGCATATGCAGCGTCACCATTCGGTGGCCTGGGAAAACCGTGATAAACATACGGCGGTTCTGCCTGCCCCAGCCCCCGCTCCATCACCCGCTCCGTTACTTGCTCCGTCACCCGACGTCGTCAATCGCCCTCTATCAGCCAGTCAAGGCTCCAACACCTCTGCTGAGGGGAGTTGTCGCTCGTTGGCATCTTCCGCTCGTTCAGATGCTCCTTCTCCTGCTACTCCTCTTCTCGGATTCCGTCAACAGTCTTTCTTGGAATCCGTATCCAAGAGACAACAGTTTGCGAGCACGCACCCGACGGTGCAAAAGCTGAACGTCCTCCTGTCCAAGTTGCTGGTGCTGCAGTCCCTCCCTTTCCAACTGGTGGACTCAGCACCTTTCCGAGAAATGATGGCTTGTGCCGCGCCGCGGTGGAGAGTGCCAAGCCGTCATTTCTTTGCCCAAAAGGCAGTGCCAGCCCTGCATTCACATGTAGAAGAGATGGTGGGCCAGTCTTTGAGCATGTCGGTCTCTGCCAAAGTGCACGGCAGCGCCGACGTGTGGAGCTGTAACTACGGTCAGGGACAGTACATGTCATTTACGGCCCACTGGGTGAACGTGGTGCCGGCACAGCCGCACCAGCAACTTGGACAGGTCACGACGCTTTTGCCTCCACGTTTGCACGTCCTTGGTCCAGCAAGCATGTCCGCCTCTACCACCTCTTTTTCCGCCGTGTCCTCAGCCGCCACCCCCGTGCCAAGTCCCATTACCCGACCGGCATATCACATGTGCAGGGCGCAACGGTGTCACGCTGTGCTGCACCTGGTATGCCTTGGCGAACGTAGTCACACAGGGGAGGAACTGCTGAGTGTAATGAACAGAGAAATCGACAGATGGCTGTCTCCGCGCAAACTAAAAATCGGAACCATGTTGACTGACAACGGAAAGAACATGGTGTCTGCTCTGCGTCAAGGAAGGTTGTGCCATGCGCCATGCATGGCTCACGTGTTCAATCTGGTTGTCAAGCGGTTCCTAAAATCCACCATCCCACTGCAAGACATCCTTAAAATGTCACGTAAACTGTGCATGCATTTCAGCCATTCCTACACCGCAAAGAACACCCTCATTGAGCTGCAGCGGCAGAACGGAATTCCACAGCATCGCCTGATCTGCGACGTTGCAACAAGGTGGAATTCAACCCTACACATGTTAGACCGCCTTTACGAGCAGCGAAAGGCCATCACCGATTTCCTGATGTTACAAGCGGATAAAGGTACTCCCCTGTGTAACTTAGATGTCAGCCATTGGCAGCTCATGCGTGACACCTGCCGCTTGCTCAGGCCCTTTGAGGAGGCCACGCTATTCGTGAGTCGGCAGGACTATGGGATGAACGACGTCATTCCTCTGTTGCACGTCCTGGAACAAATGCTGTTAACAATGGCTGGTCAGGGTGCGGTAGACGTGGCGCACAGATCTCAACGCCACATGACCCCTGTGGGGGCAGGACAGGAAGAAGAGGAGGAGGTAGAGGAGGACATTTGTGCTCAGGAATTATTGAGTGAAATGGGTGGTTTTTCCACTCAGCGGACAGGAGTGGAGGAGCAGGAGCATCTGGTAGAGGAGGAGGAGGAGGAGACAGAGGACCCAGACGCACCGTGGCAGTATGCTGTGGAGATGGAGGCAGGGAGTCCCTCGCATTCCTTGGCACAAATGGCCCATAGCATGCTCGGTTGCTTGCGTAGCGACAGCCGAATAATAACCATCAGACAGAGGGATGACTTTTGGCTGTCCACCTTGTTGGACCCTCGCTACCGGTCCAAAATGGTGGCCTTTTTCACACCTGCTGAGAGGGAGGCCAAAATTACGTACTATAAAAACCACCTATGTAGTCAGTTGGTCTCTGCCTTTGTGCGCCATCGTCCATCCTCAGACACTGTGGGCCCTGTGCGCTCGCGTTCCGCTGGCATGGCAGCAGGGGAGGGGTGGGGTGGTAGGAGCAGCGGCAGCTCCACCAGCAGCGGCTGCCTCAGTCTGCAGTCGATGATGAGTAGCTTTCTTCACCAGCGCAGTGAGGAAACTACTAACCAGCCGCAGCAGCAGCAGCAGCATCAGGTGGACCTGGAGCAGGAGCTCAAACAACAGGCTTGGGCCTACTTGGACAGCACCCTGCCAACCGAGGTAGACAATCCCCTTGACTACTGGGCAACGAAACTTGACCTTTGGCCCCAACTAGCTGAATTTGCCCTTGAAAGGCTGTCATGCCCGGCCAGTAGCGTGGCATCGGAGCGCGTGTTTAGTGCGGCAGGAGGTATTGTAACTCCGCGGAGGACACGACTGTCCACCCAAAGTGTGGAGAGACTCACGTTTGTGAAAATGAATCAGGCGTGGATTAGTCTGGATTTCAAACCACCAGTTCCTGACACAACTGACTAAATCCGCCATGAATCATGCCTCAAACATGTGCCACTTTCAGGTCTCCTCACACTGCTGGTGTGTTGAATTTTTTGACATAGGGTGCTGGCAGATTACGGGCCTCCTATAGCTGCTGCCAGGCCCCTAATCTGCCATAGGCCCCTATATACCACCTCCTCCTGCTGCCAGGTCCAGAGTCTCTCATGGGTCCCTGTACGGCCTCCCATTGCTGCTGTCTCCATCGCCACACTCTGCTGCCATGTGCCACTTTCAGGTCTCTTCACACTGCTGGTGTGTTAAATTTTTTGACATAGGGTGCAGGCAGATTACGGGCCTCACATAGCTGCTGCCAGGCCCCTAATCTGCCATGGGCCCCTATATACCACCTCCTCCTGCTGCTGCCAGGTCCAGAGTCTCTCATGGGTCCCTGTACGGCCTCCCATTGCTGCTGTCTCCATCGCCACACTCTGCTGCCATGTGCCACTTTCAGGTCTCTTCACACTGCTGGTGTGTTAAATTTTTTGACATAGGGTGCAGGCAGATTACGGGCCTCACATAGCTGCTGCCAGGCCCCTAATCTGCCATAGGGCCCCTATATACCGCCTCCTCATGCTGCTGCCAAGTCCAGAGTCTCTCATGGGTCCCTGTACGGCCTCCCATTGCTGCTGTCTCCATCGCCACACTCTGCTGCCATGTGCCACTTTCAGGTCTCTTCACACTGCTGGTGTGTTAAATTTTTTGACATAGGGTGCAGGCAGATTACGGGCCTCACTATAGCTGCTGCCAGGCCCCTAATCTGCCATGGGCCCCTATATACCGCCTCCTCATGCTGCTGCCAAGTCCAGAGTCTCTCATGGGTCCCTGTACGGCCTCCCATTGCTGCTGTCTCCATCGCCACACTCTGCTGCCATGTGCCACTTTCAGGTCTCTTCACACTGCTGGTGTGTTAAATTTTTTGACATAGGGTGCAGGCAGATTACGGGCCTCACATAGCTGCTGCCAGGCCCCTAATCTGCCATGGGCCCCTATATACCGCCTCCTCATGCTGCTGCCAAGTCTAGAGTCTCTCATGGGTCCCTGTACGGCCTCCCATTGCTGCTGTCTCCATCGCCACACTCTGCTGCCATGTGCCACTTTCAGGTCTCTTCACACTGCTGGTGTGTTAAATTTTTTGACATAGGGTGCAGGCAGATTACGGGCCTCACATAGCTGCTGCCAGGCCCCTAATCTGCCATGGGCCCCTATAAACCGCCTCCTCATGCTGCTGCCAAGTCTAGAGTCTCTCATGGGTCCCTGTACGGCCTCCCATTGCTGCTGTCTCCATCGCCACACTCTGCTGCCATGTGCCACTTTCAGGTCTCTTCACACTGCTGGTGTGTTTAATTTTTTGACATAGGGTGCTGGCAAGATAACGGGCCTCACATAGCTGCTGCCAGGCCCCTAATCTGCCATGGGCCCCTATATACCGCCTCCTCATGCTGCTGCCAAGTCCAGAGTCTCTCATGGGTCCCTGTACGGCCTCCCATTGCTGCTGTCTCCATCGCCACACTCTGCTGCCATGTGCCACTTTCAGGTCTCTTCACACTGCTGGTGTGTTTAATTTTTTGACATAGGGTGCTGCAAGATAACGGGCCTCACATAGCTGCTGCCAGGCCCCTAATCTGCCATGGGCCCCTATATACCGCCTCCTCATGCTGCTGCCAAGTCCATAGTCTGTCATGGTCCCTGTACGGCCTCCCATTGCTGCTGTCTCCATCGCCACACTCTGCTGCCATGTGCCACTTTCAGGTCTCTTCAAACTGCTGGTGTGTTAAATTTTTTGACATAGGGTGCAGGCAGATTACGGGCCTCACATAGCTGCTGCCAGGCCCCTAATCTGCCATGGGCCCCTATATACCGCCTCCTCATGCTGCTGCCAAGTCCAGAGTCTGTCATGGTCCCTGTACGGCCTCCCATTGCTGCTGTCTCCATCGCCACACTCTGCTGCCATGTGCCACTTTCAGGTCTCTTCACACTGCTGGTGTGTTAAATTTTTTGACATAGGGTGCAGGCAGATTACGGGCCTCACATAGCTGCTGCCAGGCCCCTAATCTGCCATGGGCCCCTATATACCACCTCCTCCTGCTGCTGCCAGGTCCAGAGTCTCTCATGGGTCCCTGTACGGCCTCCCATTGCTGCTGTCTCCATCGCCACACTCTGCTGCCATGTGCCACTTTCAGGTCTCTTCACACTGCTGGTGTGTTAAATTTTTTGACATAGGGTGCTGCAAGATAACGGGCCTCACATAGCTGCTGCCAGGCCCCTAATCTGCCATGGGCCCCTATATACCGCCTCCTCATGCTGCTGCCAAGTCCATAGTCTGTCATGGTCCCTGTACGGCCTCCCATTGCTGCTGTCTCCATCGCCACACTCTGCTGCCATGTGCCACTTTCAGGTCTCTTCACACTGCTGGTGTGTTAAATTTTTTGACATAGGGTGCAGGCAGATTACGGGCCTCACATAGCTGCTGCCAGGCCCCTAATCTGCCATGGGCCCCTATATACCGCCTCCTCATGCTGCTGCCAAGTCCAGAGTCTGTCATGGTCCCTGTACGGCCTCCCATTGCTGCTGTCTCCATCGCCACACTCTGCTGCCATGTGCCACTTTCAGGTCTCTTCACACTGCTGGTGTGTTAAATTTTTTGACATAGGGTGCAGGCAGATTACGGGCCTCACATAGCTGCTGCCAGGCCCCTAATCTGCCATGGGCCCCTATATACCACCTCCTCCTGCTGCTGCCAGGTCCAGAGTCTCTCATGGGTCCCTGTACGGCCTCCCATTGCTGCTGTCTCCATCGCCACACTCTGCTGCCATGTGCCACTTTCAGGTCTCTTCACACTGCTGGTGTGTTAAATTTTTTGACATAGGGTGCTGCAAGATAACGGGCCTCACATAGCTGCTGCCAGGCCCCTAATCAGCCATGGGCCCCTATACCGCCTCCTCCTGCTGCTGCCAGGTCCAGAGTCTCTCATGCCATGTGCCACTTTCAGGTCTCTTCACACTGCTGGTGTGTTAAATTTTTTGACATAGGGTGCAGGCAGATTACGGGCCTCACATAGCTGCTGCCAGGCCCCTAATCTGCCATGGGCCCCTATATACCGCCTCCTCATGCTGCTGCCAAGTCCAGAGTCTGTCATGGTCCCTGTACGGCCTCCCATTGCTGCTGTCTCCATCGCCACACTCTGCTGCCATGTGCCACTTTCAGGTCTCTTCACACTGCTGGTGTGTTAAATTTTTTGACATAGGGTGCAGGCAGATTACGGGCCTCACATAGCTGCTGCCAGGCCCCTAATCTGCCATGGGCCCCTATATACCGCCTCCTCATGCTGCTGCCAAGTCCAGAGTCTGTCATGGTCCCTGTACGGCCTCCCATTGCTGCTGTCTCCATCGCCACACTCTGCTGCCATGTGCCACTTTCAGGTCTCTTCACACTGCTGGTGTGTTAAATTTTTTGACATAGGGTGCAGGCAGATTACGGGCCTCACATAGCTGCTGCCAGGCCCCTAATCTGCCATGGGCCCCTATATACCGCCTCCTCATGCTGCTGCCAAGTCCAGAGTCTGTCATGGTCCCTGTACGGCCTCCCATTGCTGCTGTCTCCATCGCCACACTCTGCTGCCATGTGCCACTTTCAGGTCTCTTCACACTGCTGGTGTGTTAAATTTTTTGACATAGGGTGCAGGCAGATTACGGGCCTCACATAGCTGCTGCCAGGCCCCTAATCTGCCATAGGCCCCTATATACCGCCTCCTCATGCTGCTGCCAAGTCCAGAGTCTGTCATGGTCCCTGTACGGCCTCCCATTGCTGCTGTCTCCATCGCCACACTCTGCTGCCATGTGCCACTTTCAGGTCTCTTCACACTGCTGGTGTGTTAAATTTTTTGACATAGGGTGCAGGCAGATTACGGGCCTCACATAGCTGCTGCCAGGCCCCTAATCTGCCATGGGCCCCTATATACCACCTCCTCCTGCTGCTGCCAGGTCCAGAGTCTCTCATGGGTCCCTGTACGGCCTCCCATTGCTGCTGTCTCCATCGCCACACTCTGCTGCCATGTGCCACTTTCAGGTCTCTTCACACTGCTGGTGTGTTAAATTTTTTGACATAGGGTGCAGGCAGATTACGGGCCTCACATAGCTGCTGCCAGGCCCCTAATCTGCCATAGGCCCCTATATACCGCCTCCTCATGCTGCTGCCAAGTCCAGAGTCTCTCATGGGTCCCTGTACGGCCTCCCATTGCTGCTGTCTCCATCGCCACACTCTGCTGCCATGTGCCACTTTCAGGTCTCTTCACACTGCTGGTGTGTTAAATTTTTTGACATAGGGTGCAGGCAGATTACGGGCCTCACATAGCTGCTGCCAGGCCCCTAATCTGCCATGGGCCCCTATATACCGCCTCCTCATGCTGCTGCCAAGTCCAGAGTCTCTCATGGGTCCCTGTACGGCCTCCCATTGCTGCTGTCTCCATCGCCACACTCTGCTGCCATGTGCCACTTTCAGGTCTCTTCACACTGCTGGTGTGTTAAATTTTTTGACATAGGGTGCAGGCAGATTACGGGCCTCACATAGCTGCTGCCAGGCCCCTAATCTGCCATGGGCCCCTATATACCGCCTCCTCATGCTGCTGCCAAGTCTAGAGTCTCTCATGGGTCCCTGTACGGCCTCCCATTGCTGCTGTCTCCATCGCCACACTCTGCTGCCATGTGCCACTTTCAGGTCTCTTCACACTGCTGGTGTGTTAAATTTTTTGACATAGGGTGCAGGCAGATTACGGGCCTCACATAGCTGCTGCCAGGCCCCTAATCTGCCATGGGCCCCTATAAACCGCCTCCTCATGCTGCTGCCAAGTCTAGAGTCTCTCATGGGTCCCTGTACGGCCTCCCATTGCTGCTGTCTCCATCGCCACACTCTGCTGCCATGTGCCACTTTCAGGTCTCTTCACACTGCTGGTGTGTTTAATTTTTTGACATAGGGTGCTGCAAGATAACGGGCCTCACATAGCTGCTGCCAGGCCCCTAATCTGCCATGGGCCCCTATATACCGCCTCCTCATGCTGCTGCCAAGTCCAGAGTCTCTCATGGGTCCCTGTACGGCCTCCCATTGCTGCTGTCTCCATCGCCACACTCTGCTGCCATGTGCCACTTTCAGGTCTCTTCACACTGCTGGTGTGTTTAATTTTTTGACATAGGGTGCTGCAAGATAACGGGCCTCACATAGCTGCTGCCAGGCCCCTAATCTGCCATGGGCCCCTATATACCGCCTCCTCATGCTGCTGCCAAGTCCATAGTCTGTCATGGTCCCTGTACGGCCTCCCATTGCTGCTGTCTCCATCGCCACACTCTGCTGCCATGTGCCACTTTCAGGTCTCTTCACACTGCTGGTGTGTTAAATTTTTTGACATAGGGTGCAGGCAGATTACGGGCCTCACATAGCTGCTGCCAGGCCCCTAATCTGCCATGGGCCCCTATATACCGCCTCCTCATGCTGCTGCCAAGTCCAGAGTCTGTCATGGTCCCTGTACGGCCTCCCATTGCTGCTGTCTCCATCGCCACACTCTGCTGCCATGTGCCACTTTCAGGTCTCTTCACACTGCTGGTGTGTTAAATTTTTTGACATAGGGTGCAGGCAGATTACGGGCCTCACATAGCTGCTGCCAGGCCCCTAATCTGCCATGGGCCCCTATATACCACCTCCTCCTGCTGCTGCCAGGTCCAGAGTCTCTCATGGGTCCCTGTACGGCCTCCCATTGCTGCTGTCTCCATCGCCACACTCTGCTGCCATGTGCCACTTTCAGGTCTCTTCACACTGCTGGTGTGTTAAATTTTTTGACATAGGGTGCTGCAAGATAACGGGCCTCACATAGCTGCTGCCAGGCCCCTAATCTGCCATGGGCCCCTATATACCGCCTCCTCATGCTGCTGCCAAGTCCATAGTCTGTCATGGTCCCTGTACGGCCTCCCATTGCTGCTGTCTCCATCGCCACACTCTGCTGCCATGTGCCACTTTCAGGTCTCTTCACACTGCTGGTGTGTTAAATTTTTTGACATAGGGTGCAGGCAGATTACGGGCCTCACATAGCTGCTGCCAGGCCCCTAATCTGCCATGGGCCCCTATATACCGCCTCCTCATGCTGCTGCCAAGTCCAGAGTCTGTCATGGTCCCTGTACGGCCTCCCATTGCTGCTGTCTCCATCGCCACACTCTGCTGCCATGTGCCACTTTCAGGTCTCTTCACACTGCTGGTGTGTTAAATTTTTTGACATAGGGTGCAGGCAGATTACGGGCCTCACATAGCTGCTGCCAGGCCCCTAATCTGCCATGGGCCCCTATATACCACCTCCTCCTGCTGCTGCCAGGTCCAGAGTCTCTCATGGGTCCCTGTACGGCCTCCCATTGCTGCTGTCTCCATCGCCACACTCTGCTGCCATGTGCCACTTTCAGGTCTCTTCACACTGCTGGTGTGTTAAATTTTTTGACATAGGGTGCTGCAAGATAACGGGCCTCACATAGCTGCTGCCAGGCCCCTAATCAGCCATGGGCCCCTATACCGCCTCCTCCTGCTGCTGCCAGGTCCAGAGTCTCTCATGCCATGTGCCACTTTCAGGTCTCTTCACACTGCTGGTGTGTTAAATTTTTTGACATAGGGTGCAGGCAGATTACGGGCCTCACATAGCTGCTGCCAGGCCCCTAATCTGCCATGGGCCCCTATATACCGCCTCCTCATGCTGCTGCCAAGTCCAGAGTCTGTCATGGTCCCTGTACGGCCTCCCATTGCTGCTGTCTCCATCGCCACACTCTGCTGCCATGTGCCACTTTCAGGTCTCTTCACACTGCTGGTGTGTTAAATTTTTTGACATAGGGTGCAGGCAGATTACGGGCCTCACATAGCTGCTGCCAGGCCCCTAATCTGCCATGGGCCCCTATATACCGCCTCCTCATGCTGCTGCCAAGTCCAGAGTCTGTCATGGTCCCTGTACGGCCTCCCATTGCTGCTGTCTCCATCGCCACACTCTGCTGCCATGTGCCACTTTCAGGTCTCTTCACACTGCTGGTGTGTTAAATTTTTTGACATAGGGTGCAGGCAGATTACGGGCCTCACATAGCTGCTGCCAGGCCCCTAATCTGCCATGGGCCCCTATATACCGCCTCCTCATGCTGCTGCCAAGTCCAGAGTCTGTCATGGTCCCTGTACGGCCTCCCATTGCTGCTGTCTCCATCGCCACACTCTGCTGCCATGTGCCACTTTCAGGTCTCTTCACACTGCTGGTGTGTTAAATTTTTTGACATAGGGTGCAGGCAGATTACGGGCCTCACATAGCTGCTGCCAGGCCCCTAATCTGCCATAGGCCCCTATATACCGCCTCCTCATGCTGCTGCCAAGTCCAGAGTCTGTCATGGTCCCTGTACGGCCTCCCATTGCTGCTGTCTCCATCGCCACACTCTGCTGCCATGTGCCACTTTCAGGTCTCTTCACACTGCTGGTGTGTTAAATTTTTTGACATAGGGTGCAGGCAGATTACGGGCCTCACATAGCTGCTGCCAGGCCCCTAATCTGCCATGGGCCCCTATATACCACCTCCTCCTGCTGCTGCCAGGTCCAGAGTCTCTCATGGGTCCCTGTACGGCCTCCCATTGCTGCTGTCTCCATCGCCACACTCTGCTGCCATGTGCCACTTTCAGGTATCTTCACACTGCTGGTGTGTTAAATTTTTTGACATAGGGTGCTGCAAGATAACGGGCCTCACATAGCTGCTGCCAGGCCCCTAATCAGCCATGGGCCCCTATACCGCCTCCTCCTGCTGCTGCCAGGTCCAGAGTCTCTCATGCCATGTGCCACTTTCAGGTCTCTTCACACTGCTGGTGTGTTTAATTTTTTGACATAGGGTGCAGGCAGATTACGGGCCTCACATAGCTGCTGCCAGGCCCCTAATCTGCCATGGGCCCCTATATACCGCCTCCTCATGCTGCTGCCAGGTCCAGAGTCTCTCATGGGTCCCTGTACGGCCTCCCATTGCTGCTTTCTCCATCGCCACACTCTGCCATGTGCCACTTTCAGGTCTCCTCACACACTGCTGGTGTGTTGAATTTTTTGACATAGGGTGCTGGCAGATTACGGGCCTCCCATAGCTGCTGCCAGGCCCCTAATCTGCCATGGGCCCCTATATACCGCCTCCTCATGCTGCTGCCAAGTCCAGAGTCTGTCATGGGTCCCTGTACGGCCTCCCATTGCTGCTGTCTCCATCGCCACACTCTGCCATGTGCCACTTTCAGGTCTCCTCACACACTGCTGGTGTGTAGAATTTTTTGACATAGGGTGCTGGCAGATTACGGGCCTCCCATAGCTGCTGCCAGGCCCCTAATCTGCCATGGGCCCCTATATACCGCCTCCTCATGCTGCTGCCAAGTCCAGAGTCTGTCATGGGTCCCTGTACGGCCTCCCATTGCTGCTGTCTCCATCGCCACACTCTGCCATGTGCCACTTTCAGGTCTCCTCACACTGCTGGTGTGTTGAATTTTTTGACATAGGGTGCTGGCAGATTACGGGCCTCCTATAGCTGCTGCCAGGCCCCTAATCTGCCATGGGCCCCTATATACCGCCTCCTCATGCTGCTGCCAAGTTCAGAGTCTGTCATGGGTCCCTGTACGGCCTCCCATTGCTGCTGTCTCCATCGCCACACTCTGCCATGTGCCACTTTCAGGTCTCCTCACACTGCTGGTGTGTTGAATTTTTTGACATAGGGTGCTGGCAGATTACGGGCCTCCTATAGCTGCTGCCAGGCCCCTAATCTGCCATAAGCCCCTATATACCGCCTCCTCATGCTGCTGCCAAGTCCAGAGTCTGTCATGGGTCCCTGTACGGCCTCCCATTGCTGCTGTCTCCATCGCCACACTCTGCCATGTGCCACTTTCAGGTCTCCTCACACACTGCTGGTGTGTTGAATTTTTTGACATAGGGTGCTGGCAGATTACGGGCCTCCTATAGCTGCTGCCAGGCCCCTAATCTGCCGTAGGCCCCTATATACCGCCTCCTCATGCTGCTGCCAGGTCCAGAGTCTCTCATGGGTCCCTGTACGGCCTCCCATTGCTGCTGTCTCCATCGCCACACTCTGCCATGTGCCACTTTCAGGTCTCCTCACACTGCTGGTGTGTTCCATTTTTTGTCATAGGGTGCTGGCAGATTATGGGCCTCCCATAACTGCTGCCAGGCCCCTAATCTGCCATGGGCCCCTATACCGACTCCTCATGCTGTGACGTTGCAACAAGGTGGAATTCAACCCTACATATGTTAGACCGCCTTTACGAACAGCAAAAGGCCATCACAGATTTCCTGATGTTAAAAGCAGATAAAGGTACTCCCTGTGTAACTTAGATGTCAGCCATTGGCAGCTCATGCGTGACACCTGCGCTTGCTCAGGCCCTTTGAGGAGGCCACGCTATTCGTGAGTCGGCAGGACTATGGGATGAACGACGTCATTCCTCTGTTGCACGTCCTGGAACAAATGCTGTTAACAATGGCTGGTCAGGGTGCGGTAGACGTGGCGCACAGATCTCAACGCCACATGGCCCCTGTGGGGGCAGGACTGGAAGAAGAGGAGGAGGTAGAGGAGGACATTGGTGCTCAGGAATTATTGAGTGAAATGGGTGGTTTTTCCACTCAGCGGACAGGAGTGGAGGAGCAGGAGCATCTGGTAGAGGAGGAGGAAGAGGAGACAGAGGACCTAGACGCACCGTGGCAGTATGCTGTGGAGATGGAGGCAGGGAGTCCCTCGCATTCCTTGGCACAAATGGCCCATAGCATGCTCGGTTGCTTGCGTAGCGACAGCCGAATAATAACCATCAGACAGAGGGATGACTTTTGGCTGTCCACCTTGTTGGACCCTCGCTACCGTTCAAAAATGGTGGCCTTTTTCACACCTGCTGAGAGGGAGGCCAAAATAACGTACTATAAAAAACACCTATGTAGTCAGCTGGTCTCTGCCTGTCTGCGCCAACGTCCATCCTCAGACACTGTGGGCCCTGTGCGCTCGTGTTCCGCTGCCATGGCAGCAGGGGAGGGGTGGGGTGGTAGGAGCAGTGGCAGCTCCACCAGCAGCGGCTGCCTCAGTCTGCAGTCGATGATGAGTAGCTTTCTTCACCAGCGCAGTGAGGAAACTACTAACCAGCCGCAGCAGCAGCAGCAGCATCAGGTGGACCTGGAGCAGGACCTCAAACAACAGGCTTAGGCCTACTTGGACAGCACCCTGCCAACCGAGGTAGACAATCCCCTTGACTACTGGGCAACGAAACTTGACCTTTGGCCCCAACTAGCTGAATTTGCCCTTGAAAGGCTGTCATGCCCGGCCAGTAGCGTGGCATCGGAGCGCGTGTTTAGTGCGGCAGGAGGTATTGCAACTCCGCGGAGGACACGACTGTCCACCCAAAGTGTGGAGAGACTCACGTTTGTGAAAATGAATCAGGCGTGGATTAGTCTGGATTTCAAACCACCAGTTCCTGACACAACTGACTAAATCCGCCATGAATCATGCCCCAAACATGTGCCACTTTCAGGTCTCCTCACACTGCTGGTGTGTTCCATTTTTTGTCATAGGGTGCTGGCAGATTACGGGCCTCCCATAGCTGCTGCCAGGCCCCTAATCTGCCATGGGCCCCTATACCGCCTCCTCATGCTGCTGCCAAGTCCAGAGTCTCTCATGGGTCCCTGTACGGCCTCCCATTGCTGCTGCCTCCATCGCCACACTCTGCCATGTGCCACTTTCAGGTCTCCTCACACTGCTGGTGTGTTCCATTTTTTGTCATAGGGTGCTGGCAGATTACGGGCCTCCCATAGCTGCTGCCAGGCCCCTAATCTGCCATGGGCCCCTATACCGCCTCCTCATGCTGCTGCCAGGTCCAGAGTCTCTCATGGGTCCCTGTACGGCCTCCCATTGCTGCTGTCTCCATCGCCACACTCTGCCATGTGCCACTTTCAGGTCTCCTCACACTGCTGGTGGGTTCCATTTTTTGTCATAGGGTGCTGGCAGATTACGGGCCTCCCATAGCTGCTGCCAGGCCCGTAATCTGCCATGGGCCCCCGTACCGACTCCTCATGCTGCTGCCAGGCCCGTAATCTGTCATGGGCCACTGTTGTCGCTTGTTGGCATATTCCGCTCGTTCAGATGCTCCTTCTCCTGCTACTCCTCTTCACGGATTCCGTCAGCAGTCTTTCTTGGAATCCGTTTCCAAGAGACAACAGTTTGCGAGCACGCACCCGACGGTGCAGAAGCTGAACGTCCTCCTGTCCAAGTTGCTGCTGCCAGGCTCGTAATCTGTCATGCGCCCCTGTACCGCCTCCTCATGCTGCTGCCAGGTCCAGAGTGTGTCATGGGCCCCCGTACCGACTCCTCATGCTGCTGCCAGGCCCGTAATCTGTCATGGGCCCCTGTACCGCCTCCCCATGCTGCTGCCAGGTCCAGAGTGTGTCATGGGTCCCTGTACGGCCTCCCATTGCTGCTGCCAGGCCCGTAATCTGCCATGGGCCCCTGTACCGACTCCTCATGCTGCTGCCAGGCCCGTAATCTGTCATGGGCCCCTGTACCGCCTCCTCATGCTGCTGCCAGGTCCAGAGTGTGTCATGGGTCCCTGTACGGCCTCCCATTGCTGCTGTCTCTATCGCCACACTCTGCCATGTGCCACTTTCAGGTCTCCTCACACTGCTGGTGGTTTCCATTTTTGTCATAGGGTGCTGTATGGCCTCCCATTGCTGCTGCCTCCACCGCCACACTGTGGCTCCACACTCTGGTTTTGGCCCCGTGACTGCCCAAATGAGTGAAGTGTGCGGTGATTCTAAGATCGACGGCACTCATCTGCATGTCATACTGACTGACAGTATTATTTCTCTTCCCCAGCAGACTCCAAGGGCATTTAAATTAAAGGTACAGTGTTCTGCACTAATATTAAGTCTCTCTGAAGCCTAGAAACACCCTTTTTTAAGTTAAATTCACAGCGAATTTATTCGACTCGAATCGAATATTGTCCACGAATTCGCCGAATCAGTCGAATCGAATTTTTCATTTCTTCGCTCATCTCTATTCACAATGCAACAATTCCAACACCGACATGTTTCACCAAATTTTTGGCTTCTGCAGGAGATTTATAGGCAGTTGCATGTAATTGCCACTAGAAAACTAAAATACAAACAATAAACAATTTTGACTTTACTTAAGTACAAAAAATAGTAACAGAATCATCCCTACAATACATACAAAATCAATGTCTATTAAATGTAGGTTTTTATGGGGTTAACCCGCCAAGGCAGTTCTTACCAAGTGTGTCTTGATATATGGAAAACCCAGAAAAAAGCATCCACTTCTATCGACATCTCAATACAGCTAAATAAATAAATTGGATACACACATACAGTATATGTGTATATATATATATATATATATGTACATACACATACATATATATCCCCATATCCAACTTGGTAAAATTTCCAACACCTACCACAAAAACCCCAAATTCACCTCAGGGAATCCAGCAATAAAAGTCAGCAACAAACTACTTTTAAGGATGCAAGAGAAACCCCACCAAACAGTCATAGAGACCTTCAAATTAAAGACAGAAAAAAAAGAAATAAATATAAGTATTCAACTAAACATGACAGAACAAAATTAGCCATCCTAAGCTTTTCTTTCACACCATGCGAGTTCACAGAATGGCTGGGTGTAACAGCTATACAGCCAGCAAAAGCTGGCTTATATATCCCCCCACCCTGCCAATAATTACCGGCTAGGTGCGGATGCCCAAATTGGGCCCGCACATGTTCACAAGCCTGCCGGAAGTGACATCCCACACATATGCAGGAGCACCATGGAGCAATCTTGGAATATCCATTCTTGCCCAAACAGCACATAGAGTCCAAGTAAGGTTTCCCTAAGCTAACCAAAAGGCTGGAAGTTGGAACCTTGTGGCAGACAGACCCACTAGAGAATGCTACCCCATAAGGGGACACAGAGCACCCCTCTCCTGGATAGCCCGATTGTCAGTCAAGGACTCTATAATAATCCCTATTAACCTCCCTAGCGGTATGATTATTTTAGATTTTTGGTGCTGAAAGCGGTACCATTATTTTGCATGGAAATATGTAGTTTTTTTATTGTAGGCTGTAATATTTAGGAATAACTCACTGAAATCTGTCCGAACAAGAGTCTATTAAACATCCCGAGTATGAAATTTGAAATATAGCGCCAAGTTCGCACATCGCTGAGCAAAGTCACAAAATTGTTTTCAGTGTCTGATGATGAATTTCTCCACGAATCATTATCACTCAATTCTGCAAGTGGTTCTGATTTACTATCGCTGTTCTCTAGGTGGTCTAAACCGCTTTTGACCTAAAGGGACACTTCTTGGATGCCATGGACTTTTCTAAGTTTCCAGGCAGAAAGAACAATCAAAATGCAGACAAGGGACAGGACAAAGCACTAGGGACAAAATGTATGTGAAATGGGTTGAAACAGCAATGTTTTACTATGTAAAATCGTTTTGAAAAAAATGACTTTTTTTTTAAATTTTCAAATTTGCCGCTGGCACCCGCATGTCCCGACGTCACAGGGACCGGAACACAGGAGCCGGATGCCGGCATCAGCCGGAGGAGATGGCCAGGGATGCTGCAGGGGACACATCGCGGGAGCGAAGGACAAGGTAAGTGCTGCAGGGACTCCCTATGCAGCGCCGCATGGTAAGCCCGAGTGTAGCTCGGGGTTACCGCTTTTGTCACTGACATTTTACCCCGAGCTACACTCGGGAATACCGTTAGGGAGGTTAACAAATAGGACATCAATAAATATAGAGAAGAGCATATCAGCAGAAAAAAAATCTGCATTGATTTAGGACATTGCAATTTGATATATGCCCGAGTCAATTTGGTATCTGCAACACCTACACCTAGTAAAAAATTGGAACAACCTCTCAAGTAAACGCACATAAAAAAACACTATTAACCTAGTCATGAGCTGTGTTGAAACAAGTCAATATATAATTCACAATCAAAAAAGATTCATATTTGTTATTTACAGTTGCAAGAAAAAGTATGTGAACCCCTTGGGATTACGTGGAGTTTTGCAAGAATTGGGCATAAAATGTGCTCTGAACGTCATCTAAGTCACAACAATGGAAGAACACAGTCTGCTGCACATAATACTACACAAACATTAGATGTTGCCATGATTTAATTGCACATAACATGTAAACATTCACAGTGCAGGGAGGAAAAAGTATGTGAGGCCCTAGCTTAATGACTTCTCCCAGAGTTAATTGGAGCCAGGAGTGAGCCAACATTGACTCCAATCAGTGTGATGATATTGGATGTGTTGCTGACAGCTGTCCTGCCCTTAAAAAACACACACCTGTTTTGGGTTTACTGGTTTCAAGAAGCACTGTCTGATGTGAACCATGCCTTGCAGAAAAGAGCTCTCAGAAGACCTACGATCAAGAATTGTTGACTTGCATGAAGCTGGAAAGGGTTACAAAAGTATCTCCAAAAGCCTTGATGTTCATGTGTCCACGGTAAGACAGACCGTCTACAAATGGAGAAAGTTTAGCACTGTTGCTACTCTCCCTAGGCGGGGTCGTCCTGTAAAAATGACTGCAAGAGCACAGCGCAGAATGCTGCATGAGGTAAAGAAGAATCCCAGAGTGTCAGCTAAAGACCTACAGAAATCTCTGGCACATGCTAACATTTTTGTTGACACATCTACAATAAGGAAAACATTAAACAAGAATGGAGTACATGGGAGGACACCACGGAGGAAGCCATTGCTGTCCAAAAAGAATATTGCAGCACGTTTGAAGTTTGCAAAAGAGCACCTGGATGTTCCACAGCACTACTGGCAAAATATACTGTGGACAGATGAAACCAAGATTGAGTTGTTTGGGAAGAACACACAACACTATGTGTGGAGAAAAAAAGGCCCAGCACACCAACATCAAAACCTTATCCCCACTGTAAAACATGGCGGAGGGAGCATCATGGTTTGGGCTGCTTTGCTGCCTCAGGGCCTGGACGGATTGTTGTCATTGATGGCAAAATGAATTCCAGAGTTTATCAAGACATTTTGCAGGAAAACGTACAACCATCTGTCCGCCAACTGAAGCTCTGCAGAGGATGGGTGATGCAACAGGACAATGACCCAAAGCATACAAGTAATTCAACAAAACAATGGCTGCAACAGCACAGAATACGCCTTCTGGAGTGGCCCAGTCAGAGTCCTGACCTCAACCCGATTGAAATGCTGTGGCATGACCTTAAGAGAGCGATTCACACCAGACATCCCAAGAATATTGCTACACTGAAACAGTTTTGTGAAGAGGAGTGGTCCAAAATTACTCCAGATCGTTGTGCAGGTCTGATCTGCAACTACAGGAAACGTTTGGTTGAGGTTATTGCTGCCAAAGGAGGGTCAAACAGTTATTAAGTCCAAAGGTTCACATACTTTTTCCTCCCTGCACTGTGAATGTTTACATGTTATGTGCAATTAACCATGGCGACATCTAATGTTTGTGTAGTATTATGTTCAGCAGACTGTGTTCTTCTATTGTTGTGACTTAGATGACGTTCAGAGCACATTTTATGCCCAATTCATGCAAAACTCCATATAATCCCAAGGGTTTCACATACTTTTTCTTGCAACTGTACAAGATCCAGTTGAGACTTTTCAGGAACCAATCCATAGCACTTGCACCAGAGCAGCATCGAGGCCCTTTATCTATAAGAAGGGCTTGTTACTAATGGACTCATTTAGTCCAGGAAATTTGTTTCAGATAGCATATATATCCACTTCATTTCATGTTGTAAAAGGGGTTTGTCAAAATCACCTCCACATTTATTGGGAGTATATGGTCCAGAGCAAAAAACTTAATTTTAGCTAAGTCAAACCCATGGTACAAACCCACATGTCAACTGATAGGTGTTTCCATTTTCTTTTTAGAAATTAGTGCTACATGATCGCGAACTCTCTGAAAAAACGGTCTTTTGGTTTTTCCTACATAGAAAGCACCACACTCATATCTCATAAGGTATACTATGCCACAAGTTTGACAATTAGCAAATAATCTTGGAGTATAAGTGCGACCATTGAGTAAAGTAATTTGACCTACTTGAGGAATAAATCTACAAAAATTGCACCTCCCACAAGGGGCTGTGCCAGTTCTCTTTGGTCTATCCCTTGGTTTAGTTGAATAATGGCTGTGAACCAATTGTTCTTTAAGAGATGAAAACCTCCTATAGGTTATTCCAGGATAATTCTTAACATATTTGGATACTGTGCTATTTGCCAATACCAATATTTATTCAATATTTGACGAACCTCTCTGTGCTGCATCGATTATCTTGTCATTAACCTGATATTTTGAGTACCAGAGTTGATGTTTGTTCTTCTTATGAATAAATGATTGTCTATCCTGACTATTAGCCCTTTGATAGGCTTTTTTGAGGCATGACTTACTGTATCCCCTTTCTCTTAACCGACTTTGGAGGGCTTTAGCCTCCACTTCAAAATCAACTTGATTAGTACACTTTCTGTGTCCCCTTATGGGGTAGTGCTCTCTAGTGGGTCAGTCTGCCACAAGGTTCCAACTTCCAGCCTTTTGGTTTGCTTAGGCGCACCTTAATTGGACTCTATGTGTTGTTTGGGCAAGAATGGATGTTCCAAGATGGCATTGTGGTGCTCCTGCACATGTGTGTGATGTCACTTCTGGGGGGCTTGTGAGCATGTGCAGGCACAATTTGGGCATCCGCACCTGGCTGGTAATTATCGGCAGGGTGGGGGGATATATAAGCCAGCCTTTGCTGGCCGTATGGCTGTTACACTCAACCTTTCTGTGACCTCGCAAGCACAGGGTATGAAAGAAAGTTTTAGGATGGTTAATTTTGTTCTGTTCTATTTAGTAAGTTTTAGTTTCTGTCTTTAATTTGAAGGCCTCTATGACTGTTTGGTGGGGTTTCTCTTGAGTTCTTAAAAGTATTTTGTTGCTGTCCTTTATTGCTGGATTTCCTGAGGTGAATAAGCTTGCAAGTAGGGGGTTTTGGACCCTAAAGTTTTTGTGGTAGGTGTTGGATATTTTACTGAGTTGGGTATGGGAATGTATATGTGTGTGTGTGTATATATATATATATATATATATATATATATCAATTTTTATTTTTTTTTTCCTCTGTATTGAGATGTCGATGTGTTAGTCAGTAGGGAGGTCCACATTAGTGGGTCACAGCTTTTTCCCTCTTTTGACTCATCTTGGACTCTTTTGAGGATATAGAAGTGGATGCTTGTTTAATGGGTTTTCCATATATCAAGACACTCCTAGTAAGAATGGCCTAGGCGGGTTAACCCCATAAAAACCTACATTTAGTAGACATTGATTTTGTATATATTGTATGGATGATTCTGTTACTATTTTTTGTAATTCTGTAAAGTCTAAATTGTTTATTGTTGTCTAGTGGCAGTTACATGCAACTACCTGTAAATCTCCTGAAAAAGCCAGAAATTTGGCAAAACATGTCGAGTTGGAATTGTTGCATTGTGAACTTCAAGCCATATGAAGTATCATATGGATTATATTTTTCAAAACTAGTAATGTGATGTAGTTTTTTTTTCTGAGTTAATATGGAATAAAGTATTTTATTGATTTTAATACATACTAAGTGTGGAATTTTTGAGCACCAAGCACCACAGTTTACTGTGCGCCCAAGAACCACATTTTAAAGTGCTTCTAAGCACCACTTCCCCCATACAGCTCTTCCAACAAGTGAAAATAAAAGTAGGGAATATGTCCAACATTATAATAGTCATGTCTGGCAAGCCTCTTTTGTTGAGAAAAAAAACTCTCCCCTCTGGGTGATCTGCATACAGTATGTATATTGCAAGGATTGTAACAACATTTGTTGCGGATTCAGATCCCTTGTTATTCTGAAGAAAGCTGTTTGTCTGTGTCCATGTGCAAAGTAAATCTGTATGGTAGCGGTTTTAAAATTATCACTCAGCTGCTGCACCTGCGGGACTCTAATGAGGAAAGTGGCAAGGTCTGTATCCCTTTGGATGTGATTTCCCTTTGGGAGTATCTTTCCAAAAACTGCATTTTTGTTGCAGGTGATGTACAAAATGTGACTTGTATCTTAGTGCAGACCTCTGGGAAACTCAGTGAGCCAATCACACAAGCAGGCAATTACATTTTCAGGGGTTGTTCTGTACACCATCTTTGTACAGGACACCTCTAGGTAGTCATATTGCATTGTATTTTACATAATTACAGTGCTACAGATTGGAAAAGGAAATGTAATTTTTAATAACATTCAACTACAATATGACTTGAGTCGCAATTGTATACGCTATATTTTTTATTTGCTATTTTCCTCTCAAAAGTGGAGTTACCCTTTAAACATTTGGGGATCTTTCCATTTAATATTTTTTTACTGCATACAAAGCTGCTTCTTTCACCATTTCAGGCCACAAATATTTCACATGCTGCCATTTCCATGTACTGTATCCCTCCATACTGCCAAACAAGCCTACTTCCTGACCCTCATCAAGTCCCTCTCCTCCAATCCTCGCCGACTCTTCTCCACCTTCAACTCTCTACTCTCGCCACCCCCACCTCCACCCAGCACCTCACTCACTGCCCTTGAGATTGCCAATCACTTAAAAAACAAGATTGACACAATTCGCAAGGACATTGCCGCAACTCACACGCCTTCTCAACCCGTCCCCTCTCACACAGCTACCCCCTCATCCCCCCTCCCCCTCGACATAACCCACAGGGACTTCGTCGCTGCTCAAACTCCCTCCAACCCCCTTCCCCCTCACTCAGCTACCCCCTCTACACCCCTCTCCCACGGCCCCACCACTGCTCTGACCTCCTCTCCCACCCCACCCTACATTCCTCATACTGAAGCTCCCCCAACACTCCGCACCTTTGACCTTACTACCATCGAAGAAGTCTCCAAGATCCTCTCTGATGCCCGCCTCACCACCTGCCCCCTTGACCCTATCCCCACACAACTCCTACAACTTCCCTCCCCCTCCATCCTACGCTCCCTCACCCACATCTTCAATCTCTCCCTCTCCTCCGGCACTTTCCCTTCCCCTCTGAAACATGCACACATCACCCCCATACTTAAAAAGCCCTCCCTGGACCCCAATGACCCGAACAACCTCAGACCCATCTCCCTGCTCCCATTTACATCTAAACTCCTCGAGCGCCTAGTCTACGCCCGCCTATGCTCTCACCTCAACGACAACAACCTCCTCGATCCCCTACAGTCCGGCTTCCGTCCCCTACACTCCACCGAAACTGCCTTACTCAAACTCTCCAACGACCTGCTAACCGCCAAAGCTAATGGCCACTATTCAGTGCTCCTACTCCTTGACCTCTCTGCGGCCTTTGACACAGTCGACCACCCCCTCCTCCTCAAAAAACTACACTCCCTCGGCCTCAGAGATTCTGCTCTCTCCTGGCTCTCATCCTACCTGTCACAACGCTCTTTCAGCGTTACCTATAATGCCACCACCTCCCTCTCACTCCCCCTCTCTGTTGGGGTCCCTCAAGGCTCTGTCCTCGGGCCCCTTCTCTTCTCCATCTACACCTCCTCCCTTGGCCGACTCATACACTCTCACGGCTTCAACTACCACCTCTATGCCGACGACACACAAATCTATCTCTCAACCCCCCACCTCACCCCCTCGGTCTCCGCCCGAATCACACACCTGTTGAGCGACATATCAGACTGGATGTCGCTCCACTTCCTTAAACTGAACCTCTCCAAAACCGAGTTTCTTGTCTTCCCTCCAGCCCGGACACCACCCCCCATTGACTTCTCCATCATGTCCAACAACGCCACCATCAAACCCGCCCCGCAGGCCAGAGTACTTGGTGTCATTTTGGACTCCAACTTATCCTTCCAGCCCCAAGTCCACTCTTTAACAAACTCGTGCAGACTCCACCTCCGCAACATCGCCAAAATCCGCACGTTCCTAACTCCAGAAACCACTAAACAGCTCATCCACTCCCTTATCATATCGCGACTCGACTACTGCAACTCCCTCCTCACTGGCCTGCCTCGCCGCTGGCTATCCCCGCTTCAGTCCATCCTGAATACGGCTGCCAGACTCATTCACCTTTCCAACCGCTCCGTTTCCGCCACCCCCCTCTGCCAATCCCTCCACTGGCTTCCGATTGCGCAACGGATCAAATTCAAAATCCTAACGCTGACGTACAAAGCTGTCCACCATACTGCCCCGAACTACATCACTGACCTAATATCCAAGTACCGCCCAGCACGCACACTCCGCTCCTCACAAGACCTCCTTCTCTCTAGTTCCCTGGTCTCCTCCTCCCATGCCCGCCTCCAGGACTTCTCCAGGGTGTCACCCATCCTCTGGAACTCCCTGCCCCAACCCATCAGATTATCACCTACTCTCCTCTCCTTTAGGCGCACCCTGAAAACCCATCTCTTCAGGGAAGCCTACCCCGCCCCCTGCTAACTTGCCGACCTCCTCCACTCTTCCTACCACTCCATCCCCCACAGCTATCTCCTCCTGTGCCACCATCCCCTCCCTCCTAGATTGTAAGCTTGAAAGAGCAGGGCCCTCGATCCCCTCATGTTTTGCATTGTATTGGTATTGTTCTGTCACATGTTCTGTCCCCCTTTGTAATGTACAGCGCTGAGCGAACTATTGGCGCTTTATAAATACTGTATAATAATAATAATATAATAATGAGTACACCCAGCCAGCATACATCCCACTCCTGACACTGTTGTAGGCTTCCTACCATTCTCATCTAAAAATGGGGCAATTGTTGCTGTTCTTTGCAAAATCAACTTTAATGTGGTAACCCGTTTTTTTTTCCAACTGATTCACAGCTGAAAATGCTGTGAATTTTGTTTAAAAGGATCTATGCTTTGAGCACAACTAATATCCAGAACTTCAGTTGCACATACATTTTGTGCTCTGCATGAATTTAAAAAATTTGGGCCTATAAAATGTGCTTTGAAATATGAGCAGACAATTCCACAAAACATGTTTCTCATTTGTAGTGATGGGATGAACGGCCCCCTGTTTGATTGGCAGTCGAACATTCAAACCTAACATAAGTTCAACTGCAAACTTCGAACCTAATGGGACTTGAACTTGTAAATGCCCATTTTGAAGACATATATGCAAGTTATTGGCCATAAAAGGGGTATGAGGACTTGGGTACTGTCCTTAGGGACATGAATCAGTGAAAGTAAAAATTTTCAAAAAAGTACCATTTTTAAAGGGCCAGTAATTTTTCATTGCTTAAAGTAAAAAAACAATACTTTAAATATCATGTCTGGGGGGGTCCCCTTACACTACTTGCAAAGTCACACATTTGTATAATGTATAGAACCTGCTGCAGCAGGACTGACATTTTTTTAAATTACATTTTAAATAAAAACACAAAAAGCTTAAAAAGTGCATGGGGTTCCACCTAAAGCCATACCCTTTAGACCTGGTCCTTTAAGGGGAACCCCACCTCCCAAAAATGGGGAGAAAAGTGCGTGGGGTTCCCCCTAAAAGCCATACCAGGCCCTTTAGGCCTCTGGCTGGCGATAGCGAGTAGCCGAGTCTCCTCCTCTTCGTCCTTGTACTCAGCCACCTTCCTTCGCTTGACGCTGCTTCCACTTCCGCCGATCCTCGCTGCTCCTCCTCTTGACCTGGGAATGTTCCTTCTCTCTCCGGTGGCAGATGATGCTGAAGCCACTGTTTCTGTGGGATCTGGTCAAGATTTATTCCTCTTTGCCGGCTTCTTTTAGGTGAGTCTCCCGGTTTGATCCCATCATCTTCTACGTCTTGACCTCAGCGATCTTCTTCCTCAGCCATATCCAAGCAGCTCTGAAGCTGTTATGTACCGCCTAGTGGTATCTCTAGTGAACCACAGAACAGGATTCCCAAGGGCGCAGAGTCTAAGCCCCAGTCTGCTTATTCACCAGAGCCCCTGATGATGGGGATGGACTTGGAGCAGAACTGAGACCAGGTCGCGGCCCCTGGGTACGCCCAACTGAGGTAGAGAGGACCATCGGAGGTATGTACAGGAGAAGAGCCTGATGTGAAGAGCCTGGAAGACCCTCGACAGTGGCGACTGGATCCAAGCGGGATGGATGGATGGATGCCAGTATAGAGTATAGCGGAGTCAGACAGGCCAGGTCGATAACAGCAAAGGCAGAACCGTACAAGGCAGTAGGCAGAGAGTAACCCGGTCACGAGCAAAAGGTTCAGCAGCAGGAGGTCAAATAATTCAGGAGCAGGCAAAAGAGTAGTTAGGGACGAGCCAGGGATCAGAGCAGGAGACGGTCAATGGATCAGGGTCAGGCAGGGTTGGCAACCAGTAATCACTCAGGAACTCAGGACACAGGAACAACAGGAAAGACCATACGGCAACTTGAGTATTGCCAAAGCCTGTTTAAATTGTGCGCCCTGTGCACTCATTGCTGCCACTTGATGCATCAACTGCGAGGCTCTTTATGTCCATACATCATACATCAGCATCAGAGGTTGGTCATCAGCTCTGAGGAAGGGGATTCATCCCCGAAACGTGTCAGCCATTTAACCGCACTGACAGTGAGAACACCTTGCCCGCCGTTGTGGCCATTGTCATTTTTCTATGCTTTTTAGATACATGCTTCGTCTGTGAGTATGTTTTTATTATTTCATTCCTACAATAAACCTTGGATAATGCACTAGATGTGTGCGCCACCTGTTTTCTCTCTATCCAGTGGCTGATTACCCCGTCTGAGGAGGGCTACACCCCTGGAACATTTCCTTTGGTTGTCGCTGTCCTGGTACTCTTGGCTTCCCTTTTGGCTGTGCATATCCTGAGGCGCTGGAGAGTACATACGATATCCAGTTCACTCATTGGTGCCAGGCGCGCGTCCGTGAGAGCGAGTGTGCATGTGCATGACGCTGTCATCCAGGTCCTAGCGCCCACACGCTAGTGCACCTAGATGGACCGCACATGCACTGAGCCGCTCACCGCGGAAACTCTAGGAGTCCATGACAGAAGCCATTCGTCCCTTCCGCTGCTTCCCGCCCACTCCAGGACTCAGCGCATCATCGTCTTCATGGTTAGTGAGCTCAGCGAAGTATTATAGCTCAGTAGAGCTCGCTGAGCAGCACTGACCAACTGGCGCAATTCCTCCTCAGGCAGTTCCTTATATAATAAGCCCCTAATTCTAGAACTTTCCGTGGGTTTCGTGGGGTACTTTTCTTCCCGCTCAAACTCCTGCAGTTTCTTAAAGGGACACTAACCTAAAATTTACGTTTCCATGAGGTGATTAATTAAACCTATTAACAACCCTGTAACCAAATAGAAGGAGAGGCGGCCACATGTCCATGTAAGTGGGCACATATTTTGGGCCCCCTTTTAACATTCTATGTAGTTATCTACCTGTGGTACAAACAGACAGTCTAGCTGTGGTGCAAACCTGTATGCTTTTTCCTGCAACAGTGTTCGAATAAAGATAAATAAAGACAATTTTGTTTTGCCTCCTGTGTGCACTCAAATTAATCCACCTCTAGTGTATAAACCAATGGAAAAAAAATAAAACTGTGTGTCTTCATATATATGATAATCTTCCTTCCACTGATTATATGGTGAACCACTTCCACCTTTGGTGTCTTCACAAAGGACCACATAACATATAGTGACTCCCACCACCTTTTCACCTTTATTTAGTGACCTGTAAAATACTAGGTCAAAATTAAATTTCCCATTCTGGGGGTTAATCCTAGGCTCTGTGATGTTTAGGGTTATTCGGTAAAACATCTCCTAGATGTTTAACAGATTTCAGGATAGGCTAATGTTTTTTTAAAACAATTTACAACATTTTTTTTTATAATCCAATACTACAGCTATGTCATATTTATTTTCTTTCTTTATGTTTTTTTCTTTAATTAATTCATTTCCTTGCATGTTTTTTACTTCTTGTACTTGTTCTTGTATGAATCCTTCTTTATATCCTTTGTGTAAACATGTGTTTAGCTCTTTCTCTTGTTCCAAAAAATCTTCTTTGGTACAGTTCCTTTTCAGCCTCATAAATTGTCCTTTCAGAATATTTAGTAGGCATGTGAAGACAGCTGTGTTGTGTAATATAACTGTTTCGGTCTGGTTTTTTTAAAGGAAATTTTGGTTGTTATGACAGATTTCATCTTCATTCAATATCCAAGTTACATTGGTGCTCTTGTTGTTCTAGTTCAGATGTAAGATGGACTCTGCCAAACCTTTTCTCTTTCCCATATCAGTATAATGTCATATATGCATCTCCTGTACAGCCTAATTGTCTTGGTTACCTACAATATATCTTCTCTTCTTCCCATTGGGCCATAAAAAGGTTTGTAACACTAGGTGCAAACTTGGCCCCCATAGCTGTCTGTAATTTGCTTGTAGTAAGTCTGATTGTACCAGAAATAATTGTGTTCTAGTGCATATTCTAGACATTCTATGAGGAACGTTCTCTGGCCTCTATTTAAATTTCCATATCTTTTCACTGCCCATTCAGTTGCTTTCTTCGCATCCTCATGTTTGAGAATTGTATGCAGCTAACCTACATCTGCTGTAGTAAATATAGACTATTTCATGTCCTTACCATTTCTATTCTGTAGAAACTGTAAAAGATGCTTGTGATCCTTCAAATAAGTTTCAGTTTTACTAATGACTGGTTGGAGGAATGTCAATATAATGGCCCATCCTGCTTCCCATTACGTAGGATAAATTCTTGAGGTCTTATTTTGTTTTTATAGTCAAAAATATTAAGTTTTATTCAGTTTTTATATGATGCATTTGGTTTCAACATTACAAGGATCGGGAGGTTACCATGATGATTGTAAACAACTATGTAATATAAACCTCTGTTAGAGTGCCTGGTTCCCTGCCCCTGAGGGAGTCACATGACTGTGATGACACACATAGGGTGGAGCTGGGTGACATAACTTGAGATGTAAGATGCAACCGGAAATGACATGGGAACTGCAGCCCCGCTATTTGTATATGTGTAAAGCTATCTTCTTTTAAACTATTGTAAGTGTAAATCTTTTTAATAAATTAATTTATTATACTTACTACACCATGAGGAGTCTCTTTGTTATATGAGCTGATCCGGAGAACCAGGACACCTGATCTCTTAAAGACCTAAAAGTGGCACTGTAAGGAGGAGAAGGAAAGGAGCAACAACAGCACAGAGCCTGAGATTAACCCCCAGAATGGGGAAATAATTTTGACCTAGTATTTTACAGGTCACTAAATAAAGGTGAACACATTTTTGGAAAGGTGGTGGGAGTCATTTTGTTATGTGATGCTTTGTGAAGACACCAAAGGTGGAACTGGTTCACCATATAATCATGTGGAAGGAAGATTATCATGTATAGAGCCTATTTGATTGATTTTATTTATACAATTAAATTGCTGTAAAAGTTGAAAGAGGGTGACATAACACTATTATTGGTATATTTATCCACAGATTTGGTTTATATTAGATGCACTATAGAGATTATTATTAATATTTATGTGCATTTATTTATATGAAGATACATTGTTTTATTTATTTTCCTTTAGTTTATACACTAGAGGTGGATTAATTTGAGTGCACACAGGAGGCGTACCAAAATTCTCTTTATCTTTATAGGTTTTGTGGGAACACAAATATTTGTATGCGGCCTTCATTTAAGGTTTTTTATTTTCAGAACATTAATTTGAGTAGAGCAGGATAGCCTTTCCATTTATTTGTAGTGTTCAATAAAGACAATGTTTATTCATTTTTTTAGTGATGCTAAATGCCTGCTCAAGCTCTAAGAAAATGTGGCCAGTTCAAAAATGCTTTCTAGCTGTGGGGCATCTTTAGTATAATATTTACTACACTGGTATCCTAAAAAAGACCTTCATTTAATTTTTTTCAGATGATAAGTGTCTGCTCAATCTCTCAGAAACTGAGTCCTGTCCTTACAGGCATTTTACCTGTTGTGAAAACCTGTACTGTCTTTCCCCCAGCCTGGTCCTCCCCACGCTCCTTTAGACACTGGTCCTCAGCCAATCTCCTCCGCACCCACCACTTTTTCACTAGTGCGGCTTCAAATCTTTTCCCTCACTTCACATGCTAAATGCTATCTCAACCTCACAGAAATTCCAGTATGTTCAAAGAGACTTTCTATCTGTGGTGCAAACCTGTATGCTATTTTCATCATTAGTGTTTAAAAATACACTTTTCTATAAATGCTAAATGCCTGTTCAATTGATCATAAATTGCAGCCTGTCCATACAAGCTTAATAACTGTGCTGCAAAAGTGTCACATTTTTTCCATCTTTAGTCCTCCAAAGAAGAGACAAACTTTAGATTTCAATCAGTCAGATGTGCAATTTGATTTCTCTCTCCCATTCCTAAAATTGCAGCCTACATGATCAAGATTTAATAAGTGTCCTTCAAAAATTTTTTTACATGTAATCTGCCTGCTTACTCTCTCTGGAGTGGAATAGCAAAAAGGCTTTTAAGAAGTCTTCTTTAATATTTACAATTATTTAGGTATATGGTCTTAAAAAATGTTCTGATTTGTTTTTCCTAATCCTGGATGGTCTTTCTCTGACATAGAATCTTAGTAAAAAAGAAGGGTATACTATCCAACTGCTCATAAGTTCATTTTGTTGGCTTATTGCTTTAAAAAACACTTTCGAAATTATAATTTAGGAAGAATAAACCTGCTTAGTGTCTCCATCTTGATTTTTGGCCTTAAACACTTACATGGTGTGTTGGGTGTCCAATGAAATTTCTGGCATTGGACTGTGACATAATACATTGATTTATTTTTCATCTAAGTAAAAGATGCCGCATGTCTGTACAATATTTAGGGCTACCGTCTGTAATATCATACCCTAATTGTTTTTCTTGAAAAAAAAAAAGATTCATCTTTATCTCTTATATTGCTGCTCTGGGCCCTAATAAACTGCCTGCATGCTCTCCAGCTACTGTGAGAAAATGTTTCCTTTAGTCTGTGTAACATGATTATTTGTTTGGCATAACAACTGCCTCACCTCTGCAATGTGGGTTTATGGAATGTGATTTATGGAATGTGATTGTTACATAATACATTGTGTTACTGAATAGAAGATTGTAGCATGGTATGCTTTTGTGACTAGCTTTGTTCCTTTTTGGCAATTTATATGACATTAATAGCTTTAGTTTTTTGTTGTTTTTTTTTTTCAAGTGTATACTTTGAACATGTTTGGCTGTATTGCATCTTCTGCTTCCAATACTATATTATTTTTACACAGAATTTATTTTTTGGCAAAAACTACCTACCCAATATATTTGGGGTGGAAAGTAATCATATTGGGTTGCTGCTATATTTAAGCCAAGCAATTAGTAAAGTAAAATTAGTGAAAGTAAAGTCAATTAATACATTTATGTAATGCCAGAATATGATGTTGCTGTTACTGTCTCCAAGACTCAGAATGTTCTGTAATACCACATACAGTTTTTAAGATATCTCCAAGCATGTTATTTGAAAAAAAAATTATAATTTTTATGTTTCACTTTATGCTGCTGAAAAATTGCCTCTCCTATTAAACAATGCTTCTTATTGTTTTTTTTTCCCTTTAGTACATACTATCCAGGTCCGGACCTTGACAGCAGGAGGGAAATGCTGCTTTATACTCTAACCACCTCCCACCCGGACTATTGTAATAATACGGCTGGGTGGGTGCACTGCTATCCTAGGTGGATGTCATATGGGGGTTTATTTACTAAAGCTGGAGAGTCCAAAATCAGACTCCCTTCTGCATAGAAACCAATCAGCTTCTAACCTCAGCTTGTTCAATGAAGCTTTGGCAATGAAACCTGGAAGCTGATTGGTTTCTATGCAGAAGGGAGTCTGATTTTGGACTCTCCAGCTTTAGTAAATAAACCCCATGATGTCCTCACAAGCCTTGTGTGCACTCTAGGGGCTGTGCAGAAATATGATCTGTGGTTTCAAGAAATGAGATAGGCCGTCAGTACATCAGGATTGATCAATTTTAAAATATATATATCATCACTGAACATTACAGCTCTTCAGTCTGCGGTCATAGCGCTCAATCAAGAACTGATTCGATCTATCCCAACTGAGCTCTTGGAATCCGAGTGTATTCATAGGACACTTGTGTAAAAACTCACATCTGGACCCCAAGAAAAACTTTATAGTCAAATTTCTCTACTTTTGCATTAAATAATCTATTTTACAAGTAGCAAGGTACAAACCTACTTTATCTTTTCAAGGATTTGAATAGCAAGTGTTTTCCTTGCTTCCTTGGCTTCCTTCAGCATAGCTAAATGATATATGATGTAACCTGTCCTGCAGATATTACAGCTACATGAAATTGCCTATAGGTGAGGTTTCCCTTTCTGACTTGTCTTCACTTACCAGAGTTGTCCCTATGTGGGCTCTATACTTCCAGAGGTACAGCAGTATATTGATAAATTATACTTGTTGCAGTTTTCCACCAGATCATCACCATGAGGAACTAGCAATAGACATGGCTCCCCAAGGGCACCAGAGTATCTGGCTACTTTGCAAGCCTCTCATATGGCTGCAACTCCATCAGAGGTTTTTCCTGATCAAAAGCTTGGCTCATAACTTAGCACGATTGGCTGACAGCTAACAAGGGATGTTCCACCACTCTCCAGTTTGGAGCCGAAAAGTTCCTTATCTGGCTTTGAGCACTTGAGACCCCTCACTGCCCACTGCTGAAACGCAGACGACTTTTTTGTTTATTTTCAATCATTTTGTTTTGAATAATTTCCTCGGGTTCTGGTCCTCCCTGTTTTACTGACACAATTCTTGCAGGTGGAAAGCCACACGCATTTACAACACACTGGAACACTCCTGAAGTTTCTCAGGAGTCCCTGGGTGTGCTCCTTTCATGGATTTAAGCTTTATTAAATTCTAGTTCTGTTATACATTCTTACTACTGGACACTGCTGTTGCCAGTTGGGCCTATGCTCTCATTCCCAGCTGATGGCACACCTAGACAATGTCCCTGACCTAGGGCAATACAGTTTGTCATCTTAAGTTCTAGTTTAGATGTTTTTTTCTGTTGTCATGTTGTATTGCTCTTGCACCTCGCTATAGTGCTGGAGCACTTGCACAGTCTGTCTAGTACCGCTAGTCTTCCCCTCTATCTTTTTTTGCAGTCTGACCTCTATTCTATTGTTGCCAGTTTTCAAAGAGTATGATCTAGTCTTGGATCTTCATGCAAGATTAGTTGTAGTTTTCTTTCCTGACAGTGTAGATCATCCATAAGAAATGTTTTCCCTATAAATCAACAACTAAATAGCGTGTTGTTTTAACTTTTTGCTGTCAATTCCTGTATATCCTTATTCTTGACCTTTGTTTTACTATGACCAGGACTGTTTTGATTGATGACATAGACCACTGCTCCTTGAGCCCTGGTCTATTACTGTCCCTGAAGGTCCACTTGTACACCGTCGCCAACATTTTTCATTGTAAACAGTCACCTTAAAAGTTTATAACTGTTGACTTATATGCTGGGTATACGGAGCTGTATGTGCCTTTTGTCCCTGCTACAAGATACCTGCACCACCCACCTCCCATTGCCAACCCTCCTTGCTCTATTCATGGTGTATTGTCATGTCTATGTGTTTCTTTGGTCACTGGGCATCTGAGGAGGGCACCTATTGTTGGTGCAGATGCATCATAAGGTTTTGCGTCTCCTGTTTTTCAAACATTATTTCTAGTCTATTTCTAGTGAGGTAGTTCCTTGCTGATCTAATATTGTTTTTCATAAACCTCATCTCACAAATACCCTAGTACCTGGTATCCCCAAATATTCCAAGCCAAAGCCCAAACAAAAAAGAGGGGCAGTTTAATTGGTTTTTATAAGTTCTCTCAATTTACCTGCTTAAAAGCAATCAAAGATCCAGCAGGTCGCTATGTCCTTCTAATGGGGCAACTCTATGACAAGGAGATAACTAGTGTGACAAATTGTGCTCCAAATGCCTGTAAATTTTTAGACACTTGCTGCTGTTATCCTCTGCAGAGACTCAAACTTGGCCCCCTTCCCCCTCTTAGATGAGTTGGACTTTCCCTTAACACTCCCTAGGCAGTCAATTCCATTACACACTGTTCTCATTCAATATGCTCTAATTGACTTTTTGAGAAAATTCCACCCAACTACTAGAGCTTACACCTTTTACTCACACCCACACAACTAATTTTCTCACATTGATCATCTTCCTGTTACATGCCATGCTTGGCTCAGTGGTGGAGGCACGTATACAACCCATCCCATTGTTTGACGCTTCTGCGGCTCTCTTTATTACTAGCAGCCTATGCAGACCCGGCATTCAGGGAATTAATCCCTTTTCTCTGATACTCCTTGACAAACCTTCATTTGCTCCCATATTCTAGAATACATTCCATGTCTAATACGGCAAAAATAAAAAATGCTCAACTTTAAGAGAGTTAATATTCCAAAGTTTGAGAACTGCTCCCCAAAACTTAGACTGGGAGGGAATATTGGCATTCATGAACACAACACAGATATGGGAGTTTTCAAAAATACTGTATGTGAACACACTGCAAAATATATTCCTATGGGCAACAAGTTTAAAAGGCTAAAAATCAAACCTATGTGGCTTATGGCCAAAATTAAAAAAGCTATAAATAATAAGAAAAGAGCTTTTATTAAATATAAAAATGAAGGAACGCTATCATAGTTTACATATTACAAAGAATATAACAGAATATGCAATAATGAAATAAAGGCCACATCAATGCCAGCATATGGGGAAATTTGATCTGAAATGGTCTGGTTTGACAGGAAGGTTTATGCTCCACAATATGATTATATGATTATACAGTATTGCATATCATATTGTTTCCTTGGCTGAATCTGTGCTCTAGTCTCATCTCTTTCTATCCATTTCTTCCTTTATTCCTTTGCTTTTCCCTCCTTGCTTCTTTTGTTTTATCCATATCTATAATAAGCACTATATATGCACTATATGCCTTAAGGGTCACTTAGTCTGCTGGTAACTTGTATGGCAAACATTGACCTATTCTAATATATATGCATTTGTAGGCCAATGGGCCATTATATAATTGTTTTTCCAGATCTAAGAGCGCATTAGCGCCATGGTGCTAAGAAAAATTTAAGCATATTTTCTACCCTGAACTATCTATGCTATTGTAATCGTTTTAGGAAAAATTCAATAAAAAATATTTGAAAAGAAATAAAGGCCACAAAAATTGAAAACGAATGACAGATTGCAAACGATAAAAAAATTCTTAAAATATATTAATAGTTAAAAGATCAGGTCCGAGCATGTAGGCCTTTTACAAAATAATCTAAAGTGGGTTACTGGGGACAAAGAGAAGACAAATTTATTAAATACCTTCTTCAACTCTGTGTATACAAAGGAGCATGGGGGAGCTCTTGTACATAATGGGCATATTATTGGCACAGCTCCAGATGATCCACATTGGCTCACAATTGATATGATCCAGAAATATTTAGACTAGATTTTAAAGATGCTGGACTGGATGGCATACACCCATGGGTCCTTAAAGAATTGAGCTCTGTCATTTCAAAGCCATTGTTTCTCATTTTTAGGGACTCTTTAACGACTGGCATAGTACTAGTGGATTGGTATAAGGCGAATGTGGTGCCTATATTTAATAAGGGTTCAAAATCTTTACCAAGTAATTATAGGCCTGTTAGTTTAACATCTATAGTTGGGAGAGTTTAATAAAAGACCACATAGATGAGTTCTTGCTGTAAAAAAATATTTTAAGCAACAGACTGGATTCATGAAAGACAGCAGTTGTCAAACAAATCTGATTTCTTTTCATGAGGAGGTGAGGAAAACCTTAGACCAGGGGTGGCTAACCTGTGGCTCTCCAGCTGTTGTGGAACTACATTTCCCATGAGGCATTGCAAAGATGGGAAGTTACTGACTTGCAGAGGCATGATGGAACTTGTAGTCCTGCAGCAGCTGGAGAGCCGCAGGTTGGCCACCCCTGCCTTAGACAGAGGGGTGGCTGTGGATGTAGCTTACTTGGATTTTGCTAAAGCTTTGACACAGTTCCCCACACACAGCTAATGTGTAAGGTATATTCTAAAGGCTTGGAAAAAACAGTGTGTAAATGGATAGAAAACTGGCTAAAAGATCGTATTCAGAGTGTAGTGGTTCATGATTCATATTCTGAATGGTCTAGGGTGGTTAGTGGTCTACCCCAAGGTTCAGTGTTGGGACCCTTACTTTTTAATGTATTTATAAATGATATAAGGTCTAGGATTAAAAATACCATTTCAGTCTTTGAAGATGACACCAAGCTGTGCAGTGGAATAACGTCCTTTCAGGATGTTTACAACTTACAAGCCGACCTCAATGCACTGTTTCATTGTTCAACTATGTGGCAAATGAGGTTTAATGTTGATAAATGTAAAGTTATGCACTTGGGGGTTAAGAATATGCATGCATCATACATACTAGGGGGAGTACAACTAGGGGAATCAATGGCAAAGGATCTGGGAGATCTGGTAGATCATAAGCTTAATAATGGCATGCAATGCCAAGCTGTGGTTTCTAAAGTGAGTAAAATCTTCTCTTGTATTAAAAGAGGTATAGACTTCAGAGAGAGAAATAAAATTTTACCCCTGTACAAATCATTAGTAAGACCTCACCTGAAATATGCAGTTCAGTTTTGGGCACCAATTCACAAAAATAACATTGGAGTACTGGAGAAAGTACAGAGAAGGGCAACCAAACTGTTAAGAGACATGGATGAGTGCAGCTATTAGGAAAGATTAGAGGAACTGAATGTATTCTCTCTTGATAAGAGGAGGTTAAGAGGGGATATGATCAACCTATATAAATACATCAGTGGTTCATATAGTGAACTCGGTATAGAGTTATTCACCTTGAGGTCATCACAGAGGACAAGGGGGGCACTCTTTACATCTGGCGGACAAGAAATTTAATCTCCAAATACGGAAAGATTTCTTCACAGTAAGAGCTGTGAAAATGTGGAATAGACTCCCTCAAGAGTTGGTTTTGGCCAGCTCAGTGGATTGCTTCAAAAAAGGCCTGGATTCTTTCTTGGATACACAGAATATAACTGGTTACTAACATTTATAGGTAAAGTTGATCCAGGGAATATCCAATTGCCTCTCGGGGGATCAGGAAGGACTTTTTTCCCCTGCAGGAGAAAATTGGATCATGCTTTGCTGTTTTTTTTTTTTGCCTTCCTCTGGATGAACTGTGGGTATAGGATTATAATTATTTTTTTCCTATGGTTGAACTGGATGGACTTTTGTCTTTTTTCAGCCAGACTAACTATGTCTCAGCCCTCAATTTGTGGAAGGCTTACAAAGCTGTCATAAGGGGTCACTGTAAACAGTTGGCTTCCTCCTTCAAAAAATAATGTGAAGCTCTACTTTTCCTCTTGGAGCTTGATTACCTTGATAAAGACTGTCTTTCAAACTGACCCTTCTAGAAAAAGGAGTTGAGGTGAAATGCAACCTGAACCTACTTCTTGTAGACCAGGTGGAAAAAAATGATTTGGCGCACAAAACACACCTCTTATCTCAAAGCTAATAAACAGGATTCCTTGCTGGCATCATTGACGTGTAAGCCCTACCACCTCGTCTCAGGAAACATAGGTACAAGAACAGCCAACCCAAAATTAAGTGGATCTCTATCTATAAATACTGTTACTGCAACATCAGCAAATGACTACTTCTCTAATATAACACTTCCTTGCACGCCAGCAGCTCTGAAAAGGACTTTCCTATTTCAGATGAAGAGGTTACACTTGCTGTCAAATCACTGAAATTTCACAGAAGACCAGGAGCATATTGCTTTTTAGCCTCCTATTACACGTTTCTCAGACATTTTGGTGCCTCTCTTGTGACACACCTTTAACAATATTCACAACTAACATTCTTTCCATAGAGAATCTTTCCTGGCTGCCATCTCCATGGTACACAAACCTAACTCAGCTGATACAAATTAGTCTAATTTCTGACCAATCTCTCTCCTGAATGTCAAAATTAAACTTCTCATCAAAATCCTAACCACCAGGTTGAATCAGGGCATGTGAGGCCTGATCCATCATATCCATCAAAATCAAGTTGGCTTTATGCCTACCTAAAAAGCTAGCGATAATATACGCAAATTTGGTCTCCTAGTTGAGGTCTCCAAGAGACAAAAAATAGCAATCATGCTTTTCTAACTTGACATATGGAAAGCCTTTGATACTGTACCTTGGCCCTACCTATTTTATATTCTGGAGAAGTGGGGCTTCAGCCCTGAATTTCTTCTTTGGATTTTGTCACCTATACAACTTCCTTTGGCATATGTGAAGTATGCAGGCTTTAAATCTTTATATAGTGCAATCTCAACCACAGAATTTCCAAACATGTAATATTTCAGATTAGACCAAAGGGGTAGCTGGGTGTCCCAGATTTCTTGGGATATTACCATGCTGCACAGATCGCTCAACCTACTAAATACCATGCTAGTCAGGAAACTCTGCTTTGGGTTGAGTTGGAAGCTACTGATTACACTCCCCTATCCATCCACAACCTGCTGTAGCTGTAACCTTGAGATAGGAAAGTACTCCTGAACCCTGTCACACAGCATTTCTTGGGATAGTCTCAAGTACTCAGGAGGCTTCCTCCCCCACATATACCTCAACTATCCATAATTCACAACCCTTCTTTCCCTCCAAGTTCTGAGTTTTCTGAGACCTTTAAATATTGAATTGGTTTCAAGGGAACCTAATTCCGCTCCCTGTTGATTCCAAGGTGACTCAAATTCTTTTGCCGACCTCCAAAAATCATGCTATTCGCCTCCCTCCAAGCTATTTTAATATTTAAGTCAAGCATTATGTTCTGTCAACCCTGTACCTCAAAGGGGGCACTCTAACACTCAAACCTTTTAAATCTAAATGCAAAAATGACTCACACTCAGGGAGACTGGTTTCCCTACTATACAACACTTTAACCTCCAAACAAACACCAACACCTTTAAATTATGTCCACAAATGGGAACAGGATATACAGATATCTATGAACCATGAACATTGGGACCAGATCTGGGCTACCAAAAAATGTTGCTCTCCTAATGCATCTAAAAAAGTTTGGTGCATATTAACCCTCATTCTCCTGCACGCTATTTCTATGGTTGCCTGAATAGTGGCTCCTTTGTTCATAACTGGTGGACCTGGCCAGTGGCTCCAAGTTTTTGGCATCAAGTGTATTGCATTTTGCACACCCCTTTCCGGACAGCACTCACACAGAATCCATATGAAGCTCTCCTCAAATGAAAACCCAAGGGGTTGTTGAAATTAAAATTTATTCTTATAACTCATGTCCTTACCACCATGAAGCAAGCAATAACGAAGGCCTGGCTATCTAAACATAGCTCTGTAACTGAGGTTAATCCACTGGACTATGTTTAATGAGAAACTGACAGCTCGGCGCTGCCTCTTAGAACAGTAATGACTTCTTTCCTAGCCATAGCTTCTTCCTTAGAATATTTTAAGCCCCTCCAACCAACTCTCTCCTAGTCCCTCATCCCTACCTTTTCCCCTCCCCCTCATCTCTTTTCTCTTCTTGCATGCTCCTACCCACTACTCTTTCATTTTATGAATTTAAAGTCTTATGTCCAATTTGACTGGAGAATTACTACTTTTGTTGACAGTCCTAATACGACATACACCAGCTGAATTTGTATTGGAATATACATTGTTTTATTTGTTCACACATGACTTTTCATGTGTGTAAACATCAGATCTACAGCTGGCTTTATGGCGAAACATTTCATGTACTCCATTGTGCGTATCAACTTTTCTCATCTTCAATTTAAAAATATTGAACAAGAAAAAATAAAAAAATTGTTACCACATTGTTCTTTTCCATTTTAAAATTTTTTTGACTTTTATATAGATTATATCACATTGTTTGTATCAGTCTTTTGACCCTACTTGAGTACACTGCCATGATTCAGAGTTATTTTGCATACATGCTGTTAAACAAGTATGGCCTAAAAGTCATTTTGTAAATAGAAACCACACGGTGTCTTTTCCTAACTCCTAAATTTGTTGCCAAAAATTCTTTGCATTTTAGCAGTTAATTTATAATTTTTTTTCTCATTTTGCCACAGAAGGAAAAACATGTTTTATTTTTTAAATAAAGATGGAGCCTGCTGCTCTCACTTCCTTTGCGATTGCCTCATATGGAGGCTATATCTAGCAATACAGATCATTGTAATTTGCCAGCAGGGCTGATGGGAGTGCAGGAGTCATTCTCCCATCCACCTTGAGTGTGTAGGTGGGGGAATCAGCACTTTTTTTCATTCAACTCGCTGGTTGAACAATTATAAAATTTATAATATATGGCCTGCCATACAGTATAGCAGCCTGTGGTGCTAATCTGTTAACATGTGCCTCCTTTATTCATTCTTGGAAAATAAAAGAAAATAGTTTTTTTTCTAGGTGCAATCTACTTGCATTTCTACTAGGAGAAAGCAGCCTGCCTTAAAAGGATTACGAGTTTAGCAGCAAATCTGTCAATTTGTTTTAATTCAGTCTGTGAAAAAACCAAGCCAATGTTTTGCTTGTGAACTACCTACTCTTTCCCTCAGAAATTGTGGCATAGTCCAATGAAAGCTTGGAAAGTGTGGTGCAATCCTGTTAAATGTAATGTTTATGTTTTCAATTATATGAGGGTCAGTCAAGTCAAACCAGAACCTTTTGAGTTTACATAATAAAAGAACAAATTTATTTTTCAACATACTCTCCTGCTACATTTATGCACTTATCCCAGCAGTTAACTAATGCCTGGAAAGTTTCGGCATAGAAAGATTTGTCAGTATGCCTGAACCATCCTAGGACAGCCTGCTTAACCTTGCCATCAGTGCTGAAAAGCTGACCACAGAAAGATTCATCTCATTTTCACAACAGGTGATTGATTATCCAGAAGCAGCTATTCCATACACTGAATGTTCATAGCAATGTCTGCTGTGGGCTGGGAACCACCATCATCACTGAGACATGTATGGCCATCTTTGAAATGTTTACACCATTCAAATGTCTTACCGCAGCTGAGCATCTCATCACCCTACTGTGCTTGAAGTCTTCTGTAGATATCCACGGGTTTTACACCTTTGTTCACAAGAAACCTCATCACCACACACTGTTCCATGCATGCAACTCTGTTGTCTGTCATCTTGATTAACGGTCTCTGTACTGACCCGCAACATGTGCACTGCCTGTCGGTAATAGGAAACACTTACCACTTACTACTGCGTGTAGTATCCCCACGTTAGCATCCCTTTTCATATCTGTAAAATTAAAAGTCCCAGTTTGACTTGATTGCCCCTTGTACATATAGACAACATATTTTTGTTCCAAATGCAGTATTCACATTAAATCACTCAGAAATTGCATCTGTCATGAAAATATGGTATAGAAAAATATGGAAAAACATTGGTATCTGTGACAAAAATATGTAATCTTTTTCAGTCTTCAGAACAAGACACTATTTTTTTTATTCCACATGCAATGTCCTTGCTCTCCCTTAGGCTTCAAAGGTTTTAAATTTGAAACAAATAGACAGTATTATTTTTGTTCCTGATGCAGAATGCCTTCTTAACACTTAAGAAATTGCAGCTTATCCAGAAGTTAATTGAGACACTAGTATTTTTTTTTGCAGATGCAATATGAAATATGTCAGCTCAGTCATTCTGAAATTGCAATCTGTCCATATATATAAAAATAGTTTCCAGATGCAATTTGCTTGCTCTCACCCTCAGAAATTGCAACCTATCTGAGATAGGAGTAAAAGAGTGCTGCAAATATATGATTTTTTAACTGAAACAAATAGTAATATATTTTTTCCAAGTGCAATATGCCTCCTTAATACCTAAGCTATTGCAGCCTGTACAAAAAGACTTCATAGCTGTGGTGTTAAACTGCAAAGTGTTTCTCTCTTCAGTCTCCTAATCAAGACACCCATTTATTTCCAGATGCCATATGCCCACTGAGAAATATTATCACCCTCTAAATCAAGACATGTTTTTTTATTTTCAGATGTAATATGATTGATCAAATGCTCTGAAATTGATGCCTCTGCATATAGGCCTAATATCTGTGATAAAAATCTGTAATATTTTTTACATGCTCAGTCTGCTAAATTATGCATTTGTTTTTTATTTTTAGAAGCAATGTGCCCTCAAAAACTGCAGCCTGTCCAAGAAAGGCTTACAGGCATGCTGTAAATCTGTAAATTTTTTGGTCTTCAATCCCATGAAATAAATGTTATTTTTTTTATTTTTTGGACATGAAATCTGTCTGCTCTCTCTGAGAAAGCAGACCAACAAACAAGGCTTCAAAACTGTGCTGTGAATATATACTAATACTATTTACCAAAATGTGCCACGTTTCACTTAAAAGTTTTCACTTTTTAATTGTAAATATATACTAGTTTTCAGTATTCAGTCTAAAGAATATACACTGACATATCTCCCTCTGACATATCATATTGGCTAACAAAAAGTACATACTAAACAGTTCTGTTTTCCTTACTTGTGGCTCTGGAAAATGAATTACATACAACATCTGCTTTCTCTTTTAGTGTGGTCTAATAAAAACACTCGCATGGTGTGTAGCATGTCCGAGAAATATTTCTGGCTCTTGACTGTGACATAATAAAAAGAGGTTTTTTTCCAGAATGCCTCATCTCTTCTTTTAACATAATGGCCATGTTTTATGAAATTACATACACATTTAAGGCTTTCACTAGGCATGTAATTTGACTAAGTAAATAATTTTCAATGTTGCCCTTTTAAGCCTCTTGGGTCATCTCACTACTGAATTTTATATATTTTTTTTCATTGGTACTTCTCCCAGATCACTGCCCAACTTCATGCCCTTTGTTTGGCAATCCCTTTCTAATTATCCCAGAAAATGGTCTTTACTGATATCTGAGATTTGGCTCATGTTGACTTCAATAGCTCATCACTATAGGTGGTGGATAGTTCCATCTTCTTGAAGTGCCATCTGCCCAAATACCCTATACTGCAAGCCTTGAAGGCTTCTAACCTCACATCACTGTCTGAACTATTCCCTATAAACTCTTGTCATCCTGGCAGGTGGCTATTTGCAGCATATCATCTGTACCCTGTATAATATGTTATTAACCAATGCCTTCATGATATGGTATGGTACACCATGGATAGGCACAGGAATTGGGACATCCTATTCAGATACAGGCTGGAAGAAAATCTTCCTCCTGAGTTTTCAAATAAGCTTAGCTAGCCATGTGCAAAAGAATAATAAGAATTATATTGACTAGGTGGTACTGATGTCTCACTACACTCTATTACATTTTCCCTTTCATACCTAACCCGTCATGGAAATGTGGGGAAGAGGAGGGTACCATGTTTTCACATCTAGTCAATGCTGCCATATTAAATCCTTCTAGAAAGCTATTTTTTATCTTAATGCATGTATCACAAATTTGTAATTCACAGAAAACCCAGAAGTATCCCTTCTCTCTACTCATAGAATCCATCATTCTGCAAGTAGAGCACTGATCCCTAGTCACTGAAGGTCCACATCTGTGCCCAGTATAGGAGAATGACCTGCTGAAATAAACCCTAATGAACCTTAATACGAGAATGGAAAAATTAATTGCTAATCTTTAGGACCAGTAGATGAGTTTCACTGAAACAAGGAGCACCTGGATTGAATCTCCAATATTACTGTCTGAACACCAGTGTAAATTAACATTGGGTACACATTTTCAGACTTGCACAGGCTGAACCCCTCTTCCCACCCACTATCTGTACATCACACCCTCTGTCCACGTGTAGTGTGAGAGTACTGATCCCTCTGTGGACACTATACATCACAACAGTTTAGTTCACATTGAATTCATGATACATATCAATAAACTTTATATTTACATGTATTTTATATGCAATATGAGTCTCATAGAATGAGCTGTAAACCCTTAAAGGACAGACTCCCACCCATGTATATTTTCTTTTTATCTGTATTGAACACTATATACTTTGTATTGAGTCACTTTATACTTCAAGGGCTATGTTAGTATTGTACATTTTAAGAAGTTTTTTTTGTAAAACAAGTTATGAATTGTGCATGCAAGTATATACACTATTCTGAATTGATTCCTTTTTTGTTTTACTTCTTACTTTTCTTGCCATTATCCACTTTTTGAATGTACAGTGCATTGCATTGTGTGCATTGTTTGTTATTGAGTTATAAAGAAATGGGAATGCGCTTGGTAATTTCTGTAGGCCAGGAACAACTTTACTAAAGCTATAATTTTCAAGCCAAACCATGATTAAAATGTGGGTAGACAGATTAGCAGCTAAATGCACAGTTGAAATACATGTTTAATATACAGACAACCCTTGGTTTACCCACATCTACCATACAGCAAAGCCAGAAAGATGACACATGTAATTCTTGATTATGCAATTAATCTTCCGGGTTCAGTAATTCACCTTCCTCTGCTCTCTTTAAGCCCCCAGCCCATTCATTGGATGATGAATTAGTATCATTTCTGTCCAAATGACACAGAAAACAGTAATGCTAAAGCAGAAAATGGTAGTGTGATCATAATGAGTAGCTTACATGTCTGTATCGCAAAAATGACTGAGCAAAAGTTACAAATACTTTGGTATGAAATATAGTAGACATACAAGGCCAGATAAACTAAGATTGGAGGTTGTTGAAGAATGCAAATTGTCACATTTGACATGTTTTATTGGGGCATCATATGTGTTAACAGTCTTGCGCCATCATCCTCTTAGAGCATTACTGCACACCTCTATTGCACTAAATATTGACCTCTATTGTGCAAAAAGTCACATTTGTGATTTTTTTTACAATTACTGCACTAGTTGTTTCTTTCATTTTAAACTCTTCACATTGAACTATCAAAATGTAGTAGGTTTCCATGAACCAAATATTTCAAGCAACTGGCAATGTTTTTTTCTAGTCCACAGTATCTGCATGTCAGCAATTTATTTAGCTGTTTATCTGGAGTTCTGTTTTAACCACCTCACTAGCAGCATATTTCTTCATTTCCAAAATATTGTGGCAAACAATTAGATCACTTTGAGGTGTCTACTTGCCAGAAAGAGGTAATTTTGGGGGTGTTTGCATTGCCCTGGCATTTTTATTTTAACAGAAAACAAGGGAAACTTGTAAAACATAAAAACCAATGGTTAGTAAATACCTCCAAAAGAAGGCCCTATCTGTCTCAAAAAGTATACACAATTAATTTGGGTACAATTTTGCATGTCTAAATAATTGTCAGTCACATTATCATTGACCTGGTAATAAAGAGCTAATACTTGAGCTAGTACTCAAGTGGTTAAACATGGGAACAAAAAGAGCTTAATTTTGAATACACTGGCTTAGTTGGAAACCCTGACCTGTATTCTTTTATAGCAAGGGGAGAAACCAGAGGACAAATATTTCACTTCAGGTATTTTCCACATAGGTAGAAAACATTTTTTTTAGTATTGCAGGTTCCCTTTAAAATGTTCTAAAGCCATTTAATTGTAATTTTAAATTCAATAGTCAACTTTATTAAACTGTCAAATAATTAAATATGTTCTTTATTATTCTGTACATCCCTTATTTTTTTGTATCTCTGGTCAGAAGTTTCATAGATGGTAACAAACTGTACTGTGTAGACTTAAATGTATTTTTACGCTTTTACTTTTCCAGATACGACACTGCATGAAAGAGTAAAATGTTACCTGTGTACTGTAGGATTGTGTTAAAAGAAAAAAAAAGCTGCAAAAGTTCACTGGTTAATACATTTTCTGAAAACAACTTTGAATTACAGGGCTCCGAAATTAAATATATATACTTTGTCTAATCAATGGTTGTGTGATGTGTGCTGGCGTTTCTAGCAAAAATGTATTTGGCTATTTCTACACGGCTACAAGTCTAGTTAAGATGACAAAAGTGCCCTGAAATGTCATTAAGGGAAAACATAAGTCTTATAGATTAAAGTGGAAGTAAAGTCTATGTTTTTATGTTTTACCTATGTTTTACCTGTTGGTACTGTAAATATCTCCCAAATGTGCACCGTTTAGGAGATATTTACTTTAGCAGCGCCGGAGATGTCACCAGCGTATGTGCACTGCACTTGAAAGGACGGTGTGCCGTCCATTGCGGGAGCCCTGCCACAGTCGAGATTCCTGAGATGTGCACGGGAGTGATGTCACAGCGGCTTGGCTAGTCAAACAGTCGCAGCCAGTGAACTCGGAAGGAAGACTAGGTGAAGATGAAAGCCTCAAGGAGCTATGACAGTGCTTTGCTGGAGGGCTTTGTTTTCAGGTAAGTCTTTCATAACGTGCCAGTTTGCATTGCATACTAGCACATTATGTTCTTCACTTGCAGGTTTGCTACCACTTTACGTGAAATCACAAACGACGAGTCTTGTAAAGATTGTAGGAATATACAGTAAACCGTGAACTTTTCTCATTTGCTCCCTTTTGTTTTGTTAAATATACAATTGAAAATGTTTTGTTTGATTCCAAAAGTGCAAAAAAATACCTGCTGACAATGTCAGAAACTTAGTGAGTTTGAAACTTCCCGAGATTTGTATCAGCTAAAAAAAGTTCCAAAGCATTTTGTCTCCTTGATAATTACTGATACTAAACAGGAATATGCATACACATTACAGAATCAAATGCTATGTGTTTTCTGAATTCTAATAAAGATCACTGTTACTAGGTATTAAAGAAAAAAACACTTGAATTTGACATTATTTTCCCCAAGTATTGACTTGGCCAATGTAGAAAAGCAATATAAATCATTTTAATATGCATATATATATTACATTGTATAACTCTCAAAATATTTGTTGTTGTTTTATAGAAATAGCAATCACTGCTAGACAATTTGTATACAAATACAATGAGGTTATTCATACTGTATTTGCAGTACTGGCTCACATGTGATCTTGAATAATGTTTTTCCATCCTTATCACACTGATTGTCATAAATAGTCATTGTGCTTTCGCATAATGCCCACTCTTGATCTAACAGCAGTTCAAATACAAACCCTGGACAGTAAAGTTAAGCATGCTGGAGGACACAGGCAACTATACAACCATGCAAGAAATATAGGTTGAAAAATATACAGTAACATCAACATGCTCTATGTATATAACACTTTTCCTGGGAAGCCAGGATATAATTGTACAGTTCTTGTGATTTCTTTTGAAAAAATTTTCTTCAGGTTTGAAAAAGAGCCAAGTGCAAAAATAGAGAAAGGCACATTGTGCCCCATTTTGCTGTTTTCAATAAATTTTACAGCATGCATTCTGGTCTTTCTCAAGAAGCAGGACTCTAGATTTTCATATGCTTTAAAGAACAGTCCACAGTTTATTGTTTCAATGTTCTTCGTAACCACTGAAAGAGTTCTTCCCTGTACAGTCGCTGCCATCGTACATTAGCATCTACAGTTTCCAACGCCCTAGACAAAGGAGCTACAGCTGATCCTACTTTATGGAGTTGTATAAAGTTTTTTAGCTGAAAAACAAGATAAAAATAATGACTATTAATTACAACTGCATTCATTGTAGATAGCATACAAAACCATTCCAACAATCTGACATTTTTATGTTAAAATGTACATAAAGCCAACATATTTTTAATGGTCACCAGAGATACAAACAGGAATACAAAACTGACAATGGGTTCTAATCCCTCACCACAAAAAAGAAGTGGTTTTTCATTGATATATGTTAATTTATAATTATTTTTATTTATTTTTTCATTCACTTTACTTAAATACATATTTTGGGATGCACAAACGGAATTTAAATGCAAGTGTGTATGGTTTTATACTTTGGTCCTATTGCCCTTTTGGTATTGATTTTTAGATATGTGCAGTAATCCAGCCTGAAATCGTTTCTGCATTCTTTCCTCAGTGCAGCAGTTTCCTGTAATAAGGACTGGTTAAAGTTAATATCTCTCCTTGAGGAGAGTAATTGGTCTTCCAGCTGCCTCCTGTAGTTTCCACAAAGCTAAATGCGGTGGTTTGACTCTGCAGGCATGTATGGAAAGCATGGAATCACTGGTCAGTCATGTCCATATACAGTATGCCCAACATTTTTTTTTTCCTCTTCTAAAAATATTTTATTTACAATTTTTGGTAATACAATAAGAACTCATATTCATTTGTAATGCACTTGAATGAAATAAACATTGAACAGAACAACAATACAATTCAGAACAGTTATGTCAAAGGAAAAATACAATAAGGAATAGATAAAAAAGGAGGTTGAATAAAGGAGGGAGGATACAGTAACAAAATAGGGGCAACCAGAGCATGCAGGAGCTCCACATTCATCATCACAGTAAGCTATAAGGGTAGAATCCTGAGACACCAAGTTATGAATGTCTGTATAACAAACAAAATAATGTTGCGCTGTACCTTTAAAACATAATTTTCAAGATTTTCAACTTGTGCAAAAAAGTGAATCCATTGAATCATATACAATCACCAAAGTGCATATAAACAATCATAAATTACACAAGTCCTTTTATTCCACCCAAAATGTGATCAGGTAACAGTCAAATTCTTTCATGTAGTTTTCCTCCACTGAAGCAAATGCCAAGAGCTTACCAGAAGGATAGTCCCCCCCCCCCACCCTATAAGAGATCTAGTGCGCTTAACAGAAAAACAGGAAGCCGTAGGATTGATAATATATAATTACCCGGAAACCACCAGGGTAGCCTTCAGGATATGAGTGTGACTGTCCGCTCTGCAAAGCATCGCACAACCGTCAGGCATAAAATAAACACAGAAGCTCCATAGTGTAAAGCTGCTAAGTCACTTAATGAACATAAAAGAAAAACACACACATTTCAAATGTAAAAATAGAAACAAATCAGCCAGAATCTGGGCACCACTACTCCTAGTTAGCACGATGATGTAAGCACAAGGCTCTGATCTGACGTGCTTCATCATAGAAGATTGTCCCAACGGGGCCAGTTGACAGTGCTGTCTTTAGTACAGTTGCCGCTCCAATGCCAAATTAAAAAACATTGAAAATTATCCAGTTTCCAGTAATTACTGCCTATATTAAAAAAATAGCTAAAAAGGATAGTTAATAAAAAAAATTAAATTACTGATTATGGTCAAACCCAATCCATCTTTAATAGCCAGTACCATACTAGCAATATCTAGTAGAAAAAATTGAAATTCACATCTCAATGCCCATCCAAAAACAATCATCAAGGGAGTGGAATTTTTCTAAATACTAAAGACACTAAAATCCATAAAAACCTTAGACAAAAATTAACTTGTTAAAGCCAAAGTTCATATTTTAACTATAGTTAAAAAACAATTCAATTTGAGAGGGGTATATGAATTAAGTGCAAAAATTAATTGAGTTTGTGAAATGTCCCTTATCATACTGCTTCCATACAAATGTGATACAAACCTATATATACCAATTATATTTAAGCTTAAGGAGTCCTTGGCATGATGAGTGGAATGAGACTGTTTCCGCAAAGGCACCTCCTAACATTAGTCACATGCTCTTTAGACCTCACCTGTAGAGCCTCAATGTTCCTGGCAACATATTACAGGCCATACGGGCACTGCAGGAGGTAACCCACATGAGTGGTAGAGCAGATACTAAATTGTGTAATGTTATATACAATTTTTGTTATTCGAGAAGAGAAGAGCTTGGTCCTCACTATATTACAGCCCCCCCAATACATACTAAATATTTTTTACACAGGAAAAAATAATTTAAACCTGCAAACATACTAACCAATTGAGGCTGCTCAACTACATTAGTAGCAATTAGATTTCTGAGGCTAGGAGCTTTCCTAAAATCAATAGAAATATTATCAGGTAATTCATATGCCAGAGTTCTGTCATTCATTAAAATATTCCAATGCATGTTCAGTAATTTTCTAATGACACATTGGGGTTGATTTACTAACACTGTAGAGTATAAACTATGGTGCAGCTGTGCATAGTAGTCATTCAACTTCTAACTTCAGCTTGTTCAATAAAGAAAAAAAAATTGGAAGTTCAGTGGTGTCTATGCAGAGCTGCACCGAATTTTGCACTCTTCAGTGTTACAAAATCAACTATAATTTTGACTAGAGAATGTGGTGAAGAATGACCGCTCAAATTTATTGTCACTTTGTTTATCTTGCCTACCTTGCAACAAAGCCTCATGATCACACACAAACAAGTTCTCATTCATCATAAACTTTGGCTAAGAACCTACTTTTCAACATTTTTGCTTGGGTGGTAAACTCAGTCATATTAGAGCAGTTTTGCCCAATATTTAATTGCCCCCGCAAACCACTGAAATGGAAAATTAGTCCTACATTGCATGGCTACCTCATCTGTAAGTGAAATATTAAGGACACATGGTTTAGAGAAGTTGATTTTGAAATTAGACATGTCCTGGAAGAGTTTGAGGTCCTGCAAAAGGTTGGAAATTGTTGCCAGACAATAACAAAAAATGTCATCTGCAAAAGCCGCAAGTTTACATTCTCTTCCTCACACTAGAATGTCCCTGATATCACTATTGGTGCACTGGTGGCCATTAACTTTGACTCTGGCTTGTAGTATGGAGTCAGAATTCTCACCAAAATCATTTTTCAGAGATCAATGGATCTCAAAACTGCCTTCAAGTAGTCCCAGGCCACTCTGTTGAACACCTTTTCTGTATCCATAGACAAAAAGAACCCCCTAATTTGTAAGACTTCATTTAATGATGAAGGTTAAGAGCCTTGATTGCATTATCCCTCACTTCATTTTCAAGCACAAACCCCACTTGGTCCAGTGAGACTAACTCAAGAATAAAGGGAAGCAAGCGATTTGCCAAAATCTTAGCATACATCTAAGTATAGATACTGGGAGGTAGTTCCTCTTTTTGGGCAGGACAGTGATGTGAGCCTCCAACATATGGGGCACATGAGATATATGCTCAACCAGCACAATGAAGGTCTTATTAAATCTTAAAGCTAAGAAGTCCTTGAAAACTCTTATAATACTGCACCAAGAGACCATCCAGACTAGAACTCTTCTTTGGCTAATTTGTCTCAGGGTCCAAGTGAACTCTTTCTTGGTTATGGGGCCTTCCAAGGCATGGGTGTCTGCTGAGGATATCTTTTTAACCATGTACTGGTCCAAGAATTTGTAATCAATTGAGAATGGGCTAAAGTGGTCTGGGACCTAATGGAAGAGGGTGCTAGGTTGTAGAGTTGAGCATAATAATCACAGATCTGTTGAGCATAGTTCAGGGCATTCCTATATTTACACCTGCTTTGTCATGAATAGCATGTACTGTCATATTAGAAAGTGACTGCTACAGGGAATGAGTTAAGAGTTTCCCAGATTTGCTGCCCTGTTCATAAAACAGTTTGTGTTTTAGCAAAAAATTCCTTCTGCTCTTCAAGCCCAAGCCTTCATAACATGGGCTCATGTGAGTTAAGCCAAAGTGTTTGAAGTCAAAGACTGCTTGTGAGAGCAGATCCAGTCCATCAATTTGCACATGTACTGTGCTTTTGATGCACTCATTTCAGTTTAGCTGAAAACACTACAAATTCCCTGCCAATCACTCATTTAAGGGTTTAACACTGCAGATGTGTCAGCCATGTCATTTTCACAAAAAAAATTTGTGTAAGGGATTCTAGAAAGTTTGGAGGTTCACTGGATCACTAAGTAGAGTGGGGTTCAAATGCCACATTTTGGGTTCATATTCCTTTTCTGAGAAGATCATTGTGAGGGTAATTGGCTGGGGGTCCAACAAGAACATTGGATAGATGGATACAACCTTTATATATGACAGATCCACTTGGGAAAGAAATAGATGTTTCTATAGTTGATCCTCCAGTGCTTACCATGAAGAGCAGAAAAAAATGGTAAAATCTTTGACGCTGGGTTAGAGAGTACACCAAGAATCAGGAACATACAATGATGTCAACTGTAGTTTAATCTGGCAGAGGATTTGATTGGTAAGAAAGGAGGTACCAGAGGAAGAATCCAACAAAGGATTAAGGGGGAGATTCAGGTCACCTCCAAAGATGAGAAGCCCTGAATAAATTCCAAGAATGAAGAGAAAACATGTCTGAAGAAATATTTGTCAAAGTGATCAGTCTATTGCCTAGATTGCTGTTCAGGGAAAAAATATTGGCTTTCCTTGTCTGCACACCAGTTCAGCAGTGTGAATAAAACTTGTTTGGATAAAAGAGTAAAGACCATCTTAGTTTTAGAGGAGGCATTTGCTTCATGATGCACCTCAGAAAATCTGTGGTCTGAGTTTCTGGAATGTTTGTGTAGCTCAGAAAGCAATTGTGAAAGTTTATAGGGAGTATTAAGCCCTTTTGCATTCAGGGTCAGGACATTTAGGGTCATGCTGTCGAGTAAAGCATAACATAATATATACAGAACAGAAGACAATATGGATAGAGGTTTCTAAGTGAATTTTCCTCTAATCTTTCTCTCTTTATTCTCTCACTTAAACATAGACTCAGGTCATAAATCAGGTCTATAAAATACATTTTGGAATATTGAGAAATTTTTTACGTCATCTTCTTATTATTTTGGTTATTGCTTGGCATACAGTGCAGTCACAATGCCTCATTTTAAATGTATGAAGAAATTAAAGAATGTTAGCAATGGTACAAAAGAGGCCAGCATGTCCCTAATGCAGTAGAAGTGGTACCCAGTATTGAAGGACCTATGGACTGGCATTATAATATCTGAAAGCTGCATATACTGTTCACCCAGCCAAGTGGATTCCAGATTATATGCCTGGTATGTCCTTTTGGTTTGGTACCAATGCCTTTATTCATTTTGTAAAAATTAGTAAAATAAAACAACGATCTTGTAGCATGATCTGTTTGTTACTGATATTTTACATGCCTTTAAAGTAGCAAACATCTAAAGTGATGGCAACTTATCGCTACTTAAAGTAGCATTAACCCCTCAGTTTTTTTAACGAAACACATCAAGCACAATAAAATAAACATTCCCCAATAAATGATTTGTTAACATTCTTACTCCAGCACTTTACAAGTTTAAAACTTTCAATGCTGCTGGTTCCTGTACTTTCAGTTTTGCTTCCCTGAACTTCCAGTCTTCACAAGAAAGAGTTAATGGGACAGTGCATTCATAAACCAGTCTGTCAATCTGGGAGAGGGGAGAAGTTGGTGCTTACAGTGTAGTGAGACACAGCTGTATTCCCTGCACACAAGGGTGACTACATAAGATGCTGCAAGAGAAAGGAGCCACCCTGAAAGGAATCCTGGGGAAGTGGCCATGGAACCAGCTTAAACAGGACCATAGACAAGGATTCAAAGATGAAGAAGCTGCATACTTAGTGATTAAATTATCTGTTGAAAGTGCTTAAAAATGGAGTATTTAAACCCTTTCCTCCAACCATATGTATATATGCAGCCTTACGGAAGTGGGCATTTATCTGTGGGGCTGCCTATATGTGTACCTCTCTTTGTGCTGGGACACACAGGGCACTCCCTTACTAAAATGAATTTTCAACATGCCCCCTTTTAGTACTGTTTTAAATGTTTTTTTAACTGATTTTTCATCTTATGGTTACTCTTGTTATGTACACTTTGCAGGTGTTGTGTCATAAAAACTACCAAATTATAAAATTCTGTATACTTCTTTCTTTACATAATCTTTTTAACCAAACTGTTTAACATATGAGACATCAGATTGTACTTCATGAAAGTAAAACTTTCACCCAATCTTCTTTGCTTTCACCCACCTTGCTGCTTAGGCACCAGTGAGGAAGTCAGTGCCTACCTACAGCCTTATAGAAAAGCTACATCACCAGAGTCTGGAAATCTAATACTAAATTCCAGATAGATCTCACAAGATTGTACATGCAAATACTGTGTAAACATATGTAAGCATCATATGCATGAATAATTATTTCAAATAAATATAAAAAAAAATACATTCTGCAGTTTTAGTTTTGATTACCTTTACATGGCTTTCACGAAAAAGATTAACGGTGAAACACAAAGAAAATTCTAATGGATACAGCCCAGTGTAACTGGAGCAGTTATTGCTACTTAGGAATGACTGGAGCATAAGTGAAACCCTTCCATGAATTAACATGCAATAAGTGCTTTCGCTATTATTTTCTGCTCTAATCTGAATGTATGTCTTGCAATCAACTGTTCGGGCCTAATTAATAGTATATGCTTAACCATACACAGATGTTCTACACAAAAATACGATAAAGGAAGAAAATAACTTGACTAGCAATTTAGAAGAAATATAAAACATTCATATTCATTTTAAACTATTTGTCAGTTTGACAGTATGAATTGAGAGAGTCTATTTGGAGACAGTGTTTCATGGAAAACATAAAGCATAAGCAAAATGAAAAAACTGGTAGCTTGGTAAAGAAAAAAAGCAGCAACATAGTGGTTATACAAAAAGTTATTCTGTGTAATAAGATTTGATGCATATTATATTATTACATTTTAATTTTATATATATATATATAATATATATATATATAGAGAGAGAGAGAGAGAGAGAGAGAGAGAGAGAGAGAGAGAGAGCGCGCAAATGTATGTTAGAAAAAGTGATCCTGTTCTGTTCAAGGGTAATTGGTGATATTAAATTACCTAGTGATTTAAATTAAGCCCAAGAGTTCTGCCTACACATTGAACAATTATGTCATCAAGGATTAGGAAACACTGATGTAGGTAAAGTTTGCTTCTACACAATAGAATCAGACTTACAGGGGTTTATTTACTAAACCTGGTTGACTCAGAATCTTGTCCACTTCTGCATAAAAACCAATCAGCTTCCAGGTTTTATTGCTGAAGCTTAACTGAACATGCTGAGGTTAGAAGCTGATTGGCTACCATGCACAGGTGCCCAAGATTCTGAGTCAACCAGGTTTAGTAAATCAACCCCACAATGTCTTCTAGATTTATTAGCAACTATCTAGGTTCACATATCTAATAGTGTTGAACAAATCAAGCAGTTTGCTGAACAGATGAAAAAAAAATCACAAAGCCTGAACATATGGCATAGGGTATGTGTCCTGGTATGGTTCAGAAGAAGGGGTGCAGGATTACTGCCTCTCCCATTCTGGTCTGACCAGGCTGCATATTTGGATATTTTTAGGGGGACAGCACACCTTTTTTTGCTTTGTATGGGATTTGCCTTAAAAGCTACACAAGACCTTTTCCGTGACAATTGCCTGCTTTGGATTTTCAGGATGACTCCACATTTTTTTCTGTTTTTTATTTTTTCCTTTAGGAAATGGCCTGGTATAGTTCAGGAGTTGGGAGGGTGCACGCACATCCCCTTTCCTGGCCACCCAGTCAGCATGCCTGGTATGGATTTTAAGGAGGACTCCATGCAAAAAAAAAGGGTAGCCCCTAATTACATGCCAGACCATTATCCTTGTTGTTGGTCTGGTATAGATTTTAAGGGTAGATCCAATCCAAAACAATAAAAGTGTAACACCACATGCCAAAATCCATAACATGTCTTTATCTGAGCATGCATCCTGGCTGGCTAGGAAAGGACAGGGTAAAATGCATGCAACCCTCCCTCCTAAGCCATAGCAGGCCACATGCCCTCAAATAAAGCCCTGATGAACGGGGCAATCTTGGGCACAATGGCTACATTTTTGGTTCCATCCCTAACTTTCATCGGAATAAAGTTGTATATTGACCGCTTAGCAATGGTGTGAAGCCTTAATATCAGCGTTTTTTACACAACACTACAAGCTAAGGAAACTGTGGAGACTCTCTGGGGTGTTGAAGCATCCTGACCAGGAACCAGATCAGTTACATCAACATCAACATCAATACTTTAAAATAACAGCACAGGTGTGATAACCCTATGCGTCCAGCGCTATCTTTCCACGTTCCTCATCAATAGATGGGGAGTTCTATGGGGTCTGGGATCTGGAAACCCATTACAAAATACGGGGCCCCAGATACTTGCTCTCTTATGTGAACAAGTAAGGGGTACTTAGTACTGTGTTCTCATTCAACAACAATGTACATGGTACATAAACACACACACACAAACACTGCACATAAAGTCCTTTATTGAAAATAAGGAATTCCCATGCTGTACAACCATCAACAAACACGTTATACAGCAATGTAGATCCATTTTCAACCACAATGAACAAAGAACTGATGTCCCACCAAAACAAGACAACCCACACAAAATGATCCTACACTTATGATGGGCTCTCACTGCAACTGACAAGCTGGCCTGTGATTCTGTCTGACATAATTGACTAAATATTGTCATGACGATATTTGGTCAATGATGTGACTCAGGATATCCACTGGCTTGTTTATTATATGAAAAAAGCAAGCAGGTGGTCCGGATAGTCATTCCTTTTTTAGCAGTAATAATGACAATAAATGAATAACTTCTGGTTGCAGTAGCAGCCCTAAATGTGCTGTAAGCAAATAGACCAAATATAGTCATTTAGTTCACCTGTTTGGTGAACCTCAAACTTTTAGAGTTTGAGTCTATCCTTCCATCATACTAAATCAAAAGTTCACCTCTACTGACTAAAAATGAAGGGTCCATCTGCAGCCCCTGAGGAGAATTCAGATGCTGGAATGAGCAACTGACCATCTCATTTTTTATTTGAAAATATATTGCAAGGCTTAAGAGGATGGGGATGGATTGAGTTACACTGGGACACTTAGGCTAGAGAGTGCTTGAGGCAATACCAACCCTGGTTAAATGGAAAAAGTGCTATTTGACCTAAACTTTTGTAGGTCAAATATTGGAGGTGAGAGTATATATGTATGTTGGTGGAGGAAATACGCTGTTGTGATGCTTAGAGCACTGGTTGAATTCAAGAATTATATAATTTATTGATTAATGGAAGGATAATCATGTATAAATAAGGACACTTCTATGCAGCCATTCACAAATATATTGTGTTTATTTAAAGGAGTCACTATTATTTAATGTATTTTTGATATTTTTTTCCGATTTTTTTTCGTTTAATCTATATATGTACTGCACATATCATTAGCACAAATAATTATTTATGACACATGCAGTATGCTATTGGTGGGGATATATGATATGGTGATATGTGGGAACACCTGTGGGAGAGTACAACATGGTGATGCATAATTGAGCTGAAGTATATTTAGTCTATATTAAAAGGAGTGTTTAGGTAAGCTTTCACACTATACAGTTGCTGGCAAATAAGACTGTAATATATACGTATGTGGCCAGTATAATAATAAACACACCTTACTACATTGTTTGACTTTGGAATCACAACAGCTTGCAGTATGAGATAGCTGTAGGCCACTAGACCCTGATGAGGATAGGATTAAACCTGAGACTGTGTTTCTTTAACTCATCATCTGGTAATAAACAATATTGCTTTTAATTATTCTTCATTGTGTGTCACTATTTACTAGTTCCCTATGGCACCTAAAGGCTTAAATTAAACTTGTGTGGGATACTTGCATTCATTATTACTATCCATGCAGTGTATCTATATGTATAAACTCCTTTGACAGATCTTTATATATAGCAAATATGCCCTCCCATTATAGGCTTCAAAAATACTTTTACCTCATTTAATTCTTCCTCTGTATTTAGAAATTCTGTAACTCCACTGATAAGTTTGGAATTCATAAATAAGGCTTCTCCATACCTTAGGAGAAAGTAGATAGCATTACTTGGGTTATTACACATATAACAACAACATTATCCATGTACTTTATTGAGTCAAAGCAAAGAAGATGGTCATTTAAATTTCTTTATGAAATTTGTATTACTAGTTAGCTACTGAGGTTAATAATGAAAAACATTGTTTTAACCCCTTCCTGCCACCACCTCCTGGCCCTTTAACAGGATTTAAATGGCGGGAGGTGGAAGCGGACATTCCCATCATGTGACCACTATGATTGGCATATTTATATGTCAATATTACCATCGCACATGTTCCTGGAACAGGCTCAAATGTAGCAGGTGCTACAACAACATCCAGCTGGAAACTGGAACAATTATAGATCAACGTTGATATTTGCCAGCACACCACAGATCACCAATGTCATCCAGAAAGCTATTTTTATTGAAGAATGATCACATCACAAAAGGAAAGGTGCAACGTTTTGAAGCCGAAAAAGGACCTCTTTGTCAGGCACGTGATAACGTGCATATAGTGACAAAGATATATATAATGCTATCCACAGATCAAACACAAGAAAAAGGGTGATACACCCTCTGACATCACTACCCCACCAGAAACAGCATAACAACCATAGTCAGCAAACAATGTCTACATTCTTCATGCCTATTAACATTAGTGGCAGGGCTAATCCCCCTGTAAAAACTGCCAGCATGAGTGGCACATCAAGAGAAACAATCGGGCACTGTTACCAGATGTGTCCAATCTCAGTCTGCAGCTAGCGGGGTCCAGCATCACCATTGCTAGGCGACTAAACCTCCCACCAATCACATACAGTCCTGCCAGCTGCACATGCCCAGCACGGTCGGCTCCTGCTAGGCAACAAGAGGATGCTGGTCAATGGGAGCCGCCAACACCATGGCAACCAATGATGTCAGGAGCCCCCGTTGCACCAGCTGTAAACAGATAATATAGCGTATGTTCTGATACTGATGACAGAAACAGACAACTTCAGAAAATGTACCAAAAAATCTTAGAACAAGGATAACCGGCCAAGGTGCTAGATAGAGCCATAAAGTGGAACTGCACTGCATCTGAGCACCACAAATCAAAAATGATATTTATTTATTTGTTAATATTCAAAGCAAACTCTCCCAACCATCCATGTCCCCATGCTTTATTTTGCTGAGAATTCATTTTGAAAACCACCTCCGGTATTTCTACTAGTGGTCATCTTGAGTAAGGGCAGATGATTTATGTAGCATTTACTTCCTGGAGTCAAGCTGCCCTTATCTCAGGCATTGGCTGAGCTTAGACCCCTCCCTCGCCTTAGGAAAACTCCTGGGATGTATGACATCATTTGCCTAAGCATGGAAACCAGGAAAAAACTGAAGAAATGTAACAAATGATTAAACAAGTAAATATGATATATGATCCTATCTATTTACTAATGCTAACAGCATAAGGATTAAAAATAGTTAATGTTGGTTGAGAATGTGACATTCCGCTTTAACCAGAACCCTAACTGTTTGTCCCTTAGCTATTGGCTTGATCGATCACCCGGTATGTTACACTTTTAATTGTGAGTATGAGATGATTAAATTGGCCATAAAGCACAACCTCAATATTTTACAGGTGAATTTCTCCCTAGCAACTGGCCTCAGCGTGATGCCCTTGGTCGCACACAAACGCAACAAGATTTTACGAGACCATCTTGTACAGGCTGATCTTAGAAACAAATACTCTAAGGTCCAGTCCAGAATCTCTTCTAAGATGGGATGTTACAAGTGTTATAACTGCAATGTATGTCATTTACTAAAACTAAAACAATAAATAACCCTCGCTTGTGTGACAAATCATAAACTCAAATAATTAATGCTGCTGCTCATAAGGTAAAAACACCATAACACATGAATACAATCAATAACACAGCGCAAAAATAAAAAATATACAAAATATTTTTTATATAGTGATAAAGTCCACTGTCCCCAAAAAACGGTGATTAAGTGCTCCAATCAAAAAAATCTGTGCCAAAACGAAATCTGTTCCTTAAATGATATCACCACACAGTGCTCCGTGATCACCTTCCAGTACAATCCACACTCACCAGATTTGATGGACTCTTAGCTTGTAAGGCTTAAGAGTCAACAAGGCTTTTACTGGTGAAGTGTGTTCTCAGAAATAACCAGGATTCAGAATGGGAATACTTGCTCAATACTGTCCAACAATGCTCAAGCAGGCAGAAGAGATGCAAAAACAAGAGGGACACTAATAGTGTAATACTGTAACACTTCTTTATTAAATGAAACCAAAGTACATATTGCACTCACATGTTATAAAAAATATATAGGCCTTAAAATGGCATATGCTCTGTGACTTCCCACATCAATGCAGTGCTTAATAGTCAACAATAGCTTCGGAGCACCATTCGTAGCGTGCTCTCCACTCACTGGAAGTGCCGTCACAAAGCCCTAGCCGGAACCGGAAATTACATCAATGCATTTCACCCCTCCTCCAGAGCGTTCTCACAGAAAACAATCTCCAGTTCCTGCATGTAAGATATACCCGGCAACCACTCCTCCCACCTTCATGACTCACTTCCTATTAGGTGTACCGGCTTCAAATCAATAACCCAAAGCACCACTTCCTGGCGTTCTCGGTACAGCTAATACAAGGAAAACATCATACTCATAATATATATTATATTAAACTAATATAAAATCAAAAAATTCTTATAATACCCAATGAATAATAAAAATTAAACTAAAATTGAAAATAAATAAATAATCTTAATAACATAAAATCATATATATATTACCGAGGAATGAACAATCAAATGAAACCAAATCCTAAACAATCTTAACATATTGCTATTGTATTGCTAAAAATTTAGTATACATCACCGAGAAATCAATGACATAAAATAATAATATAATAATATCAAATGGGACCAAATTCTGAACAATATGGACACTTTGCTATTACTTCTCCCCAGTCCCAAGATGCATAATATTTTAAATTACCAATTTGAAAGAAAACAGTTCAAATCTATATCTACATTTAACCCCTTGGGCTAAAGTATCCAAACTAAGGATCCACCTAGTTTCATTCTGTGAGATTGCTTTCCTTAAATCTCCTCCTCGCCAATGAGATACAATCTTATCTATCCCACAGAATCTCAAAAGAGATGGATCCCTATTATGGAAATTCCTGAAATGATGAGAAAGGCTATGGTGTTTAAAACCTTTTTTGATAGTTCTAATATTTTCACTAAGATGTACAGCAAGCTTCCTAGTGGTTCTCCCTACATACTGTAATTTGCAAGGACATTCTAAAAGATAGGTGACATGAGTACTTGCACATGAAATACATTTATTTAATTTTGAAGGCTTCTCCCTTAACATGAGATTAAAAATGTACTGTTTTTTTTGTTTTTGCTCCTTATTGTCTTACACACTAGACATCTGCCACAACTTAAAAAAAGCTACTTGATCTAAAAAAATATTTTTTTTTATGGGGAGGATCAGGAACATTTCTAAAAAGCTTATTTCTAAGAGTGGGTGGTTTTGTATAAATGATTAGTATGTCATCCTGCAAAAGAATCGGCCAATATTTCCTAATATGTTTTAACTAACTTATGTTGTTTGGAAACTCCTGTGATGAATGCTACCCCATATTCATCTCCTTTCTTCTTTTTCACCTATTCATTCCCATTTCCTTCCTTTCCATTCCTTCAAAAGATTCCTGAGTTCCCTCCCAATTAATACAGATATCATCAATAAATCTTTTATAGAGCCTCAACTCTGGTCTCTTATTCACATATAAATCAATTAATGTTCCTATTTACTCACAAAAAGATTAGCTACTGAGGGAGCATACGTTGCTCCCATTGCAACTCCTGTCTTTTGTCTGTAGAATTTACCATTAGGCCAGGAAAAATTAGGACCCGTAGCTAGATCTAAACTGTGTATCAAAAAATCTTTTTGTCTATCCCTCAATTGGGTGTTTTTCTGCAAGGACCACGCCACTGCTTCCAAAGCATCATCATGTCTAATATTCGTATATAAAGAGTTTACATCTACACTTGCCATGACACATTTATGCTCAGTATTCACCGCCCTCAGTATACTTAGAAGATCTTTACTATCCTTAAGATAAGCCTAAAGTTCCTGGACAAGGGGTTGGATAAATTTGTCCAAGTATTCACGCATCCTTGCAAACAAAGAGTCAACACCACTCATTTTAGGTCCTCCTGGTGGTTTTCTTTGGTTCTTATGAATGTTTGGTAATTGATAAATCACTGGAACAAAGGTTTTAAACACCATAGCCTTTCTCATCATTTCAGGAATTTCCATAATAGGGATCCATCTCTTTTGAGATTCTGTGGGATAGATAAGATTGCATCTCATTGGCGAGGAGGGGATTTAAGGAAAGCAATCTCACAGAATGAAACTAGGTGGATCCTTAGATTGGATACTTTAGCCCCTAAGGGGTTAAATGTAGAAATAGATTTGAACTGTTTTTTTTTCAAATTGGTAATTTAAAATATTATGCATCTTGGGACTGGGGAGAAGTAATAGCAAAGTGTCCATATTGTTCAGAATTTGGTCCCATTTGATATTATTATATTATTATTTTATGTTATTGATTTCTCAGTGATGTATACTAAATTTTTAGCAATACAATAGCAATATGTTAAGATTGTTTAGGATTTGGTTTCATTTGATTGTTCATTCTTCGGTAATATATATATATGATTCTATGTTAAGATAATTTTTTTTTTCAATTTTAGTTTAATTTTTACTATTCATTGGGTATTATAAGAATTTTTTGATTTTATATTAGTTTAATATAATAATATATTTCTTATGAGTATGATGTTTCCCTTGTATTAGCTGTACAGGGAACGCCAGGAAGTGGTGATTTGGGTTATTGATTTGAAGCCGGTACACCTAATAGGAAGTGAGTCAATATGTACTTTGGTTTCATTTAATAAAGAAGTGTTACAGTATTACACTTTTAGTGTCCCTCTTGTTTTTGCATCTCTTCTGCCTGCTTGGGGATTGTTGGACAGTATTGAGCAAGTATTCCCATTCTGAATCCTGGTTATTTCTGAGAACACACTTCACCAGTAAAAGCCTTGTTGACTCTTAAGCCCTACAAGCTAAAAGTCCATCAAATCTGGTGAGTGTGGATTATTATTATTATTATTATTAATATACAGTATTTATAAAGCGCCGATAGTTCGCTCAGCACTGTACTTACAAAGGGGGACAGAACATGTGACAGAACAATAACAATACAATGCAAAACATGAGGGGAATGAGGGCCCTGCTCTTTCGAGCTTACAATCTAGGAGGGAGGGGATGGTGGCACAGGAGGAGATAGCTGTGGGGGATGGAGTAGTAGGAAGAGTGGAGGAGGTCGGCAGGTTAGCAGGGGGTGGGGTAGGCTTCCCTGAAGAGATGGGTTTTAAGGGTGCGCCTAAAGGAGAGGAGAGTAGGTGATAATCTGATGGGTTGGGGCAGTGAGTTCCAAAGGATGGGTGACACCCTGGAGAAGTCCTGGAGGCGGGCATGGGAGGAGGAGACCAGGGAACTAGAGAGAAGGAGGTCTTGTGAGGAGCGGAGTGTGCGTGCTGGGTGGTACTTGGATATTAGGTCAGTGATGTAGTTTGGGGCAGTGTGGTGGACGGCTTTGTACGTCAGTGTTAGGATTTTGAATTTGATCTGTTGCGCAATCGGAAGCCAGTGGAGGGATTGGCAGAGGGGGGTGGCGGAGATGGAGCGGCTGGAAAGGTGAATGAGTCTGGCTGACGTATTCAGGATCAACTGAAGCTGGGATAGCCAGCGGCGAGGCAGGCCAGTAAGGAGGGAGTTGCAGTAATCGAGTCATGATATGATGAGGGAGTGGATGAGCAGTTTAGTGGTTTCTGGGGTTAGGAACGTGCGAATTTTGGCGATGTTGCGGAGGTGGAGTCTGCACGAGCTTGTTAAAGATTGGACTTGGGGCTGGAAGGATAGGCTGGAGTCCAGAATGACACCAAGTACTCTGGCCTGCGGGGCGGGTTTGATGGTGGCGTTGTTTGACATGATGGAGAAGTCAATGGGGGGTGGTGTTCGGGCTGGGGAAGACAAGAAACTCGGTCTTGGAGAGGTTCAGTTTAAGGAAGTGGAGCGACATCCAGTCAGATATGTCGCTCAGTAGGTGTGTGATTCGGGCGGAGACTGAGGGGGTGAGGTGGGGGGTTGAGAGATAGATTTGTGTGTCATCGGCATATAGGTGGTAGTTGAAGCCGTGAGAGTGTATGAGTTGGCCAAGGGAGGAGGTGTAGATGGAGAAGAGAAGGGGCCCGAGGACGGAGCCTTGAGGGACCCCAACAGAGAGGGGGAGTGAGGGGGAGGTGGTAGCATTATAGGTAATGCTGAAAGAGCATTGTGACAGGTAGGAAGAGAGCCAGGAGAGAGCAGAATCTTTGAGGCCGAGGGAGTGTAGTTTTTTGAGGAGGAGGGGGTGGTCGACTGTGTCGAAGGCCGCAGAGAGGTCAAGGAGTAAGAGCACTGAATAGTGGCCATTAGCTTTGGCGGTTAGCAGGTCGTTGGAGAGTTTGAGTAAGGCAGTTTCGGTGGAGTGTAGGGGGCGGAAGCCGGACTGTAGGGGGTCGAGGAGGTTGTTGTCATTGAGGTGAGAGCATAGGTGGGTGTAGACTAGGCGCTCGAGGAGTTTGGATGTAAATGGGAGCAGAGAGATGGGTCTGAGGTTGTTTGGGTCATTGGGGTCCAGGGAGGGCTTTTTAAGTATGGGGGTGATGTGTGCATGTTTCAGAGGGGAGGGGAAAGTGCTGGAGGAGAGGGAGAGATTAAAGATGTGGGTGAGGGAGCATAGGATGGAGGGGGAGGGAGGCTGTAGGAGTTGTGAGGGGATAGGGTCGAGGGGGAAGGTGGTGAGGTGGGCATCAGAGAGGATCTTGGAGACTTCCTCGATGGTAGTAAGGTCAAAGGTGTGAAGTGTTGGGGGGGCTTCAGTATGAGGAATGAAGGGTGGGGTGGAAGTGGAGGTCAGAGCAGTGGTGGGGCCGTAGGAGAGGGGTGATGAGGGGGTAGCTGAGGGAGGGGGAACGGGGTTGGAGGGAGTTTGAGCAGCGACAAAGTTCCTGCGGGTTATGTAGAGGGAGAGGGGGGATGAAGGGGTAGCTGTGTGAGAGGGGACAGGTTGAGAGGGCGTGTGAGTTGCGATGATGTCCTTGCGAATTGTGTCAATCTTGTTTTTGAAGTGATTGGCAATCTCAAGGGCAGTGAGTGAGGTGCTGGGTGGAGGTGGGGGTGGTGAGAGTAGAGAGTTGAAGGTGGAAAAGAGTCAGCGAGGATTGGAGGAGAGGGCCTTGATGAGGGTCAGGAAGTAGGCTTGTTTAGCTGAGTGGAGGGAGGAGGTGTAAGTGTGGAAGGCAGATTTGTAGCGGGTGAAGGCTTGTTGGGATTTGGTTTTGCGCCATAGTCGCTCCAGGGCACGACTGTGTCATTTGAGGGTTTTGGTGTGATCAGTCTGCCAGGGCTGGAGCGGTCGGGGTCTGATGTTGCGTGTGGTTAAAGACGCTAGTGAGTCAAGGGCTGTTGACAGCGCGTTGTTGTAGGCAGTCATAGCCAAGTCGGGGCAGGACAGGGGGAGGATGCTGTCGTGGGGTTGATCAGCTGCAGAGAGGAGGTAGGCAGGGTTAAGGTTGCGGAGGTTAAGGCTGGTAGTAGTGTGACATTTGGAGGGGTAGGCGTTGGAGGACAAGGAGATAGAGAAGGTAATCAGTTTATGGTCAGAGAGAGGGAGGGGGTGTTAGTGAGGTTGTGGGGAGCGCAGCGGTTGGAGAAGACGAGATCAAGGATATTACCGTCAGACTGGGTGGTGGATTGTATGCACTGTGCAAGTGCAAAGAAGGAGGTTAAGTGGAGGAGATGGGATGTGGCCGGGTTGTCGGGGTTGACAGGGATGTTGAAATCCCCAAGGATGATGGTGGGTAGCTTAGAGGAGAGGAAGAAGGGTAGCCAGGAGGAAAAGTCATCCAAGAAGCGGGATATGGATCCAGGAGGCCGGTATATCACAGCAATCTTCAGGGGGGTTGGGGAGAATAGTCGGACGCAGTGGGCCTCGAAGGAGGAGAAGGATAGAGAGGGGGGGTTTGGGAGGACTCGGAAGGTGCTCTGCGGTGACAGGAGAAGACCAACCCCACCACCTTTACGACCGTTGGGCCTGGGTGAGTGGGTCCAGGTGAGACCTGTGTAGGAGAGTGCAGCAGGGGAGGTAGAGTCAGTGAGCTGGATCTAGGTTTCCGTAATCGCTAGGAGGTTGAGGGAGCGGGAAATAAAGAGGTCGTGGATGGCAGTAAGCTTGTTGCACACCGATCGGGCGTTCAGGAGTGCACATGAAAATGGGGGGGGAGATTTTAGGGAGCAGGGGGACAGATACTAAGCTGCGGGGGTTGCGTCAGGACAAGGAGGTGGGAGGGTATTGTGTGGGTGAGGGAGGTGGTGGAGGGCCAGGATTCGGGGAGATGTCCCCTGTGGTTAGGAGGAGGAGAAGGGTGAGAAAGGTGGCATGGGAGCGGGATGTGCAGGAGCGTGAGAAACTACTAGTGGAGGTGTTCGGGTCAGTGGGAGAGTGGAGTAATAGGAGGAGGTGGTGGGTGCCGTGGAGGGGTGAAGGAAGCAGTGAGGACACAATATACAATTGTTTGGGAGGAGCAGAGGGATATAGTGAATGGATTTTGGGAACGGAGGAGAGGAAAATGAGAAGGAGGAGTGGAAGAGGCATTTTAGGGAGGTGCCCAGGATTGTACTGGAAGGTAATCACGGAGCACTGTGTGGTGATATCATTTAAGGAACACATTTCATTTTGATTGGAGCACTTAATCACTGTTTTTTTGTGGACAGTGGACTTTATCACTATATAAAAAATCTTTTGTATATTTTTTATTTTTGCGCTGTCTTATTGATTATATTCATATGTAATTTACTATCTGAAACTGACACTGACTTTTGTGTTTATGTCTTAAAATGTTCATGTGCACTGAGCAAGAAAATAGGACCATTTAAAAGATGATTCCAGAAACATCAGAAGTGATATTAGGATGGCCCTAATAAAAACAGAGAGGGGTGAACAAATAGATTTCAGTAAGCCAGTAGCAGTGTACTTTGTTGCATGAAGACATCAAGTCCATGAAATAAGAGGTATGGTAATTGAACACATCAAATAACCTGCGAGGGCCAGAGACCATGATTGCCTTCTTTTGTGTCATGAGGCCTACTGGATTTACAATTTGGTGACAATACAACCAGGTGGTCTTAATACCAATTTATTATTAACATTTTTTCTTGGAGACAGATGATGTGTTGTTCTTGGGTCATAAACTATTGGCTTGGAGCATGTTGGGATAATTGGTTCTCATCGCTCTCTGCTGCACTATTGACCATTGTCTTTTTTGGGCAGCTCTGTGGAGCTCTGTTGTAACTTTGGGTCAATTGTCTCACTGGGAACCCCAGATATTAAGGTCTCGGGCCCCAACCCTTTATCCATGTATTTTTTATTTTGGCATGGTCATGGCTGCAGTTACAAGGATTCCTTTGGGACTGTTCTGCCCCCCTTTTGTACATCATATTGTATATCGCTTCCTTTCACTTCTCTCTCCATTTTCTATCTTCTTTTATTCTATATATATTTTCTATTACTTATGTCTTCATTTTCTTTCCCTCCTTTTCATTATTTTCATATATAAATATATATATATTTATATATATATTTTGCTTTTTTGTTTTTGTTATTTCCTTTCTAGGCCCCTTTAAGTCTCTGTCCCCATCTGTATCTTCTTTTCCCCACACTGCACATCTCCTCCCTCTCCCATCTGCCCATCTGTTTACAGCTGGTGTGTTGGGGGGCTAGGTCCTGATGTCATTGGTTGAAATGGTATCAGTAGCTCTCACTGACCAGCATCCTCTTGTTGCCTAGCAAGAACTGACCATTCTGGGCATGCACGGCCGGCAGGACTGTAGCTGATTGGTGGAGATCTAGTCCCCTAGCAATGATGACGCTGGACCCCACTAGCTGCAGACTGAAATTAGGCACATCTGGTAACAGTTCCTGATTGGTTCTCTTGATGTGCCACCTTTGCTGGCAGTTTTTACAGGGGATTAGCCTCGCCACTAATGTTGACAGTCATGAAGGATGTAGATCTTGTGAGGGGCACTTCTTGTTATATGTTTTGACATAGTTTTCTGACTATGGTTATACTGTTTTTGGTGAGATTGTAACTTCATATGACATCAGAAGGTGGGGAGTGTCACCCTTTTTCTTGTGTTTGATAGGTGGATAGTACTATATATATATATCTTTGTGTAACTATATACACATGCCTGATGAAGGGATGCTGTGTGGCTCTGAAACATTGCAGCTTTCCTTTTGTGATGTGATCATTCTTTAATAAAAATAGCTTTCAGACAACATTGGTGATCCATGGTGTGCTGGCAAACATGAACGCCGTTTACTACGACTGGCAGTCACAGCGGTCACATGATGGGAGAACACCTGATCACAAGTATGCATTGGGAGCTTTCCGATACCCACTGGTTACTGTGCTGAGAGCACACAAGGAGCACGCTCTCAGCACAGTAAAGTGTTAACCTAGGGAGGCTTATACACGCTAAAGCTCACCTGTAGAGAGGCCACATAAATGCGTACGGCTGCCGAGAAGTGGTTATATAAGTCTTACTGGTGTGTTAAAGTATTTGTCCAGCCAAAACCATTTTTTTGTTTCAAATAGAGTCAGCATGAATTAGAACCACTGTAAGGTTTTGCTGCTATCTTGAGCTCTTGAGATTACATTCCCTGTGACAACAGGTTTACCAAAAAGAAAAGTCTCCAAATGCATCACAAACAGAAATAAAAATACATTTTTACTAGAGTAGGGGACAGTTACAACCCCAGTAATCTATTATTGTTGTCTGTGTCCCTGTCACAGAATTCCTAACTGGTAAAACTGGAGCAGTAGATTCAGGAAGATCTATGTAATGCAGTTTCAAATAGCAGTAAAATCTGGCAAAGGTTTTAATCATTACCCACTCTATTCAAAACAAATAAAAAAAACAGTGCTGTTGCACTTTAAATGGCAATTGCACGATTATGCAACACTGTACACATATTAATTTTTATAATTTGTTTTCACACAAATAGAGATCTCTTTGTGGGTATTTAATCACCACTGTGTTTTTTTATGTTTTGTGCTATAAACAAAAAAAGAACAAACATTTTGAAAACAAATTGCGTTTTTCTTTGTTTCTGTTATAACATCTTACAAATAAATAATCTTTCTACACAAATTTAGGCCAATATGTATTCTGCTACATGTCTTTGGTGAAAATAACCCACATCAGTGTTTATTATTTAGTTGGTAGGAAAGTTATAGAGTGCACAAACTATGGTATATATCTAAAAATTGGTAAATCTTGATGTCCTGACTGCTGATCTCATTTCTTGAGCCCCAAAAACACCAGAACAGTACAAATACCTCCAAAATGACAGATTTTCAGAAAGTAGACAGTCAGAGGTACTTAGTAATAGGCATGGCGAGTTTTTTGAAGTTGTCAGTTTTTGTCATAATTTTGTGGAATATGAAGATATTGAAAACATTTTTTTTACTTTTTTCCATACTGTCACCAAGGCAGTACGTCATCATCATATAACTGGAGTGGAGGTGATCAGGGACACTGACTAGCGACAATATGTAATTAAAAAATAAATAATTTTGATTTTTTTTTTAATTTTTATTAATTTTTATTTCTATTCCTGTGACCAGAGCAATACAATGTTACCATAATAATGTTGTACTACTCTGGGCAAGTGATAAGGATTTTTGTTTTTTTTACAGATTATAATTGCTTATACCAACAAATTACATTATTATTATTATTATACAGGATTTATATAGCGCCAACAGTTTGCTCAGCACTTTACCATATAAAGGGAGACAATACAGCAACGATACAGTTCAGTACAAAAGTGTTAGGAGGGTCCTGCTCCTTGGAGCTTACAATCTAAGAGGAAAGGGCTAGCGGTGAAAAAGGTAAAAACTGATAGGAGAAATAGAAGATTCAGTTATTAGCTGAATGCAGGATAGGCTTCCCTGAACAGATAGAGTTTCAGAGATCGCCTAAAAGTGGGCAAAGTAGGCAATAGTCTGACAGACTGGGGTAGAGAGTTCCAGAAGATGGGGGAAGCTCTGTAGAAGTCCTGGAGACAAGCAAGGAAGGAGGAGACAAGGGAGCTAGAGAGCAGGAGGTTGCGAGAGGAGCTGGTGATGTAATTGGGGGCAGTTGTAAATAGCTTTATATGTTATTGTTAATATGTTGAATTTAATTGGTTAGGCAATGGAAAGCCAGTGGAGGAATTAGCAGAGAGGGATGGCAGACATGGAATGGTTGGTAAGGTGGACGACTTTGGTGGAACCATTCACGATAGATGGAAAAGGGGATAGCCTGTGATTAGGTAGGCCATTGAGGAGGGAGTTACAATAGTCAAGGCGAGAGATAACAAGGGAGTGAATAAGTTGCTTAGTGGTGTCGGTGGTTAAAAACAAGCGTATCTTGGAGCTGTTACGGAGGTGAAGTCTACAAGATTTGGACAGTGATTGGATTTGGGGCTGAAAGGCCAGATGGGAGTCCAGGATTACACATAGTACCCTGGCATGAGGGGAGGGGCTGATGGTTGTATTATTGATCTTGATGGAGAAGTCAGGGGAGGGGGCATGGGCTGGAGGGAATATTATGAGCTCAGTTTTAGAAAGAGCTGAGTTTGAGGAAGTGGTGTGACATCCATGCTGATATGTCAGTTAGTAGGTTAGTAATGTGGGAGGAGACTGAAGAGGTGAGATGAGGAGTAGAAAGATAGATTTTTATGTCATCAGCACAGAGATGGTACTTGAATCCATGGGAGTTTTTTAAATGACCAAGGGAGGAGGTGTAGATAAAGAAGAGAAGGGGTCCAAAGACAAAACCTTGAGGGACCCCTAGAGAAAGAAGAAGTGGAGAGGAGGAGACAGAGTTATAGATAACACTGAAGGAGCACTGTGATAGGTAGGAGGAGAACCAGGGTAGAGAAGAGTCTTGGAGGCCAAGAGAGTGGAGTTTTTTGAGGAGGAGGGGGTGGTCGACAGTATCAAAAGCTGCAGAGAGGTCAAGTAGTAAGAGTATGGAATAGTGGCCATTGCTTTTAATTGTTAGTGAGTTTTAGTAGGGCAATTTCAGTGGAGTGTAGAGAGCAAAAGCCAGTCTGTAAAGGGTCAATAAGATTGTTGTCAGTGAGGTAGAAGCTGAAACAATTGTAGACTAGACATTCTAAGAGTTTAAAGGTAAATGGAAGCGGGGAGATGGGTCTCAAGTTGTTCAGGTTGGTGGGGTCCAATGAGGGCTTTTTAAGTATGGGAGTGATCTGTGTGTACTTTAGAGGGGGGGGTGCCAGTAGAGAGCAAGGTCAAAAGAGGAAAGTGTTGAGGGAGGTTTAGTATAAGATATGCTAAGTGGGATAGATTTCTCTGCAGTGGAGATGCCCTCACGAATTGCATCAATCTTGTTTTTGAAATGATTGGCAATCTCATAAGCAGTAAGTGAGTTACTGGTTGGAGGTGGCGGTTGGAGTTAAAAGTAGAGAAGAGATGATGGCAAGGTATTAATAAGAGTGACAAAGTAGGCTTGTTTGGCAACATGGAGGGAGGAATTGTATTTTAAGAAAGCAGATTTATACAGGTTGAATGATTTGGTTTTACACTGCAGTCACTCCAGTGCACGGCTATGTCTCTTAATGTTTCTTGTGTCGTCGGTCGGGTCCTAATACTTTGTGTAGTTAGAGGAGCAAGTGACTCTAGTGTGGATGAAAGTGAACTGTTTTAGACAGAAATGGCCAGCTCATGGCAGGACAGGGGAGAGATTCTGTCATAGAGGTGGTCAGTTGCAGAGTAGAAACTAGAAGAGTTAAAAATGTGAAGGTTTCTGCGGGTAATTGTTTGCTGCTTGGAAGGATAGGTGTTTGAAGACGAGGACACTTTGAAGGTGATGAGAATGTGATCAGAGAGAGGAAAGGGGGTATTGGTGAGGTTGCAGGGAATGCAAAGTTTGCAGAAAATGGGTATTCCCATCAGTGATTGGAGGACTGTGTCCATTGTGTTAGGTCAAAAGATGAGGTTAGGTTGAAGAGTTAGGATGTAGCTAGGTTATTAACATTAATGGGGATGTTAAAATCATCAAGAATGATAGTGGGTATTTCAGAGAAGAGAAAGTAGGGTAGCCAGGCAGAGAAGTCATCAAGAAAGTGCGACACCGGTCCAAGAGGCTGATAGATCACTGCAATCCTCAGAGAAATGGGAAAAAACAGCTGAATACAGTGAGTCTCAAAGGAAGAGAAGGATAGAGAAGGAGGGGTAGGGAAGAGTTGAAAGGTGCTCAGTGGTGAAAGAAGAAAATCAACTCCACCTCCTTTCTGACCACTGGGTCTGGGCGAGTAAGTTCAATAGAGGCCTCCATGGGAAAGTACTGCGGGAGAAGCAAAATCTGCTGCTTGAAGCCAGGTTTCTGTAATTGCTAGTAGGTTAATGGAGTGGGAGACAAGCATTTTTGCTGAATGAAACTGATCCATTCAGTAGTTTTTGTTGTGATCATCTATGATTGGCCATAGCTGATCACATGCCACAGATGGGCTGTGAATGGCCCAGTCTGTACATGTGATCATCGTGACCAATCACAAATCACAGCACAGTTGTAAGCAGTGAATGGCATGTAAGGAAGCCATTCATTGTGTACAACTGTCATGTGATCTGCTGTGATTGGTCACAGTGCTCACATAACACTGGCAGTGGACTGGTGTAGTGATCTTTCATCGACCACGGCCCGTGACAGATTGTGCCGAAACACAGCCAATGGGGCACGTGCAAGGGGTGATCCTTAGAGGATGTCATATGATGTCCTCCCAGAATAATAGGGTACCCGCTCGGCTGTCATTGTACAACAGGCCGGGCGGGAAGGGGTTAAAATTAACTCCTGAATGCAAACTATAGAAAATCTAAATGACAGAGTAAAAAAATAATAGTAATATAATAATTGTAATGAAGCACACAACAAACCTTGCATTCAGAATTTTCCATTTATCCCTGAAGAATTTCCATGCTGAATCTCTTCCATGTGGATTTCTTGCTACATGAATTATAACATCAATAGCATCTTGATCCAATACCACTTCTGAATTCAGTGACAAGTTGAGAAGCCTTAAAAGCAATTATATTATAAAGAATATTTATTGTACTGGCGACATAAATGCTTATGCAATAGTTTTTCTATATTTTTCTATATCAATATAGACAAAAAAAGTTTGTTTTCTTTCTTCAGGGCATACAAATGTTTAAACTGCTCTGGAGAGTTGTTATTATCTCTGGTACACTTTAAAATGATCTTTCAAAAGAATTTCTGACTTACAGTTTGCTTTGATAAAATAAAACAATACTAACCACTGTCAAATGGAAGAATTGGACTTTAATATGTTTAACCCTTTTGCTGTTGGTGACTAAACTTTTACTGTGGCATGTGAGTAAACCCCCAGCTGCTATAGTTTTGTATACATTTTCAATCCTGCTGTCAGTTAGAAGTGGTTCAAGCAGCTGTCAAGCCACCTTATCACTTCTACATGTAAAATAAGGTACCAACCTTCGCCTGATCAACCCCCCATCATGTGTACCAGACTCAATGATTAAACAAAGTTCACTTTAAAAAATTACATTTTTTTAAAGCCCCCTCTCCCATGACCATGCATATACAATCCTAACCACAGCATGTACCAATGCACATGCAATAGAAACAATATTTTCAGGGCCATCTTTACCTCTAAACTGATGTTATGTAAAGGCTTCAAAGCATCACCTATGGAGAATGTGGGGTGCCATAGTTTTTTTGCCATATCAGGGGCACACAATTTTCAGGCTTGACACATTTATTATATAATTTATTCTCATCTTATATATTATATTTAGAGATGAGCGAATCGAACTTGGCGAAGTGGAATTCGTTTCGAAGATTAGGAAAAATTCGCCGAATCCGAAAATTAGCAGACTTCGGATGCGCGAATCGAAATTTTCCAAAAATGGCGGCGACATGTGTGGCGACGGAGCGGGGATCTCTGGGAAGGCGCGCAGACAAGGCGCGCTGACCCATAATGCATTCATTCATGACATGTGATCGCATTAGCCAATCAGCAGCCAGCCAGCCAGCACTGTGTAATGGTCGAGCTATAAATTGCGGCCATCTTTGAATTCTCCATTAGCCTCCGGTCATTCAAGAGTATTAGGGACAGAGTTAGGGCCAAAGAGACTTTAGGGCCACAGAATCGTTACTCAGGGACACAGAATTCTTACTCAGGGACACAGAATTCTTACTCAGGGACACAGAATTGTTACTCAGGGACAGACACAGAATTGTTACTGAGGGACACAGAATTGTTACTGAGGGACACAGAATTGTTACTGAGGGACACAGAATTGTTACTCAGGGACACAGAACTGTTACTCAGGGACACAGAATTGTTACTCAAGGACACAGAACTGTTACTCAGGGACACAGAATTGTTACTCAAAGACAGACACAGAATTGTTACTGAGGGACACAGAATTGTTACTGAGGGACACAGAATTGTTACTCAGGGACAGACACAGAATTGTTACTGAGGGACACAGAATTGTTACTCAGGGACACAGAATTGTTACTCAGGGAAACAGAATTGTTACTCAGGGACACAGAATTGTTACTCAGGGACACAGAACTGTTACTCAGGGACACAGAACTGTTACTCAGGGACACAGAATTGTTACTCAGGGACAGACACAGAATTGTTACTGAGGGACACAGAATTGTTACTGAGGGACACAGAATTGTTACTGAGGGACACAGAATTGTTACTCAGGGACAGACACAGAATTGTTACTGAGGGACACAGAATTGTTACTCAGGGACACAGAATTGTTACTGAGGGACACAGAATTGTTACTCAGGGACACAGAATTGTTACTCAGGGACACAGAACTGTTACTCAGGGACACAGAATTGTTACTCAGGGACACAGAACTGTTACTCAGGGACACAGAATTGTTACTCAGGGACAGACACAGAATTGTTACTGAGGGACACAGAATTGTTACTGAGGGACACAGAATTGTTACTGAGGGACACAGAATTGTTACTCAGGGACAGACACAGAATTTTTACTGAGGGACACAGAATTGTTACTGAGGGACACAGAATTGTTACTCAGGGACAGACACAGAATTGTTACTCAGGGACAGACACAGAATTGTTACTGAGGGACACAGAATTGTTACTGAGGGACACAGAATTGTTACTCAGGGACACAGAACTGTTACTCAGGGACACAGAATTGTTACTCAGGGACACAGAACTGTTACTCAGGGACACAGAATTGTTACTGAGGGACAGACAGAATTGTTACTGAGGGACACAGAATTGTTACTGAGGGACACCGAATTGTTACTCAGGGACACAGAATTGTTACTCAGGGACACAGATCTGTTACTCAGGGACACAGAATTGTTACTGAGGGACACAGAATTGTTACTGAGGGACACAGAATTGTTACTGAGGGACACAGAATTGTTACTCAGGGACACACACAGAATTGTTACTGAGGGACACAGAATTGTTACTCGGGGACACAGAATTGTTACTCAGGGACACAGAACTGTTACTCAGGGACACAGAATTGTTACTCAGGGACAGACACAGAATTGTTACTGAGGGACACAGAAATGTTACTGAGGGACACAGAATTGTTACTCAGGGACACAGAATTGTTACTGAGGGACACAGAATTGTTACTCAGGGACACAGAATTGTTACTCAGGGACACAGAATTGTTACTCAGGGACACCGAACTGTTACTCAGGGACACAGAATTGTTACTCAGGGACAGACACATAATTGTTACTGAGGGACACAGAATTGTTACTGAGGGACACAGAATTGTTACTCAGGGCCACAGAATTGTTACTCAGGGACACAGAACTGTTACTCAGGGACACAGAATTGTTACTCAGGGACACAGAACTGTTACTCAGGGACACAGAATTGTTACTGAGGGACAGACAGAATTGTTACTGAGGGACACAGAATTGTTACTGAGGGACACCGAATTGTTACTCAGGGACACAGAATTGTTACTCAGGGACACAGATCTGTTACTCAGGGACACAGAATTGTTACTGAGGGACACAGAATTGTTACTGAGGGACACAGAATTGTTACTGAGGGACACAGAATTGTTACTGAGGGACACACACAGAATTGTTACTGAGGGACACAGAATTGTTACTCAGGGACACAGAATTGTTACTCAGGGACACAGAACTGTTACTCAGGGACACAGAATTGTTACTCAGGGACAGACACAGAATTGTTACTGAGGGACACAGAATTGTTACTGAGGGACACAGAATTGTTACTGAGGGACACACACAGAATTGTTACTGAGGGACACACACAGAATTGTTACTGAGGGACACAGAATTGTTACTCAGGGACACAGAATTGTTACTCAGGGACACAGAACTGTTACTCAGGGACACAGAATTGTTACTCAGGGACAGACACAGAATTGTTACTGAGGGACACAGAATTGTTACTGAGGGACACAGAATTGTTACTGAGGGACACAGAATTGTTACTCAGGGACACAGAATTGTTACTGAGGGACACAGAATTGTTACTCAGGGACACAGAATTGTTACTCAGGGACACCGAACTGTTACTCAGGGACACAGAATTGTTACTCAGGGACAGACACATAATTGTTACTGAGGGACACAGAATTGTTACTCAGGGACACAGAATTGTTACTCAGGGACACAGAACTGTTACTCAGGGACACAGAATTGTTACTCAGGGACACAGAACTGTTACTCAGGGACACAGAATTGTTAATCAGGGACAGACACAGAATTGTTACTGAGGGACACAGAATTGTTACTGAGGGACACAGAATTGTTACTCAGGGAAACAGAATTGTTACTCAGGGACACAGAATTGTTACTCAGGGAAACAGAATTGTTACTCAGGGACACAGAACTGTTACTCAGGGACACAGAATTGTTACTCAGGGACACAGAACTGTTACTCAGGGACACAGAATTGTTACTGAGGGACAGACACAGAATTGTTACTGAGGGACACAGAATTTTTACTGAGGGACACAGAATTGTTACTGAGGGACACAGAATTGTTACTCAGGGACACAGAATTGTTACTCAGGGACACAGAACTGTTACTCAGGGACACAGAATTGTTACTCAGGGACACAGAACTGTTACTCAGGGACACAGAATTGTTACTCAGGGACAGACACAGAATTGTTACTGAGGGACACAGAATTGTTACTGAGGGACACAGAATTGTTACTGAGGGACACAGAATTGTTACTCAGGGACAGACACAGAATTGTTACTGAGGGACACAGAATTGTTACTCAGGGACAGACACAGAATTGTTACTCAGGGACACAGAATCGTTACTCAGGGACACAGAATCGTTGAATTAAAGAGTATGTCAGACAACACGCAGAGGAGTGGCAGAGGAGGCAATGTTTCAGGAGCGAGCAGACGTGGCAGCAGAGGAAGGGGTCGAGGCAGCACTAGTCGCAGCCAGAGGCCAGTGCTCCCGGTGTCATCCAGCGGTTGTGTCTCCACCGACAACCCTGCCGCCATCGATTGGTTGGCTCGGTCGTCTTCCTCTTCCCAGGTCACCTCTGACACCTACAGCCAACGGTCGGTGGGTACGTCAGACACAACCGTTAGTTGGCATGGCCCGGGAGCAAGCCCACTGAAATCACGTGTCCTCTACCTGCCCCTGTCCTTTGGTGTTCCCTCACCAAGCGAAGTATCGCATGCTGTGGGCTCAGCTCCACTGTACAGTGAGGAAGAGCTAACAGAGGGCGGTCAGGAAAGGGGGGAGACATCCGCCTCTTCAGCAGCCAGGCGAAGAAGTACTGGCGAGGAGAGTGGCTCGGTAGCCGGTCTAGAGACAGGTCTGTCTCCTGACCCACACGCAGCCGAGGGGGCTAGTAGTGAGGCGGAGACCCTAATTGATGATGATGAGGCTGATCGCACTTGGCAGCCTCGTCGTCATCAGGCTATTGCTTCCGCATCATCAGGAGAAGAGGGTGCCAGCTTGGCAGCGAGCAAAACAGTCGGTGGGTTGCCCAGGAGGCAGCAGGGTCGCAGCAGTGTCAGTGGAGGCAAACGGCCACGGAGTAGAGCACCAGCTCCACTGCAGCCTACCACCATGGCCAGTAGTGGTGCCGGTGTGCATGGAGGAAGTAGCAGTCAGCCAGTGAGGGGTAGCGGGGGCAAAGTTTCCTACTCGGCGGTGTGGCAATTTTTCGTCAAGCCGCCCGAGGAAGTAAACGTAGCCGTATGTCGACTATGTGGCCAGAAAGTCAAGCGTGGCCAGGGGGCCCATGTTGGGACTACAGCGTTGCGTCAGCATATGCAGCGTCGCCATTCGGTGGCCTGGGAAAACCGTGATAAAGATACGGCGGTTCTGCCTGCCCCAGCCCCCGCTCCATCACCCGCTCCGTTACTTGCTCCGTCACCCGACGTCAATCGCCCTCTATCAGCCAGTCAAGGCTCCAACACCTCTGCTGAGGGGAGTTGTCGCTCGTTGGCATCTTCCGCTCGTTCAGATGCTCCTTCTCCTGCTACTCCTCTTCACGGATTCCGTCAGCAGTCTTTCTTGGAATCCGTTTTCAAGAGACAACAGTTTGCGAGCACGCACCCGACGGTGCAAAAGCTGAACGTCCTCCTGTCCAAGTTGCTGGTGCTGCAGTCCCTCCCTTTCCAAGTGGTGGACTCAGCACCTTTCCGAGAAATGATGGCTTGTGCCGCGCCGCGTTGGAGAGTGCCAAGCCGGCATTTCTTCGCCAAAAAGGCAGTGCCAGCCCTGCATTCACATGTAGAAGAGATGGTGGGCCAGTCTTTGAGCATGTCGGTCTCTGCCAAAGTGCACGGCAGCGCCGACGTGTGGAGCTGTAACTACGGTCAGGGACAGTACATGTCATTTACGGCCCATTGGGTGAACATGGTGCCGGCACAGCCGCACCAGCAACTTGGACAGGTCACGCCGCTTTTGCCTCCACGTTTGCACGTCCTTGGTCCAGAAAAGATGTCCGCCTCTACCACCTCTTCTTCCGCCGTGTCCTCAGCCGCCACCCCCGTGCCAAGTCCCATTACCCGACCGGCATATCACATGTGCAGGGCGCAACGGTGTCACGCTGTGCTGCACCTGGTATGCCTTGGCGAACGTAGTCACACAGGGGAGGAACTTCTGAGTGTAATGAACAGAGAAATAGACAGATGGCTGTCTCCGCGCAAACTGAAAATCGGAACCATGTTGACCGACAACGGAAAGAACATGGTGTCTGCTCTGCGTCAAGGAAGGTTGTGCCATGCGCCATGCATGGCTCACGTGTTCAATCTGGTTGTCAAGCGGTTCCTAAAATCCACCATCCCACTGCAAGACATCCTTAAAATGTCACGTAAACTTTGCATGCATTTCAGCCATTCCTACACCGCAAAGCACACCCTCCTTGAGCTGCAGCGGCAGAACGGAATTCCACAGCATCGCCTGATCTGCGACATTGCAACAAGGTGGAATTCAACCCTACATATGTTAGACCGCCTTTACGAACAGCGAAAGGCCATCACCGATTTCCTGATGTTACAAGCGGATAAAGGTACTCCCCTGTGTAACTTAGATGTCAGCCATTGGCAGCTCATGCGTGACACCTGCCGCTTGCTCAGGCCCTTTGAGGAGGCCACGCTATTCGTGAGTCGGCAGGACTATGGGATGAACGACGTCATTCCTCTGTTGCATGTCCTGGAACAAATGCTGTTAACAATGGCTGGTCAGGTTGCGGTAGATGTGGCGCACAGATCTCAACGCCACATGACCCCTGTGGGGGCAGGACAGGAAGAAGAGGAGGAGGTAGAGGAGGACATTGGTGCTCAGGAATTATTGAGTGAAATGGGTGGTTTTTCCACTCAGCGGACAGGAGTGGAGGAGCAGGAGCATCTGGTAGAGGAGGAGGAGACAGAGGACCCAGACGCCCCGTGGCAGTATGCTGTGGAGATGGAGGCAGGGAGTCCCTCGCATTCCTTGGCACAAATGGCCCATAGCATGCTCGGTTGCTTGCGTAGCGACAACCGAATAATAACCATCAGACAGAGGGATGACTTTTGGCTGTCCACCTTGTTGGACCCTCGCTACCGTTCAAAAATGGTGGCCTTTTTCACACCTGCTGAGAGGGAGGCCAAAATAAAGTACTATAAAAACCACCTATGTAGTCAGTTGGTCTCTGCCTTTCTGCGCCAACGTCCATCCTCAGACACTGTGGGCCCTGTGCGCTCGCGTTCCGCTGCCATGGCAGCAGGGGAGGGGTGGGGTGGTAGGAGCAGTGGCAGCTCCACCAGCAGCGGCTGCCTCAGTCTGCAGTCGATGATGAGTAGCTTTCTTCACCAGCGCAGTGAGGAAACTACTAACCAGCCGCAGCAGCAGCAGCATCAGGTGGACCTGGAGCAGGACCTCAAACAACAGGCTTGGGCCTACTTGGACAGCACCCTGCCAACCGAGGTAGACAATCCCCTTGACTACTGGGCAACGAAACTTGACCTTTGGCCCCAACTAGCTGAATTTGCCCTTGAAAGGCTGTCATGCCCGGCCAGTAGCGTGGCATCGGAGTGCGTGTTTAGTGCGGCAGGAGGTATTGTAACTCCGCGGAGGACACGACTGTCCACCCAAAGTGTGGAGAGACTCACGTTTGTGAAAATGAATCAGGTGTGGATTAGTCTGGATTTCAAACCACCAGTTCCTGACACAACTGACTAAATCCGCCATGAATCATGCCCCAAACATCTTATTATTTTTAACATAGGCCTCTGTATGGCCTTCAATTTAAGCTGCTTACGCTTCACCACTCTGCCATGGGCCCCTGTACCACCTCCTCTTGCTGCTGCCAGGTCCAGAGTGTCTCATGAGTCCCTGTACAGCCTCCCATTGCTGCTGTCTCCATCGCCACACTCTGCCATGTGCCACTTTCAGGTCTCCTCACACTGCTGGTGGGTTCCATTTTGTCATAGGGTGCTGGCAGATTACGGGCCTCCCATTGCTGCTGCCAGGCCCGTAATCTGCCATGGGCCCCCGTACCGCCTCCTCATGCTGCTGCCAGGTCCAGAGTGTCTCATGGGTCCCTGTACGGCCTCCCATTGCTGCTGTCTCCATCGCCACACTCTGCCATGTGCCACTTTCAGGTCTCCTCACACTGCTGGTGGGTTCCATTTTGTCATAGGGTGCTGGCAGATTACGGGCCTCCCATTGCTGCTGCCAGGCCCTTAATCTGCCATGGGCCCCCGTACCGCCTCCTCATGCTGCTGCCAGGTCCAGAGTGTCTCATGGGTCCCTGTACGGCCTCCCATTGCTGCTGTCTCCATCGCCACACTCTGCCATGTGCCACTTTCAGGTCTCCTCACACTGCTGGTGGGTTCCATTTTGTCATAGAGTGCTGGCAGATTACGGGCCTCCCATTGCTGCTGCCAGGCCCATAATCTGTCATGGGCCCCTGTACCGCCTCCTCATGCTGCTGCCAGGCCCGTAATCTGTCATGGGTCCCTGTACGGCCTCCCATTGCTGCTGTCTCCATCGCCACACTCTGCCATGTGCCACTTTCAGGTCTCCTCACACTGCTGGTGGGTTCCATTTTATCATAGGGTGCTGGCAGATTACGGGCCTCCCATTGCTGCTGCCAGGCCCGTAATCTGCCATGGGCCCCTGTACCGCCTCCTCATGCTGCTGCCAGGTCCAGAGTGTGTCATGGGTACCTGTACGGCCCCCCATTGCTGCTGTCTCCATCGCCACACTCTGCCATGTGCCACTTTCAGGTCTCCTCACACTGCTGGTGGGTTCCATTTTGTCATAGGGTGCTGGCAGATTACAGGCCTCCCATTGCTGCTGCCAGGCCCGTAATCTGTCATGGGCCCCTGTACCGCCTCCTCATGCTGCTGCCAGGCCCGTAATCTGTCATGGGTCCCTGTACGGCCTCCCATTGCTGCTGTCTCCATCGCCACACTCTGCCATGTGCCACTTTCAGGTCTCCTCACACTGCTGGTGGGTTCCATTTTGTCATAGGGTGCTGGCAGATTACGGGCCTCCCATTGCTGCTGCCAGGCCCGTAATTGCCATGGGCCCCCGTACCGACTCCTCATGCTGCTGCCAGGCCCGTAATCTGTCATGGGCCCCTGTACCGCCTCCTCATGCTGCTGCCAGGTCCAGAGTCTCTCATGGGTCCCTGTACGGCCTCCCATTGCTGCTGTCTCCATCGCCACACTCTGCCATGTGCCACTTTCAGGTCTCCTCACACTGCTGGTGGGTTCCATTTTGTCATAGGGTGCTGGCAGATTAGGGGCCTCCCATTGCTGCTGCCAGGCCCGTAATCTGCCATGGGCCCCCGTACCGACTCCTCATGCTGCTGCCAGGCCTGTAATCTGTCATGGGCCCCTGTACCGCCTCCTCATGCTGCTGCCAGGTCCAGAGTGTCTCATGGGTCTCTGTACGGCCTCCCATTGCTGCTGTCTCCATCGCCACACTCTGCCATGTGCCACTTTCAGGTCTCCTCACACTGCTGGTGGGTTCCATTTTGTCATAGGGTGCTGGCAGATTACGGGCCTCCCATTGCTGCTGCCAGGCCCGTAATCTGCCACGGGCCCCCGTACCGACTCCTCATGCTGCTGCCAGGCCCGTAATCTGTCATGGGCCCCTGTACCGCCTCCTCATGCTGCTGCCAGGTCCAGAGTCTCTCATGGGTCCCTGTACGGCCTCCCATTGCTGCTGTCTCCATCGCCACACTCTGCCATGTGCCACTTTCAGGTCTCCCCACACTGCTGGTGGGTTCCATTTTGTCATAGGGTGCTGGCAGATTAGGGGCCTCCCATTGCTGCTGCCAGGCCCGTAATCTGCCATGGGCCCCTGTACCGACTCCTCATGCTGCTGCCAGGCCCGTAATCTGTCATGGGCCCCTGTACCGCCTCCTCATGCTGCTGCCAGGTCCAGAGTGTCTCATGTGTCCCTGTACGGCCTCCCATTGCTGCTGTCTCCATCACCACACTCTGCCATGTGCCACTTTCAGGTCTCCTCACACTGCTGGTGGGTTCCATTTTGTCATAGGGTGCTGGCAGATTACGGGCCTCCCATTGCTGCTGCCAGGCCCGTAATCTGCCATGGGCCCCCGTACCGCCTCCTCGTGCTGCTGCCAGGTCCAGAGTGTCTCATGGGTCCCTGTACGGCCTCCCATTGCTGCTGTCTCCATCGCCACACTCTGCCATGTGCCACTTTCAGGTCTCCTCACACTGCTGGTGGGTTCCATTTTGTCATAGGGTGCTGGCAGATTACGGGCCTCCCATTGCTGCTGCCAGGCCCGTAATCTGTCATCGGCCCCTGTACCGCCTCCTCATGCTGCTGCCAGGCCCGTAATCTGTCATGGGTCCCTGTACGGCCTCCCATTGCTGCTGTCTCCATCGCCACACTCTGCCATGTGCCACTTTCAGGTCTCCTCACACTGCTGGTGGGTTCCATTTTGTCATAGGGTGCTGGCAGATTACGGGCCTCCCATTGCTGCTGCCAGGCCCGTAATCTGCCATGGGCCCCCGTACCGACTCCTCATGCTGTGACGTTCCAACAAGGTGGAATTCATCCCTACATATGTTAACCGCCTTTACGAACAGCGAAAGGCCATCACCGATTTCCTGATGTTACAAGCGGATAAAGGTACTCCCCTGTGTAACTTAGATGTCAGCCATTGGCAGCTCATGCGTTACACCTGCCGCTTGCTCAGGCCCTTTGAGGAGGCCACGCTATTCGTGAGTCGGCAGGACTATGGGATGAACGACGTCATTCCTCTGTTGCACGTCCTGGAACAAATGCTGTTAACAATGGCTGGTCAGGGTGCGGTAGACGTGGCGCACAGATCTCAACGCCACATGACCCCTGTGGGGGCAGGACAGGAAGAAGAGGAGGAGGTAGAGGAGGACATTGGTGCTCAGGAATTATTGAGTGAAATGGGTGGTTTTTCCACTCAGCGGACAGGAGTGGAGGAGCAGGAGCATCTGGTAGAGGAGGAGGAGGAGACAGAGGACCCAGACGCACCGTGGCAGTATGCTGTGGAGATGGAGGCAGGGAGTCCCTCGCATTCCTTGGCACAAATGGCCCATAGCATGCTCGGTTGCTTGCGTAGCGACAACCGAATAATAACCATCAGACAGAGGGATGACTTTTGGCTGTCCACCTTGTTGGACCCTCGCTACCGTTCAAAAATGGTGGCCTTTTTCACACCTGCTGAGAGGGAGGCCAAAATAAAGTACTATAAAAACCACCTATGTAGTCAGTTGGTCTCTGCCTGTCTGCGCCAACGTCCATCCTCAGACACTGTGGGCCCTGTGCGCTCGCGTTCCGCTGCCATGGCAGCAGGGGAGGGGTGGGGTGGTAGGAGCAGTGGCAGCTCCACCAGCAGCGGCTGCCTCAGTCTGCAGTCGATGATGAGTAGCTTTCTTCACCAGCGCAGTGAGGAAACTACTAACCAGCCGCAGCAGCAGCAGCATCAGGTGGACCTGGAGCAGGACCTCAAACAACAGGCTTGGGCCTACTTGGACAGCACCCTGCCAACCGAGGTAGACAATCCCCTTGACTACTGGGCAACGAAACTTGACCTTTGGCCCCAACTAGTTGAATTTGCCCTTGAAAGGCTGTCATGCCCGGCCAGTAGCGTGGCATCGGAGCGCGTGTTTAGTGCGGCAGGAGGTATTGTAACTCCGCGGAGGACACGACTGTCCACCCAAAGTGTGGAGAGACTCACGTTTGTGAAAATGAATCAGGCGTGGATTAGTCTGGATTTCAAACCACCAGTTCCTGACACAACTGACTAAATCCGCCATGAATCATGCCCCAAACATCTTATTATTTTTAACATAGGCCTCTGTATGGCCTTCAATTTAAGCTGCTTACGCTTCGCCACTCTGCCATGGGCCCCTGTACCGCCTCCTCTTGCTGCTGCCAGGTCCGGAGTGTGTCATGGGTCCCTGTACGGCCTCCCATTGCTGCTGTCTCCATCGCCACACTCTGCCATGTGCCACTTTCAGGTCTCCACACACTGCTGGTGGGTTCCATTTTGTCATACGGTGCTGGCAGATTACGGGCCTCCCATTGCTGCTGCCAGGCCCGTAATCTGCCATGGGCCCCCGTACCGACTCCTCATGCTGCTGCCAGGCCCGTAATCTGTCATGGGCCCCTGTACCGCCTCCTCATGCTGCTGCCAGGTCCAGAGTGTGTCATGGGTCCCTGTACGGCCTCCCATTGCTGCTGTCTCCATCGCCACACTCTGCCATGTGCCACTTTCAGGTCTCCTCACACTGCTGGTGGGTTCCATTTTGTCATAGGGTGCTGGCAGATTAGGGGCCTCCCATTGCTGCTGCCAGGCCCGTAATCTGCCATGGGCCCCTGTACCGCCTCCTCATGCTGCTGCCAGGTCCAGAGTGTCTCATGGGTCCCTGTACGGCCTCCCATTGCTGCTGTCTCCATCGCCACACTCTGCCATGTGCCACTTTCAGGTCTCCTCACACTGCTGGTGGGTTCCATTTTGTCATAGGGTGCTGTATGGCCTCCCATTGCTGCTGCCTCCACCGCCACACTGTGGCTCCACACTCTGGTTTTGGCCCCGTGCCTGCTCAAATGAGTGAAGTGTGCGGTGATTCTAAGATCGACGGCACTCATCTGCATGTCATACTGACTGACAGTATTATTTCTCTTCCCCAGCAGACTCCAAGGGCATTTAAATTAAAGGTACAGTGTTCTGCACTAATATAAAGGCTCTCTGAAGCCTAGAAACACCCTTTTTATAAGTTAAATTCGCAGCGAATATATTCGACTCGAATCGAATTTATTCCTCGAATTCGCCGAATCAGCCGAATCGAATTTTTGAATACTTCGTCATCTGTAATTATATTATATATCTTATATATTATATTTCATTATATAAAATGAAATATGTCCTTTGCTGTGCAGGCACCTGTTTCCTAGAGAAATCTCCACTGAAGCAATGCCTGTCCTCTTCCTATCTCTGAATGGTGCTGCAACGGTTAACAGTTTCATGTCTTTAGGCAGAAAAGCAATACAGAGGGTTTGATGGGGACCTGCCCCTCCTTCCTCCTCCTCCTCCATTGATAAAAATTATTTAATTGATTACACTGCTTGTAACACCATCTGTGAATGAGGGTCACTGATCAGACTCTTCCCCATTTACAGATGGTGTTACAAGCATTGTAATCAGTGAAATAACTTTTCTCAATGGAGTAGGAGGAGGAAGGAGGGGACCATCTGTACTGATGTTCTGCCTAAAAACCCCAAACTGTTAACCATTGCAGGCAGTTTAGAGACAGAAAGAGGACAAGGTATCCCTACAATGAAGATTTTCACAGGAAGAAGAACATGGAACATACTTAATTACAGGTAAGTGACTAAAGCTAACTAAACTTCAGCTTAGAACATTTAAAGCAACTAGAGGGAGAAGTTACATGATCTTCCTTAAATTGTATCTGTACCCAAAAACAAAAATGTAATATATTGCAGCTTATCAGTATTTGATAGATGTAATGGCTGCATTCGTTTTTTGGTCTTTTCCCCCTTTATTTTCATCTGTTAGTCCTACAAATATAGGATACAATCAGATTTGAAATCTGGAAACACAGAAAGGAAAAAAAATGTTTTAATGAATAAAGTTAAAAACAACAAATCACACATACAGTAGATGTGTAAAACATTGGGGCCCCAGTAATTTCAAAAATGGAGCCTAAATTCACAATAATATTATATCAAACTATAGGCATATTTTTCTTATACCCCTAGCATTAAAGGTGCCATATGTAAGTATTTAAAGTGAAACGTCAATACTTTCCATAACTAGTGTTACATTGGTGATATATGATATGAACTTTTATTCTAGACTATTTTTTTTTTCAACTTAGAATGAAACTTTATATTCTATACAGCATATGCAATATCAGTTGATACAATATTGCATTAGTAATCCAATATTATTGTGAATTTAGGCTACTTTTTTTAATTGCTTATTTTTTTTCACATTATTTTATAATTAGCTGTTTTAACTTTGATTTTTTTCCAGAATCTCAAATCTGTAACCTTAAATCTGAAGTTTCCAATTTGGCTAGGTGGTATATGCTTAGACCTTTTAGTAATCCTAAAAATAACAGGTTTCCTTTCCTGTACCTATATAGGAAGCAATGGCTGTGACACAGGCTGGACTTCAAACATGCCTGCCTTTATTCATGTCCATTTCAAGGCAGTAAAAGGCATTAGTAGCTTTTACAAGTGTGATTACATTGTTTTTTTGCTGTCTTTTTTAGGTCACAAGATGAGACAATGACATTGCATTTCTGGCAAGATCAACTGGGTTATTGTGTACTTGCTGAAAATTTTTTTAGCCTGAAAAAAAAAATAATGCAGCTACCACATTTAACAAATGGTAAGCTGTAATATATAACATTTGTGTTTTTGGGTTTACATAAACTTTAATCATTGATTAAATAAACACCACAAAGGAAGTACATTGTGAAATGAAGAATTAAAGCATGAACACTGTGCAGGGCTGCAACACAGGATACAGAGCCAGAATATATAATGAACACTGGGGAAAGTCAAAGATTACTTTCAGAAACAACAAAAGAAAACAAGATATTTAAACTGTAAACAGATGTATGGGGTCTAAACCCTGATACAATTTTGCAAAGTTAATTATGAATGCTAAATTAGTGAAAGAGTAGTTGATATCATGGGTGTTTTTGTTGTATGATCTTCCCCACTATTCTACACAACCAAAAACTGAGCAACATAGTTGCTTGAAAAAGCACCCATGTATCTAAAAAAACTGTAATTTTGCTCTCACCTATTCAGTAGGTTCCTATTATCACTGCAGGTCAGTGCTTCCAGCAATATTTTCTTTTCTGAAACAGCTGTTGTAGAATGAAATTTCATCCAGATAAACTCCCATACATCTTCATCCATTAAGGAAACTCCTGTGCAATAAACAATGTCCCGGACATTGGGTGGAATTCTAAAGAATCAATTATATACAGAACGTTATCTGTTTCTGAAACATTTGCTATTAGGTACACACATAAACCTTCATAGGAAATTTTAAAACAAGAAAAAAAAAGTTGGTATCTTTGCCTGAATAGGGACAAAATGCACATCAACACATTTAAATCCAACACAGTCCATACAGGGATTTAGAGATGTTGGGTTTGTGATGAATGTGATAACATGCAAATAATAAGTAATGCAAGGAAGTACATAAACCGGTGCACGTTATCTGTTTTGTTTCCATTTCCTCTACAAATAATGACATTTAAAGGCAATGGCAATTTCCATAAAAAGAAAATTCCTATGCATGTTCGAGCAATATCCTCAGTGATACACCGATGTAGACAAGTTTGTATGTTATTGAACATAAAACAAGGTATCACTTCAATCACAAATCAATCCATGTTTTTTTTTAACAATAAGCATTAGAGTTGTTTTTTTTTTTTCTTTAATATGTCCAAATGGGTAAGGAATCCAACAGACTCTTACCAGTTTACCAATAAAATATAGCTGCTTTATCCCACGGGGTTTAGGAAAGCATTAAGCATTAAATCACTATATATTCTTGGATTTTTCTCTGCTGCAGAAGAGCCTGCTGGCCATCCACACTTTGCTGAAATTTTGAGATTACATTTAGGTGTAACACTTGAGCACCTGCCAAAAGTCCAAAGGCACATAGACTGGTAACAGCATAGTACAAGTTCATTATGCTTCCGGCATATCGACATAGCAATGGGAATGCTAGAATGCATCTCTGCTGTGCTGGATGAAGATTTAATCATATTAGATTGATGGGACTTAAATTTTGAATTTTATTTGTTGAGCAAGCAGAAGCCAGTCTAGAAATGGACAGAGAGAGGTGAGTGTTTCAAAAGAAGGATGGGTATTTTGCAACAGCATTCATAATAGATTGACAAGGGATAGTCAGTGTAGACGTAAGCTAAAGCTCATAGAAGGCATGAGCTTTATATGAGCACACATGCACCAGAGTCCTAGAGTTTATGTCAGAATGTGGGTTCATTATTAGATAAGAGAAGGCAAGCGTGATAGTGAGATATATGAACTGTAGGGTGGAGGTGTAATGTAATGGCAATTTGAAGAAAGGGGGCAGTATTGTGAGAAGCAAAGGTAAAGGGAGCATATTACAAAGTGGAGAGTACAGCAATCAGAATATGAAACCAACTGGATAGAAAAATGTAGGTTCCCAGTCTGTCAGGGTTGGAGCACAGTTGTCTGCTGCTTCTTTTTAATGTCTGCTTTGTTGAACTTCCATGGAAAATTGCATGCCACTTTTTTAGAATGGCACAATGTCAGATGGAAACTGTCTATGCCACCCCTCATGTAGTGCTCTAAATTTATAGGGAGAAGGGGTGAATGATTGATTATCAATTATCTATTAGGAGTTGGTGAGAGATACTTCAAGGAAAGAGGAAACTCTCACAGCAAGACTTTACATGCACAGGCTTCAATCATAAAGATGATAGGCTATCTGATCAAGCCAGACAGTAGGAGGTTTTCTATAAAAAAATATAGACAAGTTGGTTGAGAGCAGTAACCAAAAAGCATTTGTCAGTGAGATGTCAGTTCATTCATACACAGAGTACAGATGGTTTATCAGCTGCTGTTACCAGGAAGCATTTGCTAGTGAGATGTCAGTTCATTCATACACAGCATGGATCTGGTTAATATGGATGTTTAAATCAGCTGCAGTTAGTTGAAGTATATAAAGATTTTTAGCCATGCATTTATTTTAATAACTGTCTCAAGTTTTTATATATTTATTGTCATAACAAGGTACATTTTTATATTGTATATTAAAAGGCCATTGTATGATCTCTTTTATGTACAGCTAATATGACTCAATGAAAAAAAAAACTAATGTAACTAGAGCCTGAATAGCTACATCTCATTATTTTCATACATTTTAATCAATCTAATATAGCAAGAGGTAAAAATCAGTGAAATAAAAAATATTTAAACTATAAAGTTATAAGATTCAAATAGTTGGCCGTCAATCAACTACTGATTCTTCTTTCAAAACAAGATAATTTGCATAATTTATTTTACAGAAACGATGGCAGTGAAGAAACGGACAAACAATAAGATGCAAATGCAGTGATCTGTTTATTCAAAGCTCTTCAAATGATCATCCTTGGCCTGCTATCATCAACACTGATGATATGTTTTCATTAAGCATTATCTTCTTTATTAGCTTCCTGGCATTTTGTCTTAGCTGTGCATTTTAGGGCAATTATCTTTATTTATTTTAAAATATTTGTTGACAGAATTACCATGTATAATTATGGGAAGTAGTAGACAATTATTTTATCTCTAACAACATGCAATCAAGTTATGGAATTACGCATGATAGCTCATAAGAGATAAGGACTGTTTAAGCTTTGAAAGAATACACTAACGCTAAAGTCATTTTTGTCTGGGTTATATTGTCTCACTACTTCCAAACGGGCAGCTCCAGACATTTTTTTGGTGGGTGCTGTGCTTGTTCTCAAAGCATATGTGGGGAGCAAAATACCCACCCCTGAATCCCATGTTATAATAAAAGCAGACATAAAAATGAAAGTCGTTTAGTCAGAAAATGAAGGACCCAATGTTATAAGTAGGCCATTTACAGTGTAATAAAACACAGTCTGCAGCACATTAACCACTTGCCATCCTGAGGATTTACCCCCTTAATGACCAGGCCTCTTTTTAAAGGGTGATCACAAGGGTGATTTTTTTCAGTTATTATGATTTTGTTAATCATTTTTACACTGTCTATTTAATTTTTTTAATCACTTTTAATGCTATCGCAGGGAATGGAAATATCACCTATAACTCCAATTGGCATTGTCATATATTCTTTTTTGAGAAATCTGGGGTCTATCAGACTCCAGATATCTCCTCTGCCCTTACATTATCTAATATCACCAAGATTGGTGTGATCAGATGCTTTCCCAATTTACAAATGGTACTGTTTATATCCTGCGAAACTGAAGCGATGAAATGCTCGTAGCTTTCAATTTCTTAGACTATAGAAATCCTTGCCACCATTCTGGTCACCAATCAGCTCTATGGTCAGCTGGCAGAAACACCGGCTAAATTCTCAGGTGTCCCGAAAGCACAGGACTGCCCGAGAAGGCCGTGGAAGGCAGTGGAGGATGGGGGCATCATCTCTTGTAAAAGCAATCTTGCAGCTAATTAGCCACTAGAATTGCTTTTACATGAAAGTCGATCGCCGGCTGAAAAAAAAATACCAGTATGATGCCTGCAGCTGTAGGCATCATCCTGGTATAACCATTCAAAGTCCAGTGATGTACCAGTACGCCGCTGGTCCTTGTTGAGTATATACGCTATGTTCTTTTTTTTTTCGTATGCAGCCTGTGGGCTGAATGAAAAAAAGAGAGGAAATCTCTGCCATAAAAAGTGTGTGGTATGCCCACCATTAGAATATACTGCCTTGCATCCACCCACTTCTAATGGTGGGCACACATTAGGTCGCACAGTGCCACGTGCATCAATTCCAAGATTGTACAAATGTCTAAATAGTGGCAAACTTGAATAAAAATTGTCCACGTATAAGTGGTACCCCATATGGAAAAAGGATGACACCAAGTCTCAAAATATCTTGCCACTACTCCCCATGTAGTTTGGGCATCCGGGGCCGGGGGGCTCCACATGACTATCTTTTCCCTCATAAATCCGAAACTTATATGTATTGCCTGTTGCCCTCTCATACGTCTTAAACACCTTGACCCCATATCTGGCACACTTGCTGGGGAGAAATTGTTTGAATGCAAGGCGGCCAGAAATATGAATGAGGAACTCATCAACATAGATTTTTTGCTGAGGAGTATAGGCATCTGCAAATTTTTGGTTAAGGTGATTTTGAGGGGCCAAATATTTTGGAGCCGGTCAAATTCCTCCCGAGGACAACAGAGTGTGTTGTCGTTGAAATGCATAACACACATTATACTCTCATATCTATGCCTGGCCATGGCAGCAGAGAACATGGGCATATGATGAATCAGGTCTGTGGACCAACACAACCGCAATTCATTTTTTTAGTAATTCCCATGTTGAGGGCTAGGTCCCAAAAAATTTTAAATTTAAATTTTAATTTAAGGTTTGAATTTGGGTTGGCAGTGATAAATTGTTGTTCATATAAATTGCTTTGATCCACAATCAATGCATACAGATCTTCCATGAAAAACAGCTTAAAAAATCAAGGGGAGTAGATAAATTTGCTGTTTCCACCTGAATTCCGGGTTGGGCAGTGAATGGGGGAATTGCAGGTGCTGCAGAATTTGTAGGCTGCCAATCGGAATTTGCAAGCACATCCAGAAGGATACTAGGGGCTCTACAGGCCTGTGTGCGAATTCTTGGTGGTTGCGGGACAATACTTACCACCACACCAGCTTGTACTGCACTTATGGGACTCGCCACATCACCAAGTGATACTGCAGTGCTGGTATGTGAAAGACCAGTATGTACTAGGCCGCTGGTGCTCTCCAGTTCACCAAAGGGTAGAACGGCACTAGTACTGGCACTCTGCTGCATATGAGAGCCATCAAAATTTACCGGCAAGTGCTAGAAGAGATCAGGTTTTGTGTGCAATGTATCAAGTGACAGTGACCTACTGACACTGCACTTGCTGGGGGAGAAGGGGGGTAAATGTAGGGGCTAAACGCAGGTGCTGGCAGGTGCGGGTGCTGATCACGCTAATGCTGTGTTTTTGGGGACCCTATACTAATGTGAATGCTGGTATAGTGCTGATCTGATCAAAGATATTGATCCGTTCAGACACTATACTAGCAATGGAGGTTTATTGTATATGAGCGTGTTCCTGGCAATCAAGGGGTTAAATGTGATTATTGGTGTACTGATATGCAATCTGACACTATCTGGGAGGGGCATGAAAACCACCGGAACGCAAATCACGTATATAAATCACCTCTTCAGGGAAGCCTACCCCGCCCCCTGCTAACTGCCGATCTCCTCCTCTCTTCCCACCACTCCATCCCCCACAGCTTTTCCTCCCGTACCACTATCCCCTCCCTCCTAGATTGTAAGCTCCAAGGAGCAAGGCCCTCGAACCCCTCGTGTATCACACTGTATTGTCATTGTACTGTCTCATGTATTGTCTCCCATTGTAATGTACAGCGCTGAACGAACTATTGGCGCTAAATAAATACCGTATTTGCCGGCGTATAAGACGACTGGGCGTATAAGACGACCCCCCTACTTTTCCTGCTAAAATGTAGTGTTTGGGCTATACTCGCCGTATAAGACTACCCCTCTTCCAATGCACACCAGTGGGAGGAATAGTGCCCCATCATTGATGTCACTGGGAGGAATAGTGCCCCATCATTGATGTCAGTGGGAGGAATAGTGCCCCATCATTGGTATCAGTGGCAGGAATGGTGCCCCATCATTGGCATCAGTGGGAGGAATAGTGCCCCATCATTGGTATCAGTGGGGGGAATAGGTGCCCCATCATTGGTATCAGTGGGGGGAATAGGTGCCCCATCATTGGTATCAGTGGCAGGAATAGTGCCCCATCATTGGTATCAGTGGCAGGAATAGTGCCCCATCATTGGTGTCAGTGGGAGGAATGGTGTCCCATCATTGGTGTCAGTGAGGGGTGGAATAGTGCCCCATCATTGGTGTCAGTGGGGGAGGAATAGTGCCCCATCGTTGGTGTCAGTGGGGGGGGGGGAATAGTGCCCCATCGTTGGTGTCAGTGGAAGGGGAGGAATAGTGCCCCATCGTTGGTGTCAGTGGGAGGAATAGTGCCCCATCATTGGTATCAGTGACACCAATGATGGGGCACTATTCCTCCCACTGAGACTTGCTGACCCTGTTCTCATATGGTGCTGCTGCAGCCAGCATATGTGGTTGCAGCAGCACCTCTACACAGAGCACTTACCTGCTGCTCCGGCACTCAATTTTCGCGGGGCCGCTCGGCTCCGCCCCCTCGCCGGTGATTGGCCGCCTGTGTGCCTTTCCTGAGCTACAGTTCTGGCGGCCAATCACCGGTGAGGAGGCGGAGCCGCGCAGCCGCACAAACATCCAGTGGCCGAACTGAAGGAGACGCCGCGCTTACTGGACCGGATCGTCGTGGGACTGGATCCAGGTAAGAGACGTCAGCCCCTGCACTTAATGCCGCAGCCCCCCCTAACATGTGTACCGGCGTATAAGACGACCCCCGACTTTTGAGAAGATTTTCAAGGGTCAAAAAGTCGTCTTATACGCCGGCAAATACGGTACTGTATAATAATAATATACGTGATTTTGCACACCCATGCCGCCCTGTAGCAGTATTTCTGCTACAGGGCGGTCAGGAAGCAGTTAAAGAAGCGGTTTGCAGTACGGCGCTGCAATACTTTAACTGACAATTGCGCGGTCATGCAGCGCTGCACCCAAATTAAATTTACGTCCTTTTTTCCCACAAATTGAGCTTTCTTTTGGTGGTATTTGATCACCTTTGCATTTTTTATTTTTTGCGCTATAAAAAAAATGTGAGAAATTTTGAGAAAAAAACAATATTTTGGACTTTTTGCTATTAAACATGTCCAGTAAAAAAAATAAAAAATCAAATTTCATCATAAATTTAGGCCAAAATGTATTCTGTGACATGTCTTTGCTAAAAAAAAATCCCAATACGTTTAAATTAATTGGTTTACGTGAAAGTTATAGCATTTACAAATGGCAGTGCAAATACTGGATTTTTTTTAATACTAATAATGGAAGCAATCAGTGACTTATGGCGACGATTAGCAACTTATGGTGGCAATCAGCGACTTATTGACTGCGGGGGGTATTCTGAGACTGGGGGAACTGACTTGGTGTCACTGACATCCCCAGTGACACCAATACAGTGAAAAAAAGCACTGACACTGTACTAATGACACTGGGCAGGAAGGGATTAACATTTGGGGGCGATCAAAAGGTTAACTGTGTGATAGGAGTGTTTTACTAGGGGGCCGGGGTGTGCTCTTTACTGTAAAACACACCGAACGGGATGGCTGTGCTCAACCATCCCGAGTGTGCCCAAACTGAGAGGGAGGAGGGCTGTTGGTAAATAATGCAGCCCTCCTCCCTGTCGGTGATCACCGGTAATCACCAGGTGCCGGCGAGTAATCACCGTCCGGGACCGGGTGATTGATATCTGGGGCCGCAATCGGCTGTGCGGGTAGGGCGGTCGCACGCCTGGCACGAACCCCCTACCTGGAAATGCGAAATCACGTATATATACATGTGATTTTGTGCACAGGGCCCACCCTGCAGCAGTAAATATACTGTGGGCAGGCCTTAAGCGGTTAAAGCATACAGAGTGAGGTAGCCAGAAGTATGTAAAAAATGTGGTCAGCAATTACAAAGATCAGTTATATAATTGGTGTTAAGGGCATAACAATAAGCCATAGTTGGCAACAGTTGAAAAGGATTAGGTGTAACAGGAAGGAATTGAGAAGAAAAATGTGGTGCTTTATGTGGGCTGCTTTATGCCCACTTTAAATGGATCAAGAAGAAAAATATGTCACACATTGTGCACTGCCTGCCACGCACTTTTGCATGTGCCCAGAAAAGTGGGCATGGCCAATAAACACTGAAGAGATTGTATGAGTAAAATAGCCCCAATTGTAGGTGTGACCGATAGCAATGACAACCCCCAGCATTTGTCAGGGCCAGCAATAACCTCCATCAAATGTCAAGGCCAGCAATGATAACCCCCGAGCAATAACGCTCAACATGTATCAGGCCAGCAAGGATAACCAACAGCAACAATCCCAGCAAATGTTAGGATAAGCAATCCCCTCAACACAATAATAACTCTCAGCAACTGCATAGGTGAGCAATAACACCCTGCATAGTAATAGCCCCCAACACAATAAAAGGCACAAGTGTCTGGGCAAGCAATACCCCCCAGCACAATATGAACGACAAGCAAGTGCAAGGGTAAGCAATAACCCCCAGCACAATAAGAGAGAAGATATGGAGAAAGAGAAAGAGAAGGAGAGCAAGTGGAAGGTAAAAGAGAAAGAACAGAGAGAGGAGAGAAAGCATAGAGAGGTGGAAGAGATAAGAGGAGTCAAGTTCAGTTCCCATGTGGATGTTCAGTGGATGTTTTTCATATTTTGACATAATATATATGTTCGTTATATATATACTGTATATATATATATATATATATATATATATATATATATATATACACACACACACAAACTATATTGCCAAAAGTATTGGGACGCCAGCCTTAATTTATTTATGGGCATGGACAGGCTGTGACAGCCTCAGCAAGTCTAAGTCTGCTTCAGAGGTGCAAAGTTATATTTAGAGATTTGTTAAAAAGGAACTTCACAACTTCACCACCCCATTTATTTTCTTTAATTTCCTCAGCTAATGATGTGTTATGCTCAGTATGTGTTATCCTGGAATATGTGATATTTATACCATGAGGCATCAAGAACACAACAAGTAATTCTTGACTGGGTGAGAATGAAATATGGGGTGTGGGTCAGAATGTGAATAATTAAAAAAAAATTATTAAACAACCAAAAGAAATTATGGTCATTTTCATGTTGTGGAGGTAGGAGGGTTTGAGAGGATTAAAGTTACTTCTGTGATGAAGGTGTAGGATGTACAAGCAAGCAGATATTCTGACAGGAAGCTTCAATAAACTACCACGGCGCTCTGCAGCACCATGGTAGTTCATTGAAAACTACAAGCAGGCAGCCGGTAAAGCTGCCAGGACTTGTAGGCAGTCATTCACAGAACTCTGTGAATGAGTGACGTGGCCGCATCTGACAGAAAGCACAGGGAAACTTCTCCCCATACTATTTGTCAGAGGGAGGGGTGGTGGCGGGCAAGGCTGCAGCTATGGGAACATGTCACATATTCCACTCTAAAAATGGGTGGAACATGTAACATGTTCCCAAAGGTGAACTTATCCTTTAAAACTTTTTTCTTGTGAATGAGAAAGGGTGCTATATAAAGGATAGATCTCATGAAGCTGCACATCTATGCAGACTGGCTGGTATCCTCATGATTAGGCTCTGAGGGGAAGAGTGAAACGCATTGGGGGCATGGCCTGGCAGGAGCCCAGGCTGAGACTGCCATTCATTTCATAATACCAGCAGGTCTGTATAGATATGTGGCTTCATGGGATCCATCCTTTGGTTAACAGTTGTTTGGAGCTGAGACAAGCTCTTTCCCTGGTCTGCACTCACAGTGGTGGATATGGGATTGCTTTCTCTTGTAGCCTTAGTGGCACACATTTTCCATTATCGGTTCACAAGGGGTACTATGTACCCATACTCATTCACATGGGGAAAGCAGTATCTGGGGCCCCCAAAGGACATGTTCACATAGGCGTACTTAGGAAAAAACCTGAGGGCCATGTTTGCCTGCATGGGATGCACAGGAGTCCAGTGCATTTGCATGTGGCAGTCCCAGTCATATCTATTGGGAGCAGAAGCTGCATGGATACAGCTGCTGCTTCCAATTTGACATCCATGTGAGTTTGGGTGTGTGCTTGCAACCATATACTGTAGATGTCAAATTGGGAGCAACGGGTATGTCAATGCAGATGCTGTGTTTCAAAAGACAAAAATGGGACTGTCTGCACATAGATGCAGAGAACACCTGTGCATCCCCTTTGGGCAAACAGGGCCCACCCATGGGTGTACACTTACGTACACCTGTGTGAAGGAGGCCTTATAATTAAAGGGGGCTTTTAAAATTCAATAAGCTCTGTACTCACAGACCCCTATAACCACTCGATAAGGGTTATGGGGATATGGCTTTTGTCCTCATCAACACTGTGCCAAAATGCTTTGCTGCTCTCCCCCCAGAAAGTCATCCCCCCTCATGTTGAGGGCATGTGGCCTGGTATGTTTGAGAGAGGGGTGCACATTTGTCCCCCCCTTTCCTAGGAAGCCAGGCTGCATGCTTGAATTAAGGGTCTGAAATAGATTTTTAGGGGACCTCATGCATTTGTTTTGTGTTGGGTCCCCTTAACATCCGTACCACACCCTAAGCATCTGTTATGGATTTCCTGGGAGACCCCATGATTTTTTTCTGAGTGAAGTACCGCCCTTAAAATCCATACCACACTCAAAGGGTCTGGTATGAATTCTGGAGGAAATATGTGCAATTTTTTTCATATTTTAGAAACAGATACAGTTTAAATTGCTGGCAAATGTTATTCATTGCCAGCTTTAACAATCCCTCCAAAGGTCCAAAATACAGTGCAGCTCTTTCTCTACATTTTTATTTAATGTTTTACTTTAAGCAAAAACCACTGCTCCTGGCCAAACTTAATTTTTCCCCCCATTATTACATGTTCCTTAGTCCAGTGTCTACCCCCATCCTGATTCTATTTTTAGACACCCTCTTGACTATTAGCGAAATCTGTCTTCATTTGACAGATCCAGCTCCCACTGATTTCATTGAAGTTCGCCAAACTCAGTCGAACCAAATCCAGGTCAGTTCGTCTCAACTCTAATAGTTGTCTGTCTTGCCACAAGGCCTAAACAGTTTTCCATTTAAATGTACAGAATATATGTATGTATACATGCATTCAATTGTATCTGACTCTTGATTCTATGGGCCGGCATTCTGTCAGAAGTGAGTTTGCTTTATTACCTAAGGAGTAAAATTGTGATTTAGTTTTTTGAAGATTGAGGTCATATTTGTGTAGTAAGAGGGTTCAGAGCTGGTTTCTGTCTGAGGTGAGGGATGCAGATGTGGAGGCGTTGGGGTTTTGTTTGTTAAGTTCTTCGTTTAGTTTTATGGAAGTTAGAAGTTGGTCGATTTGTTTAGATCTCTGTTTGTTAATTCATAAATTGAGTTGTATGAGAATACCTCGCATATAAGCTTTGTAAGCAGGTCATAGTGTGGTTATAGAGATATCAGGTGTATTATTTAGGTCAAAAAATAAGTTATGAGCTTCTAATAAATGTTTTTGATTCTCTGGATTCTTCAATATGGTAGAATTCAGTCTCCATATGGGGGGAAGTGCTGAGTGTTGAGAGTCGCCCAGGAGTATATTGATTGGAGCGTGGTCTGACCACGTAATGGTGCCAGTGTTGGATGGCGTTACGTGTTGTAAAGTCCATTTATCTGTAACGAAAAAATCGATTCTGGACTAGGACATGTGGGAAGGGGAGTAGTAGGTGTAGTCTTTTTCAGTGCTGTGTTGACATCTCCAGATGTCATAGAGGTCGTGGTCGTGTAGGAAACGATTGAAGTTCTGTTTTGGGGATCTGTTCTTGGAGGACGAGTCTAGGAGTGGGTTGCCGATGACATTGAAGTCTCCGCCAATGATGAGTCTGCCTTGTTTTTTGGAAGAAATAATGGTGTAGAGTTTACGATGAAATTGGGTCTGATTGTTATTTGGACCGTAAACATTCACTAGAGTGTAGAGAGTGTCATTAAGTTTACAGATCAGGATGTGATAGCGACCTTGAGGGTCAGCTATTTCTGAAACATGACTGAATTGTATAGTGTCCTTTATAGCTGTAAGAACGCCATTACGTTTCTTGGGATTGGTGGCCATATAAATGTGGGAGAATCGATGTAGTTGTAGTTTGGGGGTCTTGGATGCTGCGAAATGTGTTTCTTGTATGAAAAGAATGTCCGCATGGGATGTCCGAATTTCCTTTTGGAGCATCGATCTTTTGAATGGGGAGTTTAGGCCACATACATTTAGAGATGTTATGTTAATCATAATGTGGATCTTCTGTACGGTGTATGGGGTGGTTGAGTTGGCATTTAAAGCATTGATCGTGTTGATCCAGGTTGGATGGACACATTTGTGAGGAGGGGAATTTTATGGTCTGGGTAGTGCGGAAATGGCTCGTGCGGGGATTCAGAAGCCTTGTTCCGAGTTCATTTGGAAGAGTTAGTGGAACTGGTGAGTTGTCCGGTTGACTGGTGATGCAGGAAGGGAGGGATGCGGAAAGGGGTAAAAAAGGCTTGCAAAAAATGCAAGAAACATGGGTAGCTTGGTATGCTACTTCAAAACTGGGGGGTGTGAACAAGCATTGACCATATAGAAGGTCATGCCAAACAGTGTTCTGTAACAAGAGAATTTTTCTGATCGGGCCGATCGCCAGGATCTGATCGGTGGAGGTTGAATGTTGGGGGTCCGCGGGTATTATGTTCCATGTCTTCAGCAGTTCTATGCCCGCTTCTAGGTTCCTGATTGTGTAGATTCTTCCCTGGTGTCTGACCGTTATTTTTGTGGGGAATCCCCATTGGTAAGCCATGCCATTATTCCGTAAGGCTTTGGTGATGGTAACCAATTTTTTTACGGTTAAGGAGCGTAGCTTTTGAGAGGTCTGCGTATAATGTGATAGCTGAGTGTGATGGTGGGAGTGGAGGAGTATTTCTGGCTGCTGTCATTATCTTCTCCTTTATGTAGTAGAAGTGGATCCACGCCAGAACATCTCTAGGGATTGATGCTGACAGGAAAGACGGTTTGGGTATTCTATGAGCGCGGTCAATGGCGAGCTCTACATCTGAGAGAGACGGATCATATATTGTTGGATGTAGGGTAATAGTGCCTCATTGGTGATGTTTTCAGGAATACCCCTAAATTTGATGTTGTTGCGTCTGGAACGATCCTCCAGGTCCGCTAGTTTCAAATTAATTTGTTCGATGTCAGAAGTGTGGTCAGCATGTGCGTCAATCAAATCATTGTGGGCTGTAATTATTTCCCCCATCTTTGTCTCAATATGGCATAGTCTGTGATCCTGTTTTTGAATCACGGTAGTGATTTGGGCAAGTGATGATGTCAAGTCGCTGAGTAGCGTCTGCCTGAGCGAAAGGAGCATGTTTTTCATGCAGATTTCCGAGATAGGTTGGTCAGACACCGGGAACGACTCTATCACCGGGAGATCATTGGCATGCTGAGGGGATGGATGGATGAGGGTTTGGCAGGTGGCTGTAGTGTCTGCGTCCAGACATGGCCTGGACTTAGCTGGGCTGCTTGTTGTGGGGGATCGTGGAGGAGAAGACTCACCAGGGTCCCCTGGGTAAAGCAAGTACTGCAGCCTGGGATCTGTGTGGTGGGTCCTGTCATCCTCCTCTTGTCTGTCTGCTCCATTCTGACAGCCGGCGCCATCTTGGATTCCTGCTTGAACAGCAGGGAAGAAGAGTGTGAGTTTTCCGAGCTGTACCAGGGTTTTTTCGACGGCGGGGCATTGCTAGGGAGGGTTGCGCACCTCTGCCCTTGCTTAATGCGGGGTTGGAATCCCTCGGGGCCGGTGTGTGCCGCGTCGGGTCTGGCTTATGGACGGAGCGTTCTCACTCCATGTCCATACTGGAGCCGGCCGCGCATGCGCCCCCCTGGGCCGGCATTCTGGACACCATTTCTAATATGCTTGAAAGCATTTTTCCAGAGAATTTTCTTGGTGAATTGTTTTACTTTTGGTGACTTTTAGGTAAGCCACCAGGTCTTTTCTCAACTGTTCCAATTGCTCACCTTGAGGCAGAATTTGTTAACACATGTGCAAAGCCAATTTTTACACACATACTCAATTTATAGAGCAGCCACCAGCATGTCTTTGGAGCATGGGAGGAAACCAAAGTACTTGGGTGAAACCCAGTTAACAAAGAGAAACTATTCAAACTCCATGCAGTGTCCTGACAAAGATTAAAACCAAGGATTCAAGTGCTGCAATGTATAAACGCTAACAACTATGTCACTGTTCAACCTGCCATTAAAAATACATCACCGCAGTTGACAGCAGATGCTGCAGCTATGTTTAGGTATTGAGGGTTGTAAATTGTATAACATAATTAAACATATTTAAGTATTAATTTATCAAACATAGGTAAGTACTAGGAGATTTAAATATTTCAATAAGATTGACATGAAGCTAAAAATCTTAGTACCATCTTCAAAACTTTATTCTATGTTAGCAGCTAACACTGGCAGTCTGCTTACAGCAACATGGACAGTCACGATTGATTTTCCACCTATTTACAATCTCACTGACCAAAGGGCTTACCCACATGAGCTAGGAAACGTTATAAACCAGGGTGCATATATATTGCTTATTTCACAAATGTATTGCACTGTAAGCAAACTATGTGCGCCAACTTGCAACATTTCCTAAAATGTATTTCATACACTCAGATGGCCAAAGCTTATATTTATTAACCACTTGCTCTCCAGAGGATTTACCCCCCTTTCTGACCATTTTTTGCGATACGGCGCAGCATTACTTTAACTAACAATAGCACGGTAATGCAATGCTGTACATAAATTAAATGTATGTCCATTTTTACCACAAATAGAGCTTTCTTTTGGTGGTATTTGATCACCTCTGCGTTTCTTATTTTTTGCGCTATAAACAAAAAAGACAATTTTGTAAAAAAAAAAAAATATTTTTTGCTATAAAACCTATCCAATAAAAAAATGTTAAAAATCAAATGTCATCATAAATTTAGGCCAAACTGTATTCTGCTACATGTGTTTGCAAAAAACAAATCCCAACATGTGTAAATTAATTGGTTTACGTGAAAGTTATAGCGTTTACAAATGGCATTATAGATACTGGATTTTTTTTATACTAAAAACGATGGCGATGATCAGCGACTTATAGTGGGGCTGTTGTGGGCATTCTGACACTGGGGGGGGAGACTGACTAACTGCCACTGATATCCCCAGTGACACTAATACAGTGATCAGTGCTAATAAAAAGCACTGATACTGTACTAATGACACTGGGCAGGAAGGGGTCAACTTTTGGACGATCAAAGGATTAACTGTGCTTTGTGTGTTTATTACTGTGTGTGCTGTTTTACTACAGAGACATGCTGCTATGCATTTATCTGCTGTGCAGAGAAATAGAAAGCAGCATGTCCTTGCTAGCAGGAGAGAGACCTTCACAGTCAGTTCTACATGGCGAAAGCTGGGTGCCAATGGCAGCACGGGTAGGGCGACGTGTGCACGTTTCCTAGCCGGAAGTGCAAATCACATAAATATACGTGATTAACGCAGCCCTGCCGCCCTGTAGCAGTAGTTCTACTATAGGGCGGCGGGCAAGCGGTTAAGGTGGAAGTGCCACAGCATCAATTTTACTCTGATTTTCATGTTTTTTTGTTACTAAGACTCCTTAAATTGTATCTGCAAATTACAACAGGATCAGAAATAATTAAGTTTACCAAGCAAACAATTCATGTTTTGCAGAAACTGAAAGTCTTTACTATTAGGAATTTGTGATAATCTTGGCAGATGTGTTTTTCTGCCCTTGAACTTACAAATATGCCATACAGATAAAGAGTGGACATTGTAAATATATCTGTTGTTACATGTCAATTATGAGTATACGTAAAATTTATTTTATTGTCTTACTGTATACATCAAACTCGGTATACCGTTTTTTATTTTACTAGCTGTTCAATTTATATTTCCAGTAACAGCCTGACTGAACAGATGTGGGAACAACCCTGTAGCAAACCTGACTTCACTGGCTTTCTTGCCAATCTTCTTATCTACCCCAGATTATATAATCTCCTTCCTGTATGTCATATATTTTAAATGTTCAAAGAAGTCCTATTAAGAATTCTGGGGTTTGCAATGTGTTACATAACATATACACTGCAACCCAAACTAAACTGATGCTCAAGGCTCCACTGGGTCCCCTTATGTAGCAACTGCTTGGAGTGTAGGCAAGGGCAGAGCTCATCCCAGCTCTAGACATCTAATGGAAAAGAGAGAAGTCCTGGAAGTCGCACATCTCTGCAAAACCACATAAGAAGATGTATGACAGTCTCAGCTCAGGCACCAACCAGGCCATGCCCTCAATGCATTTCACACCAGCCATGGGGCTCAGTCATGGGCAGGGGCGGCCTGACCATTCGAGGTACTCGGGCACTGCCCGAAGGCTCGGGGTCAGTAGGGGGCCCCATGAAATGCCCCTGGTATCTTTTTTATAGGCTTTTTTGGGTGATTTGAGTGTGGGCAAGGACACAGGGGCCCCATGATCCCCTATTGCCCGGGGGCCCCATGAGTTGTCAGTCCACCCCTGGTCAGATGTGCGACTTCCAGGACTTCTCCCTGTTCCACTACATAATGTATACAGTGCAGCATGTAGAAAGGATTTCTTGAAATCTGTGGTAATGACACTCAAATTTGTCATCCTCCTAAACTGTGCTTTGTATGTAAAATTACATTCAAATCTTCAGTATCGTTTTGGGACTTTCTATGGCTACATTGTGCTATATGTTTTAATTACCACACTATCTGTAGTTCATTCATTAGTATGCTTGCACAGTACGTGTCCTTTATTAACCTCCCTTGCGGTCTGATTATGTCCATATTTCTGTGCTCAAAGCAGTAAATTTTTTTGCATGGAAATATGTATTTTTTTTATTGTAGGCCTGTAATTTTTAGGAATAACTCACTGAAATCTGTCCGAACAAGAGTCTAGTAAACATCCTGGGTATGTTAAAATTTGAAACACGAAATCATAAATTATAATTTAATAAATAATCATAAAAAATAATAATAATTTTAATTCAATAATATAATCAAACCAAAAACACTGAAATTTGAAATATAGCGCCAAGTTCGCACATCACTGAGCAAAGTTGCAAAATCGTTTTCAGTGTCTGATGACGAATTTCCCCACGAATCATTACCACTCAATTCTGCAAGTAGTTCTAATTTACTATCGCTGTTCTCTAGCTGGTCTAAAACAGATTTTGACCTAAAGGGACGCTTTTTGGACGCCATGGATGTTTCTCAGTTTCCAGGCAGAAAGAACAGTAAAAATGCAGGCAGGGCACAGGACAAAGCAGTAGGGACAAAATGTGAAATGGTTTGATACAGTAATGTTTTACTATGTTATTTTAGTGAATTTAGTGAATGTCACTTTTTGTCATTTTCAAATTTCCCGCCGTTCCGTCCCCGTACGTCCCGACGTCGCAGGGGACGGAACCCAGAAGACAGATGCCGGCATCCGCCGGAGGACATTACAGGGGAAACTGCAGGAGGGACATCGCGGGAGCACAGGACAAGGTAAGAGAAGAACAGATCCCAGAGCAGTGCCGCATGGTAAGCCCGAGTGTAGCTCGGGGTTACCGCTTGTGGTACTGAAACTTTACCCCGAGCTACACTCGGGAATACCACCAGGGAGGCTACAGATGTTACTTATTGGATGGCACCAGCACCCCTTCTGCATCCAATTTACATGGTTCACAGGGGAGATTCTGTCTTTCTGGACATGGATGACCCATCCTGGCCACATCTGCCACAGGAGGCACCCCCTTTTGCAGCTAAAAACTTTGCAGTGCAGGGTCAGGATGATTCTCACAATCACACAGCAGCAGAGCCTGAAACTCCCATAGAACCTACCCAAGCAATCAGGGACAGGAAAGCATCTTTCACTGCACAGATCGAGAGAGTTTATTACCTTTCATTTCTGAAACATGATGTACAGAACCTGAGAAAAAGAATTATTGCCACAGAAATGCATTTTAGCTACTTAAAGGATAAGTTCACCTTTGTAACATGTTACACGTTACACCCATATTTAGGGTGTAGCATGTAACATGATCCGACCCCCACTCCTCGCTTTGACAGCTAGCGGGGGATCTTCTCCCCCTCTGCTAGATGTCAAATTAAAAAAAGGCTCTACCTGCCTGGCCATGTTACTCATTCATGTGAATGAGAGTCTACAAGCCCGACAGCCTTAGTGGCTGTCAGGTTGTAGTCCTCAATAAACTACCAATTCTTTACATGAATTAGATGAACTGATTTTTAGGACTTATGTCTGGGAATAGAGTATTGTTGTATACTAAGCGCTTAATTGACAAAAATCTAGTTATTGAGTAGCAGACATTCATATGTAAACAGATTCATTTCAAAATGTTATAACATAATAATAATAATAATAAAAAACATATTTTTTAATGTAATATTGTTTGATTAATTTTGAAGAAGTGTTACCATATAACACTTCTGATGAAAACTTGATATAGATAACTTTAGATAACTGTAGGCAGCAGTCTTGCTACCTTCACCCTGATACAAAAGCCATTTCTCTTAAAGCATATTCAAATATCTATAATTAACTGTTAATATTCAATTATATTTCCATTATGTATTCCATTATACAGTTAATACAACAGAAGATTAGGCCTGGTCAGAAACTAACTTCAAGTGTCAGCCAAATTTTTATAAAAAACCTCAAAGTCTCCTGGCTAAACAAAGATCTCCATCAGAAGTTCTCTCATGTAGCTTCTCTTAATCAGGCCAATAAGGAAAATGCATGTAATTAAAGAAGCCAGCAGGACAGTATGGCCTTAAACTGAAAAATTATGAACTGAAAGCTTAAAATGATTTTCACTGCAATTAGTCACTAAAAGTTTATATTCTCATCTTGACCTGCAAACCTCTAGTCTTCATCCTCTCACACAGCTTAGATGGTAGCAACTTCAACATGACTTTCAGATCAATTCACAGAGATTTTTACACAGGTTATGACTCCTCACATATTACCTGCTGCCAGCTGGCACTAATGGTGAATTTGTATAAGGTATCTATTAGAGCAGGAAAAAAGGCCCATATGAAGTGTAGATAACATACTAATATTTGAGAAATAAAGCCTTTCAATAGCTAATTGTCTATTCCATACAAAAATAAAATAATAGGATTCCACACCAATGTGATATTTGTTTGCTGAATAAACATTTTTATGGGAATATTGCTGATAGGACAGATGGCAAATGTAGTTAAAATATCTCCTTTCCAATACAAGCACAATCTATTGGTTTTAGGTATCCAAAATATAAAAATAAACTAAAAATTAAAAAGAAGCATTGCATTTTTATTTCTGTGGCTACTGAATTACTTGATTATGTTTTTGAGGTATACTGAATTACTTGGTTGTGTTTTTTAGATATTTTGGAAACTATCATAAATGTGTATAAGAATGCAATATATTTCTTCATGTACGTCTTTTTATAATATTCTGTTTTATATAATTTGTATTATAGAAAAGTTTTGCAATACTCCAGTTATCTCCAGTAGAAACAAATGTCCCTACCTAAAGAACATACAAATTTTGAATAATTAGCATATTTTTAATTTCAGCAAAGTTACAATAAAATGATATACATTCGTAAAATAGAAGATATAATTACTTATCTTCTGGGCAAATTGTGTTCTAATTTCATAAAATGTAATTGAATGCATTTTATACTATTCTTTAATTAAGTGGAAAATTGAAATTCCACTTAGAACTGCAACTTTTTAAAACAAAAATCTAATCTTTGAACCATTCTTTAACTAGTCAGTTCTAAGAATTATGAATACCAACTCATTAATATGTGCAAAATTCTGAACAGAAAGTAGTGCAATAAAAATGAATAGAAATGCAGTCTGCTTATTAAAGATGGACTATTTATCATGTTTTTACTTAAAAAAAATGAATCTCCATCTCAACACTGTTTTAAACAGCATGTAATTGTTATGTGCCAACAGCTTCTTAATTATTTAACTGATGGTAGTAGTTGTATTTATTTTTAATGAAAAATAATTTTTTGCTTTGAAGTGAAGAGCTCACCCATCACAAAAGAGGGTCAAAAAAGTCAGCAATGTAAATTAAGTCTGTTACAGAGAATCTTCAAGCAGAGAATGAAAAATATTATATATATATATATATATATATATATACACACACACACACACTATATTTACACTATATTGCCAAAGTATTGCCTGCGTTTACACGCACATGAACTTTAATTGCATTCCAGTCTTATTTCACAGGCTTCAATATTGAGTTGGCTCACCCTTAGCAGCTATAACAACTTCAACTATTCTGGGAAGGCTGTCCACAAGTTTAAGGAGTGTGTTTATGGGAAAGTTTGACCATTCTTCCAGAAGTGCATTTGTGATGTCAGGCACTGATGTTGGACGAGAAGGCCTGGCTCACAGTCTCCATTCTAATTAATCCCAAAGGTGTTCTAATAGGTTGAGGTGCAGGCCAGTCAAGTTCCTCACACTCGCTCATTCGTGTCTTTATGGACCTTGCTTTGAGAACTGGTGTGTGGTCATGTTGGAAAAGGAAGGGGCCATGCCTAAACTGTTCCCACAAAGTTGGGAGCATGGAATTGTCCAAAATGTTTTGGTATGCTGACGCCTTAAGAAGTCCCTTCACTGGACACAATGCAGTTAGGCAAGTACTGTTCTCCTGGCAACCATCAAAACCAAACAAGTCAGACAGAGAAGCATGATTCATCACTCCAGAGAACACATCTCTACTGCTCTAGTCCAGTAGCAGCGTGCTTTACACCACTGCATCCAACGCTTTGCATTGTTCTTGATGATGTAGAGCTTGGATGCAGCTGCTCGGCCATAGAATCCCATTCCATGAAGCTCACTATGCACTGTTGTGCTAATCTGAAAGCCACATGAAGTTTGGAGGTCTTTAGCTATTGACTCTGCAGACAGTTTGCGACTTCTGCACACTGTGCGCTTCAGCATGAGCTGACCCTGCTCTGTCATTTTGTTGTTTTCAGTTGCACTTCCACTTTGTTATAATACCAATAACTAGTTGACCGTGGAATATTTAGTAGCAAGGAAATTTCATGGATGGACTTATTGCACAGGTGATAACCTATCACGGTACCACGCTTGAATTCACTGAGCTCCCGGAGGGGTGTCCCAATATAGTGTATATATATATATATATATATTACACACTGCTTAATCAGAGTATAGCATCACGTTAATTAAACTCCTGGGATATTGATCTGGTCAGTTAAGTAGCAGAGAAGGTTGTTAATCAGTTTCAGCTGATTTGGTGTTAATGAAATTAACAAAAGGTGCACTAGATGGGCAACAATGAGACAAACCCCAAAACAGGAATGGTTTTGCGCGTGGAAGCCACTGATAATTTTTTCCCTACTCATCATTTCTGACTGTTTTTTCGCTAGTTTTGCATTTGGCTAGGGTCAATGTCACTACTGGTAGCATGAGACAATACCCTGGACCCGACAGAGGATGCAGTCCAACTTCTTCAGGATGGCACATCAATATGTGCCATTGCCAGAAGGTTTGCTGTGTCTCTCAGCACAGTCTCAAGAGCATCCAGGAGGCAGGTAGTTAATCTAGGAGAGATGGACAGGGCTGTAGAAGATTCTTAACCCATCAGCAGGACCGGCATTGTGCAAGGAAGAACAGGATGAGCACTGCCAGAGCCCTACAAAATGACCTCCAGCAGACCACTGGTGTGAATGTCTCTGACCAAACAATCAGAAAACAGACTTCATGAGGGTGGCCTGAGGACCTGACGTCCTCTAGTGGGTCCTGTGCTCACTTCCCGGAACTATAGAGCTCGATTGGCATGTTCCATTGAACACCAGAATTGGCAGGTCCACCACTGGCGCCCTGTGCTTTTTACAGATAGGAACAGGTGCACCCTGAGCGTATGTGACAGATGTGAAACGGTCTGGAGAAGCTGAGGGCAACGTTATGCTGCCTGTAACATCGTTCAGCATGACCGTTTTGGTACTGGGTCAGTGATGGTCTGGGGAGGCATATCCATGGAGGGACGCACAGACCTCTACAGGCTAGACAAAGGCACCCTGACTGTCATTAGGAATCGGGATGAAATCTTTGGACCCATTGTCAGATCCTACGCTGGTGCAGTGGTTCCTGGGGTCCTCCTGGTGCACGACAATGCCCAGCCTCATGTGGCGAGAGTATGCAGGCAGTTCCTGGAGGATGAAGGAATTGATACCATTGAATGGCCCCCACGCTCGCCAGACCTAAATCCAATAGAACACCTCTGGGATATCATGTTATCATGTTTTGGTCCATCCAATGCCGCCAGGCAGCACCTCAGACTGTCAAGGAGCTCAGTGATGCCCTAGTTCAGATCTGGGAGGAAATACCCGAGGACACCATCTGTCCTCTCATTAGGAGCATGCCCCAACCTTGTCAGGTATGCATACAAGCACGTGGGGGCCATACAATATACTGAGTACCATTTTGAGTTGCTTCAATGAAATTTCAGCAAAATCGACTAGCCTGCTGCATCAATTTTTCACTTTGATCTTCATTGTCTTTGAATTCAGTCCTCTGTAGGTTGATAATTTTAATTTCCATCAAACGATGGGGCATCCTTATGTTCCTAACACATTACCCAGTCCATATCAGTGTAGATATCCAGCATGATATTTTTCCCTATTGAGATCTGATGTGTTTTCAAAGTGTTCCTTACATTTTTTTGAGCAGTATATATATATATATATATATATATATATATATATACACACACACACACTGCTAAAAAAATTATATATATATATATATATATATATATATATATATATATATATATATATATATATATAAAGCTCCATCACTGCTGCTCGTCTCATTCCAACATGGATTTGGTTGGGATACATTCTCCCTGTATGTCTGTCCACCTGCAAGATGATTGATGTGGCCAGTCTCTAAGTTGAGACTAAACCTGATTTAAGCCAGCCAAGCCTGCAGTCTCATGCTTGTGGATAACATTTGTAACACATGCTCAAGCTCCTGTTTGTCTGCCCTGCTGCTTAGATATCCCTTGGCTATGACCTCGGATTGAATATCAACTATTCTCTGAACTATGCCTGCCTTTTGACTATGGATTTGGCCCTGACTATTTTGTACTTTGCCTGCTGTGTACCTGGACTGTTATTGAACCCCTTTGCCTGTCTCCCAACTGTGAGTACCTGTTTACTCAGTTTGAGTCTGCCCTGTCGTGGTAGTCAGGCACTATAGCATTGTGTATAAGTCCTGGGGGCAACTGAGTACCGGTAGGTCTGTTTGCCTTATGGGAAAGGGGGCTGCAATAGGTGAAGAACACAGAAGCTAGCTATAATGTCTGACCATCTGCATTAGGGGTAAGAGTGCCATGTCCTCAGCAAAACCTTAACCCATAGTGAACATAGAAAGGATTGTCAAATCATTTTGCTGGTGGATGATCAGCTTTTTGCAAACCACATCCACATCCAGAAGCTTAAAGAATATTTACTGTGTTTTTTTTTTTGTTTTATTTGACAAAACTTGACAATAATAATAGTAACTAACCTTAACAATATTTCCCTTTGTTTTGTTGATCAGGTAATTATGAAGCATTGCATATGCACATATCCAATCAGGAGGTGAAGCTTTAGGCTCCTTTCCCATGTTTATCTAATTACCACTTGATAAAAAGCCAGTTGTTTACATTATTCAAATTCTCCTCAAATTATGCTCTTTGGATAACCTATATCTCTTCTGGAGATACAGTATAGGTTATAGGTTGGGTACCATGTGTAACTTCCGCTCAGGTTATGGATTTTTTTTTTGCTGGACAGGGATTTGTAACAGAAACCTGGCTTTTTTTGGGCTCTGGAGCCTGTCAAGAAGACTGTGGGTAAGTTCCCTGGCCACCATTTCTTTACAATTTTTCCATCTGGTTCTGGAATAAAACAAGGTGGGTTGTCATAGAGACTGATGGTATTTAAGCATTGAAGCAAAGGTAGAAAGCTATCCAGGAGGGTAAAAAGTTTCCAGGAAGTCAATAAGAGATAAAAATGACAGTCCTGGAACATGCAAGATGACAGTCCTGGAACAAGTGGTAGAACCCATATTTATATTTTGATAGATTTAAAGATAGCAAAGCCACAGGTTCTGCCCACACTGTACTTGTTTTTCCTTTTTCTGGTCACTGCCAGAGCTCCTTGAGATGTCTGTGTATATTCTGACTTTCCCCTCTCTGACCCCATATTCTTGGCTGAAGGACAGGCCACTAGTGCACTGTTGCATTATGGGGAAACAAGAGGAGTATCACTTATGCTACCATACTTGGACGTATTTGGTTTGCTCTAGCAGCTGATCAAAACAGGAGGATTATGCATGAATGAAAATATAGCTAAATGTATGCAAATGCATGTAAAATGTACCTAAAACATGTTTAAAATATGTCGTGCTGAAACTGCACTTTGTGAGAGAGCCAAAGGTGTATATTTAACTTAAGGAGCAACTATATTTCCATTTATTTTTATTGTGCTACATTCAGTTTGTATCATTGTACATATTAATGAGTTCTTCTAAGTCACAGCAGGATGTAAGAATTTGTGACACCTGCAACCTATTCATATGTCAAAGAATCCTGCAGTTAACATACAACAGATAATTTGTTACCTTTCAAAACAGAGAGGAAAGGGCAAACATTTAATATGCAGCCACAATAAATGCAAGAAAATGCTCTGCACTATAATTTTCTTGAGTATTATCAATATTATATCTTAGCTATTACTATTTATTCTGCAATGGTTTGTCTTCCGTAGAATATGTAGCCTTGTAATTAATCATATATACAGTTATAACTTCAAGGGTAACTCCATTTTCAAGGGAAAAATGAGCAAATTAAAAAAAATAATATAGAGATGGAGGTTAGCTTAAAAAAGTTTTGAGAATTATGGAGAAGGGGCTGGGGAGATTTATTTCCAAACTGTAACTGTCCTTAAAGAAGTACAGCCAAAGCTCGTTTGGCTGTATTTATTCCTGAGGATTACAGGAGTGAAGTTCGTTTAGCACTCCTGGGACCCATTTTCAGCTGAGGGCTAAAGTCACTCAGCCAGTCCAGGCTGGGTAAAGATCCTGACTTAAAATTTGGGATCCACCCAGATATCTGGACCAGAACGTGGCTCAGCCTTTTAGTGATCTGCTGAGAGTCTGAGCCAGGCACTCCCATTGCCTCCACAGCACAGCACTCCAGCGCTGCCAGTCACCAGCTCTTTTCTCATGGAGCTCTGAGAACTGAGTAATCAGTGGTGCTTGATGACTCAGTTTTCAGTCTTAGAGCTAGCGGGGGACAGATGCAGCATCGGTCCAATGCTACATCCACCTAGGTAAGTATTATTTCTGAACAAAAAAAAACAAACTTAATCTTCTCTTTTAAGTGCCTAAAGCAAAAATTAGATCTTCATACTCCAAATGCTTATTTCCTTTGCCTTTATGCATTTTTATATGGAATCAGTTTTAGGTTGCATTAGAATGTAGTAATGTAAAAAGAAACCCATGCAGGGTTATGGGGTTCAGAAAAGAAAATTGATTATAATCGATTATAGTAATGTAAAAAGAAACCCATGCATGGTTATGGGGTTCAGAAAAGAAAATCAGTTATTGGCATTTTCTTCACCTTAAGCCCTGGTTCACACTGGTGTGACTTGTCATGTAACAGCTGACAGTTTCAAACTGCATGACAATTCACACCCTATTGTCCGCAATGGAACTGTTCAAATCCGTGTCGCACTAATTTTGAGAGTAGTTCCTGCACTACTTTTTTTTATTTCAAGTGTGACTTGCATAGGCATCTGTGCATGAAGTCGCACTGATATCTTCCAAGTCGCACCTGAAGTTGCACTGTCGTGCAATTTCAAGTGAAGTCACACAATTTCAAAGTTGGATCCAGTGTGAACCAGGACTTAGACTGAAAAGATCATTATTCTTGGTTGCAGTATATTACATCTGCACTAATTAACTGTGTATATGTAAGCTCAATACCACCATAACTTTTTGTTGTGCATTAAGGGGAGTTGGAAGCTTTCACTTGCAAACTGAAAATGCCTATGTAAAGTGAGCAGCCCATTAGCTTTTTAGTAAATCAATCCTTTAGTCACCTCTTCACTTTGTCCAAAACTGTTTTGGCTGAAGCGAATTTCAAAAAATAAACTTAATTATACATCAATTCTTGCTAATTACCATAACATGAATCATGTTTACATTTTGTCTCACTGTTATTAATTTACTTGTCTCATTTGAATTTATTGTGTATTACCAAAGGAGAATTGTATTATTTTGATTTATTTTAAAAGTATAGGTTTCAAATAAATGGTAATTATTATATGTTCAAGAGAGACTGTAGTTATTAGTATTATTATTAATAGTAATAATAATATCTATATTAATATGTTAATAGTCGTACTGAAATGGATACATGAAGAACACAAGAGGTCTGAAATACTTTGCTTTCTTTGGAAAAAGCATAGAGTTTGTATCCCATGATCTCTGTTGAAGGAGAGGAGCAACAGTATAAATTACATAACCAGATGCCTGGGCTTTTGGTTATGTGATGAGCACTGGAGAGATCTCCATCCATTTTAACAAGACTTTCAACATGGGTTTAACATTCGAATCAGCATTAATGTGTTGAAAAACTATACATTTTAAAAGATATTTTCAAACTTTTTTTTAGTATTTTGGTCTTTGAAAGTATATATAATTCCAGAATTATACTAATTATAGAAGCTGAAAATTCTAACAAGATTATAGATTTGTTGTAATAAACTGATTGGTACACATTGATTTAACTGCTTTGTGGCCACACATGTAATTTGTTACTAGCATAGGCCATGACCTCTATTTGATACAACATGCCTTGGGGGTTATGTAATAAATTACACTACATCTAAAATTCCCAAATGACCATGATAGATTACTGTGACTCTGTACTCTGGAAAGCGCTGTCACAAATAGTTTTGGGTTTCCGTTTAAGAATCATCAGTTGGAATAGAAGTTACTTGAATTGTGCACAATAAAAAGAATTAAAACAGCTATAGAAGCTTATATTCTTACTCTCAAATACATAAACAAAATAAAAAGGTAAGTTTTCCAGTCATCTCTAATCAGCACTAAGGCTGTATCATAAAAATGAACCTTAAATACCTTAACTGTCTAATTACATTTTATATACCCTTTGCATGCCTTACCTCTACATTTATATATATCCCATACTCTTGAGAAAAAAGCGTGTTTTGGCTTTTTCCTTTTGCAATCAATTTCTAAATGAGTGATGTTACTCATATTGTATTGGTGTGTCCTATTTCTGCACGTGTTGCAGTTGAAGAGCAAATGGAAAACACATATACAACACATTATAAAATACTGAGTTACATAAACAGTAACAAAAAAAAAATAAAACAAGTAACTATAAACTAACAAAAATTGACTATTCTAAAAGAAACTTTTTTTACATTGTGAAAACATTAATTCAATAAAGTGCACTCCAATCCACTTTTTGCCAAGAGCTTCAGACATAGATCTGACAGCCTAATGGCATTAATTAGGCAAACAATTCTCCAATGTAGCAAAAGTTGTCCATAGAGAGGGCTTATGTACCTAAAAGGTACAAGGGTTAGGCAAAAAAATGGAAACACTACATTATTTGCAGGTGTGAAAATGACCACATGTGGAAATGATGTAACATTCTTTTGCTTCCACTGTGTGATGAGACAAGTAGCTAACAGGTGGGAAGCCTGACTTTATCATTCACTGCGTGTGCTGCTACTAATACGGGGTCATGTTCTGAGCTTTAAAGAGGGCAAGTTGTTGGTGCCATTTAGCTCCTGCCTCTGTGACTGAAGTTGCCAATTTATCTGCCCTGTCAGGTACAGTATCAAAGGTTATGGTAGCATATACAGTTTCCGGGAGAACACCGTCTGAAAGGACATTGCGCAGGATTGTGACTGAGAATAAGAAACAACTGCTGCAAAAGTGACTGCAGAGCTGAATCTCAGTTCCGTGAAGACCAGTTATAGGTTGGGGTGGTTGCCAATTTTTAATACAGTTTGATGAATAATTGGGTGCAGGGACACACTGGGTGCCTTCACTGCCATTATGCTGACAGGGGAGAGATCTGTGTTGTTTATACACAGGTCTCTCCCCCATCGGTAATACTCAGCCATCGCCAGGTGCCGGCGGGGAATCACTGGCCGGGACACGGTGATTGACAGCCGAGGCAGAGAATGGTGACATAGGTAGGGTGCGCATGTGCCCCCTACCTGGTACTGTAAAATCATGTATATAAACATGATTTTGCACAGCCGTGGTGCCCTGTAGCAGTATTTCTGCTATAGGGCAGCACACACGTGGTTAGTCTATCCATTCTTTTATGTGCTCCTACTATGGAGGCTCTGGAAATTTAGAGTTAGGATCACAGTATATACAGAGGTCCATTGATGTGGGCACTGCGGCATATGCATATATTTGCAAATGTGTGCAAACAAAACCCTCTGCTTTTGTAGGCTGGTTGGTAAGTGAGCTGGGAAATTCTTTGTTTGTTAATGATGAAAGTGAGGCTTCCCACCTGTGAATTGTCTGAGCGGATTACACAGCAGAAGCAAAGAAATTCAACATCACTTCTGCTTTCAATGTAAAACATGTTGTCACTAACACCTGCAAATCACATACTGCTTTAATGTTTTTGATAACCCCTCTATGTCCATGTAACTATTTATTAAATGAAAAGCAGGCAGCAACAAGTTAAAGTGCATAACCTTTCAAAAAAACATTATATTTTTATGCATTTTTGTATGAAGGATTGTGCACTTTAACTTGTTGATGCCTTTGCAATTTAATAGTTATTGGGACAGAATATTCTGGCATATAAATCCTCACTGGGGACCCAATCATTTCTAAAGTATTTTTTAAAGTATTAATGTATTTTTAAAAGTCTAATACAAGTATCAATATGCATATAAAAAAATCAAGAAAGCAATAATGTACTGGATTTTTAAAGGAATGTTGAAAAATTACAGAAGAAATGTAGACTGGGCATTGTGAGAAAAGCAATACACATACATTTTGTATCAATGTTCTAACCCCTCATATTTTGTTAAAAAATACATCTAGAAGAAAATCTTAAAAAAAATAATTTTCTGTGACTTAAAGCTGAACTCTTGGTAATTCAGGCTATGTGAACCCTGACCAGACTGCAGACAACCTAAGCAGGAAATAAACTTTTTTTCCTTTCCAGTGACTTTGTTTAAATGATTACATTGTGCCAGATATTGTTCTATACATTACACTCTAAATGCCCTCATTCTAATTAATGTTTAGTACAGTAAAGCTTACTAGAATAGATGGCATTCACATGTCTCATTCTATCACTTTTCCCAAAAATAAAAAGATTACTCTTTATTTCAGGACAGTAGGTAGAACAATAAAAATCACTGCTTCATGCCCCATAGACCAGATGCACATCCAGAACCACTGTGTGTAGTGCATGTATTCCAAACTGTATAGAGCTATTTCAGGTGTGAGGAATTATTCTCTAATTTTTAGTATATATCATGGAATGAAACATGTGAATACCCACTGCTAAGAGGGCTTTACTGAGCTATGCGTTTAGATTTTTTAAGTCTCTTCTGACCATAGCTTTTATAGTTTTACTGTCTCTTTGGGTCAAAACCCTTAGTCAACAGAAGTCATGATATCCATACACTGTGCATATGATAGCCAAATAGCCTGAAAAAACTCTATGAAGTTTGGGATAAATTTCTATATAATATTAGGCTATATTTGCACTACACACCAGCAATTCTGGATGTGTAACTGGCCAACGGCGTGTAAAACAATTATACTAATTGCTACTCCCATTGTCCTCAAATGAGGAATAATTCTTCTATTTTGGGGTATGTAATGAGATGAGATATGTAATTAAGAACAAGTAGAAATTAGAGCTAAATTCAAATTATCCATGTAATAAGGCACAGTGGGGGTTATTTACTAAAATTGGAGAGTGCAAAATCTGGTGCAACACTGTATAGAAACCAATCAGCTTCCAGGTTGTATTGCCAAAACTTAACTGAACAAGCTGCATTTAGAAACTGATTGGTTTCCATGCAAAACTGCGCCAGATTCTGAGTGCCCCAGTGGTTCAGGTGATGCAGCCCTTAGCACAAATGAAGTGTCCCTTAAACATGGGGACTAACTTTGAAGATTCACAAATTCAATGAGAGCACCAAACAATATGACACACACATTTTGGGGGCTGCATCATGGTTCATTTAAAACTGGTGTGTATCAAATTCTATATGATAGATATATTTCTAAATACAAATGTAATAACAAGGTTGATATGAACGTATTTACAGATATAAGACTCATAAAGTACGCCTTTAAACAGAAATGAATGTTCAGTTGTAACCTATAATACTTTTGATCATAATAAAATGTTTTTCACATATATCCATGATAATATCATAAAATGCATCATGAATAGATTAAGAACAAAATGAATTACAAATACAAGCAAACTACACTATACAGTCACTATAGCAGTCACTATGTAAGCTCCACAGGACAACAATGGGCAGCTGAGAAATAACAAAGTATCCTAGACTGTAGCTTGTGAAGTAAAAACAGCAACCAACAGTAAAACACAAATACCCACTTACAAACCTATGCATCAATGTGTATTATAGGTGGATAGCTAAAATCAATGAAACTGCTGCCATTCTAAATTCAGAAAGTTTAAGTGACTAAAAGGGCACAAGAACAATAGTAGAGGAGAATCAAAATTTGAAAGGAGAGTTTGGGAGGGGTTAATGACTCAAATTAAATTTGTAAAAGTTTACACACATAGTGGTCTATTGATAAAACGTTTGCTGTGTGAAAGTCTCAGCATTTGTGCAAAAGGCACAAATAAAACCCATGTGAAATGTAAGTTGTCTTTGCAGGGTGATTGTAACATATCCTAACTTTCAATCCTAAGAAAAGAGCGCATTCAGCCAAAAAAGTTCAAGAACACTTGACCAATAGAGATAATAGCCTAACACTAAAGGATAAAAACATCTGGCCAGAAGAGGAAATAATATAAGGGAGACCTTGGCACAGCATTCAAAGTGTATGGAGATTCCTACTATAAAGCAACAGATAACCTAAGGTAAACTATTTTCTAATGCATTTTATTTATTTTAACTATATTCTTCCAAAAGGATTAGAAAAGGCACTCACAGCAGTAGCAGATCATTAATGAACCACAGACAAAACAGCTGCAAAGGGGCTGGGACTTTTAAGGTGTCAATAATGTACTACAATATAAAATAAAACAATCATAATTTTTATTGATCCATATCAATTATAAAAATACTCAGTATATCCATAAAAATAATAAAAACACTTTCCATATACAGACATTCTGTTTGGAATATTCACAGCATATTTTTACTGTAGATTCTGATGGTGTAGTGATTCCAACATGCTTCGCCCATTAAGGACTCTTCAGGAGATATAGAATACCACACCAATCAAAGGAAACATAGTTGAAAACAGAGTCACAACCATCCCAAGATGCTAGCAAAATCCAAAAGCGCCACAGGAGGAGCAATCAGTACCCCACAACTCACATGGAGAGTTGGAGACCATAAAGCTCCACCAAACTTGGGGCTGAAGACGACACCCAAAGCAATCTCTTACCCAGGCTAACAGCTCACAGTGATCAACAATTGCAAATCAGCACATGGCACTATGCACAGCACAGCTATCCAAAGCAGTGAGCTTACAGTGAGGCACACAGACACCACCCCATAGTAAAACACAGCCAGCACACAGTTAACCCTTTGATCACCCCTCATGTTAACCCCTTCCTGCCCAGTGCCATTAGTACAGCGTCAGTGCTTTTTTTTTAGCACTGATTATTGTACTGATGTCCCTGGGGATGTCAGTGACACCAAGTCAGTTCCCCCCAGTGTCAGAATGTCCACCGCAGTCCTGCAGTCCCGCTATAAGTTGCTGATTGCCACCATTACTAGAGAAAAATTAAAATAAAATATATATATACCGCCATTTGTAATAGCAAAAAAAGTAAAAAATATTGTTTTTCCTAAAAAAATGCACTGAAGTCAAATGCCACTGAAAGAAAGTTCAATTCGTGGGAAAAAAAGAACGTAAATTTAATTTGGGTGCAGCGTTGTATAACCGCACAATTGTCAGTTAAAGTAACGCAGCGAGGTAACATAAAAAAATGGCCTGGTCAGGAAAGGGGGTAAATCCTCAGGAGGGCCAGTGGTTAACATGTATAAATTGCAGCCCTTGAAAATCAAAATCATTTAAAATGTTTTCAAATTGTATATATCTGTGTATAGATGCTATTAAATATAGTAACCCAGCCACAACAATTTACTGAAATGTAAAAACTAGAAGAAAAATGCAAGAATCCTTTTTACTGTAACATTGTATTTAGTATGCATAGTAATGACTTAGATTAATCAAAACATGACAAGACATGCTTTTCTGATTTGGTAATGAATTTAAGAGTTGCTGTTAAACTGTAGAATCCTATTAAAATTAATTTGATGTTTTAACCTTGACTCTCCATTCTATTTTAAATAAATGTTATAAAGTTGTAAATGTTTAAGTTTATAATGAAAAAAAAAATTTTGCAATCCTAGTAGAACAAAAAACAAATAGTAATACTATAGGAAAGCAAAGATCAACATAATGATATATTTAATAAATCACATAATAATAAAAAAAAGCAATTTCATTTAACCACTTTGCAGCTGGAACAATGTTTAATTTTTTTGCACATGTTAAATCTTATTAAAAATATGTTAAAATCTGCATTTTTTGCTAGAAAAATACTGAAAAACCCCAAGGGCACAATATTTGTGCAATTATTAATGAAATCTATATTTTCAGGAAAAAGTATTTACCAAAATTTAAAAGATGAAGATGCATTAAGTAAATAGATAATATATGTCAAACCTTAAAATTTCACATGCCCATGAAATGGCTAAAACCCTAGTACCCAAATTTAGCCATAGGTGACACTTTAAAAGGGTGTACATATTACAGGTTTTTAAGTTAAGAGCAAATCATGGCCCTGAAATTATTTCTCCCACTATGACATTTGCAGCAAAAATTTATACAGTATATGTGGTACAATTGCTGTATACATATACGTACACACTATCTATGCATGTACTTGCATTTGTAAGTGTGCATGGGGTGACAGGGTTGTTTTAATTTGTTTTTATATGTTAATTTACATTTTGAAAGTTTGTTTTTGTTTTTTTTAACATTTAGCTTTCCTTCTATCATAAGGGGACAAACACCCCCTATGTGAAAGCATCAGTAGGCCAAATGTTTTCTTTATGGAGACATTAGGAATCTTTTGGACTCCTAATATCTCCCCTGCCCTCCACTCAAGCTGACCAAGCACAGTTCTACTGGCCTTTTCTCCAGCATTTCCGCTGGGATTCTTACACCTCCAAACCTGTAAATGCTCAGAGCTAAGCACTTCCAAAAGTGATCTGCCCGTAAAGCCACATGGATCACTTTTACTTGATAGCTAGAAGCCAGGTAAACAAAGTGCTACCAGCTACTGGTGCAGCTGTGAGCTTGTTTTAACCTCTTTCGTACCAGGAGGTTCATAAACATGTACGTTCAAAAAATATTGTCTTCCCATAGAGAAGAAACAACATGAGGGTCCTAAACATGTTACATACTAATGTGTAATTTCTCAAAGAATAATCTGCTCTGCCAGAGATTTACCAGCTTTGTTTCTACAACTCAATTAGCTGGGTTCGGGATGGAAAATATAGGAGGCATTTGTCCACATTTCTGTTCTTAAACCCTCTCTTTAGATGGAATGGCTGCTTTAGTTTTTTCAGGCTTTTTTACCTTTATGTTTGCCAGGTGATCCTACCAATAGCTTACATCATGTTTAAGCTAACAAAGCTTACACACTGTGCTGTATCTACAGTATATTAAGCACCATTGTTACCTTAGGCTACTCACATCTGGTTTAGACTACAAGACACCTCCCATTCTCTACACCTTTATTATATGAGAGGGTGTTCTGTTGTTCACAAAAGGAACCTGGGAGGGCTGATGAGGCTCTGTAGGATGTCAGAGCACTGAAGGCAGGATCAAGAGGTATATTTTTGCACTCATTGAACAGATATGACTAAACACATTCAGAAGTAAAGCAAATAAGAGACGTTTATGGTTAGAGTTTACATATACTCAAGTTTTAGAGAAATTTTCTCAGACATACTAAATATCCCTGTCTCTCTAAGTATCCCTAGCACTTAGAGCAATACCAGCCCTTACCAGTTTATCAATGGGGATTAAATATAGAAAAAAAAACAGACACTAGCTTGATGGCTTTAAAAAAAGATTTACCTATATATATATATATATATATATACACATAAGTCTACTGATAGTACATGCCTATATATTTATAATTATGGTGGGAGGTTCAGCTTAATGGTAGCACTTTACATAAACTTCAGTCTAGCCACTGGAATTTTTTTTGCAGGCTTGCTAGTCCCACTTTTATCACTTTTATTTAAATGTAACTATTCCTTACTGCAGGATTCACACACCGGCATTCAGCCTCACATGAAAAATTCAAAAACACAGCCTCCTGGCTATATAACCCAATATTTCAGTTCATAACCCGACAATGTTCACACACTGCTCTTGCAGAAACTATAACTACAAGTGTTGACTTGGTCCTTTTAATGTTGATTTGAGGATGACAATAGAAAAATGCCAATCCTTGAAATTACTTGCTTGGGAAATGATTATTATTATTATTATACAGTATTTATATAGCGCCAGAAAGGTTTGCTCAGCGCTGTACATTATAGTGGGGGACAGAGCATGAGACAATACAGTAACAAAACAATACACAAGGGGTTCGAGGGCGCTGCTCTTTCGCATTTAAACTGTATGTGGTGTAATGGCATAGCACATATGCATTACATATCCTGGACATGTAATTGTTTTTTTTTTTTTAAGTATTGCTTGACTTAAATATGGCAAGAGTACCCTAAGCTGGTTCATTACAACTTTACAAAAAAGCTTTTTTTAATAGGTTTGGCTGTGATACCTGACTTTTATCCAGCAGTAATAGGTCTGAACTGAATAGTGGAAGTAGAAGCCACAACATATTTATTGCTATAGGAAAGTTTACTCTTCAAAAAGTGGGCTAAAGCCCTTAACGTCATACAAATTGGCCATGACACAACAGTGTAAACATATAGTTTGTGAGCTTTCTATGCAGTGTTTTAATAAAAGTTGATTAAAATGTCAAAACAGAGTGCACTAAAATACATCAAAACTACAACCTTGCATTCTCCTAACCCCCTCCCCTCTTCATATCCCCATTAGTCATCAAAAAACTCTAAATATTGACTTCAGTATGTGTTTGGTAGAAATTGGCGAGCACCAGGACAGTACGGGACAGTACAGGACATACTTGAATAGGCAGCAAACAGAAAGAGCTCTGCAATGTGGGCATTTTTTAATGTATCTACTGTGTCTGTTGTTGTCCACATGCATGAGGGAACACATGCTCTGAACCACATCATTGGGAGCAGCACCTCATGGAGACAGGTCAGTAGCAAATGGCTCTTTCTCAAGGGCACATGCCAGCCACTTTCTTTTATAATGCGGCTATTGTACCATTTTCCTCCCCAAGACCATGTAGCAGCTATATTTATGTTTAGGACTACTAGCATGCTCTTTTCCTCTTCCATTTCAAGTTTACATAACAGCCAGTTTATTTTGAGGATTGCTAATTCACCCATTTCCTCCTCCTCTCTCTCAGAGGCACATAGCAGGGCACATAACAGCAATTTTTTTTTTACTGCTTCCTGATACACCATTTTTGGAAGTGAGCGGGTTATTTTCTTCCGCTCTCTGTCACAATTTAAGGTAAAAACAGCCATAAAGGGCTCTGCTTGCCTGGCCGTGTCATTCATTCACAGAGTTATGTGACTGTGAAAACTAAAAATACCAACAGCCTTTTCAGCTGCTGGCTTGTAGTTAATTTTTTACCAGCAAAAACATGCACATTTTTTTTTTTACAAAGGTGAACATATCCTTTAATTTATTCTCTATGGTGTCTGTTTAAAAAAAATATATAATGTTCGGGGGGTTTATGTAATCTTCAATTCCAAAATATTTTTTTAAACATGCGTGCAACAAATAAAAAAGCAAAAACATCTTTGGCAACAAAAGGGTTAAAGGAAGGCATAATTGCTAGTTGGTGTGGCAGCAAAAGGCTGCATTAATTAGCCTTTTCCCTGTGAATGGGTTGGATTCACCTTGAATCCATGCGTGACCTGGACCCAAACATTATACGTATCCATGCATATATAGAGCACGTTCATTTACACATATAAAGTCTATATATAACTTCAAATAAACATTCAGCAGAAACATCTGAAACAAATAAAAGTGGCAAAATGCTCAAATGTATGAAGGTTATGTGTTTACTGACCACTGAGCATATATCACATTTTTTAGCATTTCAAGAGTTCAAAGGATTCGCCAAACAGAATGCCACAAGATGGTTATTTCATATGTCTTTAAGGACATTAGTTCCTCTCAGTGGATATAATAATGCTCAACTGACCTCATGCAACTGTAAGTCAGTTTTCAATTGGTAAGAGTTGTCTTTATTTCTTGCAGTATATTTCAGAACTCAATAAAATTACAGTTACAGACTTACACTTTTACAGACTTACAATCCTGAAATCACCAATACACTTGGGCATCAAACTTTTACTTTTTCCAAGCTGAAGAATTAGTATTTTTTATGAAAGTAATTGAATATGCTATAGTATTTTAAAGAAATAAACTGTCATATAACACATTTTAGGTGCATACCGATCAAAGTTTTTTGTGTATACAAAGGAGTTGATTTACTAAACCAGAGAGTACAAATTCTGATGCAGCTGTGCATGGTAGGCAATAACTTTCCAACTTCAGCTTGTTTGGTTAATGGTTAAAAAAAAAAAAAACCTGCAAAGTAATTGGTTTCTATGCAGAACTTCATCAGATTTTACACTTCCCAGTTTTAGTAAACCAAGCCCAAAGTGTCCCCTTATAATAAATACACATATTTATGCACAAGTTTATTCAAGCTGAGAGTTGCGATTAAAATAGCAAGTTTCAAGTGATGTGTATGGGTGCTTAAATCTGGCAAGGTTCAATTTGCCAATGGTTCAGCAAACACATATAAAAATTTGTGAACTGCAAATTCTGCTCTGAACCTACATTGAAGTCAATGGAAAACAAATTCTGAGGACGAATTCTGCCTTCCCCTGAGTTTGATTGGAAATGTATCGCCAAACAAATGGCATGGAAACTTAGGCACAAAAAAAAGGTACAGCAGAGGGAGGGTTTTTTTTATGTTGCTTTGAGTCACATGAAAAATGCACAAATCATTTAATTTACAGTTTTATGTGATGCAATGCAAAGATGTACGTGGTCATATCAGTTAAAAGGTTTTTTAGTAGTTTATGCAGTAACAAATTTATTTTCATCAAGCAGCACTAAGTTTACTTTGATCCGTGGATGTACAGGAGATTGGTAAAAATTTTCCACAGTATGTTTTACAAACATATACTTGTTTTATTTACTTGATCACATGATTATAATATTGTTATGACACCTTGATATGCTATATTGTATGTTGGAGAGATGCCCTGGGCAGTATTTTTCAAAGTATCAATATATAACAAGTATGATACTAGTTAGAACATTTCCAAATAAGTATCAGAAATAGTGACTGAGTAAAAGCAAGGGGGGTGGGATGCTGTAAGGAAAAACATCAAGAAAAGGAGCCAATAGTTTTAGAATATGGGCTTTGGACTACATAAGGCATTAGATCACTCCTAGACTGGAAGTTTTGCTTTAGGCTAATTAAGCCACATGCTCCACTAGCAGTGCAATCCAATCTGAGTGTTCTATCTATACATTATCATTCTTTCATACTGGCTTTCGAATACCAGTATTACTTCAGAGATTGTAGGGGGCATTGGTTGATTTCTATATGCTGGCAATTGTTATTCCAGATGCAAAAACACACAAAAAGTATGTCATTATAGTTATATAGATAAGTAGGTAGACATCAGTTCCATCATAGCTACATTAGTTGCAATGTAGGGGTAACACTTTTTTACAATATTTCTGTTAGAAGTAAAAAAATTGAGTATCAAAAGTTTCTGACACTCTTGCACTTCCAATATGTACAGTATATGTAAGATTAAAAATTGTTTAAGTAGCTCTCACACTTTTTATAAAGGTACAGCGGTACTCTCACAAATTGGAGTACCTGCCTTATAGCATAAAACACAGTGTGATTGACTATCATCACATAACGGCACTTACATGGAAATATATTATTTTGCCACAATAGACCACGCTTTGCTATAATAAAAGCACATAAGGTACCTGCCTTTCAGCATGACAATTTGTCCCCAGGTGGGAGCATTGTGTATACAGTGAGTATTTGATCAGAATGTGCCACACTTTACAACCGCAGTCCAGCCAGCATAAATAGTTTAAACAGACTTACATCATCTGCCTCTGAACTATATAAACAAACACTCAGCAGTAGTAACAAGACCTCAGCATAATCTAATTTATAGTGGTTACATTCTTTTTTAAGGTGTACATTAGATGAGATTTTTAAATGATTACCAAAAATCTTGAACAGAAAACAGAAAAGGTTGGTCTGCACATTAGATCAGGCAAAAGCAAAGCTTTGAAGATAAACCAATAGATACACTTGTAATTGATAATTGAACACCAGATCATTAAATACATTGAAGACTTAAGCTACCTTAGAAGTGTTTAATTGCAATGCAATGGAGGTTTGGAGAAAGATGTGCAGTGCATGACTAGCAAGGCAGCAGGCATATTACAGGGTTTATGTCAAATCTGGTCTACACATTCTCTTACTGTGACCATGAAGGTGTGCCTATATGCTATGATCATTATTCCAACTGCCCTATACACCAGCGAAAAAAAGCTGACAAATGGATACTATAACTGGTCGGAAATACCCTGCCACTAACAGGCCGCCACCTAAAACAAAGCAATAACAAGGAAAACTGCCAATAATCTAACATTCCACCTTTAAAACAAACCTGAAAGCCATTGATGTTCCATGGGATGACACTAAATTATCTGCAGCTGACAGAACTTGATAGAGAGCACTTACTGCCCAATGCACCAAATTGCCCAGGAGGAACTAAATCTGAGTAAGTACAGTGATAAACTGTTGCTGCCTCCATTTCTAATCCCTTTCACTGACATGAATTAATTTGAGACATCCAAATTAAAGTCTCAGACAGAATGAAAGTCTTAGAATATTACTGGATGCCCTTTTTGGATATTTTTGTTTTCACTGTTTTTTTTAGGAAAGTAATTTGCATCAGGTTAGTAGTGTAAATAATTTCAAATGTGTAGATAACATTATTAATCTCACAGATTAAAATGACGTACCTTCCGCCAAGGTCAGTGGTAACAGTTTGAAGAGTTAAAGACAATAGGGATGGTTTACTAAAACTGGAGAGTGTAAAATCTGGTTCAGCTCTGCATAAAAACCAATTAGCTTCCATTTTTTTCCATTGGGTTTCTCCAATCTTTGTTATCTGCATCTGTATTTTCTTTTAGTGTTGTGTAATGCTTCAGTGAGGGGCAACATCTCTTTCCTGGCCTGAAGCTTTGTCTTTGATAGGTCAGCATAGAGGGAAATTTCTGAGCATGGGTCGGGCAATGGAGATATGTTTCTCAAAATTTCCATGAGTTTCTCCTTAAAGTGGAGTTCTGTTATGGGATATTGTTTTTTATTTATTGATCTCTAAATACCTTTTTTTGCTGTCAGTATCCTGCACTTCCGGTCCGGCCACCTAGGCGATTTCGAAATTAGGCAATTCCCTAGGACTCTGGGAAATCACCATTGGTTTTCCCAGGTGTCTTTGGTAAGCCTAATAGTGAAGTCTCCCAGTATTTCTTGACCGGAAGTGACGTTATCGGGAGGAATGATTGACAGGTTGCCATAACAATGTGGCGGGATCTTCCGTCGCCGCTTCCATTGTTATTGCAACCTAGAAACAACAGTGTGCCGTCCTGTGTCCTTACAGCTCAAGTGCAAGGAGGTTCATGCTGAGTAGCCAGCCGCACCAAATCCAGAAAAAAGTAGGAGCTGGCTTCAGATGCCCACATTAGCAACGGACGCTGCCTGCCTGCCGGGATCCTGCTGAGGAATGTCACATTAACAAGTAAACAAAGGACATACACTTAGAACACTGTCCTAATTATATACTGCAACTGAAGAGAATCACGGAGGTGCTTTTTGTAGAAAAGTGCCGAGGAGACTGGAGCTCCACTTTACTATGGAAGACATGTACATTATGAATACAATATTCACATGGGAGTACATCTGGTAAATGCAATAATTTTGATAACCAATGAGCTCTGTCTATGATCATCTCATATGGTAAGATTTAGGATAGTAATCTGAGCTAATTTGTTGATGGTATTGTCAGAGCTCACCAGGAAGGATTTGCTGATACCTCCGAATTTAACATTATTTTGATGAGATCTATCCTCGAGATCCACCAGTTTAGAGTTTACCTTGTGTGGGTTCTCTGGGAGATCTGTAAGTGAATTTACCAGGTCATTATGAGCTTCAGCATACTCCCCCACCTTGTTTCTATGTGACTTACTTTTTCACCTATGTCTTGTTCCTTCATGTCCTTAAGAAGAAAGCTAAGCAGTAAAACCAACAAGTCCTGTAAGGTGATGTTAAAAAGACGCTGATCAGAGGTGGGGTAGTTCTCTATTGAATCAGCTATTTTTCTAGTGTCCTCTACAGATAAATCATTTCCCCTTACATCTGTTGTTGCAATTTTCCTCCTTAGATCTGGGATTTAAATTTGCTGGGCTCCCTGTAGCAGGCACTGGTTTACTAAAACTGGTGCACACAGAATCTGGTGCAGCTGTGCATAGTAACCAATCAGCTTCTAACTTCAGCTTGTTCAATTAAGCTTTGACAATAAAACCTAGAAGCTGATTGGTTACTCTGCACAGCTGCATCAGATTCTGTGTGGATCAGTTTTTTAAAATCTCCACCAGAGTTTTGACGAGTAGGATCGCCATACTGTATAGGAGACTCAGGGCAGGATGAATCAGTAGAGTGTTGTGAGGTGCTGAGGTGAGAAGAGACTGCAGGAGTTGCTCCTAATGTGTGTAAAATATAAATGAGTTTCTGTGGCCCCTCTAAAAACAGCCCCTCTCTTTTTCTCTTTTTACCTATCAGTATAGTTAGTCTCCAAGTTGCCAGCTTAACCACTTCAAGTCCGGACACTTTTACCCCCTTCCTGTCCAGGCCAATTTTCAGCTTTCAGTGCTATCAAACTTTGAATGACAATTGCGAGGTCATGCAACACTGTACCCATATGAATGTTTTAGCATTTTTATGAGACAGATAAAGCTTTATTTTGGTGGTATTTATTCACCACTGGAATTTTTTTTTTTTGCTATGTAAATGAAAATGTCCAAAAATTTTGAAAAAAGGTGTTTCTCTTATAAAATTTTGCAAATAAGTAACCTTTCTTCATAAATCTTGGCCCAAATTTATTCCGTTATCTTTTTAGTGAAAAAAAATAGTTGTGAATAGCCTTGTACCATGTGACCTCTGTGATCATTCACAGATTTCACACGTAGTAAGCAATGATGTCAGAAGTGACATCTTGCTTACTACTCTGCATGTGATCACTGATTGGCCAATCAGTGATCACATGATCGGGACCTCGCACAGAGGACACAGCGGGCACCGAATCGTGGTGCTGCGCGCTCCCAGGGAGCGAGCTCAAGCAGGGGGCAGGGAGGCTGTTTATAAACGGCCACCTGACCCTGCACTGCCACTGTCCGGCCGTTTATATACAACGGACGGATGGGAGGTGGTTAAGTGATGTAGTGCTGCAGGTGTGTCTGTTTCTACTGAAGTAAAGACGTAGACTTGTTCAAGAACAAGAGGTCACCTAACATATGGCAATCAGCTTCAGCCACACACCAGTAACAGAATAGTTTTAAATGAAGGAAAACAGGCTCAAATGCAGAACTGCCCCCTCTGCTTGCTGTGGTTGGATTGGTCAGCCACTTTTAATATGTTCTTACCACTGCTTTGTCTGCCAGGACCTGTTCACTCCCTGCAGCCTCAATGCTCACACCTTTGTTTCCCATTTTAGGTGTGTCTGTCATTGTTGTTTAGTTGTGGGTGACTGCCTAGGTTTCATGTGAACTTGATTCTAATACAGTAAAAGGTTATACTAATAAATCAGTGAACACAGGGTGAAACACAAGACAATGTAGCCTACCCCTCCAATCCAATGCATAGAATAGCACAGTTTGGTATAATATGACTAGTCTGAGCCTCTGTCTTTTAAAGTGAGGGGCTGGGGATGACTTATCCAAATCCCCCCATTATTGACCCTTCTAAGCCTGCTGATCATATCCAAAGGCCATGAAGTGCATTATGATTTAAAAAAAAAAAAATTTATCCCAGTTAAATTGCACATAAAATCACAAATGCATGTGGATCAGAACCAGCCAGATTTGCAGCAAAACCATGACTGCCGTGAATCTGCACCTCATTCAGTGTGATGTGCATGTGTTATTTTAGAATCCCTGATTAATACTAGCTGAATTACAAGACATATTTTGTTTGTTGTCTCTAAATACCTTAAAAAAAAGACTTGCAAAGTTCTGATCACATGACCAGAAGGTCTTCCCTCCATGTATACCAATGTTCACATAAATAAATGAAAGAAGATAGGTGCATACAAAAAAGTGGATTGTAGGCAACCACCAAAGAATACCAAATCAAATGCAACTAAGGAGATGATGCTGAAGTTTTGGTTTAAACAGGATGGATTTTTAATAAACAGAATTGTGCATTTACACAAACATACCCAATTCCCCTTTATTTATTTATGTTAATGAATTGATGTGATTTTTTTAGTTCTAATGTTTTATCTATTCCTGATGTCCTTATTTAATTATATAATTAAATCACATCTACAAACACATTTTTTGACCCCCAACAGTACCAAAAAAACAAATGCAGCACAGTCTGTAATACTCACCTTCAGTCTGGAGTTGAGGACATACTGTGTATTTAGGAAATCATGGGCCCTGCATTCATTGTATTTTAGCAGAGAGCAACAAAGACTCTTTGCAATGCCAGTGACCACCCACTTGTATGACCAGGAGAAGAAGGTGATTCAGCATATCATGAGACTGACCAATATACATTACAAAAAGGTAAGTACCTTATATTAAAAGAAAAGCATAACATATCATTGGAAGAGGAGGGCAAAGACCAGAACTGAGCTTCAACCCCTTGCCACCAGCTCACTGGACATCTGCTGTGGTTGGGAAGCACAGCCAGGCGAGGAGATGTACCTGTACATCGCCAAGCACATGCGCCCACCACTGTGATTGACTGCAGTATCATGTGATCGCCAAGATCAATCACAGCGATCACATGATATTATGTAAGCGAACTGTCAAGAATAGCTTCCATTCATTATCAATTTTCTTACTGTTGTGATGCATATGATTCACAGCATCACATTAATAAGCAAGCTGTAACGAATGTAAAAAAAAAAAAGAAATACGTTTTTAAAAATTTTATAAAAATGTATATATTTATTTATTGTTACATACTGTCACCAGTCAGTATCTCTGATCACTGCCACCACAGTTATATGATGATGCTGTACTGCACTGATCACAGCATGTAAAACAAATTGATAAAAAAAAAATTGTATTTATTTATTTATTCTACAAAAAATTGTGGCAAAAAAATTACAACTTCAAAAAACTTGCCATGATTCTTACTAAATAATTTGGACTGTCTACTTTCCAAAAAGGGCACACCTGGGGGGTACTTGTACTGTCTTGCCATTTTAGGGCCTCATGAAATGAGAGGTCATCAGTACATCAAGATTGATCAGTTTTCGTAGATTCTTTAAGTTTCACACCGACACTATACACTGATTTGGGTTATTTTAACCAAACAAATGCAGCAGACTGCATTTTGGCCTAAATATAAAGAAATATTATTTGTTTGGAACATTTTATAACAGAAACAAATTTTTGGTATTTTATTCCATTTATTTAGCAAACAATAAAAAACCTTCTGGAGATCAAGTGGTTAAATATCATTAAATAATAAAATGTTAAATAGTGAATTTGATATGCTCTCATCTAGTTTTCGTAGATTCTTTAAGTTTCACACAGACACTATACACTGATTTGGGTTATTTTAACCAAACAAATGCAGCAGACTGCATTTTGGCCTAAATATAAAGAAATATTATTTGTTTGGAACATTTTATAACAGAAACAAATTTTTGGTATTTTATTCCATTTATTTAGCAAACAATAAAAAACCTTCTGGAGATCAAGTGGTTAAATATCATTAAATAATAAAATGTTAAATAGTGAATTTGATATGCTCTCATCTAGTTTTTGCATTCACAATGTATTTCAGCTGTCAGCATCATTGGCTATGTATTTTGTCTTACTGTAATCTTTTCTTATTCTTTCTAGTATTTATAATCTAGAACTACATTACCATCAATTAATGAATTAAATAATTAATTAATGTGAATATTTCTGCTGTGTATTTCATGAATACTGTACAACATATCTAAAAATGATACAGGAATAAGACTTCCCACCTACATATTGTAAAGGTAATAGTGCAAGGGCTGAGTGCAGAGCCTGGTGTATAGAGAATTATTCAAGTTATTTTGGGAGTAGTATATAAACCCAAAGCAAAGAAAAGCTTAAAATATATTTGTTATTACTTTACCTTTTATTTTAACTAGATAGGCAAGTGAACATGCATCCAAATCTATGGCTCACCAGTAAATATAATGCATAGTTAATGTATAGACATTAATAGTGTTAAAGGTTTTCATAACTATTTACTATCAAATTATATTTAAAACCAACTTAAAGAATGACAGATTCTACCTACAGGAACATTTTGTCGTCAAGCTGAGGGTATCAGAGTCGGAGCCAGGCTGTTAATTAAAGTCCCCTGAAAAAGAATTACGGGGATTAAAAAATTAACATGTGATCACATGACCACCAAATGCTTGGTTCTAGGTCTTCGATGAGCAGAGAACTCTAACTTTTATCTCAGTCACCAGCTTTCTGCCATGTCCCACCAGTGCTCACTAGAGCACCACACTGCAGAGGGGGCAGGAGTGGCTGGCTTGGTCACTCAGCGGCACGCTGAGAGACTTAGCCAGCTGCCAGCCAGGATCCTGACATAAGAGTCAGGATCTTTTCAGAGTATGGACAAACTTAGTGATGTCAGCAGACAGCAGGCTTTACCTTGCTGTCTTTGAATACGGGTCACAGGCACTGCTATTTATGCACATACTGCATATGAAACAGAATGATTAGGTAATACAAGTCTATTTACCGGTTTCTGTTGCTTGAAATCCAGTCAGAGATCATTGTTGCTGCTTCCTGATGACACTGCTTATTCCCAAAACTGCAAGCCAGCATAATAACTTCTCTACGTAGCTCTCTAGAATAGAATGGTATGTATGAAAACCAAGGGTACATATATTCCTATCAAAAAACTTGTGCCAAGGCTATTACACATTTAATGCAAAATTACAAAAAAATAAAATTACTATTTAGGTAAGGACTGTTTGCCATGTGTCTGACTTCCAGTTTAATTTGCCAAAGAAATCACATTTATTTCTTCTGTCTGTCATTGCTAAAAACATGCGGTTGTGGTTTTATTTCTCATCTCGGACTTTTTCTCAATTAACAGCTAAGCAATGAACTGTTACAATTTTCATTAATATATTTATCTCCTGATATTACTTTGTTTTTATGAACCTTACAGGTAAAATGTTCAAATTACAGTTTACTGCTTTATAAGGCTGTTATTCTAATTTTAATTACCCTCTTTTATTGTTTAAATCTGCAGTTTGCCAGACAACAGCTTAGAAAACAAAGCATTTACAGATTATGACTATTCCATGAGGATGTAAATAAAGCCTTAAAAATTTCCATTTTAACCTACTGTAAAGTGTTAAAAGCAATAATACTTTTAAAAGCATTAGCAGTCAAAGATGGCAGCTCTTCAACAATGAACTTTACATACACAAATCACGACTCATAAAAGCCTGAAATAAATTCTGACATTTTAAGGCGACTGATTCACTTATATCAAAAGACTTTCACTTAAAGGCATGTTTAGAACTTTTGTCACTGCACAAACCTGACATTAATTTTACAAGCAATAGGGGAGCAATCAGAAAACAAGAAAAATGTGCTAGTTCAATTTATTTTAGATCAACACGTTTCTAAGTGAAATCTCACATTCAGTGAGGAAACTCAAGTGCAAAAAACTGGAACCAAACAGAAGCAGATCAGCTAGTGACTTTAAAGTCTTGTCATGAAAGAAATATGAAGGCTGCCATTGTTGTATTTTATACATATGATAGTTCGCACCAATGCTTTGTGTTTCACAAACATGATACGCGCATGCAGATCAATAGTTAAACTTCACCATGACTTCACTTGCTGCATGACTTTTACAGAACAACAAGGAAGGGCAACCATACTATTAGCATTTTGAGAAGGTCAGTAGTGGCAACCCCCCACATTCCTAGCATAATTTGCTTCCTATATCCATTAGTCATAATTGTTCAAGAGAATAATGCTGATTCTGATCTGGATGTTATTAGTGAACTCTTTTCCCAAAGGGAAGCTAGAGATTCAAAGGATTTTATTTACCGCACATTGACATACAGCAGGAGAAAGACACAGTTCACACTACAAAAACAGTGTATATAAAGAATAAGTGTATCTGAAGTAATGATGTTAAGGAAAGTGACATTTGGTGCATGTGCAAACATTCTGGTACCCAGAGATAAGCATAAGTTCAAATCTCAACATCACTTTGAGGTTGTAACTCAAGAGATAAGCAGAACATTGTTTGCTTTAAAAATGTCATGCAGGAGAATATAAATCTCAAAGATGCTGGGCCTCAGAGAAATGAAATATCAAACGAGAAAGACAGGAAAAAGGTGCATCATGCTGCTACAGTCACACTGTGCAACACTAATGGAGCTTTCTTCTTTTGAAGCGGCATTGTATGACTTAGTATAAAAGATAAACTCCCTTAGGATTCATAGGAGTAACTACAGCAGAAAATGCGTGAAAGGAAGAAAAACACAGGAAGAGACAAATAACAGAAAGCTGTGGACTAATCCTTGTCAAAATATTTTCTGAACCTGTGCATTTAAATCATACATAACTAGAGAAGAATAATTCCACTGTCTTGCAATTTAACAGAAAAACTCGTCATTGAAAACACATGAAGCTGAAAAGGTGTAGTTTCTCATTTAGAATTTTACAAGCAATATGGTGTGATATTTACAAATTTTTTTTTTCCTGAATGATTGTGATGCTGTGGTATGGATTAAAAAGAATGCTGTCATACTCAGTCTGATAGGATGTCTGGATTATTGATCCATTGTGTCCATTAGCTGGCCATCCAAGGCGGAAATACATGGTTGCCACTTGCTTTAGTACATATTCCTGAAAGGAATTAAAGAGGATGTATTAATTATTTAGATATGTTTATATGCTCGTCTCAGATCAAACACTGAAAAAATAAAACAATGACAATCTATAAATTGTTAAATATCACATGCCAAATAAATATTATGTATGTATTGAAGGAAAGCATACTGACAATTTGTAAGCAGACATTTGCTGAAGTTTATAAAATAAATGAAGCTTCTGAGCATTTGAATATTAGTTTAAAATTCAGAATACTAATATATTCAGAAAGCCGTGGCCTTTTTCTGAATAATGGATACGTGTGTAATTTGGAAAAAACAGAGAATGGTAGCCATTCAAATCAATTTCTAACTTGCAGAAAAAGATAACTGGCAAAGGTTTTAATGCATGCATACTGTTAGATTTTAACTTCAGTAATTTCATATATATATATATTGTATTTAAAGTAAAGTTGTTAAACTTGTAATGCAAGCAAAAAAAGAGAGTGTCATTGTTGTCCTTGTTTAGAAAATGCTATTTGTCTGGTTGCCATGCTGATGCTTAGACTTCAGTCACTAACATGGAACAAATATGTAAGCCAGGGTTATGACATCACACTTCTATTTTATTCAGATGTTTGTTTCAGGCCAGTGACTCAGAAACTAATAAAACCAGCGACAGCCAAAACAGTAACATTTTGAAAAAAAGGGGTCAACAATTGCAGCCTCCAAATATCTCTCAGTCAGGGGCGGACTGACAACTCATGGGGCCCCTGGGCAATAGGGGATCATGGTGCCCCTGTGTCCTTGCCCAAACTCAAAAAAGCCTATGAAAAAGGTACCAGGGGCATCTCATGGGGGCCCCCTACTGACCCCGGGCCCTCCGGCAGTGCCCAAGTTTCCAAATGGTCAGTCCGCCCCTGCTCTCAGTGCGTATTTTTTTAAAGTAAAAGCAATACTAAATAGTATTGTTTTAAAACCATGTGTTTTGATTACTTTTAATATTTTAACTAGAGTTTTCAAATAGGTGCTAAAAGGCAATAAATGCACAAAACATCCCCATATCAGGTCTTGTTATTGCTCCTGCATAAAATTACTTTGTCATATAAACACAATGACTGTAGACATGTATGACCCAAATGGAATCACTACGTTGCTGTCCTCTGTCTCCTTAGTTGCATTATGGAAAATAACATTTCAACAATGTGCTTAGTAAAGCAGTTATAGCAACAAAAAAGACATCCCCATAACACTGTTTTGAACACATACATCCCTACACCATAATATTTCATATAATAATAGAATCACACATGAATCATGTATCACACTACCAACATGCCAGCCGGATGTAAATAGTAAATGGCGAGATGTCTGACTCATATGTCTGGCTATCTAACTGAATATTTCCGCTGGTGATATTAAATGTGTCTATTCATCTGGTTTAAAACAATGACAGATTTAAAATTCCCCAAGCATTATATCAAATTGACAGTATTTAACACTTTTTGTCAACCAGGAATAAGGCTGATTTACTAAATGTAAATGTTTACACAATATATTCTTGGAAGATTCACTTAATTTATTCAATTATGTGAAAAGAAAATCCCTGTTTATTTATTTTGCCTGCACATTACTGGATAATTAAAATTAATCTTTACACAGTTTTTTTGTGTGATCATTTACAAATCCATTAGTAAATCAGCCTCCTTATGGGATTTTTTTTATACTATGTAATGTAAAAAAAACATAAGAGAACTGCTGCCTATTAAAAAAAAACAAAACAAAATATAGCTGATTATTGACTATAACATATTAATTACTGTAGATGTTTCCATTAAACAAAAGAAAAAAACGGTCATTGCAACTGCAAAAAAGTTAGTTTACAACCCATTGTTTCTCCAATGACAACAAGATCTGGGTGCCTGGCTACCTGTATATGAAAAAGGTGAACGAGATTTATGGGTCCTCCTATTAGACACAGTTTAATCCAGCTAATGTTATTATCCTCTTATTTGGTTATTAGTGATAATGTTTACACTTCTTCCAGCAATGCAGCCATGGATCACATGCTGAAATAATTTCAGTACACATGATAAATCAGCACGTCAACAACCTGATTTACAGTGTCCTGGCATTGCATTTGTATTTCTAAATACCTAGCTGCCTGGTTGGTGCAAGCACAGAATCTCTTGGGTGCAGTAAGTCGCTTATGTTGCTATTTTCAAAATTAGGAACAACAAAAACCTGTGTTTTTTAATAATAGATTAAATCTATGTAAATAGGTTGTTTTTTTAAGGTTAGTAGCACTGAGTATTGGGCGATACTGTACCCCTGTCGTTGAAAACAGGGGTACAGTATGAAAGAAGCACCACTTGCAGCAAACATACAGGTGGTGGTTGCAACAAAGTGCTACAGTTCCCAAATGTGTTGTAACAAATTTATAGCAGAGCAAATAATCCCTGTCAAGTGGCAGACATGTTCAGCTGAAAGGCTTCTTAATATTAGCAATCTTAAAATGTTGTGAAATCAGAGATCTTGAGGGAGGATGCCCACTTAATCTTCATACTTCTTCTCATCTAGTGGAAGCATTCAGGCTCCTCTTCTGAGCGCAAGTTTTTCTTCCTTTAGTCTTTTCTATCTTCTTTTTAGTCTCAAAAAGTGTATTTCAAAACTATGTGTTCATGTTTCTTCAAAATCTAGGTCTTTAGGTGTAAAAGATGTGGCAGCCAAAAGTACTTTGCATTCACGTCATAATGGCAAGGAGAAGACATCAGAGAATGTTGATGATGTCTGGTAATAAACCCCTGCAGTATACCAATTTTTACTAATTAAGAGTGAATGCTACTTCCATAGTGACTGTGAAACATTTTGTGAGCTGAGATGTAAGCCCACAAATAAGAAGTTATAACTCAATAAACACATGTGCAGTCGACATATGCAAAGAATTGTTTGAGTACTTGCACATTGTTGATAATTCAGGTAGATGATAGATGAGCACGCAGTGGTGTCCGAAGGCGACATAGTGATCATATTAGGTTACCGCATCATTATGTTCAGTCCTGAATTCAGTAACCAATGATTGAGTAAACCAACAGAACAGCATGAAGCAGTCTTTTCACATTTTCACCATCTTCATCATTTCTCACAGAAATTTTACAGGTATGGGCCAATTGTGTCTATTCCTCTCCATCTTCACCCCCTACTTGGGCTTGCTGGTGAGCATTAACCACAATTTGAAGCAATCCTGTTATATTCTCAACTCTTCATCTTTGAATCCGAACATGTTTTCAGTGATGAAACAATCTTTTATCCACTGGGTGCATGAACAGTCTATCAACAAGAATGTTCAGACATTTTGAAACACTTTTAGTTTGCATTGAGAATATTTAAAAAAATTGTAACCAAATACTACCTGAAATTTTCCTTTTCTGATTAACTCCATGGCATCATACAACTGGTAGACTCTACCCTTGCTCCTACCTCTTAGGACCCCCTCCCATGAAGTTTTAGGCTAATCGAGTCCACAAGTTCTGTAACTAGATTACTCAACTGCTGAGAGGGAGCCTATGCTGCCATGGAGTTAACCAGAAAAGGAAAATTGTGGTAAGTATTTAATAACAATGCTCTGCTTTCCCTGACTAACTCAATGGCAGCATACAATGGAAAATAACTATATACAAAGAAGGGTGGAATGTTTTAGCCAAACCTTTAACACCAACAAAATTAGGATAAGGATGCTAGCTGGCCTCCAAAGTGAGCCATAAAGATATTAGGACAAAGATATGGCTTATATCTCTAATAAAGCCAAAGCATGTGAGTAAGCCTGGAGTAGCCTGATGTCCTGTGAATGGAAATGGTCATTCTAAGTAGCTCTACTTGCAGGGAGAACAATACCCGAACCAGACAGAACACCAAAAAGGGTCCCTTGTAGTTTAAGTTCTTCATCTGTGCAAGTCTCATGGCAAGAGGTGATAAGGAATAAGGAGGCTGTCTTCATGGATCATTGTTTCTTTAACTGGACCGAATATGAACTCATCTGGCAGTAGCAAGAAGCCTACAGCAAGTGGCAGAACCCTCTATGAGAGTCTTGGAGTCAAAGATGCAGCATAACATTAAGGTATAGAATGAGCAGGGGGTAATTTGCTCAAGAGACACTGGAGAAGACCTAACTCTGGAATCTTGTGCAGAGACAGAAACCACTTGAACTAGATACCACTTGTTATCCAATAGGTACATGGAACATGGAGTCCTCCTGGAAGTTCTGAATCCTTATTGTAGATTGCTAAAATGTGGTAGGGATTTCTCTCAGTCTGGGTCAACTCTACCTCTCCGAAGAATAAAGCTACAGTTTCTGGCCTGCGTCTTGATGCAGTACAGCACAGTCATGTTTTTCAGCCTCACTAAGACTGAAGAGCCTACTGCCAGGTGACAAAAGGCAAACATAAAGCTGGCTGGAAATCTGGAATATTTACAATGACTCCATGAATAGAGAAAGTGCTATTGACTTTTGGAACACTGTCTGGCATCTAAGATTTTCTACCAGGTCCACCACCAAGGCTTCTTATCACTGTCTGTAAGATATGAAATGTTTGGTGCATATCCACTGGTGGAGGAAAAAAATCTCTTTTAGAGGCACTTAAAATACTGCCACTGTTTTGCTTCAATCTTAAGGCATATCACCAGTCTTACAAAGGGAGGGATCAAAAACCTTGACAAAGGCCATCCTTATCTACATCTTCTTCTTTGGAAGAGTGTGAAGAGAGTTGGTTTGCCAGAAAAGACTTTTAGACCAATTTACTGGTTTTAGCAAGAAAACTGGACACTGCCAGAATAGATGGCCCTTGCACAAGGAGAGTTCAAACAACACCTTTAGAATGTGTTGACCGCATGCTTAATGAATTGTGACAACTAGATCAACATCACCTTAATCACAGATTGCTTAACTGCTTTGTGACTGCCTCCTTTAGCAGTACAGAGGCAGAGCTGCTCTCCTCTGTCGAACCACATATCTAGTAAACGATCTGGCTCTACCAGGTAGGACACACTCCACCGGTATGCCGGATGTGTTGTGATTAGCCACAGAGCAAACTGATCAGCGAGTGCTGGCCAATGATTGACCACCAGCACCCTCTGAACGGTGAGGAGGAAGACAGGACAGGGCTCTGTCAATGTAAACAATACAGAGCTCTGTCCTGTCAGTGGGGATGTAAAAGTTTTTGTTTCCCTGCACAGCACCTCACAGTACACATATAAACACTGGTTAGGCACACATTTAACCCATTGATCACCTTAGATGGTTAACCCCTTCCCAGCCAGTGTCATTAGTACAGTGACAACGTATATTTTTATCACTGATCACTGTATTAATGTTGCTGGTTCCCACAAAGTGTCATAAGTGTCAGTTAGTGTCAAATTGCTCACCATGCTATGGAAGTCCAATTATAAGTCGCTGATTGCTGCCATTATTAGTATAAAAAAATAAATACATAAAACTTCTAGTATATGTCACAAATTTTGAAGATGTTATAACTTTTGCACAAACCAATCAATATACAGTTATTGGGATTTTTACCAAAAATATGTAGCAGAATACATTTCAGTCAACATTTATGAAGAAATTTGATTTTTAAAATTTTTTTATTGGATATGTTTTATAGCAGAAAGTAAAAATTTTTTTTTAATTTTCGGTATTTTTTAATTTAGAGGGCAAAGAAAAAAAACCCAGTGGTGATCAAAAACCACCAAAAGGAAGCTCTATTTGTGTGAAAAAATAATATAAATTTAATTTGTGTACAGCATTGCATGATTGCTCAATTGTCAGGTAAAGTAAGACTTTGCCAAAAAGCAAAAAATGGCCTTGTCATGAAGCCTGGTAAATCTTCCGGAGGTCAAGTGGTTAAATTATGCAGGATCCATGCAGTCATACTCATCTGCATATTCTCTGACGAGGGTTGATCTGCCTTGCCTTGATCACAGTCTGATGAGGGTTGATCTGCCTTGGAAGGCTCTGATACTGGTTTTGTAAGGAAAACTGGATGCTGCCAGAATAGATAACCCCTGCACAGGTTGGGTGGAGACAACTCCTCGTCATCTTAATCAGTAGCTGATTAAACAAAGCAGGATTCATATGCAGTCATGTTCCTCCACATCTTCCTCCTTGGAAAGGTTTAAAGACAGTAGTGTTGACTGAGAAGGCTATTAAATCGCTCATTACAAGAATATATAACCCCTTCACACGGTGAGAGGAATCCACTTTTTTTACAGTGTATTGACCATGTGTTTACTGAATGTGACAAGCTGTTAGGTGTTGTCATCTTAATCTCTGGCTGCTTGGACAAAGCAGGATTTATATAGTCTTGTTCATTAGCATCTTCCTTTTGGAAGAGACTGAAGAGAATTGTTTTGCCTGGGATGGCTGTGAGACTGCCAACCCCTTCACAGAGTGGAACTAAATTCCCTTAGAATGTATTGCCCACATGAATGTGACAGTCTGTTAGTTGCTGTCATCTTTATCTCTGGCTGTTTTAATATAGAAGAATTCAGAATTCCCATACAGCTGAAAGAAAGCTCTTACCTTCTTTTCAGCAACTGGCTACCAGGATGACGTGACAACCCTTGACTTAGGATAGTAAGAAAATGACTTTGCAGCAACTTGGCAGCAAGAAATGCAATGAGGTAAACAGCACACAGCAGGCTCCCAAAAGGTCTGACAACCTGCCCTCCCACCCAAAAAAAAATGGAAGCGGAAGAAGAAGAAAGGAATGCACTGGCATCTGCCAGCTACTGACCTGCATAGACCAGTCACAGCATAGAGGGATCAGATTGCAGGCTGCAAAAGCCTGTTTTAGTAAAAATCAGATCCCTGACAAACAGGGATACTGAGCAAGTCTAAAGAAGAACTCCACATTTTTAAGATTAATATAACATGTACAATTGCTACTCAGGCATTCTGGTAATTTAAAGATATTAAAAAAATACCCGTCTACATCAAACTGTTCAATAAAGCAGTTCAAAAACAAATTCAATGTAATAAGAATTAGCTTCTTTGGTAATAAACCCCTAATGGGTTAATTACTACCAAAGGGTGGCTGATACTGCAGCTTCCCTCACCAGGGCCCTGAGAATTAACCAGGTGGTTAATGAACCAAACCTTGCCATGCAGACAGCAGGGCATGATGAAAATGTTCAAACAGAAACAAAAAGGTAGGAATCTGCAACAGATTTGCAATAATATTCTGTAATGTACTGTACACAGATCAAACAAGTAAATTGTCAACATCAAAATAATTTTTTTTCTTTAACAATGTGGAGTTACATTTCAAAAAGCCCACATGTGTCCAGGAAGGTGCCTTCATGCCAACCCAAGCCTCTGTGGAATTCAGAAAGTGTTCCAGCTGCCATAAGGGGAAACATTAGATCTAGAGACACATCACTCAGGGAAAAACTACATACCAGACAGTTGCACAGCCATGGTATCATCCTTAGGAACAGACCTGCATCTAGCAAGGCAACAAGCCAGCCCCAACATCCAACGCAAAAAGCATCCAAAGAGAAAAGTCTGGGACTGTTGCACTCCTCATATGCTTTTATTGATGAAAATGCACTCTGCACATCACCTCATTTGGTAGAAAATCAAGATGATTAAGTGTTAGCTAGAGCATAAAACATGTTATCTCTTGCTTCTCTCTCCCCTGTGATGTGATGTGTCCATGGCATTTTCTTCATTAAGAGCATATGAAGAGTGTGTTGTCCTGGATATTTCTGTTTGGATGATTAACAGCTAACCAGCTGAGCAGGCACTCTCAGATTGAATTAACAGAGCAGTGGATAGAGTATATGTGAAATCCACCTGGAGAGGTATGTGTTTTGTTTGTCTACCTATGCAAAGAGGCTATTTTATGGTCCATAAAGTGGGGTCTATAGCTGGGGAGTTTATTGCATCCAGGTAAGGGGAGCTGCTTGCACAACTTCTTTTGTCCTATAAGGTGAAGAAGACAAAAAAGGAACACGTGGACTGGATCAGCCTCAAAATTCATGAGAGAGGGGTCCTATGAGGTAGGAGCAAGGGTGGAGTCTTCCAATTGTATTCTGCCATGGAGTTAGTCAGGGAAATACAAGATACAGCCAATATGTGTCTTGCAAAGCTAACATATTTTTATCATACTGTACCTTTTGATAACTAAAATGGTGTTGTAGATTTCAAGTCAGATTAGCAAAGTAAGTGCAAATCTTATATTTTTGTCATTTTGGTCTAAGAGCCAATTCATTTATATCTGTTTACTTTGGTTCTTCCATAGCAACTATTCTGCCTTCAGCAGACAAATCCGTATTCCTAGTCATTAAAAATCAATTATATTTGGTTTTAAATGACTTCACTGATTTCTGAAAGACTGGTGCGCTGTGAATACAAGATATAGATGCCCACACAAACAATCATAGGTTTATTAATTTGAACACATCAATTATGTTTGAATTCATAGTAATAACAATCACATTTGAATAAAATATAGAGATTCTAAATACTATTTTAAAATGTAGATAAATCTACATAATATTTACATGTATATTGATATGCTGTGCTCACATTTGCAGATTTTAATCAGTGTACATTTTAGTGAACTAAGCAATTGTTATAGCAAAAGCATGCATTTAAAATCAGTGAGTGGTATGAATATACAGTATGGTGATACATGGTTCATATAAATAATAAGCACATGCTTTTAAATCCAAATTCTATGATATTTAAACAAAAGGTAAATATATACGAAAATAAAAAAATGTAACAACACAAACATTTTCCTGAATGCAATATATATTGGATAAACAACTAAGCAGACATTTTGCCTGAGGCTTACATTTTTAGTACTGCCACTATGATGCTCCCTCTGCTAAAACAAAATAGCTGTTCATCTCGCACAGAGAATGCAGAACACACAGCAGTACTCCATGAGTTGCAGGTCATTGGCTAAGTTGTATTCAGGGTTGACACTATCCCTGGCTTGTACAAAGTTGTGGAGGTTGCAAGCTGCTTCAATATCAAGGGTGGAATTCTCCAAAATCATTTTCATTTTATAATGCAGAACACACCAAAATTCACTGAAAATGCAAAAGACATACTCAGTCGTTCGTACTGCATGGCACTGTAGATGATCAAAGATCCTTTTGCTTGCTATTTGGCTTCATTAAAAAAGTGGATGCTTAAGAAAGGTGCTTTTCAACTGCAAATGCCAACTTACAGGAAAATAAGTTAGGATATTTATCCGTGAGTTTTAGGCCACATTGATGAAGCCATAAAAACATGATGAAGTATGATGAAGTATTTCTTGACTCAAAAAATATGTTTCAGCTTCTTTGTTATTCACTAAGTTATGTATGCTTTCCACTGACAGCACAAATGCAGGAGGTTTGGCCCAGAGCAGAGAAGCAATGTTCATCTACTATTTCTTTGTAGGGACTTGCATCACTTCATTTTTCAGCCTCCTACAAAGTGCCCAATAGGTGTCTTTGACAATGAGGCTAATAATTATTTGGTTACTCAAAATTCATAGTAATAAAGATTATGATTTCCATTTTCCAAGAAACCTGGAATGAAAAACACATTTCTTTTTTAGTATTTAGCAAAATATACACGCATACATATACAGTCATGTATTGGAAGGCCATGAAGGATAATTTGCATTGCAAATGACATTAAATTACATGAATTAGTGGTTGATTCCTCAGACCATGTAGTTTACTGCCATTTACAAGAACTAATATTCTTGGAGTGATAGATGGAATAATGGTGTAAGTCTCCATTTAAAATCTTGAAAGTGGATCAACACTGTATTTTCTAAATACATTTTGATACTTTCCTAGTAATGACAGTAACTTTAGTGAGGAGGAGGAAGAGGAGGATAAGGTGAAAAAAACTTTCCTTCCCCACAAGATTTCTAATAAGATTTTCTTTGTCTAGCATTCTTACATTCTGATTAACTCTGAAACTGTTGTTACAAAGATTGTATAAAATTTTATGCATTTTATCCTGGGAAAAAATAGTGGAAATCCCTAAAAAAGACACACGATTATATAAAGCACAGCACTTAAAATTTTCAAAAATGTAACATAGTTTATTCAATCAAGTAAAAAAACAAAACAAAGACGAAAAATAAATAGAGTAATGCAAGGGAATTTTCACTTAGTTTAGTGAATAAGGTAAAGCTGTGCTGACTTCAACCAAATATGTGCAAGTAAAAATCACATTTTTACATTTTCTTTGCAAGCGATAGGTATTTTTTGCAAAGTTGATGTTTGCTCTACTCCATTAATAATTCAGCCACAATAATCCAGAACAACTATGCAACATGTGAAATTGGAGAGACTGCAAAAGTATAAAGAGCATCAGAATGAATCAGAATGATAGCCAAGCATTTTGAGATGAGGTCTGCAGTGACCACCCATGTATTTACCTGGTTTATTAAGATTTGATTGTACAACTTTTTTGTATTTACAAAAATTATGTACAGCACAGTCCTACCTAAACTAACAGTAAATATAAATTACATAGAATGAGCTCATCAAATCTATAAAAAATAAATATATAGAGAATCAATAGTAAAATGTTTAACTTACTTATTGGTATTCTGGTATACTCTTGATCCTTGAGTGAAGCCACAAATCCTCATTTAACGGCCAAAATTATGCAGGAATTGAATGCTCCAATACTTCCTTCTCTCATAGTTACACTTTTTAGGGATGATGTACATAGGTTTATGAGGTCAGATAAAGTAAGTTTGAGATTAATTTGTGGTTTGTTTTTTTCTGTCATACAGTGTAATGTGAATGTGTGAGAAATGCATGTCAAGTGCATGGCATAGGCATGACAAATGAATGCAAGTGCATATCAAAAGCTACCCAAATACCCATGTTCACTAGCTCTTAAAAATACATTTTAAATGAGCAAAAGAACAGACACCAAAATATCCTATACAAGCCACTAGTCATGGATCAAAAATATGGAAGGCAACAAATTGCACAAAAAACAAACAAAAATAAAACAACTAAAAGGTCAGTTCTTCTCCCACAAACATTTTTAGTTCAATGTTCAATGATGGCTTTAATATTTTTATAGGAGCTTTCATAAAAAATATGAACAACACATGGTATTTACTTGACAACAACAATGCAGTAATTCTTCTGCTATTCATGCACAAATGAGTGTTATTGATTGTGTCTTTTTTAAATTGATACATGGAAAATAATATGTTTTATTGTGGTCTAATGCTTGTAAAAAAAAACATTTCAATAAACTAGAGTTGATATTTGTTCAAAACAGCAGTATTGGGTTTTCAAAGAATCAATTTTAAAGTGTAAAGGAAAACCCACTTCAACGTGAGGGATTCCCAGGGTGTTACCAGGGTCATCAGAACTAGTGTTCCCATTGCAAGATGTCTCCTCTATTATTGGTCTGATGTCAACCTAATATTGGAATTTTTCTTTTACTTTCGTTGATAACAGAAAATAGGACGAATAGAGAGGGTGAATCATCCTAACAAGAGTACAGACAGCACTAAAAACCTGGCAGGTTTTCTATTCACCCTGTACTCTATCCAAAACAAAAAATAGTTTTGCCTTTAGTTACACTTTAAGGAAACATGGCTTCTAGGCACATTTGAAGCACCTAAACCATGACCAGGTAAATATTAATGATCCATCTTCTTGATCTTTGTTCGTATTACCTATAATTTCCCTTTTACCTAATATTTTGGTAGACGTGGGCCACTGGAAGTGAGGAGACTTGAAACAAATAAGTAATGTCAACCAGTGTGAAATAATAAAGCCAGTGTGTACTGCATTGCAATAATGAGTGAAAAAAGGACAACAACCATTAGTGGTGGTTGCTGTACAATTATACAATGGCATTGTACCTAGGATAATTTAGTTACATATAGTTACGTAGTTGGTAAGATTGAAAAAAAGACACCAGTCCATCCAGGATAATGATAACTAAGCTAAAGAAACAATGTTACTAGTGGTGGTGAAGGATCTAAGCAATTTAGCTTTAGTACATTGTTAATGTACAGAGAGTAATGTTGAATAAAAAATAAAACACCATGCAACTAGTTCAGCTTATGTACTGATTTGTGATGATTATGATACGCAAGACTAAAAATTAATGTTACTACAGCTGAGTATCAAGAAGCACTACAAATGTTTTAAGGTCCATGTTCACAGAGAAATGAATTAACATGCAGTGCTTTTATATGGGGAAGCTTGCTAAATATCACCATAGTACAGTTTTGGCACAAATGACTGATAAACTGCAAATACCCATCTCAAATGTACAGGCACAAAGCAGTTGAACCCTTAAGCCAAGCAAATCAATGTATTCATTCATAGTAATAAGCAAATAAAGCTTCCCCATGTGTATTACATATGTACCTACTATACAAAGAGGCAAGATGTTCAATAACACACATTGGTAAGGCTATTAACACCACCAGCAGACTATCACCTCCATATGTAACTTTTCAAAATGTTAAAACCTAGTTCCGCTTTAACCCGCGCTCTCTGAGCATATGCACATATGTGGCCTCACTGAAGTAGACCTTCTAGAGAGGCACTATTTACAAACCTGTGTTTGTGCTGGGAGTTCAACACACAGCCCTCTCCCAGCCCTCTCCCAGCATAGAAGCTGAGCTGTCGCTGACAGCTCCAGGTCTTGTACTATTGATCAGAAGGTGGGAAGACCAGCTCTCACTGCGATAGCCTGTGACTGACTATTACTGTGATTAGAGATGAGCAAATTATTCAAAAATTTGATTCGGCTGATTCGCCGAATTTGCGGGAGAAATTTGATTCGATGCGAATTTATTCGCCGCGAATTTAACTTATTTAAAGGGTTTCTAGGCTTCAGAGAGCCTTTATATTAGTGCAGAACACTGTACCTTTAATTTAAATGCCCTTGGAGTCTGCTGGGGAAGAGAAATAATACTGTCAGTCAGTATGACATGCAGATGAGTGCCGTCGATCTTAGAATCACCGCACACTTCACTCATTTGGGCAGTCACGGGGCACGACGAAGAAGAAGAAGAAGAATGAAAAGAAGAATGAAAAGAAGAAGAAGAATGAAAAGAAGAAGAAGAAGAATGAAAAGAAGAAGAAGAATGAAAAGAAGAAGAAGAATGAAAAGAAGAATGAAAAGAAGAAGAAGAAGAATGAAAAGAAGAAGAAGAAGAATGAAAAGAAGAATGAAAAGAAGAAGAATGAAAAGAAGAAGAAGAAGAATGAAAAGAAGAATGAAAAGAAGAAGAAGAAGAATGAAAAGAAGAAGAAGAAGAATGAAAAGAAGAATGAAAAGAAGAAGAAGAATAATGAAAAGAAGAACAAGAAGAATGAAAAGAAGAATGAAAAGAAGAAGAAGAAGAATGAAAAGAAGAATGAAAAGAAGAAGAAGAAGAATGAAAAGAAGAAGAAGTAGAATGAAAAGAAGAAGAATGAAAAGAAGAAGAATGAAAAGAAGAATGAAAAGAAGAAGAAGAAGAATGAAAAGAAGAATGAAAAGAAGAAGAAGAAGAATGAAAAGAAGAAGAAGAAGAATGAAAAGAAGAATGAAAAGAAGAAGAAGAAGAATGAAAAGAAGAAGAAGAATGAAAAGAAGAATGAAAAGAAGAAGAAGAAGAATGAAAAGAAGAAGAATGAAAAGAAGAATGAAAAGAAGAAGAAGAAGAATGAAAAGACGAAGAAGAATGAGAAGAAGAAGAATGAAAAGAAGAAGAAGAATGAAAAGAAGAATGAAAAGAAGAAGAAGAATGAAAAGAAGAAGAAGAAGAATGAAAAGAAGAATGAAAAGAAGAAGAAGAAGAATGAAAAGAAGAAGAAGAAGAATGAAAAGAAGAAGAAGAAGAAGAATGAAAAGAAGAAGAAGAATGAAAAGAAGAAGTATTCCAGTACAGCAAAAAGTGTATCTGCAGAGAGCTCCGCTATTTCTGACAGTTCTCTGACAGTTCCTTCACATTTACAGCGGTTGAAACATTGTATCTATTTATTTCCGAATAAAAACATCTGTATCCTAAATGGAAACAAATAGATACAATGTTTCAACCGCTGTAAATGAACTGTCAGAACTGTCAGAAATAGCGGAGCTCTCTGCAGTGACACTTTTGCCGGCTGATCGGGAAAAATTCGATTCGTGCACCCGAAGTTGGCTAAAATTCGGATTCGATGCGAATCGAATTTTTCCCGATATTCGAAACGAATTCCACTTCGCCTGGTTCGATTCGCTCATCTCTAACTGTGATCAGTCACTTTACAGTCAACCTTTGTACACTGTACATTTTTCTCCTTACTAGAGGAGAAGATTGTAAAAAAAACGTTTAAAAAAATAAATAGATGAGATAAAAATGCGATAGATAACACTGTTTCAATGGTCATGGTCTGTGTGGGATAAACAAAGCAAAATGGACACTATTGTTTCTGGGCCCTACTATGGGAATAAATAGCAAATAACATACACATATATATGTGCCATCACTGTAATCAGCAGAAGAACTTGTTTTGGGCTGTTCTTTGGTTGTAGATCATGATAATGGGAAAAAATATACAGCTGATTTTTTTTTTTTTAAGTTTTTTTTTTACTATTTTTGACTAGTTTTCCTTTGGTAATATAAAATAATTGTGAGATATTAATTACCATATACCACCAAATGAAGTCCCAATTTCCCTAAAAAACAAGGTATAATTCACCTGGATAAGTAGTTGTGATGATATATGCAGTTTTACAAACGTTATTAATACATTTCTGAAATTCAAACTTGGACAAAGTACCGTGAAGATAGCCCCAGTGTACCCTATCAAATGCCTTTTCAGCGCCTAAGGCCAAGAATACTGTGGGGGATTTACGGAGTTCTGCTATTTTCAAAAGGTTAAACATTCGTCTACTCCCATCTGGTGCTTGTGTACCTTTAACAAATCCCACTTGTTCAGCTCTGATTAATTCAGGAGATAATCTGTTGGCAATCACCTTAGCATAAATTTTTAAGTTGGTATTAAGCAATGATATTGGGTAAAAATTTTGAAGGGAATCTAGAGATTTACCTGGCTTAGGAAGAGTGATTATTACAGCCCTGAGCATTTCTTGGGGGAGAGAAGCAGAGGTCATTGCAAAGTTAAGGATTTTATTTAAGTGTAGAAGTAAAATGTCAGAAAGTTCAACTGTAAATGATAATATTTAACTGAAAAGCCATCAGCTCCTGGAGATTTGCCTTTCGGCACTGCTTTAATTGCTGAGATAATTTCTGTGTCTGTAATAAGGTTTAATGTTCGGAGCTGATGAGGTGTTAAAATGGGAAAGTTGAAGCCTTCGATAAAAGTGTTTGATAGATTATTCAGTAGGTTGGGGTGTCTATGGGGCATTTTTTTGGTTGTATAACTGTGAGTAGTAATCCTTAAACGCGTTAAAACGTACTTAAAAGCTATTTCAATGGGGTTGTAAACCTTAGATCTGGATATAGGGTTTTGAATAGAGGATAGTTTTGTTTTAGCTTGCCTAGTGTTGAGGTAGTTATCTAGTAGACAACCAGCTTTATTGCCTTGAACATAGTATGTAGCTTTAAACCTTTTCAAAGATTTTTCATGCTGTAATAGAAAATGTTGTCTTAATTCATATCTACGTTTGTGCAATTCGTTCAGTATTCTAGATGAAAGGGTTTGTTTGTGATGAGTTTTAGGAGTTGAAATTTTATGGATGAGGGCAATTAAAGCATGCTACCTTCGCTTTTTCTCCCTTGCTGCTAATTGAATCATTAATCCTCTACAAAATGCCTTATGAGAGCACCATACAGTAAACGTGTCACTGTCAGAAAGAGCGTTCAGCTGAAAGAACTCCCTGAGCTGATGTTGAAGTCGCTGTCTATGTTTGGTGCAAGTATACAATGAGGTATCATTATGCCAAAGAAACACTAGGGAGAATGATGATTTCTCTTCTTTGGATAAAGATATCGGAGCATGATCCGACCACGTAATGGAAGACATGTCTGCCCTAGTGGCTCGTTGAATAAGAGACAGATCTGTGATAAATAATTCCATCCTTGAGTGAGACTTATGAGGCACTAAGAAGTAGGTGAAGTCTATTTCTGATGCAAGGAGACATCTGTAGGGATCATATAAATTGAACATTTTTGTAAATAATGATAAGGTACATCTATGGAGAGAAGGTTGACTAGAAGAATCCAAGTGAGGGTCCATAATATTATTAAAGTCTCCGCATAGAACTAGGAAACGCTTGTTCACTTTGTCGACTTTTTTCATCAAGGAATTTAGGAAGGAAATTTGGCCCATATTGGGCGCATAAACATTCACCAAGGTGCAATCCACATTATTATGTTGCATATTAGAATCAGGTATCTTCCATTATGATCCAAAACTTGAATATGAAGAAGAAAAGATATAGAATTTTTGATAGCAGTTAGGACACCTTGTTTTTTAACTGTGTTCGCTGTATAAATATGAAAAAAGCTGAGAAAAGAGCTTATGGGAGCACTTTGGAGCTTTCTACTGATGAAAATGAGTCTCTTGGACACAGATCACATCTCCTTGCAAACTCTTTGCTTCTCTCTCAGGTGCACCTGGTAACAGGGTGGCTATCATTTGGTGCACATATCTGCAAAGATCAGAGGCTGGGATCGTTTCTGCTACTCTGCGAAATTTAATGTTATTTCTACGAGACGATCTTCAAGGTCAGCCAATTTTAATTTAAATATTTGTAATTCATCATCAGCATAATTATGGACATCTACTAGCTCATTGTGAGTGCTTGCAAATTCCCCCGTTTTAGTTTCAAGATGCTCAATTCTTTCTCCAATGGCTTCAATGTCTGCTTTTACTTGTGACATAAAGTCCTCTAGGTGTTCTATTAATTCTCTAGTAGACTCGTGAGAGAGAGGATTGTTGTCATGCTCACCAGAATACCTGCTATCTTCAGAGAAGTGCTGCCTGGACTTCTGTGGACTACAGAAGGGTGAGTACTTGGGGGATGAGCTGTTGTCCTTGAAGTGAGAGCGTCTCTGCTTCTGCAGTGCAGACTGCTGCCCGCCATGCGGATCTCTGGTATGTGTGGGAGATGAGCCAACTGACTCTATGCCATCTTGGGGGGAGGAGGAGGCACCCACCAAAGTAAAGAACTCCATAAGCTTGCAGGGCCCCTCTTTGATCTTCTACTTCCCCATTAGGATCCAGGGGTTCCCCACAGTTAGGGCAAGGTACTGGGGATGGTGTTTGCTGTCCCTTATCACTTTGGTGTAGCAGAGATCTCTCATGGAGCTCCTGTTTCATGCAGCCATCTTCCCAGTCGTCAGCCAAGCTTTAGCGCAGCTTTACTAACAATGGCAATTTGCAAAACTGGTTTCAGACATTAAGATATGTTTTACTTTTATCATGAAGGGTTTAATACAATTTTGAAATCCTTTATATGGCAAAGTGTTTATGTGAAAAATACTTTACTATATATTTAAAAAGTCTGAATTAATGTTTCAATTTTATGATCATAAACATGTGCTATAAACCAGTTTCACTTCAAACAATTATATATTTTTTGAGAAACTAATATGCCTCAAAGTTATGAATTTATTTAAGCATTTCACAGTAAGATATTTCATTCTTGCACTTTGTAACTTAGAAATAATATATGTGATGAGTTAATAATTGCTTTGTTCACACACATTCAAACATTTTGACTGTGTGCAAAAGCAATTTATCCTTGTTTTTTTGCCATACTCTGCATTCACTACTAAAAGATTGTATACACACAAAAAAAATAATAAATTATGTATGTTTCCATGAGAGCAAAACCAAGGTCTTAACTTTACAGTAGAAAATAGTTTATCTTTTACACTGAATATACTGTAGTCCTCTGTTCGGTCCAGCAATTTATCTAGAGGATAAAGAGCTCGGCTTGCAGCATGCCAGGGAAGAAAATCCTTTTCTTCAGAAAGGTATCGGATAATCTCCAGGGGAATATTTTGTGTCAAATATCCAGCTCTGAAAAATTAGAGAAAAGAATGTTAAATTTGATTTACAATAGTTTGAAGTTATTTCTCAAACAGGGTAACAGACACATTCTTTGATTATGAATTAAACGTGGGAACCAGTAAATACATGTATTAATCATTTTGTGTTAAAAGGATAGTATTAGTTCACTCATATATACATTTCTCTTTTAAACAATAAGAAATATGTCCCTTATTCTTTCTTGTATGGTAATTTTCTGCATTTACATTTGTTCTCTTCTGGTTTTTAGACTTGTACTGAATGTTTGATCTTCATCAAAAGGAACATCAAATAAAATGTCCATATAATACCACCCAACAGAGATTTGGCTCTGTACTTTCCTAAGAAGTCGGTATACATGGTTAGTATCAGGTGTGTCCTTAGCACTTTGTAAATGAAATATTGTCCTTCATGTGTCATCTCAAGCCTTACACCTTAAATAATTATTAGAGCAGCCATAGACATTGCATTTCCACATCTGTTTAAAGGAAAATTGTCTTTGTAGTACTGGAAGGTTTAATGGAGAGCACATTTGTAATGCAGGAAGTAGCTAGAAAAAAAAGACACAGCATGGGTATATCTTTCTTTTATGCCCAGTCATTGCAGGAGCTACTGTGGGTCCTTTAATATTACCTATTATAGATTTTAAATCAGAATTTTTTAGTCTGCAAACTAAATTTACCTTCAATTCCTTTTTTCACATATATTGCATAGATGTACTTATTCCCCTGTTACCTATGCTACTGATCCTCATTTACTCATGTTATATACAGCCAGCTATTTAAGGCATATTTTATTTTCAATGCAAATAGTGCTTTCATGTGTTACAAACTGAAACATAATTACACCATACTTGTAAAATTTACAATTATCCATGACAGAAGTAAAATGCATTTGTTTCTTTAAAGCCCGGAGGCCACATCTTAATTCTTTCCCAGTGGTAGCTGCTGTAATGCCTGTCTGACCAGTGGTTAATGGAAAAAGCAAAACCAGCTTGAGACAGGATAAATGCAGGTCAACCACAGCTCAAATATACCTGTAATTAATTCTTAATCATCTCAACAATGTTTCCAATTTATATTAAGAGCATGCTGTATCTTCCTATTTAAGCTCATGAAGTCAAGCCCTCATTGTATCTGTCACCTTTCTAAAATGGGTTAGAAAAGCAGGAAGATTTACACTGGGATCTTAGGGTTATCCTATTAGTATAGGTGGTATACTTGGTATTAAGGTGGTATCTGGACAAGATTTTGCACTCTTGACTGGCAGTGATTCCATGGCAATGGATTTACATAGTTCCCCTGGCTTGTGCCTGAATGGATCTGACCAAATCAGGATTTAATTGTCAAGGTATATATTTATTCTAATATACTGTCAATTGGAAAAAAGAACAGAGCCAACACATTTTGGGATCCTCAAAGATGTTCCCTTCATCAGGACTTAAAGATGCAAAATTATTTTCCCTGAACAAATCAGCAGAAGTAACTTGGACAGGATGGGTGAATTGTCTGTCAACAGCTGGCTTAGCTTTTTCATTTAACTTAGCTTAAATACATCAGCAGCACCCAAATCTGATTTAATTTAACATGAAACAAATACTTTTTTTATCCTGATAGGACTTCTGAAGTTTTTTTATTTCTACCCTAATGTTTTTTAGAGGTAGAGATAAGAGCACAGTCAGCCCAGACTGCTCTGATTCCAGAGAGCAACTTATCTTTGAAATGAATTAGCTGATAAATAAATCTTTTGAAAACTGAAATAGGAAGAAGTACTCATAGATGTAAGAAACGTATCATTGCAACTGTTTATTTAGTCCCTTTCTCCAAAACAGGGACATTGCTATGCAGGCTTTTTTCCAGCGGAGTGATCTCCTTCTGAATGATACCTGTATAGTTCAAGCAACAACAGTTGGCCAAGAGCTTGACATGAATCTTTTTGGCTAAGTAAGCACTGATGACAATGCTCAGCCATTCCTCATCACAATGAAATTATTGCTGGAAAATTGGTACGCCATATAACCATAAGGGGAATTCTTCCTGCCACGTTCATTTATATAAGTGGCAGACTTTCTCCCACTTACTACCAAGGTAAGCAAGTCATTTTCCTCACACTGCACACCAATTTTAAGAGAGAGTACAGTGCATACCCCTAAACCAGCCTCTTGCATCTTTTCCCTTGCTCTTCAAGAGGAGCCAGATCATGAGGTATTAGATTGTAATTTGGTTGAACTATATAAGCTCATCATGCTTTTAATGGGTTACCTGAGCTCAAGTTCAACTCATAAAAAGCATCAGGTTGTTTGTACCCTTGTACATTTCTATAAAAGCCCCTGCTCCATAATATTTTATAGTATATGTAAATGTTTTTCTCAAATATGCAACAGCCTAATGGCTGTCTAGGTAGCTGTTTAAGAAGCTTATATAACATCTGAGGTTATTAACCATCAAATTTTTCTATGTAGATGAAAAAGCAAAAGGCTTGTTTATTACATCTACAGTATATGCTGTTAGAAGAACTTGATATTTACAAAATGTTGAGCGTTTGATGTGTTAATAAGTTATTTGTTAGGATTTGTGGATATCAGTTAGTCATCTATTAGGCTGTTTGTCTAGTCATCTCTAGGGAAGGGTAAATCTGCTTAAAAATGACAATCTATTGTTGAAAAGATCATACAAGAAATTAAACCAGTGCACTTACTGCCATATAAAATATTATCTCTAAAATATTCATATATTAAATATTAATGTTGTTAAATAGGATATTAATTTACATTAGCTTGATGTCTCCTTTATGATTGGGTATGACACTGCTTCATAATAGATATTATAAAATGTTCAAAGTGTTGTTTTGCATAAGTCATATCTAACACTTGACTCATATAAAAGAGAAGCGTTACATCGTGAATTTTACTTTCAATTCAGGAAAAGTTCCTAAACATTACAACCATCATTGCAATGACACACAATAGCTAAAATACAATTCAGAATTATTTTAACAATAAAGATATGCATTATGGAGTATTTTAGGTGGCTACAGTTTGCTACCCTTAGGGGAATGCATTTTAATGCCATAGCTATATGTCTTGCTATTATATATTTCTTTGTTTTTTTTCTATGCTCCATGCCAAGGGTATGAAAAAAAAAAAAAAAATTCAGTACCTCTTTCTTCTTCAAGTGAAATGTTTATTAACATAGTTAGTGTGGCTGAAAAAAGACAAAAGTCCATCCAGTTCAACCATAAAAAAAAAGTTAGAATCCTATACCCACAGTTGATCCAGAGGAAGGCAAAAAAACCCCCAGCAAAGCCTGATCCAATTTGCTCCTGCAGGGGAAAAAATTCCTTCCTGATCCCCCAAGAGGCAATCGGAGATACCCTGTATCAACTTTACCTATAAATGTTAGTATCCAGTTATATTCTGTGTATCTAAGAAAGAATCCAGGCCTTTTTTGAAGCAATCCACTGAGTTGGCCAAAACCAACTCTTGAGGGAGTCTATTCCACATTTTCACGGCTCTCACTGTGAAGAAACATTTCCATGTTTGGAGATTAAATGTCTTTTCCTCCAGATGTAAAGAGTGCCCCCTTGTCCTCTGTGATGACCTCAGGGTGAATAGCTCTACACTATATGAACCACTGATGTATTTATACATGTTGATCATATCCCCCCTTAATCTCCTCTTCTCAAGAGAGAATAAATTCAGTTCCTCTAATCTTTCCTCATAGCTGATCTCCTCCATGCCTCGTATCAGTCTGGTGGCCCTTCTCTGTACTTTCTCCAGTTCCCCAATGTTCTTTTTGTGAATTGGTGCCCAAAACTGAACTGAATATTCCAGATGAGGTCTTACTAATGATTTGTATAGGGGTAATATGATATCTATCTCACTGGAGTCTATACCTCTTTTAATACAAGAGAGGATTTTGCTCACTTTAGAAACTGCAGCTTGGCATTGCATGCCATTATTAAGCTTGTGATCTACCAGAACTCCCAGATCCTTCTCCACCATTGATTACTCCAGTTGTATCCCCCCCTAGTATGTATGATGCATGCATATTCTTAGCCCCCAAGTGCATAACCTTACATTTATCAACATTAAACCTCATTTGCCACATAGTTGCCCAATTAAACAGTGTATTGAGGTCGGCTTGTAAGTTGAAGACATCCTGTAAGGACATTATCCCACTGCACAGCTTGGTGTCATCTGCAAAGACTGACATAGGATTTTCAATCCCATACCCTATATTGTTTACAAATATATTAAAAAGTAAGGGTCCCAACACTGAACCTTGGGGTACACCACTGACGACCCTAGACCAGTGGTCGGCAAGCCGCGGCTCACGAGCCACATGCGGCTCTTTCCACACTTTAATGCGGCTCTTCTGTGTGCCGGGCGCCCGCTCCCCTCCCTCCTCTCGGGCGGCCGCCCCAAAAGTCAGTGGCAAACATTGGCTGTCAGGATGTAGGCGGGGCAGCGTGACGAACTCCTCTCCTCTCACAGTCCGCCCTGAAGACCGGAACGGCGCGGGAACACGGCGAGAGGAACGCGCGGAGCAAAGGTAAGTGAATTGACACAATATGGGGAATGAATTACTATAGGGGGGATGAATTACTATAGGGGGGATGAATTACTATAGGGGGGATGAATTACTGTATGGGGGATGAATTACTATATGGGGGATTAATTACTGTATGGGGGATTAAATACTATATGGGGGATGAATTACTATATGGGGATGAATTACTATGGGGGGGATGAATTACTATATGGGGGATGAATTACTATGGGGGGGATGAATTACTATATGGGGGATGAATTACTATAGGGGGGATGAATTACTATATGGGGGATGAATTACTATAGGGGGGATGAATTACTATAGGGGGGATGAATTACTATATGGGGGATGAATTACTATGGGGGGGATGAATTACTATGGGGGATGAATTACTATAGGGGGGATGAATTACTATGAGGGATGAATTACTATATGGGGGATGAATTACTATGGGGGATGAATTACTATATGGGGGATGAATTACTATGGAGGATGAATTACTATGGGGGATGAATTACTATATGGGGGTTGTATTTTCAGTTTTAAAAATGTGGCTCTCAAAATAAATTTTAATCGTGGTTTTGGCGAGATTTGGCTCAGTTGAAAAAAAAGGTTGCCCACCACTGCCCTAGACCATTCAGAGTATGAATCATTAACCACTACTCTTTGAATACGATCTTTTAGCCAGTTTTCTATCCATTTACATACTGATTTTTCCAAGCCTATAGACTTTACCTTACACATTAGCCATGTGTGGGGAACTGTATCAAACGCTTTTGCAAAAGCCAAGTATACTACGTCCACCACCACCCCTCTGTCCAAGGTTTTGCTCACCTCCTCATAAAAAGAAATCAGATTTGTTTGACAACTTCTGTTGCTTAAAATATTTTCTTCCAGCAAGAACTCATCTATGTGGTCTTTTATTAAACTCTCCAGTATCTTCCCAACCATAGAAATTAAACTAACAGGTCTAAAATTACTTGGTAAAGATTTTGACCCCTTTTTAACCACTTGCCTACCGGGCACCTCTACCCCCTTCCTTACCAGGATAATTTTCAGCTTTCAGCGCTGTCGCACTTTGAATGACAATTGCGCGGTCATGCAACATTATACCCATATGAAATGTTTATCATTTTTTTCTCACAAATAGAGCTTTCTTTTTGGTGGTATTTACTTGCTGCTGGGTGTTTTATTTTTTGCACTACAAACAAAAAAAGAGCAAACATTTTTTTAAAAAAAGTTTCTTTATTTCTATTATAAAATTTTGCAAACAGGTAATTTTTCTCCTTCACTGATGTGCGTTGATGAGGCTGCACTGATAGGCAGCACTGATGGGCAGTGATAGGCAGCGCTGATGGGCACTGATAGGCAGCACTGATAGGCGGCACTGATTGGCAGCACTAATGAGGTGGCAAGGATAGGTAGCACTGATAGGCGGCACTGATGAGCTGGCACTGATGATGGGTACTGATAGTCTGCACTGATAGGCGGCACTGACTGGTGGCACTGCTGGGCAATGACTGGCGCAACTGCTGGGCTGCACTGCTGGGCACAGGTGGGTGGCACTGCTGGGCAGAGGTGGATGTCACTGCTGGCCACAGGTGGGTAGAACTGGTGCGTAGCACTGCTGGGCACCAATCATCAGGGCACTGATCATCAGTGCCCTGATGATCGGTGACGATCCCTGCTCTGACAACTGCCGGTTCTATGCAGTACTTTCCTCATGCTCTGACAGGATGAGGAAAGTGCAACAGAGAACTGGCAACTGCATTTCCCAGTGATCAGCGCATCATTGGACATGGCTGATCATGTGGATTGGCCTTTTACCACATCACATGATCAGCTGTGTCCGTAGGACACAGCTTTCACGGAGATCGCTGGATGCACATCCCCGGGGGCGCGCAGGAGAGCACGTTCTGGGATGACTTCATATGACACCCTCCCTGCACTGGCCAGCAGCACTGCAGCCATCATTTGGCTCTCTGCGGTCGGCAACTAGTTAAATATCGGCACCACATTGGCCTTATGCCTGTCAGGGATTGCGGCGGCAAGTGACTCCGCGCATGCGCGGAGCACCGATCCATACGATCTGATGGACTCTGAGACCTGTACGGCGGCAGCCGCGCATGCGCACTCACGATCGCGGCTGCACCAATAGCAGGGCAGGGCGCACTATTTAAACCTGCCCTGCACTGACACCCATTGCTGTATGGTCTTTTCACCTGTGTTCCTGTGATCCTAGATTTGCTGCTGACCCTGCCTGAACCTGACCTCTGCTGACTTCTCCTGCTCTGATCCCCTGGTTAGTCTGACCTCTCTTCTGCACATTCCCATACCTGATCTGAACTCCTGTTGCCGACCCCTGCGAGTGACCTGACTATTCTTCTGCCTGCCGCCTTGTACTACGCTGATCCCACTGTTACTGACCCAGCTCGTTGACCACGCTTACTACTCTGCCATCCATCCATCCTGCTCGGATCCAGTCTGCCACCTCTTCACGTCAGGCTCTCTACCTGCATATACCTATGGCGGGTCCCTCTACCACGGACAGGGGTACTCAGGGGTTGCGACCTGGTCCTTGTCTGCTCCAAGCCCATCCCCACCATCAGGGGCCCTGGTGAACAAGCAGACTGGGGCTTAGACTCCGCGCTCTGGGGAATCCTGTCCTGTGGACTGCTAGAGGCCCCGCTAGGTGGTTCATAACAACGCCAATCCAGTGGTACTATGCCAGTCATTAAAGAGTCCCTAAAAATTTGAAACAATGGCTTTGAAATGACAGAGCTCAATTTTTTAAGGACCCACGGGTGTATGCCATCCAGTCCAGGTGCTTTATTCACCTTTATACTGTCTAAATATTTCTGTATCATATACATTGTGAGCCAATGTGGATCATCTGGAGCTGTGTCAATACCATGTCCATTATGGACAAGAGCTCCCGTATGCTCCTTTGTATACACAGAGCTGAAGACGGTATTAAATAAATTTGCCGTCTCTTTGTCCCCAGTCACCCACTCTAGATTATTTTGTAAAGTGCCTACATGCTCGAACCGGACATTTTTACTATTAATGTATTTGAAGAATTTTTTGGGGTTGGTCTTGCTATCTTTTGCAATCTGTCATTCATTTTCAATGTTTGCGGCCTTCATTTCCTTTTTGAATATTCTGTTATATTCTTTGTAATGTTTAAACGATGATTGTTTATTTAATAAAAGCTCTTTTCTTATTATCTATAGCTTTTTTAACTTTGGCCTTAAGCTACATAAGTTTGATTTTTAGCCTTTTAAACTTGTTGCCCATGGGAATATATTTTGCAGTGTGTTCACATACAGTCTTTTTGAAGAACTCCCATTTCTGTGTTGTGCTCATCGATGCCAATATTCCCTCCCAGTCTAAGTCTGAGCAGCTCTCAGCCTTGGAAAATTAGCTCTCTTGAAATTGAGCGTTTTTATTTTTCCCATATGTGCTTGCTGTTTACAGCTAACAATAAATGAAATCATGTTATGGTCACTGTTACCCAGATGTTCTTTTATATGGACATTCGTAATAAGCTCTGCATAGTTTGAGATTACCAGGTCCAGCAGAGCATCATTCCTAGCAGGGGCTTCTATAAACTGTACCATAAAACTGTCCTGTAGTAGGTTTCAAAATGTTTGCCCTTTAACAGTTCACGCAGTACCATTACTCCAGTCAATTTCCGGGTAGTTAAAATGCCCCATTATTATCACTGTTCCAGTCCTTGCAGCCCTTTCAATCTGTGCAAGCAGCTGAGTTCCCACCTCCTCTTTAACACTGGGAGGCCTATAACAAACTCCAATGATTACCTTTGTAGTACGCACCCCCATGTGCAGCTCCACCCATAATACTTCAGCCTCATCACTCTCTCCATCAACTAGGTCCTCTTTCACACTCGCTCTGAGATCACTTCTCACATAGAGACAGACACCACCACCTTTCCTATTTACTCTCTCTCCGAAAGAGAACATAGCCAGGAATATTAATGGCCCAGTCATGTGAAGAATGAAGCCAAGATTCAGCAATACCAATGAAATCATAGTTTTCTTAATGTACCAAAGCTTCCAACTGACCTATTTTGCTTGGCAGACTTCTGGCATTGGTGAACAAACACTTTAATCCATTGATACCTTGTTCACACGCATTTTGAATATTTTTTATTTTCATATGAATGGTACCAATTCCACTGGTTGTTTGTAACATGGAAAACATCTTATCATCTGCCATAGTCTTCCCCCCATCTTTCCCCATTCCACCCACCAATAAGTACTGACCCCTGTCTGATCTGTCTACCCCGTTATAATCTAATTCTCCCTTCCCCCACAATCCTAGTTTAAATACTCCTCCAGCTTTCCCATAAACCTCTCCCCTAGCACAGCAGACCCCCTTTCATTTAGGTGCAGACCATCTCTAGCATATAGCTTGCACCCCAATTAAAAGTCAGCCCAGTGCTCTAGAAACCCAAATTCTTCCCTCTTACACCAGATCTTCAGCCATGCATTGAGTTCTCTAATCTTCCACTGTCTTTCCTGAGTTGCACATGGCACAGGTAATATTTCAGAGAATATCACCTTGGAGATCCTTCCCTTCAACTTGCAGCCTAGCTCTTTAAATTGATTCTTAAGGAGCCTCCACCTTCCATGTACTCTCTCATTGGTTCCAACAAGAACCAAGACAGCTGGGTCATGCCCAGCCCCTCCCAGTAATTTATCAACTCGGTCCACACATGCTGAACCCTGTCACCAGGGAGACAGCAAACTATTTGGTTGAAGTGATCCTGGCGAAAAATTATTCTATCAGTCCTTCTGATTATAGAATCCCCTACTACAACCAGCTGACTAGGCCTTCCTGCACTACCCTCACCACCCCTCCCAGATGGTCTGCCCTCTCGGCTGTTAGGGATAGCAGTGACATCCAGGGCTGCCACTCCTGAGCTTGCCACCCCCACATCTACACTCAACTTGGCAAATCTGTTTGGGTGCTCAAACTCAGGGCCGGTCTTCCTTTTGTGTGAGCCCCTACCACTTCCTCTCATTACAGTAATCTTCCTACTTGATAATCCTGATTAGTCCCTCCGCCCTCCACATCAATCACATTAGCTACCTGCTCAGAGAGCAGAAGACCCCTTTCAAGGTTGTTGGTTCTGCCCAGTGTTGCAACCTGCTCCTCCAGATCTCTAACGTGAGTTTCCAGAAGGGCAGGCCGCTCACCTCTGTCGCAGCGGTATCAATCCTGGAGCTGTTGCTCCATTGCTGCATACATGCGGCACACTGTGCATTGCACAAAACCTTCAACCCTGCTAGCACACATATTCCAGTTACAATATTAACAGGAAATATCAGTTGTCACTTACAGGTTAGTAGACTCCTGTTATAATCTCCTGTTTTCAGCTCCGATTTTTTAACTACACTTATCAAATGTCCACTTAATCAAAGGTTCGGCAAGCAAAATACAGGCAAGTTCAAAAGGAGCAAGCTCAGAGTGAGCTCTACAGCAAGTTATATAGGACCTGTATCACCTGTGACCAATTAACCCCTTCCCTTAATTAGCAGACTGAAGGAAGACAAGGAAAGGAAGAAAAAAAAATGCTATTTAAAAACTGACAGAAAAAGGGATTTAAAAAAATAAAAGCTTTTTAGCAAGACCCAAAGAAGAAAATAAAACAACTACAAGCACCAACAATCACCAGCAGTCAAAAGTAAAAATTTTTCAAATTTCCCACTCTTTAGCTATCAGCCAGAAAAAAAAATGCCACATGATTATAATGTTGTCATTGTCTTTTCTTTGCTTTTTCTATAATGCACTTCAATATCTGAGAAAAGCCACTGACTTCTCTACAGTAAGAAAAATAGGTAATTCCACTAAGAATAATGGAATATTTAAATTTTTTCTGTATTTTTAATTAAAAGAGGGAAATTGTGCATTAACCACTTTATATACTATGGCCAGATGGATGCAGCGCCAATGTAGGTAGATGTACTCGTATGTCCTCCCCACATCCTCCAGTTGGTCACATGGACATTAGTAAACAATATTTCCTAAAAAATATAATATAAGTGAGTCAGTTATCCTGGATTGGGAAAGGTTAATAAAAATGTGAGAAGTAGTAAATGTTCCACCATTCATGGCAAAGTAACAGTTGAAGAATTCAGGCTGCACTTGTTACATGTTAGATAATGAGTTTATGTGAAATCTCCATTAAACACTGTAAATAATGTTGTAATTATGAATATATTTCAGTTAGAGCTGAATCAGTGTGGGTGTGCAATATGTCTTCCCATAAATTCCTGTTCTATATATACTATAGTTGCCAAAGGGAATATTCTATTAATTACACCTTCTTTACTGTATAACAGAAGTCTTTGCTGAGAATCCTCTTTCATACAGTTCAATGCCAGAGTTAGTTTATCTAACAATGGGACAAAACCTGTTGGCTTCACAAATATGCACTTCAAAGGCTATCTCATTTAGATATGCAATGAAGGTGGCCGTTCATGAATACTTAGTTTCCCTGGAAGAGGTCATGACCTGGCATACTTAAATTCCATAAAGGGTGTGGCAAGATTTGCCTTAAAGGGGGTCATTGTATGTTAAATACAGAGGATTTGAAGTTAGCCAATTATGAAAGGGAATAGATTGGCGAACGAATCAGAGATACTCCATAAAAATTAGAGGAGAAGAGGCCTATAACTATGGACACTAAAGAGAGAGAGGCTCTTTTTTGGAACACCAGGGAACTTGTACATCCAGTTTTATGGTAATTATGGAATATATCCCTTGCTCTTATATCCAAATGTTTGTCTTATGTCTTTTCTGTCTCACTGTTTGTATTCTGTAATATGTTTGAGCTTTCTTAATAATGTTTCTTTTATGTAACTAGATAGATTTTTGGTTTAGACCTCCATCCTATTCACCAATAAATTTTGGTTGTTGTGTTAAATCTTTCACTTCTGGGTAAGAATTCTTCATTTACCAAATCATATCAGAGAAATATTATATTTCATAATCTATAGATTTGGTCAACACACAGTACAATAAAGGCTCTGTGGTGTGAGCTCTCCTTCATCCAGGGAAACATATTGGCGGCCAGAAGCTTGAATGCTGAGGATATAGTCTGGGATATGCAACATCAGCTATAATACATGCAACTGTATTGTAGCCCTCTGGTGAGTGCATATGGGTGAAGGATTGCACATTGTTGTGACAAAGTGGAGAGCTCTTTTTCTACACTTGGGGACTTTTTGTACTTCTGATCTGATGTACCTTTCATTTGGATATTTACAATATCGTTTGGACACTTATATGTGCACATCACTTTTTGATTGATTTGTTTAGGTGGTTACTGCATGGTATAGTATATTAACCCTGTATACTCCGATTTATGCTTAATTGGGGTATTTACTTTCATGATACTGACTGGATATACTGTAATTTTAATATACTGGCACAGTTTATGTTTGTTACAGTAACCAGTAATTGGATGCTCTGCACTATGTTTTGTTTATTAATCAATATTTCCATGTGCACTACTGTGCGATCTCTGTGATTGGTCACAGATATCACATGGCACAGGTGGCTAATCACAGATATCACAGTATTTCTCAATGGTTGCAGGAATGCAGCTGGACAGATTGAGAAATTATTGCTTTTACGGCAGTGTAAAAAAATAAATAAAAAAATGTAAAAATAAAAAAAAAAAATTGTATTTTTTTTATTTTAACTCGCTGTCACCAGTAAGTGTCCCTAATCTCTGCCACCCATTCAAAGTGTCCGTAATCACTGCCACACCGGTTACAGTGTCCCTAATCACAGCCACCGCAGTCACAGTGTCCCTGATCACCACCACACCAGTTACAGTGCCCTTGATCACCACCACACCAGTCTCGGTACTGTACACTGCTCCTTATTATAAAAAAAATATACAAATAAAAAGAAGTCTACAATAAAATGGTGCTTATAGTCACACGATCAGTAACAAAATGCATAGGAGTTGGACCTAATAAATGATGCTGGGAGAAAAATCAGAGGTGAGATTTATACAGATTTTGATCAGGGGCGGACTGACCATTTAGGCACTCGGGCACTGCCCGAGGGCCCAGGGTCAATAGGGGGCTCCATGAGATGCTTTTGGTAAATTTCATAGGCTTTTTTGGGTGTGGTTTGAGTGTGGGCGAGGACACAGGGGCCCCATGATTTCCTATTGCCCAGGGGCCCCATGAGTTGTCACTCCGCCCCTGATTGTGATAGATAAGTAAAAACAGCATTGTTCAACAGCATTTTTGGAATGTTTTGGGAGGGACATGTCTAACAACACATGTTTAAAGATGCATATGTGAGTTTTAAATTAGTACTAGATTAATAAAGTGTTTTTAAAGGATAAAGCACTATTGTGCTTTTTCGGATCTTTTCATGGGGCTGAGAGAGAATGGGAGAGAGGACTGGAAGCTTTCCAGAGGAAAGGATATCTGATTGTACACTGGCTGTGTATCTTAATGCTAAGGTGAGGGGACACCTGAAGGAGAGGAAATAATTTCAAGCAGAAACACCTTACTATGCAATAACATTGCATACTTTTCTTTATGTTTGTGAGTAGTGATTTGCATATGTATAAGAATTGATTGAAACCAAGGATATAGCACTATGTGTATAATTTTTTCCCTGCATGTGGAATGAGCAAATGGAATAGAGAGAGAGAAAGATTTAAAGGGAAAAAAACATTTTTTTCCAGCTAAGGGAAGAAGCATCGAAACTGAAAGAAGATCCATCTTAGCTGACCTATAAACCTGATATATTAAAAAGATCAGGTAGGAGCACATTTGGTGAAGGTGGCACATTGGTTGTACACAATCCATGCACGGTGCATTTTCACCTATACGAGTAGCACTTATCTGAAGTATTATGTTTCTATAAGGATAAGGCACTAGATAGTTTTATTTTTTCACTTGTAACACTGAATATAAAGGAGAATGTAGGGAATTGGTGGAAGCACACAGGACACTTGAGCCTACACACCATTTATGCTGGCTATTTGAGGATGTACATGATTTAAGGAAAAATTGACAATACTTGAATGCAAGGTCAAAAATACCAAGTGAGAGCACAACCTAACTGCTGATTAACATGGGAGGAAGAAAAGTACAGATCACAGAACATAGACTTTATTGTATGAACCGTTACATTAGAAGGATAGCAGATTTGGTTTATACAGTATTATACAAGTGGGAGTAGCGCTGCACCGATATTAGAACCACAGAAATATGCCAACTCACTAAGTCAGTCAAAGGAAGCTGCTTTCCCAGGACACGTGGTGTAACAAAAACAACGATGTTGAATTAAGTAAATACAAAATATCTTTATAAATGTTAAATATTGAATGAAAATAGTATAAAAAAACCCCACACATATATATCCTTTTTCCCTTAATAAAAAATATTTCTTTTTTTATTGGTGGAAGAAGTGTATTTATATATGTGTGTGATTTTGTTTATACTATTTTCATTCAGTATTTGACATTTCTAAAGTTATTTTGCATTTAAAGTATAATTAAGGGAAAACTTTTTTTAGTATTGGATGGAGTGCAGAGGCATTAGACTACCTATTAGATTTTTATTGCTGTCTGTGTGCCCGTTAGGGAGAGCCACCCTCTCCATTCTGTCCTGTTTACCATTATCATTGAAAGAAGAAAATCCTAAATTTTGGTTTGTCCCCAGAAAAGTAATAGTGGGGAAATCTTCCAATGGGGATATTAGTTTTGGTGACCTGGGGGACCCCAAGGGATTCCCTTAGTTTGCAAGGATTTTCTTTTATTTCCCATTTTGGCAATGGGACAGGAAGTGAAGGGAAATATTCCCAATGGGACACAGATGGCAAAAAAATCTGATAATGGATCTAACCCCCAGTACTCTATCCAAAATGAAGCAGAAAGCTTTGCCTTTAGTTACACTTTAAAGCAGCATTTCTTAACCTTTTCTACACAGAGGAACCCCTGAAATAAGTTTCTAGTCTCAGGAAACCCCTACAAAAAATTACTAGTGTGATGGTCAGTGGGAGGAATGCTCCTTACACGTGTGGTCATTGGGAAGAATTACCCCCCTATAGACAGCTAAAAGGATCAACGGCGTTAGTGGGTACTTATTTTGGAGGTAGAATTGCTCATTGCTCGAGGAACCCTAAAGTTTCATGGAGCCCTGGTTGAGAAACCTGTCATTTTTGCTGTGATATTTTGGCAAAGTAATTTCTATATCTTTGGACAGGTCTGTTTTTATCTTGTTAGAAAACAGCCATTGTTTTAAAAGTGTTACTTTGGTATCCATCTGTCAAACCTTCAAATTCATGACACCCCTCTCCTAACAGCTCAAGTTCCACACCTATGTAAGAATATTTGCCCATTCCTAATCCAATTCTATCTTGTGCATATTTGAGCCAAAGATATCTCTAAAAATAATTGTGAAAAGCAAGTATCCCCGGTACATATGACATATGTTCTTACAAGGGATTAGACTAATGTGATATGCATGTACATTGTATTATGTTTGGAATGGTTGCAAGGTTTTTGTAGCAAATTATGTATATGCTTGTATATACACAAAAAAGTCTCTAAAAATCTGTCAAAATGACAGGTGAAATAGATATATTTTACTACATTTAATGGGGTGGATTTAATAAAGGCACATAGATTGAGCACTCTGCAATTGCAGTTGCTCCAGAGTTTAGTAAATGAGTGGAAGGTCTGCTGACTTCCATCATTCAATCATGTGCAAGCAAAAATGCATTTTTCAAAAATGTCCTTGCATGTGACAAAGTATCATTTGTAAAGTGAAGTTTTACCTCATTTACCAAGCTCTGGAGCAACTTGCAAAGTGCACAATCCATTTGCTTTAAAGTAAAACTATAGGCACAACTTTTTTCATTTTGGATAGTGTAAGGGAGGGTTATAACTGTCAGTTTTTTTGCCATTTGTGATCCATTGGGGAGATTTACCTTCACTTCCTGTCCCGTAGCCAAAAGAGGAAGTGAGAGGAAATCCCTAAAAATTAAAGGAATACCTTGAGACCCCCATGTCAGCAGAACCAGTATCATTGGATGATATCCCCTCTATTACTTTTCTAGGAACAACCCAAAATTTGGGATTTTCTTTTACTTTTAATCTCGCTGGTAATGATAAACAGGGCAAATAGAGAGGGTGAATCTCCCTAATGGGGACACAGACAGCAACAAAAACCTGACAGGTGTTCTAATCCATTTCCATGCTCTCCAAAACTAAAAACAAAAAACTTTTGCCTTTAGTTATACTTTAAGTAAATCAAACCCAATGATTCTGTGTTTTTCCATATTTAGGTTTCTATACATTAATGTTAACAGAAGTAAACTAGTGGTTGAGGGATTAAAGCGGATGGAAAACATGGGGTGGTCACAGATATAAATAGGAGTGAAAGGATATAGTGCACTTGGAAAGTTGAATAATAAACAAGTAAATGGAATCTTTGGGAAAATTGGGAGAATCTCTCAAATAAAGGGTGTATTTAAATAATAGGAAAATCACTTAATATTTATTTGTTGCATATAATTTAGTTCAAGACACTTGCATATATTGCAAAGTTTTGCAGTCTCTGTACTATGTCCACAGTCTCTAGTCATCTCCTTTACTATGTCCGCAGTCTCTGGTCATCTCCTATCCTGTACCATGTCCGCAGTCTCTGGTTATCTCCTCTCCTGTACTATGTCCGCAGTCTCTGGTCATCTCCTGTACTATGTCCGCAGTCTTTGGCCATCTTCTGTAGTACGTCCACAGTCTCTTGGTTATCTCCTGTACTATGTCTGCAGTCTCTGGTTATCTCATGTACTATGTCTGCAGTCTCTGGTCATCTCATGTACTATGTCCGAAGTCTCTGGTCATCTCCTGTACTTTGTCCGCAGTCTCTGGTCATCTCCTGTACTATGTCCGCAGTCTCTGGTCATCTCCAGTAGTATGTCCACAGTCTCTGGTCATCTCCTGTAGTATGTCCGCAGTCTCTGGTCATCTCCTGTACTATGTCCGCAGTCTCTGGTCAACTCCTGGTCTATGTTTGCAGTCTCTGGTCATCTCCTGTACTATGTCTGCAGTCTCTGGTCATCTGTAGTATGTCCGCAGTCTCTGGTCATCTCCTGTACTATGTCTGCAGTATCTGGTCATCCCCTGTACTGTGTCCACAGTCTCTGGTAATTTCCTGTAATATGTCTGCAGTCCATTGGTTCAGAATAATTTTTTCTTGTTTTCCTCCTCTAAAATCTAGGTGCGTCTTATGGAGCAAAAAATATGGTAATTGTTCTTCATAAATTTAGGGCAAGATGTATTCTGCTACATTTCTTTGGTGTAAATAACCAAAATCAGTGTTTATTATTTAGTCTGTAGGAAAGTTATAGAGTTCACAAACTATGGTATCTATCTGAAAATTGATCAATCCTGAAGTAATAAAGGCCAATCTAATTTCTTGAGGCCCAAAAATGTCAGAACAGATATTCCCCAAATGACCCCTTTTTGCAAAATACAGTCCAACGTATTTCATAAGAGGCATTTGTCATTTTTTTTAGAAAATGAAGAAATTATTTTCACAATTTTTTTTTTTTACATCCTGTCACCAGTGCAGTACAGCATCATCATATAACTGGTGTGGTGGTGATCATGGACACTGACTGGTGACAGTACGAAAAAGAAAAATTATAATTTTTTTTTCTTTTTTTATAATTTTTTATTTTTTCTCTTTTTTTAAGCGCTTTTTTTCATATTACACTATGACCAAAGTAGTATAATGTTACTACAGTAACATTGTACTACTTTGGAGAAGTGATCAGCATTTTTTTTTTTTTACACAATTTGATTGCTTATAGCAAAGAATTTCTTTGCTATAAGCAAGCATTTAACTGAATGAAATCACTACAGCCACGGCTAATCACATGACACAGATGGGCTGTGATTGGCCCGGCCTGTGCATGTGATCAGTGTGACCATTCACACCTAGACACACTTGTATACAATGGATGGCATGAAAGAAAGCCATCCATTGTATACAACAGTCATGTGACCTGCTGCGATTGGTCACAGCAGGTCACATGGTATACTGTAACTCCAAAGGAATCCATTAGGCTCACAGATTTTCCTACCCAGATACAGTCATGGCAAAAAATATTGCCACTCCTGCTTTTCTGTCAGAAAATTGTTGCATTTAAAAATGTTTAGGCATTCTCATGTTTATTTGTTTTGTTTGTATTGGTATGACACAAACAAGTGGAGAAACAAAAAGCCACATTTGACACAGTCCACACAAAACCCCAAAACTGGACAAAATTACTGGCACCTTCTCAAAATTGTAAGAAATAATTGCATTCCAAGTGTGTGATGCTCCTGTAATTTGTAATTAAAATCACCTGTATCAGTTAACAGATCTTAACATTCCTGCGTCCACTGTGCGCAACATTGCCAAGAAGTTTACAGCCCATGGCACTGTAGCTAATCTCTCTGGATGTGGACAAAATAGAAAAACTTGATCAAAGATTGCAACAAAGGATTGACTGAATGGTCGATAAAGAACCTCAATCAACTTCTAGACAAATTCAAGCTGACCTTCAGGCACAGGGTACAACTGTGTCAGCTTGCAATATACGTTGCAATCTGAATGAAAAGGGACGCTATGGTAGGAGACCCAGGAGGACCCCACTGCTGACACAGAAACATAAAAAAGGCATATTGGAGTTTGCCAAAACATACCTGAGGAACCCAAATTCCTTTTGGGAAAATGTGCTGTGGACAGACAGTACAAAATGACTGCTTTTTAATAAAGCTTATCATTCTACTGTTTTCAGAAAAAGAAATGAGGCCTCTAAAGAAAAGAATACAGTCCCTACAGTCAAACATGATGGAAGTTCACTGATGTTTTGGGGTTGCTTTGCTGCTTCAGGCACTGGATGTCTTGACCGTGTGCATGAAATTATGAAATCTGATGACTACCAAAGAATTATGGTGTGCAATTTGTCAGAAAGTTGGGTTTCCGTCAAAGGTCTTGGGCATTACAGCAGGAGAATGACTCAAAGCACACATCAAAAAGCACCCAGAAAAGGTTTAAGATTAAGCACTGGAGAGTACTGAAATGGCCAGCAAGGAGTGCAGATCTCAATCCCATAGAGCACCTGTGGAGAAATCTCAAAACAGTAGTTGGGTAAAGGAACCCTTCCAATCTGAGAGACCTGGAGCAGTTGGCGAAAGTCCAAAATTCCAGTACAGAGGTGTAAAAAAGTAATTGATGGTTACATGAAGCAATTGATTGCAGTTACTTTTTCCAAGGAGTGTGCTACCAAATATTAAATTGAGGGTGCCAATAATTTTCTCCAGGACATTTTTGTGGTTTTGCATGGAATGTGTCAATAAAAACAAAAGAAATAAACATGAGAATACCTAAACATTTGTAATTGCAACAATTTTCTGGACGAAGAGGTGACAATATTTTTGGCCATTACTGTATGTTAAAGCCCGCTTACTAGCGTAGATATTTTCTCTTCCCAAAACTACAGAACACCACACATTTGTGTGTAAACTGAAAACAGGTCCTTCGTGAGTCCATAAGAGGAAAGCCCAAATAGAACTGTCCATTTTCTTAAGATTGTCAGACTGGATGAAGCTCAGACTTCTCTTACATGATCCTTATTATTGCAGACTGCAAAAGACAGCAAAAGTTCTTGTGCATTCTCTAAGTTAGGTGTATACCTGCAGTCTGCTTAGCCAATGAAGGTTCTATTGTTTTTCCATTGTCTCAGGTTTATTCCATTGTCCCAAGACTTTCACTCCAAAGACTATTCCAAAATGTTACTTATCTTATTTACATTTCCTGACCCAATCTATTATGTGCATAGCTAACCCCCTGAAAGACTTTTTATTCGATTTTATTTAATTGGATATGTTAGCAAACAATACAGAGAGTACAAAAATATCCATAGTTGAACTGTCAGTCTGAATGTATCTTATTAGTTCAATCAACACTAGTCATCTCAAGGATAGTACAGTGGGCCATGAACCAAAACAAATACAAACAAACCCCAAAAATGAACTAAGTCTGAAAATACAGACATAACAAAGTGCCTTACCCTCACTGTTCACTGAGATGTTGAAAACTGAGTAATGAACATAACTATTTATTATTATGGTTACTTCCTGTATATAGTGCCAGCAATTTACATAGAGCTTTACCTATACTGTAAATTCCTATCAGTCCCTAACCCTCAAGGAGCAAACAGACTAAAGTCCCTAACTCACATGCATACATACACATACTAGGACCAATTTAGACAGGAGTCAATTAACCTACCAGCATGTCTTTGGAGTGCGGGAAGAAACCGAAGTACACGGAGGAACCCGTGCAGGCACAGGGAGAACATAGAACCTCCACACTGGTAGTGCCATAGTTGGGATTCAAACAAATGGCCAGAATGCTGCTAGGTGGATGTGCTAACCACTTAGCCATGGTGCTACTTGAAAACTTATCTAGGCATCAAAGTGTATCTAATTATTAGATGTTCCTAGGCTCAAATGTAATCAGCCAGGATTCCCACTTTGTTCTTAAACTTGAACCTCTATAGCTAGAAAGGGCGAACAAAAAAAATATTAAAATGAGCATTTTAGGTGGATTCTGTATATGTCTTCCGGTAAATTAGGTATGAAGTCTTCTTTCCATTTGTTCATGACTGTAAGTCGAGCTGCGATCAAAATATCCATAAGTACTTTTCAGAATTGTTTATGGAATTGTTCTATTGACATTCTCAGCAGGGCTAAGTAGGGAGTTGGAGGCATGAGAATACCAGTAATAGATGATATCAGTACCAATACAGACATTCAAAAACTCACAATGGAGTTACAATGCCACAGTATATGGAATATATTGCCCTTATGGTCACAATTCTGGCAGCATTAGCTGAAAGATGAGGATACATTTTCAATAACCTGCAAGGGTTAAGGTACCATCTGAGAAACACAATGAGTCACCACTTATGAATGTTTAAAGGCCTGACACCATGCCCACTCTGAAAATGACTGACTTATTTCATCTTCCCACTTTATCAGAGAAGGAGATTTTACAGACTGTGCATGAAGTTGTAGGTGAGAGTAAAACCAGGAAATCCCACCCTTCATAACAGATATGATAGTAATTCAAAACTATGTAATCTATATGGACACATTTGTTTGAGAGTGTCTGTTGAAGATGTTTGATTTGCATTTCTGGGATGCTCCCTGTCTTGCATTTCCGCAGGGACTTCAGCAGAGACTTCAGCTAAGGTAGAATGACCTCTGTTCAACCAAGTTTTAACAGAGACGGATGGGATTCTGAATTTGTAGACCTGTAGAGGTAATTCAACCAAAAGTATGGAAAGGGAGATGCTTTGTTTTTGTAATAAATATGACCATACTGCTAAAGTGGCCAAAATAGAAGGATGATCTGGAACATGTAATGGTTACTGGGTAGCGATAGCTAGTAGTAGTGACTTTAGATCCCTGTTGGAAAATATTGCTTGTTCAAAAAGTACCCACTGCTTCTTCAGGGAAGGATCAGACCATGCCTTTAAGTGGTCCAACAGTGTTGCCCTATATTAATCCTGAAGCACTTGTTGCCCCATTCCCCCCAGAGATTTGTTTGGTAAGGACTGAGAACGAAACCCTCGTTCTTTGACCTTTCCAGACATATTGCCAAATAGCAGCATTAAGGGCAATAAAGAAATGAGCTGTAAGCAGTATTTGAGCTGTTCTAAAAAAAAAATTATTTAGGCAACAGCAGCATTTTAAAATCAGCAATACACTCTAGAGGATGCAGTTTCATTAAATACATCAAATAATGAGGGAGTAAAGTGTCTGTAACACTGTAGGGAATCCATCAGTTCCAGGAGATTTATTCAATACTAGGGGCAAAATTACTTTCCCAATTTCTTCTTCAGTAAAAGAAGGGTTAATGCGGTCTAGAACTAAAGGGTCTATATCAGAAAGATTGAAGGATTCCAAAAAATTAGCTATGACCTCTGTAGTGGGTTGTGGGGTGCTGAATCAGAGTTCAAATTATAAAAGGTCTTATAATATTCCATAAAGCCTCCCTTTGGCCTGCTTGAAAATGGAGAGCCAGTAACTTCCCCGATTTATTGCCATGTGAGTAAAATGTGGCTTCTAATTGCCTTTTTTATGGTCCTATATTAGGAGTTGTTTAAGGTAATTCCTACATTTCCACAGTTCTGCAACTAACGCAGGTGTGGCATTGTGTTTATTTGTAAATTTAGCTGTTTAATTCGAGTAACAAATGCTTGGGTAGCTTGTATCCTCTGTTTCTTTTCCCTTGATGCCATCTGTAATAAGAGGTCTCTGAGGTCTTAGGTCTTGTGGGTGCACCAAATTGTGGAGGGTTTATATTCTGAAGTAGCATTGAGATGGTAAAACTCCTTAAGTTGGGACTGTAATCTCTCTGTGGTGTCTGTGCGCATAAAGGAGCGTACTGTTGTGCCATAAGAAGGAAGGACAAACATTATATTTTTCTCGGATCTTTAACCTGACTGGGGCTGGTCTGGCCATGTTATAGTATGAATTGGCACCTGAGTGACTTTATAGGGTAACTGGAAGTCCAAAAGTATAAGGTCAATCCTGGAATATGTGTTCTGTGGATATGAGAAAAAAGTGTAATCTTTCTCTAATGGGTGATGGCAATGCAAAACATCATAAAGAAACTCATTGTGCAAAGAGGTTTTCAAGGTACAGGCATACCTCGGTTTACAAATTTAATTTGTTCTGCAGGACTTTTCGTATAGCGAAAAATTTGTAAACCGAAATGCTGTTTCCCATAGGAATGCACTGAAAACCAATTAATCAATTCTGGAGGTCATACAAAAGTAAATGCTACTAAAATACTGCATGAGTTATTTTATCAAGTCATGCAGTATTTTAGTAGTGACAACCATGTGTTAATGTTTCATCTGTCAGCGGTGTTCCCCACTGACAGCTGAATGTAAAAGAAAGAATTGCCGGCAATGAAAAAAATAATTTAAAAGATGGCCCGTCCATACCAAGCCCTTGGATTTTGAGGGGAACTCCCACGCCAAAATGTAAAAAAAAATGGCGTGGGGGTCCCCCCAAAATCCATACCAGATCTTTATCCAAGCATGCAGCCCGGCAGGTCAGGATGGGGGGGTGTGGAGACGAGTGCCCCCCCTCCTGCACCATACCAGGCCACATGCCCTCAACATAGGGGGGTGCTTTGGGGCAAGGAGGGCTTCCCCCAAAGCACCTTGTCCCCATTTTGATGGGGACAAGGGCTTCTTCCCAAAAACCCTATTAGGTGGTTGTGGGGGTCTGCGGGCAGGGGGCTTATCAGAATCTGGAAGCCACCTTTAACAAGTGGGCCCCCAGATCCCAGCCCCCTCCCTATGTGAATGAGTATGGGGTACATGGTCCCTACTCATTCACAAAAAATAAAAGTGTAGTATGAAAAAAGACAGGACACTGTCTTTAACAAGTCCTTTATTAAAAGAAAAAACTAAAAGAATGTCCCCCACAGTAGATCAATCGCAAATCATGATGTCCGCTTCCGCTGACCCGAAAAAAGAATTTAAAAAAGCCTCCACTCCCGATGATGGCTCCTAGCCGTCTGGCTTGACAGTTCCTAAATATGTAAGGGGCGGGACCACCCAGTGACATCACGTGTGTGGCCCCACCTCCTTGTGACATCATTGATCCAGCATGCCCTGGTTGATGATGCCACAAGGAGGTGGTGCAGTGACGTCACTGCCCCTCCCCACACATCATCCCCCAGATGAAGCTACGCAGTCCCTGTGGCGCAACGCGTTGAGGAGGGGCAGTGACGTCACCGCACATCTGATACGGTGAGTACTGACGGCGTGGGGTACACACCCTCTGGCCAGACCTTCACCACAGGCAGCGGTTGTTTGCTATACAAAAAGCGCTATTGATGTTTTTAACATGTTAGTGTAATGTGAAAGTGAATTAAAATCTGAATTTGTCTCTGGGATAAGGCACCATATATTCTTTTCTCTTTGCATGCATTTGGCTGTTACAACAAGGAGTGGATCAAAGGAGGGATCATCCCTCACAGGCATACAAGCTACTTGCAAGGCTGCAGGATTGAAGCACATATTAGAAGGCGAGAGTGGATCAAAGGAGGGATCATCCCTCACAGACACACAGGCTAATTATAAAGCTGCAGGATTGAAGCAAACCATATGTTGGAAGGAGAGTATGATTTGATTTGATTTGACTTGAACACTATAGCACTTTCTTTTTGCACTTGGGACTTTTTATTTATACCTTTTGGATTTTTTGGACTTTATATTATTTTTATCATGAATTATTATTTGATTTATTAATTGGCACATATATAGGAGTATTTACAATTTTTTAAAGGTATCATCAATTGTTGATTTATTTATATTATTTTTCAAGCACTGAGCACTTTTTTAATTAGTATTAGAGCACGGTAATTATTGAATTAATTGGGGCAGAACTAGTTTCGGAACTCTGCAAAATTAATGTTATTATATATGGCCCTGTCTTCACGTCTTCCAATCTTGGTATAGCTTTTTGCAGATCGGACTGTTGATCTGTACAAGCATCAACAAGGCTGTTAAGGGGCAATGAAGATATTACCCATTTAATGCTCAATATGCAATACCCTTTGCTAAAGGTCTTGCACAGAAGCTAACTTTAGCCAGCATGTTCATCATGTCAAGATGCACAGAATCGCTAGGGGAGATCAGCCTATCTTTGAGACACTGGCTAGGTAGACACAGGATATTGTTATAAAGGAGTCTTCAGCATATCTGACAGTCCACACAAACAGCAACACCGCCTCAAGTAAGGACACATAACCCCATATGCGATCCACAGACAGAGGTGACCACCTGGCTCACCTCCAAGATCCAGACAATAGAAATGGGATGGCTGCACACTCCCCTGGAATCGCAAATACTTTATTGAAGTGTCAAGTAAAGATGAAAACATCACAGAACTGGAGCACTGACAGATCAGAAGCGAGGCGCATTTCACACACAGCAGCGCTTATTCAATACCAATAATCACTGCTGTGCATGAAATGCATCTACCTTCCTACCTGTCAGTGCTCCAATGCTGTGATGTTTTGATCTGTATTTGGTACTTCAATAAAGTATTCCCTCTTCCAGGAGAGTGTGCAGCCATTACATTTCTTAGTCTTCAGTAAATGGAGGGGATTGGAATCAGCAAGCAGGTCTCCTTGCTTTGCCTTAGCAGGACTGTGGGTGGAGGGGGCTGTCAGGGGGAGAGAACTGACCATGCTAAGCAGAAGGAAGGCAGATCACTGTGCATATGGAGGAGGCAGAGGTGCTGGTGTTAGTGGGAAAGTCCTTATGAATGGAGATGCACATGGCTAGGTCTACGCCATCTTATGTATCCCGCTCCAAGGCAGGAGAGAAAAAATCCTGCAGAGCTGATCACTGATTACCGCACTTCAGCATTCCTGTATGTGTGGGCAGGTGGAGCGGGCACAGGAGAGCTAAAGGGAGGCACTATATTCGCTGGGGACTGTATAGGCTGTGGGACTGGAGCTCCCTTAGAAAGCAGCTGTCTCAGAAGCTGGCAAGACATGCCCCTCCCTGAAAGACTTTTGACACAGTTCACTGGATAGCTCAACAAAAACTACAAAATGAAGCAAAAGAAGAAGTAGCTTTCCAGTACAGCAAACAAATGCCATATTAATTGAGGGAACCACACCTCTACATACAGTATGTATTGCCCAGTTTTTGTTCAATGTACTATTATATACAGTATATTACCATTTAATACTCATATTACTTACTCATATCAACCTTTACAATTTAAGTTTCTTGAAGTTACTCTGACTCAATAATGTTACTGCTGCATGTGTTTTTATAAGTCCTTCAACTTAAGTCTTTCAAATTTAAGCATCTGTTTTTCCTACATAACTATACTGTAATTATTTATTATTTAGTATTGTATTTGTGGGCACTCTCCTTCCAAACCTACCCTGTCATTTTAATGACCTGGTTTGTTTCACATTTTCTGAATTTATGGTGGATACAGTTCTCATCTCAGTGATAATTTTCCCTTGGCAATTATACTACCATTTGGCACTATGTCCCTAGAGGGAAAATGAATGCACTAGGATATATCCTTGAGTTCAGCAGCTTGTTTTAAAGAACAAAGCAAGGTCAAAATGCTGTAGAATATATTGAGGCTTAATTCTGTCTCTGTCTGTCTCATTAGCAGCTCGTGCGGTTTCAAAATAGAATGTTAAGAGGTCAAGTATTTCTAGAGAAAGCAACTCAGAAGGGATTGTATTTATAACATTCTTTATACATAAGGAGTGCTATGTCTTTTATACCTTTTGGTCTCTAGGGGAATATATTACTAGAATATATTGCTCCTGTGTGTTCATGCGAATGATAAAATGAGCATGCTGGTGTAGAAGAAGGATATGTAATCATGGAATACCACCATTTCACTATATCTGTTGGTCTTTTCCAGGTCCTATTGTGTGCAGTGAATAATGGCTATATTATCTTCCATAATTATGGCTAGCTATGTGCAATATTTGCAATATTTGACAAATATTTTGTTTGGTGTGTTGCACAGTTCATATACCTTTTCCATTTCTCTAGGCAAGTTCCTTTGTGTCCATGTTAAAATATAGGCAAGTGCCTTTGTGTCCACGTTAAATATAGATGCAGAATATTAGATGGAGATGGCTATATAAAATACTCTATCCCTCCAAGTCATTAGATTTAGGTGTTCCAATCACCTCCATGGCCACAGGCGTATAAAATCAAGCACCAAGGCATGCAGACTGCTTCTACAAACATTTGTGAAAGAATGAGTTGCTCTCAGGAGCTCAGTGAATTCAAGTGTGGTACCATGATAGGTTGCCATCTGTGCAATAAGTCTATCTGTGAAATTTCCGTGCTACTAAATATTCCACGGTCAACAATTAGTGGTATAATACCAAAGTGGAAGCAACTGTGAACAACAGCAACTCAGAAACTAAGTGGTAGGCCACGTTAAATGACAGAGCGCAGTCAGCTTAATTGCACAGTGTGCAGAAGTCGCAAACTGCGGAGTCAATAGCTAAAGACCTCCAAATTTCGTGTGGCCTTCAGATTAGCACAACAACAGTGCATAGAGCAGGGCTAACAATTTCAACTCCTGAGCTATTAGCCAGGACTTATTACTCACCACCAGTTGCCCTACCCAACCCCTACCCTGCCTCGCCCTTAATTCCACCCCTAAACACACACTCATAAATTATCTCATGAAATGGCATTATTAAATGTTTTATGCAGAAGGAAGGAAGAAAGAAAATGGAAGGGAGGGAGGGGTAGAAGGAAGGGAGAAAGGGGTAGAAGGAATTTAGGGAGGGGTGGAAGGGAGGGGTGGAAGGAAGGGAGGGAAGGTGGAAGGAAAGGTGGGAGGGGTGGAAGGGAGGGGGAAAGAAAGGGAGGGGCACAAAGGGAGGGAGGGGTGGAAGGAAGGGAGGGAGGGGTGGAGGGAAGGGAAGGAGGGGTGGAGGGAAGGGAAGGAGGGGTGGAGGGAAGGGAAGGAGGGGTGGAAAGAAGGAAGGGAGGTCGGACTCACATGACTCTGAAGCTGCACGTACTGGAGTGTGGGCGGGCACAGGGCGAGACAGAGCAGATCCAGCCTCTCTCCCCTCTTCTCCTATTGGTGTGGAGGATAGGGGGAGGGACTGGGCACACATCGAGGTGGGCCCAGAAAGAAGACAGAACGTTTGGGGATGATTGGTGCAGTGGAGGGACAGTGACAAGTAGTGATCTCCTGTATGACTTTCAATGAAGCAGCTGGAAGCTGCTTCTCCTCTTCTCCCTCCTGTGGCTTTCAGCTGCTTCATTGAAAGCCTTACAGGGGATCACTGCTTGTCACTACCCCCACCACCACCACTCCCACACACCCCTAGTCCCAGAGATGCTCGCCCCTACCTTATTCCCACTCACCCAATGCGAGCGTGTGAGTGGAAATTTTGAGGGCTGGTATAGGGAGCTTCATAGAATTAATTTCCATGGCCAAGCAGCTGCATCCAAGCCTTACATGATCAAGTGCAATGAAAAGCATAGGATGCAGTGGTGTAAAGCACACTGCAACTGGACTCTAGAGCAGCAGAGACATGCTCTTTGGAGTCACGTTTCTCTGTCTGGCAATCCAATGGATGTGTCTCGGTTTGGTGGTTGCCAGGAGAATGGTACTTGCCTGACTGTATTGTGCCAAGTGTAAAGTTTGGTGTAGGGGGATTATGGTGTGGGATTGTTTTTCAGCTGTTGGGCTTGGACCCTAGTTCCAGTGAAGGGAACTCTTAAGGTGTCAGCATGCCAACACATTTTAGACAATTTCATGCTCCCAACTATGTGTGAACAGTCCTGACCTCAACTCGATAGAACACCTTTGGGATGAATTACAGCGGAGATTGTGAGCCAGGCCTTCTCGTCCAACATCAGTGCCTGAACTCACAAATACGCTTCTGGAAGAATGGTCAAAAATTCCCATAGACACACTCCTAAACCTTGTGGACAGCCTTCCCAGAAGACTTGAAGCTGTTATAGCTGCAAAGGGTAGGTCAACTAATTATTGAACCCTACGGACTAAGACTGGGATGCCATTAAAGTTCATGTGCATGTAAAGGCAGGCGTCCCAATACTTTTGCCAATATAGTGTACATTTCACTTGACCACAATACATCCAAATAATTATAGTTTGTTTATAAACTGTGAAAGTTGATGTATCTCCTCCCAGTTGTGCTATTATATTTTAAGAAATAAGTCTGTGGTATAAATAACTAAAACAAAACCCATACTTGTTTATTATGAAGCCCGATGTTTGCTTATTCTATTCATAAGCAGACCATTTGAATTACATTTGAATTACATTTCCATTTGAACTTTAGACATTGTGAACAGTACATGAAATTAAGATGTGTATCCCACTTATCTCCAAGTTAAGAAAAACCCTTGAACCCTTGAACAAATCGTATGTAATATAAATAAATATAGAATGTTCTTGTGAATGTGCTAAACACATCAGGGAGTGCTTATGCCACCCATAAGAAAGTTACCGGTAATTCAGGTTAAGGGTTATGAGACCTATAATATTTTCACTTACTTTCACAAGTCCGTTTTCCTGTCAGACACTTGAAAAGTGCACAAGTACTTTGGTGTAATTTTACCTATCAACTTTCTACAATAGTTGGTTTTGCTTTTCTTTAAGTACAATCAGTGTTTCAAAAACTAGGCGATATGGATAAACAATAAATATCAGGTTGTACGGCTTGTAGGAGAAATTATGCATCAACATGATTCTCAGCATTTACATAAAAGTGCCTGCTGGAGTGCTTGAGATCCCAAAAGCTTTAGGAGCAACAGACAGCAATTCATTGCCCTATGAATTCAGGATGACTTTCATAAAGTACCTCAGAAAGTGCCAAAAGCAGAAAAATTAGATTTTGCACTGCATGGGTAGAACAGTTTACCAGATGACCATATTATTCTTTCTGGATCTGCTTAAAATTTTAATGCATTTTTTTAGAGGATTCAAAATATTGTGCACAATGCCACAGCTTTTAATTGGTTGCCTTTTGTATTATTCAAATATGCTTTGTTTACAGACAGTTTTATTTATAAATGCTTAAATACCAATTTACAAAAACATCCATATCTGAAAAGTGTGCGATACTGAACCTATCTATAAAGGGGACATTTCTATTTGCTGCTAGGATTAATTCATTAGCATAATTTTGTCTTTGTTTGGTCTAGTAGTAAAAGTTAGCAATAATTCTCAGCATCAATTTATTCGGTCGGCCAGGAAAAAAGGTGAGGAAATAAGCATAAGACCTGCTTCACTAGGGGAGTCTGTGACCTAAAGGCATAACAGCTAGCAAGGTTTGGTGTAACAAAGGTCTGAGAATGACCATTGGCTCCCGCTGCTGTCAATCAAAGCCTGTGAGGAGGGAGCAGGGGCAGTCCAAGGCCAGCACTGCTGAGTCTTATGGTAACAGAGAGTGGGGCTCAGGAATGAGCATGTACCAGTGCCCTCATGGCAAGTGGCTTGCTATAGGGGCACTGCTCAGAGGGGAGGAGCCAGAATCATCAGCGGGGGACCCAAGAAGGATTATAATTATAATGCAGAAATGCTTCCCTCATAGAGACTGCTGTTCTACTATGAGGGAAGGGCTACAAACTTTCCAAGATAAAAAAGCCTGCACCAAAACTGAAAGGAGAACTCTACCATAGAACAACATTAAAACTACACTACGAGAGAGATGGTTAAAATCAAGAATCCATTTTTCAGTGACTGCCTAACACCTGAAGTCCTGATTGCTATCGAAATTGTGGACCGGTTTATAGAGACAGTAAGTTATGTTAGTGTATCCCAACTGCATTCTGATTGCTGTCACTCTTTATATCTTGTATTGTTTTTCTGTTTAGTAAAATGCATTATTATAATACTGGGTTGGTTTCCTTGGGTTTACTGCAAGAATTAGAGAAACATAAAAAAAAAAAAAAGCTACATGCCAGCAAAGTGCAGGCAGTGGCATGCAATAAAGACACTGGCAGTAAGGCTGCTGGATGGACCTCCTATTAAACAAACAGAGGGCTGGCAGTGGCATGACATACGGTTATTGAAGTGATAGCGAGGCTCCTGCTAGGAACTCCTGTAAATCAAGGAGGTCCAGGCTGGGAAGGCGGTGGCAGCCACACTGAACACTGAACTACAGACATGACAAGCATGATGTCCTGTAGCACAGATTAAAAGCTGAATAATGCAAATTGACCATGTAAGCATGGATCAATTTCTGTGCTTGACATGGTCAATTTGAAACAGTTTCCAGGGGTAACAGGGGAACTATCAAGATCACCAGGTATTTACTGTAGCAGTGATGTACAAAATAAAAATATTAAGGCCTACATTTGCTAAGAACTATATGAATAGCCGAATGTGTATATGAAATTTTTTTTTGGCATAACATACACTTTAATTTTGCTTTTTATTTAATCTCATTTTATTGACATACTGTGTTTGACATAAGAATAATGTTTTTTATGAGTTGCTAAACTAGACCTACTATTAAGGTTTGCTTTGCTTTCTAAAGATTGGTAAATCAGCCAGTATTGGCTGGTTCAACCGAAACCAGGTGACATCCGTGGCCGAGTGTACAGCAGGCTGTCTGACAGAAGAAGGTCTAATGACTGGGTTTTATCGAACGGGCGTACTGAAAAAACAGCATCCGATCAGCGCTTGCAGCCAATGGCTGTAAGTGCTGATCAGTGTTTTCTGGCAGGGGGGACGGTCCGCTGTCAGAGCACAAACCTCAGCAGGGGATATGGCTGCACTAACATCACATAGTACGGCAACCTCTCAGTTGTTTTTTGTTCAGCTTGCTGAGATGAACAAAAAAAACTCCTTATTTGTACCTTGCATAAGATACACTCTTTATTAACTGCCTGGCTTGCCATTATCTTCCTTTCTTTGTAAAATCACTTATTTTATGACACTACTGTGTGCTTTAATATAGAACTGCTTTGTATTTAGCAAAATAGCACTTAACAGTTATTAACAATACTGGACTTAAGGCTAGTACACAGGGGCTGAATTTCGGCTGGCATCGGCTGGTTCAACAGAAACCAGACAACATTTGGTGAGTGTGTACAGCAGTCTGTCTGACAGAAGCAGGTCTAATGACTGGCTTTTATCGAATGGGCATGCTGGAAAACTAGCAACCGATCAGCACTTGCAGCCAATGGTTGAGAGGGCTGATCAGTGTGTTCTGGTGGGGGAGAAGTCCCCCTGTCAGAATACAAAAGCACAGCGGGGGAGATGCCCGCCCTAATTTCACTTAGTTAAAATGGCGACCTCTGAGTTTTTGGGGTTTTTTTTCTTCCTGCTAGGTTGAACCGAAAAATACTCCCCATGTGTACCTAGCAAACAAAAGAAACCCCACTTTTTTCTACCCTGGGCTTCATTTTGTCTAAAACCAGTCCTATTTAGAAGCTCATGTAGTGAGCTTCAAGCTGAGCTGCAAGATTTCTTTTGAGCAGTTCTTCTAGCTCTGGAATTCTTTATTCTTACTAAATAGAGCCTCCTTTAAAATATTTAGGATAACATCATTTTGTACAGATTACCTCCAACCAACACCATTAGCATAACCTAATTTATCAAAACAGGCCCCTTTTTACTCCTCTGTTCTAGTATTTTATATATTATGTTTGTATTCTTTATGGTCCCTGCACTTATTTGATTGTACGCCTTAAATTATATGTTGACATGTTATAAATAAAAGCTGATACTATAAATGGAAAGCCATAACTGGACTCGTAACTGGAAAGCCCATAACAGATACCTGGACTCGTAACTGGAAGGCCAATGTTTACCCATTAAAGGACAGTTTTGCATTCCTGTAAACTAAAATTTGACAAAAGATTGATGTATTTTAGTTGGCCTGCATTAAAGGGACTTTTTTCTTTAATAAATCTACGTCATCAGTGCAAACATAACTGTTTTTACAGAACCTATTTTATTTTGTCATTTTAAACATAAAAACTAAGTAGCACTTAGATATTCAAAGTGTAAGTAGATTTGCCTGTCAATCAAATCTTCTGCTGACAGTAAGCTAATGAGGATAAGAAGATTGAGAGCAGAAGTGAAAATGGAATTCTCCAACCATATATTAAGCAATGACGACATCTGAGAAACACATTTACAAATATATGCTAAGCTACAGAAATTTTTACCTTTCATCATCCAATTCATACTTTCTAGTTGCAGCATTAAACAAATTACTAGACTGTTTTACTTAACCCCTTCACGCCGACCATACGCAAATATGCAGCCCCACTGGACTGGTCTTTTTCCTGTGGGGCCACAATCTGCGTACCTGTCTTTGTGCTGGGAGCATGGTAATGATCAGGACCCAGAACTCCAGATTTAGGGTCGCCTGATCACTGTGTTAGCCTTTGATTGGCTACCGCAACGATCAGCCACCGTGAAGCCCGCCCCCCCATGTTTTCTCTCTCTGAATGGAGGAGAAAGATAAATTGTATCTCTCTCTGTCCTTTCAGAGAGAAAAAAAAAGTGTGTGTAAAAAAAATAAAAAAAAAAAATAATGAAAAATAATAATTAAAAAAACATATCTGAAACAAAGTTTGATTTAGGTCAGTGCCAGGGTTAGTGTTTGGGTCAAGGTCAGGGTCAGTATTTTATTGTATTGGCCAGGATTTTTTTCTTTTGTTTTTAATTTTTAAATTAGTATCTGTGTCAGTGTATTTTAGGAAGGATAAAAAAAACCAAAATGTTCACTATTGTTTCTGGGCCATACTATTGGTACAAAGAACAACTAACATACACATATGTGGTATTGCTGCGATCATCAGGAGCAGCAGAATTTATTTTAGGTTGTTCTTTGGTGTAAGGTTTTGGTAGTAGCAAGAAATATACAGCTAAATTAAAAAAAGAATTTTTATTTTTACTATTTTGGGCTATTTTCCCTTTGATAATAAAAAAAATCAGGAGATATCCATTACCATTTATCATGAAATTAAAGCCCAATTTGTCCTGAAAAAAAAAACCAAGGTATAATCTACCAGGATGCACAAAGTAGTTGTGATGATATGTATGGATTTATTAACACATGTCAAAGTTGCAATATTGTGTTTAGGAGTTAAGATTTGTTTTACCCTTAGGCATGAAGGGGTTCATATAGATATATTGCATGCATATACAGATTACTACAATAAGAATTTGTTTTTGAAATTGCAATTATTTTTAGATACTTTGTTGCTTATGTACTCAATGAAACCCTTTTTTAGTGAACTTTACGTCTGCTGAACGCCAGATGCAATGTTTTATAAATAAACCCCCGAGTGACGAGCAAAGGTGGGGACACCTAAAACTGTTGTTCAGTACTGAATATACACCGTCATTCATCAAGGTAATAGGTGTGTGGTGACTCACTAACTCCAGCCTTCGGATGTAAGGGAGACATGCTGACCTTGGTGGTGGTAAACCATGCAAGCACTTTTATTCAGTAAGGCAGATAAGAAACATTTTAATACAGGAAGGATGTGTAGTGCCATTATATAAATATATATATACTGTATATATATATATATATATATATATATATATATATATATATATATAGTACATTGTTCGGGATACAAAAAATATATTAGAAATTGTTTCGGATACAAAGAAAACCCCATGGGTAACCTCAGGAGAAATATAGGCTACTTTGGAGAAAGACAGTGTGTTTTTTATTAAGGAGCACAATACGACAATACTTGAACAAAAATTAGCTGCATAGTCGAGTTTCAAAAAAGAAGACTTTACTGAGCCATTGGCACAAAAAAGCCCGGTTGCAATATGCCCAACAACACCTTGACATGCCTCACCAGGCTTTTCTGTGGCAAACTTTTGATCAGGGATATTTGATTTCTGTTATCATTATGATTTAAAAAGGATACAAACAACTATGTGATAATAAATGACTTCATATGATCACTATCCTTATGAAGCATGATTATTCATATTTTCAATATAAATGCCAACATTTCATGATTTCTGCCTGGGGATCCATTCCACGAAGCTCTCTGCACTGTTGTTGTGCTAATCTGAAGGCCACATGAAGTTTAGAGGTCTTTAGCTATTGACTCTGCAGACAGTTGGGGACTTCTGCATACTGTGCGCTTCAGTATGTGCTGACCCCATGGCCTACCACTTCATGGCTGAGTTGCTGTTGTTCCCAGTTGCTTCCACTATGTTATAATACCACTAACAGTTGACCATGGAATATTTAGTAACAAGGAAATTTCACTGATGGACTTGTTGCACAGATGGCAACCTATCATTGTACCACAATCGAATTCACTGAGAGCAACCTATTCTTTCACAAATGTTTGTAGAAGCAGTCTGCATCCCTAGGTGCTTGATTTTATACACCCGTGGCCATGGAGGTGATTGGAATACTTGAATCCAATGATTTGGAGGGGTGTTTCAATACTTTTGGAAGTATAGTGTATATCTGTCTTTAGATGTTATACTAAAAAGCACTGGTCATGTACGGAGCTGACAAAGTAAAAATGTAAGTATCAGCAGTGTTTATGTAAATTAGCATGAAATATAAGGTTGAAGGAAATATATATTTTTTGAGGGGTTGGCTAGTGTACCTTCACTAATATTTAGTGTGAGTATAGAAGGAGATTCAATTTTATGTGATTGATTTACTAAAGACAAATAGACTGAGCACTTTGCAAAGTGCAGTCGCACTCTACAAAAGCAGCTGCTCCAGAGCTTTGTAAATGAACAGAAGCTCTGCTGACTTCCATTATCCAAATATGTACATGCAAAAATGTTTTTATTTTATTTTATTTTACTTGCACATGACTGGGTATGCTTTGCAAAGTAAACTTTACCCCATTTACTAAGCTGTGGAGCAACTGCACTTGCAGAGTACAACTGCACTTTGCAAACTGCACAGTCTATTTGTCTTTAATATATCAAACCTTATATTTTCTGTATTTATTTAGTGAAACAAACAGAAACAGCATAAGCAGCAAATGAGACTAGAAGTTGCCCAGAATAAAGAGATATATATTAAAGTGAAACTTTAGTCAGAAACTTAAGTCCTGCTTGATCGCTTCAGGCTGCCCCCCTTTTGCAGGAATAGCTACTGTATATACAAAATTAAAAATAAGTGTCTATACTGTTTAAAATCCAGTACTGCTTTCTGCTCTGCACATGCTCAGTTGCTCTCAATTTTTCAAAAAAGAGATTACCCTTTTTCAAAATGATTCAGTTCTGGATATATGACAATTTAGCTAAGAACATACATTCCACATTAATAACTATGCTACCAAAATTAGTGTATGCTGTAAATTGCTTCTGGCATTGTTCCTGTTTCTTCTTGCTGAAGGCTGCCATTTTGCTGAAGCCCGGAGTCCCTGAGCAGCAGTAAATCTTTAGGCTGTCAGATCGGCCTCTAGATTTTGAGGAGTGCCCAAAAATAGAGACCAACTGAGCATGTTCAGAGCAGGGTGATACAGTGTATTACTAAATTTAAAACAGCATAGGCACTTATTGTTTAATGTTTTACACAGCTATACCTGCAAAAGGGGCCAGCCTGAAGTGATCTAGAAGGACTTTAAAAGTCTTATGAGTATGGCAACATTCAATCCAAGCAAAACAATTCTGTACATATATTCCCAAAGTACATTGCCCAAACAGGGAATGGTCCATGCCTCTGTACAGACTGCCTTGGCTCTCCATGACTATTCTTCAAACTTATACAAAATAAGTATATGGAAGAATATGGAATTCCCTGCCACTACGGTTGCCACTCAGCTCCAGATTACATTAAATGTACAGTGCTCTCTTGGTTAGATGCATAAAAAGCATAAAGTCTCTTAGATCCCTTCTCTACTGAAAAGAAAGTCCTGTCAGGTAAGAGCCCTGGGCTGATGGCTTCTTGGGTGCTTTTTACAAACAATTTAGAGATCCCTTAGCTTATTAAATAGAACCTTTAATGCAATTTCAAACATGTGTCCCTTTGCTAGACAATCTTAGGAGACTCACAAAAGGCCTTGGCCAGTTCTCAAGTTGACTGCTCAACTACAATCCTTTATTCTAGGCCCTAATAGATTTGGACCAAGTCAACTTTGCAATGCATTGTGAAGCCCGAGATCACATGATTAAAACCATCTCCCTCATGCACCTTAAATATAAGCTCCCATTATGTCTACTTTCTTTGGACAAGGAAAAGGCTTTTGACCACATCTACTGGTGGTTCCTTGGATCTATTCTTGAGCAAATAGGTCTACCTATGGTTTTCATATAAAAAGAAATTACGCCCTTACGCACCATACCCACAGCTAGAATTAGGATCAATAGACTCTTGTCTGATCCGGAGACCATATACAGTACAACAGGATGCGACAATGCTGTGCACTTTCACCCTGTCTGTACATATTAGTGATGAAGCACCTGACTACTCCTTTGCACTAAAGATGCTTTCATACAGAGCATACTAGTTGGAGAAACCTCTCACAAATTGAGTCTCTTTGCGAACAACTTTCTTTTATATGTGACTAATCTGAGGGATTGCTTTTCCTTCTATATTACTTGAACTGGACCTGTTTGTTCACTATAGTAATTTCAAAGTAAATGCTGCAAGATCAGCCTCTCAATATAACTTTACCTCAGAGTGAATAGATTGCTTTTTACTACTTACTACTAGTGGAAAGCTACACTTCTAGCAAAGCTTCAGGAGTGGTGTGCTACTTATCCACACAAACAAGGGATACATCTGGGACAAGATTAAACACCCTTCCCCCTGTGGGGTCTTCCCTGAATTTTAGACAAAATGCCTGCAGAGATCAGGCATCATATGTTGATAAGCTCTACATGCTTGGTTCTACATAAACTCTTTCAATCTCCTACATGCTCTTCAAATCCATTGCCTATATTTCCCATCATGGAATCCACAGCCTTTGAACTGAACTATGATACCCAATTTCTGAATCTAGCTAGACTGAGCTCCTTTAGTGTCCTACACTCAGGGCTAAATTTTGTATGTTAGTTGATGACTGGGGGTTACCCCAGTTCTTGCATCATCTTCACTCCATACTGAAACATAAACTTCTTTTTTGTCCAATCATCTCTTTCAAGAAACTGTGCGTGGAATCTTTTACGTATACTCACATGTTCTCTTTTGCACATGCTCTTCTGCTACAAATGGATAACAAATCTTCCCCACCGTCTCTCATAGAAAGGATCATAAACTGGATGCTATCACAGAACGAAGCTAGCAGAATCCTCTTCTTAGCCCATAAATCATCTGTGGTTGTACAGTGGTAGGGTGGTACATGACCCCAGACCACTTACACAAGGTAAACTTTCAGTATTTTTAAGTTTGTTGGAGATGTAGGACACACAGAGACACACTCCCACACTTATTTTGGGACTGTCTTCTTCTTTTCAGGACTTGGTAATGCACATTTGTCACAAAAAGATAGATGTACAGCTGAGAAAAGATTCCCTTTGCACTATTGTTAAACGATTTTAAAAACGCTGGTAGCATTAGCTGTATAAAGTCACATTAAAAATGTGAGTTTTTCCACATTTTTAGCATTTTTGCAATAGCATTTAGCCGAGTTTTTCTGCATTGGCGTTTTTAGCATTTTTTACATACAAAAAAATAAATAAAACATTTTGCTGAAAAAAAAATGCACAAAAACGCTGGTTTGCCGCATTTTACCAATGTCAGAGCATTTTTACAACTAAAAAAACTCCTCTGGAAACCCACTAGTTCTAGGGTTTTTTCCAGCCAAAAAACTCCCCTGCCAAAATATAGCTGATTAAAGCCTATAACACTGACCTACAGCCTACTGGTTGTAGAAAAAAATGCCAAAAGCCAAAAACAGTAGCTGTAAATCTCCGAGTGCCAACCATGAATCACTTGCCAGGACCTGGTGGCTGAAATCTACAGTAGCCAGTGACGGCAAGGGTAGGATGGTGCATGTGTCCTACATGGAAATGCAGAATCACATATATACAGTATATATGATTCTACGCAGAGCATAATTATTAACAAAGTAACTAGTTATGGGTCTGTAGCCTGATAAGCTTTAATGTTGCTTACACTGAATGACTGCATGCTGTACTCTAGTTTTCAAGCAGTACGCTTCTCTGTGCATTCATATTAGTGCTTAACAATACCTACTATTGCATTGCTCTTGTATACCTTGTACTTATTGTAAATGTTAGCTCACCTCTGTATTTGTACTGACAGTAACAATTTACAATAAAACCTCATCTCTGCGAACCTCTTTTTATAACAATAATTTAAAAATATATAGTTTACTTAGGCCTCTGAACTGTGGAACTCTTGATATAATCAGTAAAAAAAGTACAGAAATGAAATATTTAAATTGTGATGTGTTTGGCCAAATTAAATGTAAATTCATCAAATATATACAAAGACAGTAATAAATAAAGAAAGAGCTGTTTGGTACTGTGCATGTAAATTTTGCAATTGTTTTAGACATTCACAGTAGTTCTCTTATTTTTATTTGAAGATGCACACACATATCAGATTAGCATAAAACAAACTAATTATTGCCTAGGGAAAGAGAAATGTTATTCAGTCCATTTTGTATATGCATAGACACCACAATATGTGATTGTTATTAGCTTTTGCTAGCTTTTGTGAGGAACTGTCCATTTTGTTATACATGCTACAAAGATTGTAACACTTATTTACAATATTACTGATTAATAAAATATACCACTTTGAAAATATTTCATGACGCTTTCAGAAACTTGTAATACACAGAGGGTTGGTTGTCATACAAGAGTCCACAGCACAAATTGTCAAGAAAAAAATGTAACTGTATGTTCTTTTTTAGACCTAAAAAGTAGGAATAGTTGTACTCTTAGTCCTCATGCACACTGGGCATTTTAAAAACACAGGTAGCATTAGCTGTATAAAGTCACATTAAAAACGTGAGTTTTTCCACATTTTTAGCATTTTTGCCATAGCATTTAGACGTGTTTTTCTGCATTGGTGTTTTTAGCATTTTTTACACACAAAAAAATACATAAAAAATTTGCTGAAAAAAAAATGCACAAAAACGCTGGTTTGCCGCATTTTGCCAATGTCAGAGCATTTTTGCAACTAAAAAAAACTCCTCTAGAAACCCACTAGTTCTGGGGGTTTTTTCCAGCCAAAAAACGCCCCTGCCAAAAAATAGCTGATTAAAGCCTATAACACTGATTTACAGCCTACTGGTTGTAGAAAAAAATGCCAAAAGCCAAAAACAGCAGCTGTAAAAAAAGTCCAGTGTGCATGAGAACTTATGAACGCTGATTTATCTATGGGCTATTTTGTGAAAAATAATCAATTAAGCCACATGTATGCTGGGCATAACAAATGCTGCTTATACAGGCTTTTGTCATTTTTTTTTTCTTCAGCTTGTATAAGCAACTCTATGTTAGCCTATTTGTTCATGCACATTTGGGAGTTTACATGCATATTTTGCAGAAGAGCATTTTCAGGCTGAAAAAGAAATCACAAGTGCATTTTTGAAAAGTGCTTTCAGGTAGAAAAAAACACTTGCGAAGCATCGACATGCCTAAACACTCATAAACGCGCTGTTTAGGAGTGTTCACGTTTTCAAATGTACATTGATTATATTGAAAAATGAGCAGAGGGAAATATTTTGGAAAAAATAGCTTATAAAAGCAAATGCCCATAAACTTGTATAAACTGTTGAGCAATACAAGCCACTAGGAGCATTTTTATGCTGCTTTTTCTGCCAGAGGTTCTTGAATTTTTTCAGCCATCTAATGTTCATGGACCCTTAGAAGAATAACAAATCTTGCTTCTAAAAGCAGTGAGGCAAAAACTAGATAAAATGCCATAGCTGTCAATGTCCCTATTAAGGCCCCATGGACACTGGGCATTTAGCATGGGGCTTTGGCATTTAGGTGTGGTCAGAATGCACAAGTGCACCATCAAGGCCCATTGCTGGCAGCTTCTAAATCTTCATGATAAGCAAAACATTGCTGTGGATGTATGGGGCTGGATGGTGTTGGAAAGTGCAACCACTGGTACTAAAGTTTAGGGCAGTATGCACCAAGGTATGAAGGCTTGGAAGAAGCCTGCATTTTGAGCATTTGTGCCTGGACACATACTGCTCTAAACATTAGCAGCACTCCAGGCCCCATCCAGCTAGAGCAGCTTTCATAGAGTTTCACAGGTGCATCTGGGCCTTCTGCTGGCACCTAAATGCCAGGACCTCATGTACCAGGGCTGATTGCCCAGTGTTCATGGGCCTGATGCATATCCAAAGCCAAAATGTTTACTTTTTTGTCATTTTTTTATAAAGTAGGGAAGGGTAAAAACTAGGAGTGAGCTCCAGGTTTGGTCCGAACCCATGATCAGATCAAAGTTTTCTTGTTCAGTGGTAGGGCAAAAGGTCAAACTAAATAGGTGTTTGGCCAAATCAAACCTCTGGCTGCACTGGGAAGTGACAGTATTATTACTTTATGTTGCTACATGTAACAACTTCCAGTTCAGGCTGGTTGTTAGGGAGCCAGTGGCTGGTGGCATCCTAACAACCTCTGGTGTATCCCCACCCTGCCCAATTCAGCTGTCAACTGAATTTGTGCATGTCCTAAACAATGGGGGGTACCTTGCAAGGAAGGTCCCATGTTGTTGAGGATAAGGGCCTCCTCCCCACAACCCTGATCGAGTGGTTGTGGGGGTCTCTAACTGGTGGAATTTTCAGAATCTGGAAACTCATTTAAAAAGATAAAAAAATGTATCTGGTAATCTCTGAAGGAGTAAGGGCTATGCATTAAAAAAAGTAATTAGAAAACAAACACACAGACACAATTTTCAAGTCTTTTATTGAAAAAAAAGTCCCATGATGTAAAATCATTGTTAATCATTTCATTCAGTAAAGCAGATCTGTGTCAATCACAATAAAAGATGCCTTCCGACCTGCTGAAAGAAATAACATGCCAATCCTAATGGCTGCTTGCTGTGATTGACAGCTCCTAGTCTCCACAGTGAAATGTAAAAAAAGGTCATATCCATAATATATCTATAATTGTCTATAAATGCCATATCCATATACAGTATATTTAGTCAATGACACCACTGGGTAAAATCCACAACTTTATTTACATCTGGCTATCAGCTAGGGAGCTGTCATTCCTGGGGACAGTTGTTGAGAATGGATCATGTTGGCAGTTGCCATGTTTTTTTCCTTCAACGTGTCAGCATTCATCGTTACTGACCTAGATCTATATCACTGGATGATGTGACTGATTATGGATTTACATTATGGGACCTCCTCTTTTTAAAGTACTTGTAAAAAGAATATGTTAACTTACTTTACATTTTTATGCAAGCATGTAGCCTAATCATGGCAGCCATGAAAACAAGTCCTGTACCTACTAAATTAAACTGGGCTAACCGGGTAGGGACTAAATACCAGCAGTACAATATTTTATTGGTTATCAATGCTAAGACATGTTACAAACAAAACTTAGCAGCCTTCCAATCTTGGAACCATTGTTCCTGTTCAATAGTGATATTGAGGTCTTTTGCCCTCATAAGGGTAATGAGTACAAAGCAATATTCATTATTTTAACAACAGATGGTCATTTAAATATGACATCATTGCCATCATCTAGATGTGTATAAAGAAGCATGTACGTGCCTATGGCACTGAGGAAAGTATTGTAGTCCCCACCTATAGTTAAAATGATAATAAGGGCAGTACAAAAGCAACAGCAACTACAAAAAAGTATGTTTAAAAACTTGATTCATCCCAGATTGTCATAAAAGACAAGCTAGTTTTCAATATAGCCCAATTTTAAGGTATGCTGGCTGGTATTAATGCAATTCTACAAACTCAAAGCCCTCCTGCATTGGCATATCGGTGGATATTGTCATTTATCTGCAACCTACAAATAACTGGCCAATTCTAGGTCAAAGCTTAAACCAAGAAGATTGGTTCACTCAGTTCTAGCTAGACCAAGTTTAAGGTGGACATTACAAGAGCTGATAAAAAATATTATATTTTTTTTTGCTCGGTTTTTCCTTTACTAACACATAAATGTAAAAAAAGCACATTCAAATATTATACCAAAAAAGCCTTATTTGGGCCGAAATCATGTAAAAATGTACATGGACAGTATACACGGTATGAAAGATATTAACATTAATTTTTGCAGCATGCATACAAACCATAGACATTGCAGTCAGTATTAAAGGAAACCTGTAACACTATTGTTCTACAAATCTTCCCTGCTTCAGCTGAGATATCACTTTTTATCAGCTTACAACTCTTTATCTGATAGCTCACAGTTTTTGGGTAGACTCCTTAGGAGCTCATATTACTGTACGAAACCAAGAGGGTAAAGACCCTCCAGCTACTGCCCCATCTCCCTCCTTAACAAAGCTTAATTGGTTATGAAAATCCTAGCCAACCAGTTCCTTCCCCATACACCTAGTTATCTAGCTTAGTCCACGTAGGCTTTGTCCCTACCTGGGAAGCTAGAAATAACATCATGAAAGTCTTGAACCTGGGTCACTCTGCTAATGCTACTTTAATCCCATGCCACATACTAGGATGCAGAAAAAGCATTCAGCTGTGTCAGATCTCTCTTGCAATATGTTCACCTGGAGAACTATATGTTTAATTGGTTCAGGTGCATATATAAAGCATACCACACAGGTGAAGGTTAATGGCATGTTCTCAGAGCCCTTTGATATTTCCAATGGCATGTGTCAGGATTGCCAACTCTATCTGATCCCCTCACTCACATTTTTTGTGGTATCCATGTCATATTACTGAGTACAAGATCTCTGTATATGCAAATGATATGCTTTTCTCTTTCTCCAGCCTTGATGTAGCCCTTCCCATATTTCTAATTGAATTTCAAATCTATGGGGACTCATCCTACCTGAAAATTAAAGTGATTTCAAAGGTCTGGCTTGAAAATAAAATAACAAACATGTCATACTTACCTACTCTGTGCAGTGATTTTGCACAGGGAAGCCCCAATCCTCTTCTTCTTGGATCGTCCAGTGCTCCATGGCTCCTCTCCTTTGACCAGTGCCCCCAACATCAAGCCCCTTGCTATGGGGGCACTGGTATGTGCTCGGTCCCGAGCCTGGCTTTAGGACACATAGAGCTGCGGTTTGGCCCCACCCTCCACTCTCTTCGGCTCAGGCACAGTAAGATTAGGCTCAGGTACAGTACGTATTAGGAGCAGCAGCACACAAAGTTTTTACCATCATGCATAGAATGCATGAAGGTAAAAACCTTCAGCCTTTACAACCACTTTAACTTTCAGAAATGTAAAGTTTTAAATATTGGTATTCCGTCTGCCCCATTACAAAGGTTATGCTCTAACTTCAAGTTTAAATGGGCACGTATATCGCTTACATATCTGAATACTTTAACCACTTGCCATGCAGGCCAATTGTAACATTTCCTCTATATATGTAAAAATCAGCATTTTTTTTTATAGAAAATTACTGAGAGTTACACAGGAGGCTGGATGTTTAGAGTACAGCAAGGGAGCTGGAATTCTACATAAAAGATTTCTGACAACAGAAATATCTTTGGTAAATATAACCTATCATAATGGTGTTTTAGAGGCTTCAGGGACAAGCAAAAATTCTAAATATTAGAATTATAAGTAAAATTGCAGTTATACGGCAATCCTATATATTAATTGAAAGTGCGGTTATAGGGCAAATAAAACAGCTAAATATATTTGTGATTGAGTAGTATCACTTACAGAAGATGGTTTTAGTTAGATTTTAACATGGTTTAGTTATTGGCAACATTTAAATCAATATTTCCAAATTATTCCTATAACTTTCATACAACATTAGCAGATTACTTAATGTAAATACAAGATAGTAACTGATTTCAGATCACTGACATTCTAGCATTTTTAATCGGGCATATAAAAGAAATATGGTTAACATGTAACAGAACTGGAGACTAATACACAAAATGGTAGATTATATTTTCTTCTCTGTATTTTTATCTTTTTTTTAGGGCAGGTTTTCTGTTTTTACCTATAACAAATACAGGATGATATGCCATATACTGTATGTTTATTCCTAATCTAACAAGCATTTTAAAATGCACATGAGTACAGATTACCTGCACAGCCAATTTATTACATATCTTCAAAATATTTTTGTTCACACTGTCCCTAATATATATTGTAAGTTGTTAAGAGGGCTACAAGGATTACTCCATTTTTATTTTGCATTTAGCATAAGATGTATTTTTCATGTTATGTGCAAACATACTAAGTTATGTGTAATTTTCCTTTTTCCTTGATAGCCTGTCGTCATCTTTGTTCAGGCGCTATTCAGGGGCATCATCTACTTTTTTGGACTAAAGGATGAGTTCACCTTTGTTCACTTTTTTTTCTAAATTCCAGCTCCCCTATGTACCAATATAGTATTAGTGTACTACTTTTGTAGAAATTCAAAAGCTTTCCATTTTTTCTACCTACCTTTATGTCAGTGTCCGGTTGGTTGTCCAAAAAAGCTTCACAATTACTTCTGCCTTACTTCCTGCAGAGATTTTAGGTCATGACACAGGAAGGAGTTGACCAGCTGACCTCCTTAGGACACATCCTGCATCATCTACCCTCCTACCTCCCACCCACTTCCAGGTGCACATATATTAAAGGAAAGCAATCAATCAGTGGTCACTGTTCTCACTAAATACACAGACATTTTTTTTTTCTATCTTAACTTTCCTTTGCATAGATCATTTAATTGGCATAGTGTGCTTAATCAACAGATAACAGCCTATGTGGATAGAGCTGTAATATTGAAAACAGAATTGTGTTCTGGGTTTTGTAAAGTTCACATACACTATACAATCTGATTGTACAATCTCCTTTAGATCTACCATCAACTATGTAGTGCAAGGGCCTGCCTGATTGGATACAGTGTAATTGGGTAGATAGGTGGGTCCTCCTATTCCATGGAATAGAAGTATGGAGTATGGCCACTTTAATACACCTAAAATTAACTAGTTGCCCTTTTGGTGCCATTAATTGTTAAGAGCACACCAAACACAGAAGCAAACACAATTTTTTTCATTTGAAAAATGAGTGGCAATCGCAGCAAAATGCATAGTAAAAATCTCGCAACCCACATCACGTGGATGACACAGCTGAGTGTCACCATCCACTCTCTCCTATGTACTTGTATAAATATGGCCATACACTATACAATTTGATTGTACAATCTCTGTACAATCAGGCAGAAGTAATGGAGAAGCTTTTTTTTACAGACATCTGGGCACTTACATAAAGGTGGGTAGAAAAAATGGAAAGCTTTTGAATGTCTGCACAATACGTACATTAATGCTATATTGGTACATAGGGGAGCTGGAATTTAGAAGAAAAAAAAAAAGGTAAAAAAAGGTGAACTTATCCTTTAACCCCTTCCCGTCCACCCTATAGCAGAAATACTGAGGGTGATGTGATTTTGCATGTCTGGGTAGGAGGTGCACGTGAGCCACATGCGTGCCCTACCCGTGCCGCCTTTCGCAATTGTCAATCACCGGGTCCCGGCCAGTAATTACTCGCCAACGCCTGGTAATTTCCGACGATCACCAACAAATGGCTGTGCATAGCACAGTCATCTAGAGCAGTGTGCTTACAGTGAAGAACCAACACACCGCCCCTAGTAAAACACACCCTGCACATAGTTAACCCTTTGCTCATCCAGTGCCATTAGTACAGTGTCAGTGCTTATTTTTCAGCAGTGCTCACTGTATTGGTGTTACTTGGGATGTCAGTGACACCAAGTCAGTTCCCCCCAGTGTCAGAATGTCCCCCCGCAGTCCCGCTATAAGTCACTGATCGCTGCCAATTACTAGTAGAAAAAAAAATTCCAGTATCTATACTGCCATTTGTAAACGCTATAACTTTCATGTAAACCAATTCATTTACACGTGTTGGGATTTTTTTTTTAAGCAAAGACATGTAGCAGAATACATTTTGGCCTAAATTTATGCCGAAATTTGATTTTTAAAATTTTTTTACTGGACATGTTTAATAGCAAAAAGTCAAAAAATATAGTGTTTTTTCTCAAAATTGTCAGTCTTCTTTTTATAGCGCAAAAAAACTGCACAGGCGATCAAATGCCACCAAAAGAAAGCTCAATTCATGGGAAAAAAGGAAGTAAATTTAATTTGGGTGCAGCAGCGCATGACTGCACAATTGTCAGTTAAAGTAGCGCAGCCCCGTAACGCAAAAAATTGCCAGGTCAGGAAGGGGAGAAAATCCTCAGAAGGGCAAATGGTTAAACACACAATCATGTAATATACAGGGGAAAATATTGCATTTTGCCACAAGATGGTGCTAAATATCATAGATATCAATAAATATCAATTTTTTTTATGATACTTAGGGGTTGCTTTACTAAAGGCAAAAAGGCAAGTGGAGTTGCTTCAGAACCTAGTAAATGAGCAGGTGCTCTTCTGCCTTCCATCATCCAATCATGTGCAAGCAAAAAAGCTGTTTTTTTTTTTATTTTCCTTACATGTGATTGGATATTTGTTGCAAAGCGAAGCTTTACCTCATTTATTAAGCTCTGGAGCAACTGCACTTGCAGAGAGCAACTGTACTTTGCCAAGTGTACAGTCTATTTGCCTTTAGTAAATAAACCCCTTAGTGTCATCTAGTGCCCAAACGTATTTTCAATCAATGAAAAACATTATCATCATCATTAAGCACATGAAATAACAAAATAAAACCCAAAAATCTCACAACTCAGCATTAAATAAAATATAAATGGCAAGCTGCCAACATAAATACCCACATACAGATTTTATTAATAATCTAAAACCATACATGTAAAGCTCTATCCTCAGGGTTCACAAACACAGGTACAGTAATGTCTCTTTAAATCTACAATACACCATATGCAATTGATTTTTGAAATAAAGTCCCCAAAAAAAGTCATTTTTATATTCAGAATAATAAAGTGGTAAAAAAATCTACAAAATTGCTTCTGTGGTGTATTGCAGACTTAAAGGGACATTACCTACAGTAGGTTTGATGTTTGTGAACACTGAGGATAACGCTTTACATGTATGGTTTTGGAGGCACGGGAAATAACATAACATTTGATTTGTGTCCTATTTGTAGAGAATAAATGCAAGTGCCCTTTCACTGGGCAAATTAATGTGCACCATTTTTGTAAATACATACCTTAGTGTTAAAGTAGAAAACATGCTGATGTATGATGTGACCTGTCCCTTTTATAAACTACAAATACTGTATGTTTCCTGGTGCCTCCATGGCAGCATACCAGTGACTTAGCTGCACCTATGACTCCTCTCTCAGGGCTGGTGAACAGCATACAAAGCCTCAAGCGTTCTCCTTTTTTTTCCTCATACCTCATGGTTGGCAAACAGAAGCATTATGTCTGTTCCTCTGCCTTGTGCAACATCTATCCGAGTTCAGCTTCTCCCAGGTGCAGGCCCAGTCTTTGGACTGCTAAAGGTTCTAACAAAGCTGGGAGCCCCTTCTGAGGGTCTTTTAGGGCAGTGGAGTGTCTTTACTTGGAATGTATCATGCAGAATGATCATAAGGTGTTTGTTTGGCAAAGTAGAGAGTGAGGAGAGCACCAAAGTAAACCTTTCACTTTTTTGCTGTCGTTCCACTTAGTTTGTTTTTTTTGTCTAATTTTTTTCCACAGGTTGTATGTTGGGCTTCTTACCTCAGTCTTTCCATATTTTTTCTCTCTTGCTCTCCCATTTCTTCATTTTGGTACTAGAACTGTGCTCTCTTATCTCGCTATTTTACAGGCTTGATGGTGGACTGGGGCAGCTGGCATGCAATGCATGTGTAGCCAGCTCAAAAGAGAAATTACCGCCATCTTAGTTGTGAGATTTAAGCTCTCAACATTGCTATGCATGGCGTGTGCTTTCTGGAGGTGAGAGGACATCTTGGAAGGGGATGGTTTTCCCTATTGAGGCGGAAGATGCAAGGGGTGGATCAGGCAATCTCATTTCCACCCCAGTTGTATTTGAAGAGTTTGGTGCCATGAAAATTCTCCTTCTCTCTCTCTTCCCCTTAAGGCCTCTGAGGAGATTCTATACATGGTCTGCTGCAATACCTTGGTAAGTCTTCCGGGACTGGTTACTGGGGTTATTTGCACATTATCTCTATATCCCTCTCAGCTACCCTCCTCACTGCTCCTCTGCCATGAGTCACTCTCCACCAATGCAAGACCCTCACATGTCCTCTAGGTAAGGGGTTAACTGTATGTTAAGTCTCTAGCTTAAAAAAAAGAGCACACCTAACTCTGGATACCTCTCTAGTTCCAGCCATGTACTTCCCAAGACGTCCATGATGATGATTCCTGGGTGAAAAGTCCAGAGATCCTCATCTCCTGATTGGTCCACAAGAAAAGCATGTTGGGCCTGAGGAGCCCCCTATGGCAGGCAAATTAGTCTGCAAAAACTACCTAGCAGAGATTGCTATGTACAGAGATCAGGAAAACCAACCAATGGCTTACTACCTCAAACAAGTTTTAAAGATCTCTTTCTCAGAGTTAGCTGTTGCCCTTACAACACAAATATTTGCTCATATTCCCCAGATAAACACTAGCCTTCCTATCTAGTTAAATTTGTCTACTAGTAGGTCTCCTCACACGTCACGATATTTAAAACTTGTTTGAGGTAGTAAGTCATTGGTTGCTTTTCCTGATCTCTGTACATAGCAATCTCTGCTCGGTAGTTTTTGCAGACTAATTTGCCCGCACCATCACCTGCACAACACCTGGAGGAGTTCAGAGTCTTCAGGCTTCAGCTTTTTGCTGGTTTAGTTATATATCCAAGTGGTAAAACAAGCCAGTCGTAAGATAACATAGAAATGTTTCCCATTTCTAAAGAATTTTCAATCCCTTTTTCCTAAATGGGTGAAATCAAAGAACTCATAGAAGATGAACGGTAGCATACAGAGTAAAGATTTTCCCTGAACCGTCTTAATAAATGATATCCTCTGACAGAGACTGATGCTACCTCGCTTGATATACCACTAATGGATGCAGTGGTTGTGTGTCTGGTGAAGATCATAACATTGCTGATGAAGTATTCAGCATCCTTTAAAGACCCACTTGACAGGAGTATCGACTAAGAAATCAGGAGAGGCATGCAAGCCTACTATAGCCCTCACTATGGTTTAGAATGCAATCATGGTATGGACACAAAATAATGAGATGGTAATCAGTGTGATGGATCGCCTGGCACCCTGCCTGGGTGCTTCTGTGAGAGAGTTGCTTCCTCACCACTTGAACACAGGAACAAGGTATTATAGCTGGGCATTCCACCCAATTTGTTTTTAAAGTCCCACGGTGTAGTGAACACACTCACAAAACTAGCACCCAGTGCTTCTTTCTCAGCCTGACCCTCGGCCAGACCAGTGCAGCCCCATCCCTATCAGAAAGGCATGAGAACTTAGAAAGCTTAGGAAGAGCTTTGCCTACAAACGGGGACAAGCCTGATGCACCAGACCAGAATCAACCTGGGAGGAAAAAAGTTCCCCCACCACTCTCACCATTCCCACCTAATTACATCTGGGATTACTAACTGACTCCCCAATTGGCGAAGGGAGTCGGAGTTCTATCCTAGACAACTGATAAGAATAGATGCTACACTTGATCTTAGCCAAAAGGCTGAGAAGCAAGGGAGTTTGAAACTCTAGGCTCCTTGGCTGGAGTCATTTCAACACTGCTAAAGGCAACAAAATCATCCACAAACTATGTGTATAAGGGATACATTTGTCTCATTCACTGCTGGAAAAGATTTTGACCCCACCTCACCTTCAGTCTTTCACCTTCTAGAATTCCTTCAAACTGGTCTGAAACTAGGCTTGAGTCTCTGCTCTCTTAAAGTTCAAATATCTGAAATCTCAGCAGTAACAAATACATAATGGTGGAATAACCCACTGGTGGTACAGTTCCTCAGCGGTGTACTAAAGATTTGGTCCTCCAAGAAGTGCCCTGATGGTGGTAATGGAGGTCCTAGCAAAACATCCTGTTGTTCTAGTAGAACAATTTTCACTGTGAGATATAACATTCAAAACAACCTTCTGTTAGCCATAATATCAGGCAGAAGAATGTCAGAGCTGTAGGTCCTTGGTTCAGGAAAAGAATAGTGTGGAATTGCGCCCCATGAGGGCCTTGTTCCAAAAGTGACATTGTATTTCTGCTTAACAAACACATGGGCTTTACCAACCTTTTTGGATCCTCAAACTGTCTCTCAGCCTGAGTTCAATAAATCTAAAGTTCTCAAGGCCTACCTGGCAGGCACAGCATCCTTCACAGCATCAGATTGTTTGTCATTCCCTGGGGCAAGAACAAGGTAAAGGAAGCCTCCTCCAGGACCCTAGCTTCCTGGATTGTGAAAACCATGCATAAAGCTTATGGGCTGGAGGGTATGGAGCCTCCTTCAATGGTGAGGGTTCATTTCACCACAGCAGTGATGCCATCTTGAGCAGCCTAGTCCATGGTCTCCATTGAAACCATTTGTAGAGCAGCTACCAGATCACTTTCCTGAAACACTACATTGTTCATCCAGGCACCTTGACAACAGCAAATTTTGAAAGACAGGCTGTTTAGTCAGCATTGTATTTTCCTAATTAAAGCTTTTCTATTGAGCATCAACCCACCCATGTCAGTCTTGGTGCCTATTCGTGGCAGCATATGCTCCTACCCTTGGTATTATACAGTATATTTACAGAGAATTCTGGGGGTGTCGTCATCTTTTCTTTTTATGTTATTCACTTGAGGGAGGATTCACAGGTAGAGATATGTCATAGGCATACTACCATACATAGGCACCAAGAAAGGAAAATTACTGTAAATATTTAGCATGATTTTCCATTTTCAGGTACAAAGCATAGTGAAGCTATGTGCAAAAAAAAAGTTTTTTAAGTTGTGTATTTTGTAAATACAATTCAAACAAATCAAACTGCCAAATAAAAAAAGAAAAGACAAGAATAACGATAATATATTAGGCAAATACCTAGCTATGGAGAAAAGAGGGCTAAATTAGGTTTATATAATAGGGAAAAAAACGTTTTTTGGTGGTATGCTGAAGAAGTTTCAAATGTAGTTTTTTTTTTTTTGTGCTCAACTAACGGGTTGATTGAAAAAAAAAACTGACAGATCCCTGCATCAACACAAGCAATGTTGGTGCAGGGATTTCTCCTGCTGTTCTCTGTTTTCTGACAGGGAGGACTCCAGCAGCTGATCAAATGCTGGCTTTTTGACATGACTGTTTGCTGGTCATTAAACAGAGAGAGGTACTTACTGAAAATGTTTTCAATAAGTGTGTACCAGGCTTTACAGCTATGTCTGCATACGTTTATTTACAGTATGCAACTTTGCATAATCAAACTCCTATAACCTGTTATCTCCTACCTTTGGAGCTGCCATCACACACCCAGCTCATTGTGGATATAGCTTTGCTTAAATTCAACTTGTCTACAGTCTGCACTCTTAACTGCAGACCAATACTGAGAACAAGAAAGGCAAATACTAGTCAAGCCTGTCTGGTTCCATGTCTTCAGAGACAATTTTCTGCAAAAAGCCAGTACCTTTGTAAGCTTATTTAATCACTGTCCACCCCTTTATTACATCTGATTGTAGAGAACCAATTGTGCATATCAAGTTGCTTAGTGTTCATGGTTATGTTAAAAAGGAATAAAATATGGTTATCCTTTAAATGATTACAATACTCTAATAACATCTTGTCAGATACTATATGCTTGTATGAACATTTTGAAACCATGTGCCACAGGAAACCTCATCATATAACTATCTGTTTTGGTGACTGAAACAATAACTCTTGAGAACTTCTGTTATATATGAAAACAACACAAGAACTGATGCACGAAGGTGCTTCCTTTGAAAAATGTAATATAGCATCCTGGTCATTTCTAAATCTGTTCATTAGCAAAAGAAAAAGATGATATTCATTAATCTCAAGCATAAACCTGCTGAAAAATTGATCAAGCCTTTGCAACTACGGAAATGCCCTGAAGCTGCTATTGATCAGTAATGTGGTGAGCACTACAGATGGCAGAAGGATAGTGACGTGAGAAACAAAAGAAGCGTTATGCATGATAAGCTGAATGAAAAACCATGCCTCTTCAAGTGTGAAACCTATCCACATAAATTGAACGCTAAAGAGGTGCAGCCCCATTCTCCACTGAAGCTTTCAAACAATAGTTGACAGGATTGCTCATTAAGTTGGACATCTGTAAGAAAACATACCTTGCCAGATTGAAAGCATCATCGATCAGTCCTGCTCGATTACTGACAGAAATGACCTATGAGAAAAATGGAACCATTTAGGATGATAATGCCAGTAGGGAGTTTTAGATCAAAACAAATCCCTGCAAAACAAACTTAACGAGAACTTACAGTACCTCACAGTCCCTCATTAGCTGGTCGATCAGTAATCTCCAGTTCTTGACATCGTAGTTAACCCTAAAGTAGCCAATTTGATCAATGTTGCCCAGCACCCAGTTGTTTTCATCCAACGTGGCAATTCGGTGGTATTCTAAAGAAAAAGAAAGCTGCAAATTATTTAATGTACTTAAAACTGTGCTATTTTCTAAACAATTAGCAAAAACATGTTACATTAAAAACAAAAAAGGGATAATAAACTGTATTTTATGCTTATTAAGTTTACTAATTGTCTGAAGTAATTAGTTAGTCATTACAGATGAAATTTTCTCAGTCTAAATAACAGTGTTTTTGAAATTATTTACACAGCAGCTGTTCCCATGATCAGCACAAACTACAACTACAACACTATAGGGCAAAAAACCTAATTCTCAGCATATGCATGCCCTAACCTTTATCTAAAAAAATACTTTATGTCTTTGTTTATTAATAAAATTGTTTTTTAAACTATTCATACAAATATGTGTATAAATTCAATCAGTAATAATGTTATCCTATCAAACATGCATCTTTTATTTGAGTGGATGTTCGTTCACTAGATACACTCGACATGTTTGCATTCCTTCTTCATCCCCATTTTTTATTCTCTTATTTTCAGCCCAGTCCCCCTCCTTGTTGCCATTTTCTCCTAGGTGTCTCCCCCACTCTGAAAATATGCATATGACATATACCAGTATGGTTCAGGTTCTATACAGTGGCCAGAGGAGGGCAGACCCGGTGTATCATTATTAGGCAGCTGTCTGCCAGAACAGGAGGGAACAACTGGCTACCGATGATGTCAAAAATGAAGATGGCAGCCTGGGATCTGGTGTGTGGCAACAGCAAGGTAGATCATAACAGATCAATGCTGGATTCACTGGAAGGGTGAGTATGTGAATTTTTCATAACACCAGTGAATAGAATAAAAGGGGGAAAAACACATGGAGGTTAAAGTTCTTCTTTTACGTATGTAGATGGACATCAAACTAAGTAGTAAGGTAGTGTAGGGATCTACCGCCCTCTGTATTTGTAAATAGCTGTGCTGCTTATCACACAATTAATTATGTATAGCATTTCCTGTCTCTGGGTGGCTGTCTCCCCACTGGAAGGAAGTAGAGAGAGAGAGAGAGAGAGAGTGAGAGAGTCTAAGGCCAGATGTCCTGTTCATGGAAGAAATGCTGCTGAATCTAGACTAGAATCCAGGATTATTTAAGGATACGTTCAACATTTTAAACAAATGTATTTTATTAGTTGCCTATAAATCATTGCACCCATGATCAGCAGATTGAGGGTGCAATATTAGGCTCATCAGCCCCCTGGTAGCTCATTGAGAAGTACAAGGCATCAGCTGCAATGGATGAGAGTAGTTGTAGTTCTTTCATTCACAGCGCTCTGTGAATGAATGATGCAGAGCTCTGTGAACGAATGATGCAGCCGGGTGGGCGGAACCCCGCATGGCCACTTTTTTAAAATCATACCAGTGGGTGCAAGAGAAAATCCCCAGCTTACTAAAACAACAGGGACTCCGGATGGGGGAGGAAGGGAAGTGGGGGCTGCTCAGTTAGTAATATGTTGCATGTTACACCACCTTAAATATGGGCCTAACATGTTAATAAAGGTGAACTTCTCATTTAAGCAGGTGCTCTATGTTTAATAGTTTATTATTGTTGCCTATAGCTTTTAGGTATACATAATATCTAGTCATAATAGAACTATATCTGTCCCCTTGTTGTTATCGCATATGCACTTAATCAAGTCTGTGATGCAGTGTGCATGTGTAGCGGTCACCTTGTTCCATGTCAGAAGGTGAACCTGTCCATTGCAATACAGCTCCTGTTGTTTTCTGGTTTGGGATTCTATAGCTAGTTTTAGCTCAAGGCTCAATAACCAGCATAGACTAGAGCCAAGGTAAGCATTGTCCCAAAGGTAGTTAGATGTCCAGCTGAATGGTGAATTAGAAGATACTAGGGACCAAGATGCAAAGGCTGACTTTTGAGTTCCAGTGCCACACCACAGTTTCTGCTGGTGAGAAGCTGCAATCCAGGCAGGTTGTACAATGGTTCAGGGGGTCTCCCCATTGTCACTGACTTTGTCTTCAGGTCTCTGACACGAATCACAATCATCCTCAGAGACCCCTGCAAGTGAACTTTGCTGCAAAAGTCATCTGGAGGTATCTTTATTAATAACTAAATATACCTGGATATATGTGCACCATTCCACCAGGACTCTTGCTGGGCACTTAGCTGATAACACCTGTTTGTACATTGGATGTATGTACTATTATTAATCGCTATATACCTATGGCTAATGTTATATGCTGGCTGCAGTAGTTAATCTGAGTACTTTTCTGAGAAAGGCAATTCCCTCTGCTCATAGAGGCCCTTTCCTCGGTAGAGGCACTGCAAACTATATGATCAAATCCATGCTTCCACTTAGCCAAAGTCTTGGTTCTCTTATTTACCTACAGGTTAGTGCAATATCCTGTTTTTTAAGGGCCATTTGTCATAGCCTTCCAAAAAAGGGCTACACTAGTTATAAACAAGAATGACTATATATATTATCAGCAGCACGTATTGTTCTCCGCTATTACATTATGTAATGTTACATACCTTCCATGTGTAATTTTGATGCAACATCAAAAATAACATTTTGTTTTGGTGATCATTGTCACTGAAACATGGAATGAAGGAAATTCTTTTCAATGGAAACATCAACAAAAATCCTGAAAGAAGTTCTAACATCAGTTTACCAAAACAAATGTATGAGGTTTCACAATGTTTGCCCCTCGCAATAATTCAAACTGTGAGTAATACATTTTTGTAGCTACAGGAAGCTTATTTCCTTACCTAAGAGCATACTCCCATGCAAATTGGATAACCATCATGATAATAGATTTCGAATGAGCTATCAGACTTGTCTGAAAATAGTTTTGGCCTGAGCTTTGCTTGTTTGGGATTTTGTCTGAACACCAGATGTTTAGCCAGTACAGCCAGAGCCAAACTTCATATATAATGGCAGGTTTTTCCCCTACTCCTATATAAGACCCTGCTCCCGCTGTCAATTGTTATTATTATACAGGATTTTTATATCACCAATAGTTTGCACAGCACTTTATAAATCAGAGGAAGACAGTAGTTACAAAACAATTCAATGCAAGAGGAATCACAGGGCTCGTTAGAGCTTACAATATTAAATATTATATTAAGGAAGCAGTGTGCATGCTGGTACTTGCTGCATCCTTAGCAACCAGCTACATTACTGTCCTCAGTCATTTACTGGCTGGGAATCCCCCCATAATTCATACAAGGCCTTTCAGGTCTGGTATGAACTTTAAAAAGTACCCCCCAAAAAAAAATTATATACTAGACTCTCCAGGCCACATGCCCTTAACATGGGGGGGGGATAGTACACCATGTTGTTGAGAATAAAGGCCTCTACCCCCTCAACAATGGCCCAGTGTTTTTTGGAGTTAGTAGGAAGCTTATCAAAATTTGGAAGCCCCACTTAACAATATGGGGGCATCCAGATACAAACATTGGCCTGCCAATGTGAATGAGTAAGGTGTACATAGTACCCCTATTCATTCACAAAAAAGTAAACAGTAAAGAAAAACACACACAGTTTTGAAAAAATAAGTCCACCAATGTACATCCATCATCAATCATGTCATCCAGTAATGCAGATCCATATCATAAAAATTAATGCCCACCTAAAGCAAAACTCCACCAACACGTCTGATCCCAATAATGAATGACAGATGCGATGGATGACAGCTGATATAAACAAAGGGACAAGACCTACTGAGTGATGTCATTGACCAAATATGGACATAAACATATTTGGTCAATGATGTCATAGAGATTATTGCTAAATTCTCTTAAACATTTTAAATGGTAAAAGTGATCAAAGTAATAATGCAAATGATTTTTCATTTTATAGTATGCCGCTTGGACTAACAAGTAACTAATGTTACAGAAAGACCCATATACAATATTTCTAATCTAATGGAAGGAAAAAAAATCCTTAAAGCCTCACTCTCGGCTAAAACTACTTTTTTACCACTCCTCCCTCCCAACTACCTCTAATCCATCCTACTAAGCTTTTTCCTCCTCACCTTGTCAAGTCAGATATATTTAGCTAAGTACTCCCTCCAGGTCCCTTGCCGAAGCTGTTTTCTGGGTGTGGGGGACCATGAATCCAGCACTGCAACAGTGCACAGAGAATGGCAGTCCCCTTTACTCTCCTCTGCCAATGTTGGTTCTCTTGTCTCTATTGAGAGGACCCTGGTCGCTGGACATCCAAAAAGAAATGTCCATGACATGCAGGCAGTGACCTGAACACCCAAAGAAGGACCCAAGCAGGAAGTAAAGAGAAAAGGTGAGGTGAAGTACTGAGGCTGGCTTAACATAAGTGAAAAGGGACATTTAGAAAGGATTTTTTTGTATTCAGTATTCAGTTAAAAGGGGGCAGGAGGGAGAGGTGTATGGTGGTGACATTTATCCTGGAGAGAAGCTTTAAAGCCTAACTCTATAAAATGTCTTTGTTATGTTTGGTTTAATTGGTGAAGGGTATTTATTTCTGTTTGTGACCTCACTGGGGATCATTTTCCCACTTCCTTCCCCTGTGATGTCCTTTAAAGACCAAGGCAGGGTGGCACAGACCCAACTTTAATAAAATGTGGTTTTATCCTTCTATATTTCCTTGATGGAGAGATCTCCCATGACTTCCTGTCCTGACAGACAGCAATAGCAATCCCCCACAGGGGAACATTGGCAATAAAAACCTGACAGAGCAACTAACCCTTCCCTGCTGTATCCAAAACAATTTTAAAAAATCTACTAAAGTTGCACTCTTGTTTTAGACTAATAATGAACCACAATCAAAATCACAAGTATAGTTGGGGTCAGCGTTTTAATCTGCTTAGGTCTAATACAAATTTCAACTTAACCAATCCATGTATTATAATATAACATTGTTCAAATTTAATGAATACATTGAATCCTATGTGAGCCCATGAATTTAGTAGTTGCACATAGGTGACATCATGAGAATAATGTACTTGCTGGCAGGCAGATTAATGACTACAATCATTTCATGTTTTTACTAATATATTATATTGATTTGTTTAGTAGATGTGAGACTAATCTAAATTTACAACCTCAGGCAGCAAAATGTAATAGAACACAAAAGCAGAAAAAGGAAACTTAAAACAGTAGGTACACATAAATGCATAGGTATTTTTTATAATCCTAAAATTACACCTTTCATAGAGCATCTTTATTCCCAGTTAAAATGTTTATTTCTGCAATGCATCTTTTTAATATTATTATTTTTTTGCTTACTATTTGCTACATCTAGGGTAAAATACCTTGTGATTGTAGCACACAACACAGGAGAGCTGGATCACTGTTTAACACTGAGCACTGTATTTGGAATCTTCAACAGTCCAACAAGTTCTTTGAAGAGTACTCCAATCAACTGGTAAAGGATCATAAGAGCTGTTGACTGAAGCACTGTTCAGGGTGCACGTCTTAAGAACCTTCTCTACACTCTTTTTTTGTATTAAATTATTTTTATTGAAAAAGATTTTAATTTACACCTACATACAGTACATATATTCTGTACATACAAATAACATAACATAACATACATTGGTCTATTACTCTCTTACCCATATTTTTAAGCTAAACATAATATTCATCTATTTCTTTTTTCCACGTTTTAAAATTATTCTAACACTTTATTCACCACTCACTCTTTAGAGGTCAGTTCCATAGTACCCATCCACGGTCCCCATATTTGCTCAGATTTCTTAAGACATCTCCTTTTCATGTAGACAAGCTTTTCACTTCTTACAATACTTTTACCCATTCTATACTTGTAGGGTGCGATGCCAGCCATCTCTGTGCAATAAGCTTCTGAGCCTGAAATAAACACCTAAGCAATGCAATTTGTGTATTATTTGACAAGGTCCCCTCATCCATATAGCCTGATATACATAACGTAGGATCCAGTCCCAGGGACTTATAATTTATGCTATTAAGAATATCTAACCAATGCCTATTCAGTTTGGGGCACCTCCAGACCATATGGATGAGGCCACCAGTCAGATCTCCACATCCTGGGCATGCAGCATATGCAGTTATATGTAATAAAAATAAATGTGAAATCCTCTGTAAGGGGGACAATGGTACAGCTTCCAATAAATATACAGTATATTCCAATATATATTTCCACTCCTCTTCTGCAATACTGTCTATATCCTCCACCCATCAACTTCTACATGGAAGATCGACATTTCCCTCTAATGCAACAATACTGAATGTATCACAGCATAAATATCAGATATCATTCCCTTAGAAGATGATGTAAATATTATCTTACATAACAGTGGTATCCCACTCCACTCTAATATCTTTCCTTTAAACTGCTCCTTCAGAGCATACCTAACCTGCAGATATCTGAAGAAATATTGATGCTGGATAACAAACTCCTCTTTTAATTCTTGAAATAATTTCAATGAATCAGACATATACAACTGGGCCAGATGTACTATCCCAGTTTTCCCATTCCTTTATTCTTCCTATACTAAACAGCTCCTGCGGGTTTTTATTATCCCAAATTGGGGAGAATTCTATGAATCCCCAATACTTCATTAGTACCATAACTACCTCCCTCAATTTTACTAACAATGACAGCAGCATAGGACACTAAACAAAAGACTCCACCTCTAAAACATCTACCACTGTATTGTGCCCTTTGCAGGTCATCCCCATATCTCTACAAGCATCCTGCCTTTTGTTAATCCACTCTTCCTTAACTGCTGTAACTGTGAAGCCAAAAAATAACTCCAGGGGTGAAGCAAAGCTAATACCCCCATATCTTTTGGCAATTCTAACGTAAGCAAGCGTGTCCTCGACAGCCCCTTTTTCTAAATTAGTTTTCTAAAGATAGTATCCAATCTTTGAAACCATTATTTAGGAATCCATATCAGGGAGTTATGTAACACATACAAAAGTTGTGGTAACCAGATCTTAATTAGGTTGCAGCGTCCCGCCACAGATAATGGAAGTGTGCTCCACAACCCACTTTTTCTCTTAAAACTAACTATTAATGGGGCTAGATTATAAATAATATAGTGCTTAGGATCTCCTGTTATATATTCCCCTAGATACCTAATTTTATTAGTTATCTCCATCTGAGGAAGGCTGGCTGGTAAAGATTCCTCTAATGGATCCACAGGTGAAAATACTGATTTATCCCAATTAATGGTCAGGCCAGAGAAATGCCCGAAGTCACCAATTATACCCCTTACATTAATCAATGAGGACTGAGTGTCCCCCAGGAGCAAGAGATCATCACCCTCATATAAAGCTATTTTCTCCTCCCCAGATGTCCCCTTGAACCCTCCAACATTCGGCAATGATCTAATGGCTATTGCCAATGGTTCCATTGCTAGGGCGAAGAGGAGGGGCGACAAAGGGCACCCCTGCCTCGTCCCCAGAGCTAAGGGAAATGTCTTAGAACATTCATTATTAACTCGTACTTTCACTATAGGAACCTTTTAAAGCAACCTAGACCAATTAATGAAGGAGGAACCAAACTGAAAAGCCTCCAACACATGCCAAAGATAATATCACTTCAGCCTATCAAAAGCCTTGGCTGCGTGAAGAGCCAGTAGAGCTCTCGATCCCATCGGGATCTGTAAGGAAAACTCATCTTATATTCACAGTAATTGATCTATTAGGTATAAACCCAGACTGGTTCTGGTGTATAAGTACCTAAATGACCTTACTGAGCCAATTGGCTAAAACCCTCGCCAAAAGTTTCACATCTGTGTCCAACAGGGATATTGGCCTATATGAAGGTGGTGGTTTAAGCAGATTTTTTCATTCTTTTGGGCAAAACAATAATAGTAGCCTCCATCATAGACTTTGGTAGCAATACATCCCCATAATATTTATATAGTATATTTCTGCCGGCAGGCCATCTGGCCCTGGACATTTCTGATTTCTGATTCACTATTACCGCAGCCTGCTACTCTTCTAAAGTGATAAGAGCATCAAGCATCTCTCTGTTTTCCCTAGAAAGGCTTGGAATCCTCAAATCTTTAAAAAAATATCCAAAATCTCTCCTTCCAAATCTACACAGTGGGAACTATATAAGTTTTCATAACAGCTTATATTCTACCTGTTTATTCGATCAATCAAGAAGCGCACCATAAGCCATATCACCCACATATTGTCTTTCCGCCAATGTCACCTTTTCCATAAAAGATCATTCTCATTCTTTAGTGAGTCTCTTGAGCCCCGAAATTTGCATTAATACTTCACAAAGAAAGGCCTTGAGAGCATTCCACATTAAACCTGGGGTCACAAACCCCACAAACACCCTTAACATCAACACTAATTCTGGCTTCCCTATTAACTCAAACCAAAAGGGATTTTTTTTCCATTCTGCTGAAGGATGACTTCAACAGGATTAGGGGAGAGTGATCAGAAAGGCCTCTGGGCATGTAATTTGCAGTAGATATAAAACCCAGGGCATTATCAATTCCCAGGGCAATGTCAATCCCTGAGAGTGTAAAATGAGTACAGGAAAAGCAGAAATATTTAAAACTAGCTGGATTTCGCAACCTCCACACATCATATAATCCTGCTTGTTTAATAAGTTGAGCAAATATATTGTTAACACTACCATCTGCCGATACCCCGGGGCGGGAGCCTATCCATCTAGAGTATGCTGTATAAATGCAATGATACTGCATACTAAAAAGTGTACGCTTTAACTGATCAATAGTATCCTTGACCAGGTGTGTCTCCTATAAGCAAAGTACTGAAGCATTTTATGCTTTCGCTGCAGAAAAAAACTGACATTCTCTTTACAGGATCCCTCAACCCCTGGACATTCCAGGAGCATATAATTATGGTTTTACCTAACATAAATATTTTTATATTTCAATATATTTATTAAGGATTCTTAGAAACATTATACAGAAAGACAGGAAACGTAACCCACCAACATGACGAGTTGTAGAACATCAAGCAATGAAATTCAAGTACAATGTGTAACAACACAACAACAAAATCGACCAATAAAGCGTAATGAGGAATACACTGGTAGCACATGCAGAATTTGATCGATTATGAGCAAATTGTGCCATAAACAAAGTGGTACAAATAATATCATTAAAGTAGTAGACAAAAGTAGCGAGAACGAAAAATGAGGAAAGAACTGAAGAAGAAAAATAAAGAATAAAACCCTGCAAAGAAATAAGAGAGAGGGCCAGCCAAGAGTCAGTTAAATAGCAGAAATATACCGAATCCATGGATCCCAAGTGATCTCAAATTTAGAAGTATTGTTATTAAGTATATTAGTAAGTTTATCATTAATCATAATCTAATTAAGTTTCTGTTTGACTAAGTCCAGCGAGAGTGCTGACTGTTTCCAGTGTTTGGCTATCGTAATTTTCGCAGCCAACAGGATATAAAGAATCAATTTAACCAATTTCTTAGGAATATCAGTGGGCAATAAATGAAATAGAGCTATTTCAGGGGATCTATGAATATTAACCCCTGTTACAGAGTAAAGGAAATTAAATAAACCGATCCAAAACCTAGTCACCCCAGGGCATTTACACCATATCTGGAGCATAGTACCCTCCTGTCCACAATGTCGAAAACAGCTGGGTGACACAGAAGGGTACATTTTAGCAAGACGTGTAGGGACCAAATACCACTGAAGAAGCGTTTTGTAGTTAGATTCAATGATTGTAGTGTTAATCGAGATTTTAGATAAAGCATTAGCTGTATTCCGCCAAGTGTCCAACTCCAGAGAAATATTTAAATCCCTTTCCCAGTACACCATATAAGAGAGCTTAATGTTTGGATCAACAAGGGAAGCATATATATTAGATAGCTGACCTTTCACTGTCCCCATAGCCCCACAGGAGACCTCCAGAGGGGTTTGCGTACAGGGTTCTGTTAGTAATTTAAGCTTGCTAGTGATAAAAGACATGATTTGATGATAGCGAAACAGTTCGCTAGAAGGCAGGTGACACTTTGTCTGAAAATATTGGAAAGAATATGGACAAAGTCCTTCCAAACAAATCCCAGATACCTAACATACATACTTTAAAAAAATGCAGATATTTGATAATCTACACTTTAGGTACCTGGTCAAGAGAAAGAACATCTTAGAAAATTCCCTCCTTCCCAAATGCAGTCTTCCCATGGAAATCAAGTTACTAGGCAAGTCTGTTTCGGTAGAGAATATGGAAGAAAACACTTAATGGGGTATGCTGCATGGACTAAAAATGTGGAGGATGCATTTGGAAACTGTTGTGTGGACTGCTTAGTATAGCTAACAACGGTGGTTGTAGCTGATTTATATAAACATTGATTTTTGGCTCTGGAAACTTGCTGCTTTTTTATAATTTCTGCCATACCCTTCACAATAATTGCAACTACATAATTAACACAAGCAAAACTGATAATTACAATATATGTACTCTAAATTTCACTACTTATGTACTGTATGTAAAGAGTGCATGGAGTGCTATATAAAGTTTACATACTGTATGCTGCACATGCCTCAGTTGATTAAAGTTCTAAGCAATATAATACTGTTCAAAGAAATCAACAGAAAATAATGGATTTATATGCTCATTACTTTTATAATATATAGTTGCTGTCTTTGTCATACTCTGTGTGTTCCTGAGCATGACATAAACAGCCTCCCACATAATCTTGCTATGGAAACTATTTTCCATGTAAAGTAGCTGTCAATGAGAGAGAAACTCATCTAAAAATAAAAAAAATCAAGGTAAGCTAAAGTAAAGAAGTTTATATCAGTAAAAGTGCCTATTTATAAGGCAAAAGAAAACAATATACAGTATTTTACTAACAGTGTGTGCAGCTTTTTATACTCTGCATATTACATTTATATTAGTTCATTTTTATAATTGTATTTTTTAATTACTATAATTTATTCAATTAATTAATAGTAATTCTAATATGACCTTCATTCTAGTATGACCTTAATTTTTTTAGGTTAAAAATTATAATAGATAGGTATATAGAAGGTACTAAATATGTACATGCAGTATTTTATTAAGACTTTCATTGGCATGTGAAATATTTCTGCCTATACCCAAAAGTAAGCCATAGATGATAGCCATAGATGAATCGTTTGATTCCCCCATCAACACAGTCAGTGTTAATGGGAGAATCCCTCTGGCAGCACTAATGTGTTCTGCTGGTAAGGAACCTTCCAAGACAGCAATTAATGCTAGCGACTATAGCCACTGGCAGTAATCGTATGTAAAAAAATTGACAGGCTGGTTGTACCCAAATCAATTGATGGATCAACTTGGGTACAACCAGTTTTCCCACAGATGAACCGAATCTCTGCCAGTCCCTGTTGAACTGGCTGAGATTCGATCCTTCTATGGTTGTCTTTAGGATATCACATAGCCAAGCTCAGATAATACATACCAATGCTGGCTCTTCCTGCGAAGTATTTTTTTTGAGGTCTATTGACACACACACAAGTCAAAAGTATTGCTCTGTTGCAGTACACAAGGTAAATTTAATAAGAGATGCTGTAAATGGGGGCCAGCAAGAAAATGGTGGCCCCAACCCAAAATTTGCCATGTTGCTCCAATTTATTTTGTTTGCTACTGCCATGCTGTATGGGTATGTCTACAATTATTAGATGTTTCTTTGATATGTGTTATCTATCAAGACCAGTGAAGATGGTGTTGTGGAGAATGTAGAAACAGAAAGTGGCATCTTGCATTTTCTTAAATCTTAAAGACTGGTTACAGCTCATAATGCTGCAGTGTCCTCTTTACTTTAAAAAAATATAGTATCAATTTGCACACTTTGACTGGCTTAAACAGAATATCTATTTTCTTTACTAAGGTGTATGTGATTACAAGTATGCTGCTGGCATACAATGTTTGATATACCAAAAAACTAAAATCAATACAATTATACAACACCCAAAAATCCAGTGATTGCAAAATAGTGCATCATAAATATATAAATAAAAGTGCTTTATAAAATGTGCCACAATTAAAGTATATTATAAAATAGGAGTCCCAAAGACATTCAAGTGACGAGATCTTCCATCAATCCAATAGATCCTCTCCATATATAAAAGTCGCCAGGTGCCACCACCTTTACCAAAATGAACATTCACCAGACCATAAGCTGATTTTTAATTATTGTCTTGCACTGTGCAATATTACATTTAAGTAAAATACAGCAGTCACATCATGTATCATAAGCATAGGTTCTCTCAGGGTAAATGTACACCAATCACTGAATGGCTTCCCTTTAACATCACCATAGTCAAGTTACTGCTATGTTAAATGAAACTCACCAGGGAGCCAATAGGGGCTGATAATATTGTAGTATTTTTGTGACTTCTATATATGGAGAGGATCTGTTGGATTGGTGGAAGATCTCTTCATGTTAATGTCTTTGGGACTCTTATTTTATAGACTTTATTTGTGGCACATTTCATAAAGCTATTTGTTTTATATGTTTATGAAGCAATTTTTTGAGATCGCTGGATTATTTTGATACTACATAACTTTATTTTATTTAACTTCAAGCATTCTCCATTTTCAATATGTTTAGTTGCCAGATTTGAGATGAATGTTCAATGAAAAAAAGGAATCTGGGCAGCTTCCACACCCACCAGTTGTTCCTGTTTGGATTTTTTTTTTCATGTTGTGTTGTAAATGTTATTAAATCCATACAAATTATTTTTGAGTGACCTTAAAGAATATCTTCACCCTAGAAAGGAAAAAAAAATCAGCAGCTACAAATACTGTAGCTTCTAACTTTTAATAAAAGGACACTTACCAGTACAGGGATCTAGCTCTGTCATCACCCAGGTGGATTCTTCAAGTCCCCAGTGCCAGAATATTTACTCTGGGAACCTGGCTGTTACTCTAGGTGGCTTCACAGCCAGCTTCGACTGTGCTTGCGTGAGGAACACTGCAGTTTGTGATAGGTCACAGAAAGCTGACGTGTCACAGGGGGCTACAAGCAAAGAGAGGGGGGCTGAACTTCTGCTTAAATCAACTTGGTGGTCCGAGCAGACGTGGGAGTGGGTGCCTATCAAAACTATGTACCCACCGCAAGAAATAATACATTAAATCTAAAATGTTTAATTTACCCTAACATTCCATTTCACTGACAGTGAGCACCTTGGCAAATAAAAGGACAATCTCCACAGTGGTAAGCAATTTAAATTTGCCTTTGCATATACTTCAACTGGTTAAATACAATATATCAACCTCAATCAAGTGTATGAGAATATGTAAGTAACATTTTCAGGAGGACTTATAGGAACCAATTTTAAATGAGTGTCTTAATCTAATTAATTGTAGTTCTTTTGCTTTGCTGTGTTCATTTATGAAATAGTAAAAGGTCAATATAAACTGTTATTGGTGAAGTACACTATAATTACATTGATATTAATGCAAAGAGAAATAATTGGAAGTGTATTCATGGTCAAGGACATAGACAGTAAATTAATATGCAGATTGCATTCATTATGTTCAAAAGGTACTGTATATTCTCACCCAACCTTAACAATTTATGTACCCCTAAACCTTTTTTCAGCTACTATAAAAGTGTTGACAATTAATATATATTTTAATGTTGAAATTTTCCTCTCCTTGAAAGAATATTACTGATAGGATGTGAAGGTTGTCAAGCATTCATGGATATATATTTTCATTCAAAATGACTATCTATAAATTACGTCTCTGTCATTCTCACAGTGTTATCAATGTGATAAAAATCTGCAACTATTCTTTTGATAGCTGCAGCCATAAATCTTTAAAAGATAACATCCACAAGAAAGTAAATGAAAATATAACACAATATTTTATCAAAAATGTTTTTAATGAAGCTAATATTGTGGTATGGGTGAAGCTGAGAATGTCTATGAAAATGTTTTATTTTGTAGAACTTAAATTCTCATTAAATTTAAAATGTAGTTTTCAGTTTTGCTAGTTATTCAGCAGGGTGGGTAATAATCTGAAGTTGGCCATACATGGCTTGGTTTTTCTTCAGCCAATTTCCCCATCCACATATTCAAGGTGGATGGAAGGGGGAATCCTCCTCCCTGTCTCATTGAACTCTGATAGAGGGACTCCCTGGCTGTTAGGATACACCAATCACCACAGAAGTTTATTGGCTGCACTGAACAAGTGAAAATATACCAACAGGCACGTTCATAAAAAACAAAAAAAACAATGAATAGATAGACTTCTCATGAACAGGAACAGCCATGCATAGATCAAATTTTGTCCAGTTCCTCCTGAACAGAATGAATATTGATCCATGTATCATCAGCTTTAATATTGTTTTTTGGTATAGATGAAATCTGTGTTCAGGATCCCATATCACTTAGCTGACACAGTAGAAAAAAAAACATTGAAGAGTTCATATTTGTTCCAGGACTTTTACTCTATTTTACACTAATCATAAAACAGCAAAAAGACAGAGACTTTGTGACCAAAGAGACAAATAAATTTTGTTAAAACCATCTGCAATATATGGATCATATACTGTATATACAGAATGATATATATATAAATCATTATTATTTATTTATTTTTAAGTGCAACAGTTGACAATTGTAGTTTCTTTGCAATCATTGTAATGTTCAGCAAGCAGAAGACTAGTTAGCATTTTACCACATACTGTATTATAAGTCATAAATATACATCATGAAAATACAATAGTCTGCAGTCACCAGACAAGAAAACTCACAGACATTATCTCAGAAGAGCAAATGCCGGATGCTTTTTTGTGCCACAAAGAAGTGAAAAGGAAGCTACCTGTCAACTGCAACCTTGAACTAGTCTCATGTAATTTCTATTGATTGATTTCTCTTCATACGGTAACTTAACTGCAAAGCATTTTACACGATAGCCATCTTCAGCAAAATAATTGCTAGGATCAGAAGGTTAAAGGGTAATCCCATTATCAAAGCCATAAAAACGATACTCTTTCAAGTTAAGGAATTCTACAGAATAAAAATTCAGTTTCATGAGCTTATGATGCTATGTTTTTGTTTTTTTAAACATACATCCAGTTAATGTCATTTGTTGAAACTTTTATGTATACAAAAATAATTGTTTTTTCAGTCATAATTTTCTAAACTCAGTGGCAGTGCGGCAGCAAAGTAAAGCCTTTGTTAAGTGCAGACACCAACAGAAACATTCAGCTCCAAATGTACTTATACCAGGCAGTACCAAAATTTAATGATAAAATCCAAGCAAACAGCTAAATACAACCAGTCCTGGGATTTACATACAGTAGCTTTGCTACTCTGCACTACCCTCTCTGGCTGGACAGAAGGCTACAGTCAAAGTGTATGTAAACCAAACAGGAAGTAGTTATGCAAGGTTTTTTATTAGATGTGAGTAAACATGCCATTGTATTCTCTCTCTCCCTCAGACCTTTTTCTACAGCCTTTAAAAACGTTTTTTGAAAGAATGGGTCGCTCTCAGGAGCTCAGTGAATTCAAGTGTGGTACCATGATAGGTTGCCACCTGTGCAATAAGTCTATCCATGAAATTTCCTTGCTACTAAATATTCCACGGTCAACTGTTAGTGGTATAACAACAAAGTGGAAGCAACCTGGAAAAACAGCAACTCAGCCACCAAGTGGTAGGCCACATAAAATGATAGGGGCGGGTCAGCCAATGCTGAACCACACAGTGCACAGAAGTCACCAACTGTCTGCAGAGTCACTAGCTGAAGACCTCCAAACTTCATTTGGCCTTCAGATTAGCAAAACAGTGCGTAGAGATCTTCATGGAAAGGGTTTCTATGGCCGAGCAGCTGAATCCAAGCCTTACATCACCATGTGCAATGCAAAGCGTCGGACGTGTCTGGGTTTGGCAGTTGCCAGGAGCATGGTACTTACCTGACTGCATTTTGCCAAGTGTAAAGTTTGGTGGAGGGGGGATTATGGTGTGTGGTTGTTTTTCAGGCTTTGGGCTTGACCCCTTAGATTAAGTGAAGAGAACTCCTAAGGCATCAGCATACCAAGACATTTTGGACAATTTCATGCTCCCAACTTTGTGGAAACAGTTTGGGGATGGCCCCTTTCTGTTCCAACATGACTGCACACCAGTGCACCAAACAAGGTCCATAAAGACATGGATGATCAAGTTTGGGGTGGAGGAACTTGACTGGCCTGCACAGAGTCCTGACATCAACCCAATAGAATATCTTTGGGATAAATTAGAGTGGAAACTGAGAGCCAAGCCTCCTCTGACATCATTGCCTGACCTCACAAATGTGCTTCTGAAAGAATGGTCAAACATTCCCATAGACAGACTCCTATACCTTGTGGACAGCCTTCCCAGAAGAGTTGAAGCTTTTATAACTGCAAAGGGTGGGCCAACTCAATATTGAACCCTACAGACTAAGACTAGGATGCCATTAAAGTTCATGTGCGTGTAACAGCAGACATGCCAATACTTTTGGCAATATGGTGTATGTCCAGATATTATAAATAGTAAAGTGCTGCACAAAACTGCTGGCGCTATATAAATCCTATATAAATAATGATTATAGTTGTAGTAGTGCTATCTAGCTCAAAAAGTCAAGAAAAGTCAAGAAAGGAGTCTTTGACCCCTTTGAATTTTTTGCTGAATTTTCAAAACTGCCTCTTTCCAGTATTGCGAAAAACAAAAGTTCAGTAAAAATGTATCCAAGGACAAAACTTTTTTTAAGTAAAAATAAAGTTTCCAAGAAATTAAGAAATCCATTCTTAGATAGTTACCATCTGGAATGTGGACGTGTTCACAATACAAGACTTCCCTTTCCCTGTTGTTTATTTGACAACTAAAAGGCTAGGTTCCCACTAGTGTGGGTGGACCTGCACTTCGCTGCAACCACCCACACACAAAACACAGGATGCGTGGATAGATACCATTAATCCTAATGGCACACCGCCTACACTGGAATTTGCACCTGCACTGGGAACTACACTGTAGTGCGGTTCCCAGTGCAGGCTACAATTTCTGGAAAGGTGTAGGGACCTTTTCCCTGCATTTTGTGAGGCAATGCTGCTTTGCCATAGCCCGCAAAACCACACAAATGTGAACCAAGGCTAAAAATTTGGTTTCCCCATCATTCCCTGTCTTGGTGACAATGAACACCTGAACATACGGTATACGAGAATGAAATCTTCTCAGCAAGAACACAGACAACAATAAAAACCTGATAGCTATTCTAATTCTATCCTGTTTTAAAAAAGAATGTATATTTATAATTTAAATATCATAAAAAAAGTATTAAAACCAGGGCTGCACAGCAAAGTGTGATATTTTACAACACATAGTTGATTTTGTATCCAATAATCAAACACAATGTAATTTTTTCTAGCTAGCAAAGAGTGAAAGGCTGTACAGAAAATTTTCATTAATATCAACTACATTAAACCATGTATAGGTGCAGGTAATTCTACATACACATTACAAAATTAATAGCTGCTCATTTTAGTGGCAGGTAGATTGGTCATTTAACTGCTTTTTGTAACTTTGCTAAACTGACAATTTTTAATTAGCTTAATGGCGCACTTTAAAGAAACACAAGTTCTAAATAATTATACTTCTCTTATGATGGGCAACATAATATTAATATCCCTGAAAACAAAAAGGAAGCATTGATTCAGGTTTTTCTTCTATCAGCATTTGCCATGTTCTCACCTGATTTGTTTGTTACCCATATAATTGTCTGTGGAGAGATGTGGCTTGTATTTCCTACTGCAATAGTTAATGGAATCTGCCAAAGATAGCTGCAAAACAAAGACAAACAGAAAAGGTTATTCATGCAAAGCAATAAAACAAGCCAAACAAATAAAAAAATAAAATAAAAACAAAGTTGTACTCCAAATTGTTTAAATTTGTGAGTTTTAAATTAAGCACAGAACAGTTTTGAGACACCAAATAATCTCACAAGAAATGCTAATGAAATAAAAATGCCATTCTAAAACTCAGACTCCCAGTGAAGTGCTCTGAATAACTTAGCAACAGAAAAATAAAGAGGCCTATCAAGACATACTACTGGAATTAATATAAGAAAAAGAAAATTAAACATTAGTAGAATGCCTGAGGCAGTACTTGATGACAGTGTATGTCACTAAAGAAATCAGAACTTTACACATGCCCTAAAAGCAAGACTTTTTTTCTGTTTTCCTTTGACTGATATTCAGTATTGGGATTTATGTGAAATTTTCTCTTGTAATGTAGCTCTCAATATTCAAGCTACCATTTGCATAGAAAGCAGCAAATTAGTCTACTGAAATGGCCACATTTAGCTTATCGAACAAAGACTTTTTCTAAGAATGTACTGTATACAATTCTCTTCAATGTGCACAGCCCTGTTGAATGTCAGACAGATGAATATTTCAGAAATGTTCCATACGTGGTCTGATTTTATCTAGCAATTTAACAGCCATGAACATCCTGGTGACATTTAGGTCATGTAGGGCTAGGCCGTAGTTGCTCATACAGTTTCTATTCAGAAAACGACTAAAAGGATGTCATTGGCGGACTGTGTCAGCACCTTCCTGTCCCACTTTTTAATAAGATGCCAATGAAGTGATCAGACTTCTACTGTGACAATGATTTCAATGCTTTGAGCTTTTTCAGCAATTCATATTAATTGTATCAGACTCAAAAAGAGGTACAATTGAAAAACATCAACTTTTGGCTGATGTTTCTAACATTTACGACACTTTAAAACTGTCACCTCTGGGGGTTATTACTAAGACAGGAAGATTTCCCGTTGATATAATTTGTCAACTTTCATAAGCAGCATGAGTGTCAGTCAATGATGGCTATGATAAATATGCTGGTCTTGCCATGTCTACTGAATAATGTCCTGTAAATTGTATCTTGGCCGTCAAAATGTGTGACAGAAGGAGCATCTTGAATTAAACCGATAATATACTGAATGATGGATAAAGGGAAAATAACAGAATTCCAATCTAAAATAAAACTTTTACTTGTTCATTAACAGAGTATCGTTTATTATGTACACATTCTGGGCCTGCAGCAAATGGTAATATTTTTTGATCAAATATTCTTTTGTTTGGACAGATAAGTCATTGTATTTGTCTTCATGCACCTTACTTTGAGCGATCGACAGTCGAGTCCCCTATGTCCACCCCCTAGACAGGATTTTACTGATTGCTGCCACTTTAGTAGGTAAGCCCATTCATTTTCTTAATATTATATGTATATGTTCATATTATTATGTTATACGTAATTGATTATATTGATTATATATATAAATATATTTTGTTTTTTATACATAGTAGTACTATCTCCCTTTACAAAGACGTTTCGGTCCTGAAGAAGCCATATGCATAGGTGAAACGCTTTGACCGTTCTTAATTGTACAGTAATATTTTGACAGTAGTATTTCATTATATGGCGATGTGTACTACATATTATGTAAAGGGTGAAACCAGGAATTATCTCCCTTTTTGATAGGGTATCCTGGATATTATCCTATTTTTTATCTTGTTTGTTATAGTCTTTGTACAAATAAAGTTGTAATTGTTAATATGGTAGTTTGGTCTCTCCATGTAATTGTAAAGAAGGGTTGGTGCATGATGCCTCACTCCTTGCTCTGTTACAAACCTCACATGAAGTTACACACATGAGTAGCTGTCAGCAATATCCGTAAACCAAATCACAGAAAAGTTAATATAAATTATAATGGGACCTGTGTTTCACACTACATCACTATATACATGGTTTGCTGTCTCATTTGATCCACTGCCCCCTTTAGCTGTTTCTGCTTAAAATGTGTGCTGAAAGCAAAGGAACACTATTTACCAGCATCACATAACATCCCTCAGGGGCAGTAGTAGCCTTTACAAGTCTGCAAGGTGACATTTCTGTCATCTCACAGTATACAGTAATGCTATCATCTCTTACAAAATATCTACCTTTAATCATCAAATGAGGACTTTCAACCTTCTGAGCCCCCCCCCCATCACTCCAATTAAAAATGTGTGTACATACACAGTGTGCATATATATATATATATATAGAGAGAGAGAGAGGGAGGGAGGGAGAGAGAGAGAGAGAGAGAGAGAGAGATATACACAGACATCTTGCATTGACATCGACTGGTCCTTCATCTTCCCCATTGGACGGGAGAGGTCCTTAATCCTGCAGTGAACAGTGCTCAGGTAATGATGTGTAAGTGATGTTCAGTGCAGTAGTATTCGGAGCCCAGGTTGGGCAATGACCCATCACCAGGAGCTGGGCCATGACAGCCTGGGCTCCAGTCCAGCATGTTTCCCTAAGCTAAGATAATGTTATCAGTCTGCTGCAGGTAAGAGGAAGAAATTCCGCAGTCTCCTATTCCCCATTGATCAAACTGTAACACTGTACGTTTATAGCAAGTTAGAAGGTGAGAAGCTGCAGGGTGGGGCTGATCTGTGTCAGATATTTGTGAACACAGTCAGCAACATCGCAGACACCAAGACATACATGACAGTTTATTTAAAGAGCCAGCATTTCAGTCCAGAAAGCAGCTGCTGATCTAACATCTGCGTCTCCCTATAGCAAAAATACTGCTACAGGGCAACACGGGTACGCAAAATCACGCATATATACATGGTTTTTCAGTTCCGGGTAGGGGGGCGTGTGCTCCCTACCCGCACCGCCATTCGCGGCCTCGACTGTCAATCACTGGGTCCCGGCCAGTGATTTCTCGCCGTCACTCAGTGATCGCCGAGTATCTCCGACGGGGGAGAGACCTGTGTATAAACAACACAGATATCTCCCTTGTCAACTCCTGCTCACTGCTTTGTATGGCTCTGCATAGCGGAGGCATACAAAGCAGTGCACTTACAGTGAAACACAACACACAGCCTCATAGTAAAACAGCACACAGTTAACCCTTTAATCGCCCAGTGCCATTAGTACAGTGTCAGTGCTCTTTATTAGCACTGATCACTGTATTGATGTCACTGGGTATGTGAGTGACACCAAGTCAGTTCCCCCCAGTGTCAGAATGCTTGCCGCAGTCCCGCTATAAGTCGCCGATCGCCACCATTACTAGTAAAATAAAAAAAATCCCAGTATATATACCACCATTTGACGTATTGGAATTTTTTTTTAGCAGAATACATATTGGCCTAAATTTATGACGAAATTTTATTTTTTTAAATTTTTTTACTGGACCTGTTTAACCACTTGCCTACTGGGCACTTATATTCCTTTCCTGCCCAGGCCAATTTTCAGCTTTCAGCACCGCTGCACTTTGAATGACACTTGCACAGTCATGCAACACTGTACCCATATGAAATTTTTAGAATTTTTTTCACACAAATAGAGCTTTCTTTTGGTGGCATTTAATTGCCACTGGGTGTTTTATTTTTGTGTGCTATAAACAAAAAAAGAGCAAAAAATCTGAAAAAAAAAGTTTTCCTTTGTTTCTATTATAACATTTTAAAAACAGGTAATTTTTCTCCTTCACTGATGTGCATTGATGAGGCTACACTGATAGGCAGCACTGATGCGCACTGATAGGCAGCACTGATGGGCACTGATAGGTAGCACTGATAGGCGGCACTAATGAGCTGACACTGATGATGCTGCACTGATATGAAGCAATGATGGGCACTGATAGGTGGCACTGATGGGTGTCACTGACTGGTGGGCACTGCTGGGGATTGATTGGTGGCACTGCTGGGCACTGATGGGTTGCACTGATGGGTACTGCTTGGCACAGGTTGGGGACACTGCTTGGCACATGTGGGTGGCACTGCTGGGCAAAGGTGGGTGGCACTGCTGGGCACTGATCATCAGTGCCCTGATCATCAGTGCTGATCTGTTTTCTGACAATTGCCAGTTATCGGCAGTACTTTCCTTACGCTGTGAAAGCGTGAGCAAAGTGCAGCCAGCAACTGGCAACTGCATTTACTCAGCGATCTGCTGTGTCATTGGACACGGCTGATCACGTGGTAAAAGGCCGCTGTGATTGTCCTTTTACCACATCACGTGATCAGCTGTGTCCATAGAACACAGCGATCAGGGAGAGTGCTGGGTGCACGCTGCTGGGGGTGCTTGGTAGGTCGCGTTATGGGAGGACATCATATGACACCCTCTCAGAACTGGACAACCACACTGTAGCCGTCATTTGGCTATAGCCCGGTTGTCAAGTGGTTATTAGCAAAATGTCAAAAATATAGTTTTTTTTCTCAAAATTGTTTTTTTTGTTTATAGTGCAAAAAATAAAAATGTACAGGCGATCAAATACCACCAAAAGAAAGCTCTATTTGTGGGAAAAAAAGGACATAAATATCATTTGGGTGCAGCATTGCATAACCGCACAATTGTTAAAGTAACGCGGTGACATATTGCAAAAAATGGACTGGTCACTAAGGAGGGCAAATCCTCTGGAGGGCAAGTAGTTAAATGAACAAAGATTTCATAATGCTATAGGAAAGAAAGAAGATAACAGTATTGTCAGGGAAGTTCTGTGATCAGAGAGAGAGAGGTAATAAATACCTGTATGCATTGTATGTGTTACAATTAAACATTACATATCATGGATGCATTTAACATTTACCATTTCTGATGCTGGGCCCACTTTAAGGCTTTATTCACACTATAACATGATAAAAAGACTGAATGTTACTGTGCATTTTTTACAGTATGTTTTGCTGCTCTTTTCTGCAATTTACTGCATGCTTCAAGAACATTATAGCTCATTTTACTTGGACTAAAAGGCAATAAAACTCTACATTTAAAGTTGTGGGAAACCCGTACATATACCCACTGAAGTGACAGGCCTCAGGTGATGCATAGAGATTAAACAAATCCTCCTACATAAGTTTTACATGTTTATCTGCTGCCCTCCCCTCTCTACAGCCTTCTAAAACATGCAGATCAAAGCTATTTCTCAGCTCTAGAAAGCAGGGTGTGGGGATCTGATCTGTCTGAGAGGAGAGCTGAGTGTAAGTTGAGAACTGAGTGAAGGGAAAAAATACATACCCCCTCTATGCAGTCTTATAAGTAAACATGAACTTTTGTGTGCAGGATAGAGCGCTGGACTGTATGATGTCCGGTTAACTTGTCAGAAATAAAGAGAGAGAAGAAAGAATTGACACTCCCCGCTTTGGACTGAAGCTAGTACGTCCTATTAAGGGGTATGCTCTATTAATTTTTCATTTTAGAGGTTTACAACCACTTTAAAACACACACTAGAATTCAGCTTTTTATAATACAATAGCATGAATCCAGTCACATTCATCAAGTGCACATATACTGTATCAAAGAAAATCACAACCAAAACAAAGGTTAAGCAAAAATGGAGTAGAATATTGGGGAAAATATACAATTCAACATGCATAGTATAAAAACACTAGAATTATTTTCAGTAAGGCAGAAAATGTGAAAAGGCAAAAGGTACACACAAATTAGAAGCAAAGCTTTATTCGTAAACCTAAAAGGTAATATACTGTACCTATTATTCCGTAGCTCGAGGTCTCTTGTATTAGCATCTATATTGTATAGGAAGTGCTCCTGAGTGATTGTTATTCCATCCTCTACTGTTTCATTTCTTAGTATCGTTATTACAGGATATCCCATTTGAAGTGTCCACTGATCCATCACTTCTTGAATGTTCACAGCTTTGCCTTCATTTTTCAAAACCTTAGAAAAAAAAGTTATAGCACTTATTGCAGACTTCCATAAATACCATTTGCTAGTACAGCCTTGTTATCATGAATAGGAAGCCTGCAACCATTAGCACATTTTAGCCTGCAATATAGAGCAAGAAAAACCTTTTTTTCTCAGTTCAAACAAATTAGCATATATTGCACTGCACTGGGCTGATTGAACTAAGCTACCAATGCATGTTGTAATATAACAATAACCCATTAATGGGCATCTTGCTTTTCTTAGAATTATATACAGCCTCTTAGACGCATCTTAAGTACAGCACTTAGTTGAAGGAAGACTACAAATAGGCTTTTTGGTTTTTTTTTACCTGTATAAGGGAAATATTTAAATGTACCTTTGAAAGTGTATTCCACAGATCCTTTCTTGCAGCATTACCAAACTTATGGGTTGTTAGGAAGTCCTAGGAACAAACATATGCAAACAGAATATTATAAGAGGTATAGAACAATATATTTTTTACTATTAAAAATAATAATGTTCATTACTGAACCACATAAAAGGTAAGCTCAGCAAAAATGATTATATGATTATTTAACTATATTAATCCTTTTATCCATTTAAATTGTTTTCAATGAGTTCATTCATGGGGCCATATTTTTAAAGTCAGTGCAAGTTTAAAGCAGGGCTATTTCATTATCGTGCATGTATTTTTTCAAAGACTAATTTTAATTTGTAACAAACAGTTTTGCTGATTTAAGCAAAAAACATAAAATTGTTATATTTGCACTGCCTACTGTTTAGCCTTTTAACCTTTAAAAAGGAGGATTACTTCCAAAACATCTGATTAAAGGACCCTTCATTTTTACAGTAAAAAAAAAATCTTGAAGTGCAATGTTATCCCTGGCATTCCTTCCTCAAATCTGAAGTTAATAAAGTAGCACTGGCTTAAAGAATGTATAGTTACACAAACATCTTGTGTTCAACCTGGTATTTGGATGCATTGACACGACATTTTATCAACATATTTTTAGTTAATCATGCCCACTGTGTAGCCATGCTAAAAGATAGAATCCAAACCTGACATTACTCGTACGAAAATGTCATTTTAGGTATTGACATGGCAACATAAAGCTTTCATAAATTCATTACTAATTTTGCTACTGCATTAAGCTTCCAAAAATGTAAGTAGATGTAAACCAGGTATGCTCAACCAATGGCCCGCGACCTCAAACCTATGGCAACCCACACAGCTTTCTTTGGGTGCACGCTGCTTTACTGAAAGATTGCTGGTCCTACATAATCCCGGCAACTGTCATACACAAGTAACTTTTGCGGCCTTCTCCACGATCTTCTCTTTCCTTCCTTACACACAGACATGGGGAGAGGAGCCTTTAGCTGAGTGGATTACATCTAGTGTTATCATTACAGGGGTTCTGAAGGTGGATTGTTGCAGTTGTGTTATGAGTGTCAATCCAGGAGCATGTGAGTGCATTATATGTAATTTTATCTTTGCTTAAAGAAGTTTATTTTTCTACTAGGGCATGTGCTTCCTTGGTCTGTTGGGGTTTTTGTTTAGATTGCCCACTGTCCCTGTTTTGGCAAGTGTTGGCTGCAAAGACCATGATATAGTGAAGGCTGCAACACTGTTTTGGAAATTTTTTTTTTAGAACTCACCTGAGCGTGAGAGTGGGATTAATAGTGGTCTGGTTAGTAAAAAATATGGTTTTTGTGATTGTTATTAAACAGTGGGTAAACAGCCAATGGGGATTGGTCCCACCAAACATTATGATCCTGATTGTTGTTTAAAATCTTCATTATGCTGTTCAAAATTAAAAATTCTATATTCTGAATCATTTTATTTCATTGTGGCCTGCAACCAGGTACCAAATCCCTTAAAGTGGACCTTTAGTCAGAAACTTATGGCTTGTTACATCGCTTCAGGCTGGCCCTTGTGCAGGTATAGCTATGTAAAACATTAAAAATAAGTGTATATACTGTTTAAAATTCAGTAAATACATTGTCTCACTCTGCTCTGCACAAGTTCAGTTCATGTTATATTTTTAGACAATGACGAATTTCTAGACGCCAATCTGCTGACCAACTTAAAGCAGAATTAAACCCTCCTATTCTTTACAGTCAAGCAAGCTGCTTCTGTTTCATCTGAAACTGCCATGGTGCTGCACATGTGATCAGTTATAACACCAGCTATTTGGTGGTTTGACAGTTTAGTTGAGGACACAAGCAAATGTGACACAAAGCAATCCCAGCATTCCAGTAATGTAACTGTTTTTGTGAAACTGTTAAATCGTGGGTTTAGTTCCGCTTTATGATTTACTGCTGCTCAGGTGCTCTGGGCTTCAGCAAAATGGCAGCCTCCAGCAAGAAGAGAGAGGTACAATGCTGAAGACAATTTACATAACACACTAAGTTTGGTGGCATAATTATTAATGTGGAATGTATGTTCCTTGCTGGAGAACATTATGTTTTATCAAGTTGTTATGGGTAAAGTTCTGCTTCAAGTGGCCCTCACCATTCAAAAGGTTCAACACCCCTGGTTTTAACTCTAAAAATGCAGCTACTCTGATCAGTTTGAAACTAGCTAAATACGAGAAAGATAAATATGGGAAGGGCTGTAAAAAAATCAAATCTGACTTCCCATCTATGGGGCGTATTTAGCAATGCAAAAATCAAGACCCAGCACTATTTTCTTTTTTTGTGAATTCCAGACATTGCACAAGGCAACTGAAGTGTCCTGTGTGTGCCTGAACCAATCCTCACCTGTCCTCAAATGACTCTAACGCAGTGCAGATTGCACTGCATTAGATTCTTCCCAGCCGTATAGGCTGGGGTAAGTGAAAAGGGGACTTGGAAGTGGCATTTTACACATTGCTTCTGGGTCAGCATGAAGGAGGGAGGTAGAGCGGATACATGTCTACTCGGCTCCCTCTCATCTACCTGGTGGCACCAGCCATTCTGGATTTGGATGCCTACAGCCTGGGATACATGGTGGGCCATGCGCTGGAGAACGATCATTACTGGGAGGTGTTTGGAAGAAATCATGTGGCTGCCCTGTCCCAAATTTAGGTAGGTTGGCCCAACATTTATTCTACAGCATTACAATGACCCCAAACATACAGCCAATGTCTATAAGAATCTACAGCATAAAAAAAAACAAGCCCTCGAAGTGATGATTTAGCCCCCACAGAGCCCTGATCTCGACATCAGCGAGTCTGTCTGTTTCGGATTACATAAAAAGACAAGTATATGAGGCAGCCTACTTCCACAGAAGATCTGTGGTTAGTTCTCCAAGATGTTTGGAAAAACCTCCCAGCTGAGTTCTTTCAAAAACTGCATGCATGTGTACCTAGAAGAATTGATGTTGTTTTGAAGGTAAAGAGACTTGATTTGATTCTCGCTTCTGTTCATTTATTTTTACACATTTGTTTACTGACAAAAATAAACTAATAACACTTCTATTTCTGAAAGCTTTCTAAATTTACAGCATTTTTGCACACCTGCCTAAAACCTTTGTACAGTACTGTATTTTCCAATGTTTGTGCTGAAAGCACATTTTCAGCACTTAGACCAGGCTATTGGTGACAGCCCTGGGTCTGCTACTAATGGAGGAGGAATTGGATTCTGATCCATGATCGCTGTGATAGTCTCTGTAGCCCATCCCTGTGTTGTTTCTACTTTGCGAAGATATGAAACAACAGACTTTACCTCTAGCTAGTGTCAGTGTTGGGTAGTGTCAGTTAGTGGCAATGTAAATGTCAGTTAGTGTTAGTGTCAGTTAATGTCAATGGCAGTGATTGTGTCAGTTAGTGTTAGGGTCAGTGTGTTTTAGGTAAGAAAAACCTAAGCTTCAGTGCTTCAGTGCAAGTGTTAGTGTCAGTGTGTTTACACCGTGTTCCAAATTATTATGCAAATTCTATTTAAGTGTCATAAAGATTAAATATTTTGTTTTTCAGTTTAACACATGGATGGCATTGTGTGTCAGGGCTCTTTTGATCACTGAAAACAATCTCGGACACCTGTGATAATTAGATTGGCCAGTCAGCCCAATTTAAGGAAAAACTACTAAAGGAGGGTGTTCCACATTATTAAGCAGAGCACCATTTTCAAGCAATATGGGGAAGAAAAAGGATCTCTCTGCTGCCGAAAAGAGTGAAATAGTTCAATGCCTTGGACGAGGTATGAAAACATTAGATATTTCACAAAAACTTAAGCATGATCATCGCACTATTAAGAGATATGTGGCTGATTCAGAGCACAGAGGGGTTCGTGCAGATAAAGGCACATTGTTGAAGATTTCTGCCAGATCCATGCATCGGATCAATTTAGGTAAATGAGAAAAATATAATTTGCATAATAATTTGGAACAGGGTGTAGGTAAGACAAACATAAAAACAAGAAAAATATATGCACACCACTGTTTCTTTGGTCTACTACCACTACATAGGACAAAAATACAAACATATAGTATGTGGTATTGCCGTGATCTTCAGGAGTAGGAGCATTTATTTTGCAGGGTTTTTTGGTGTTACGTGGTAATGGCATAACTACATATATCAAAAGTTCAAAAAACTATTTTTTTAGTATTTTTGGTCAGTTTTCTTTACATAATCAAACAAAATCAGGAAATATCCATTATCCACTTCTGCAATGTACTGCAGAAGGGTGGCCTGTGCAGGCAAAGCAAAGTACTGCATGTTTCCAGGTTTCAGCACATGCCCCCCTATGCTTGCTGTAATTATACACAGTGGAAATCTGTCAGCAGGTCCTGGCCAATGATTCATGGGCGGCACCTGCAGATCGTATAACACATATAACCCCTTGATCGCCCTAGATGTTAACCCCTTCCCAGTCAGTGTCATTAGTACAGTGACAGTGTATATTACTATCACTGATCATTGTATTAGTGTCACTGGAGATGTCAGTGACAGTTAGTCAATTCCTCTCAGCATCAGTTCATGCCAGATCTCCTGCTACACTATCGCAGTCCCTTTATAAGTCACTGATCACTGCATTATTAGCGTAAATAAATAGATAAATAAATAATAATTCCAATACTGTATATCCCATAGTTTGTACATACTATAACTTTCACACAAACCAATCAATATACCCTTTTGGGGTTTTTTTTTATTAAAAACACGTAGCAGAACACATTTTGGTCACAATTTATGAAGAAATTAATTTTCTTAATTTCTTATTGAATATGTTTTATAGCAAAAAGTAAATTTATATAAATATATATATAATTTCTTTTTTTCCTTGTAATTTTCAGCCTTTCTTCATTTATCTCACAAGAAATAAAAACCCAGTGGTGAATAAAAGCCACCAAAAGAAATCTATACTTTTTTAAAAAAATTATATAAATTTCATTTAGGTACAACATTGCATGACTGTTAAATTACCAGTTAAATAGTACAGCGCTAAATAGGGAAAAATGGCATGGCCATGAAGAGGGCAAAATCGTCCAGAGCTCTAGTGGTTACCATTTAATACCAAATGAAAGCCCAACCTCTCCAACAAAAAAAAAGTTATAGTCCACCTGTGAAGATATGTAGAGTTATATTTCCACATGTAAAAGTTGCAAAACTTATATACTGTGTACACATGATATGTTATTGATTGTTTTATATATACCGTATAGTATGTGTGGTCTGCACAATTTTATTTAAACAAATCACAGAATCGTCACCACAAATTAAATATATTTAGTGTTAATGTGCTCTTGAAACTTGTGCATCAATGTAATTTAAATTGTTTTTATTTATTTTTTTGTTGAGGCTTGAATTTTAAGTTAGTGACTTAACACAAAGTTGAAATACATATTTCATCACTGTGCAATTAGCAGTGAGGTGATCCAGAAAGAAGTAAAATTGAACAATCAAAGCTTCCTCGCTGTGCAGTGTGGCAGCTGTAAATCAGAAGACTGACTGTACAAAATGAAAAATCCTTTGGATTGTAAAATAGCAAACATGTATTTTGGACATGTTCAACTTAAACTTACTCTGCCAGCTAACTATACAATGGCACAACACAATAAATTATATCATCTTTATATTTTTGTCCCCAAACCCCCCCCCCCCTTCCCCATATGACAGATGTGCAATGCAAAAAAAAAATCCTTAACTTGCTCATACTCTTAGCCATTTCTGTTTATGTTCTGATATGCATTGGATTTGGGGAACATAATATGACATTTTAGATATATACAGTATTTAGCTGCTAAAAAAAATGTAGAATGTGCAAAAGTTTTAGTAAAAACGTTAGTACAGAACATAATTTATTTTATATGTGACATATTATCAGTAAGCTGAACCTTTACATTAGGCTTTGAAATGACAGGTTTTCCTTTCTCTGGTATTGTAAAAGTGCATACAAAGCAGATATTAGCAATCATGAGTTTAATAAATGTTTAGCATTAAAGCAGACCTATTGTGCAGCATTGAAAAACCTTCCATAAATGCTAAAACTAAAACACCCTTACCAACTTAAATATATAGTTAGCATGTTATATACTTTTCAAGAGTTGTAAACTTAAGTATATATAAAAACCCAATCACTAAAAAATAAGCTCTATCATATTGATGTAGTTTCAAGACATTTTCAGTTTTTTCAGGACAGCAGTTTTCAGTAAAATAATTCCTAGTAAACCTATCATTCAAGTCCATTTTTAGACACTTCCTGCTATCTGGTGACAACAATTGGCTATTTTAATGGTATCTTTAGGGGTAACTGCACTATGGATAGTGTATATGCACCCAAAGCATAGAGTGGTGTAGCATAGAGTCTTGAGGAAGTGACTTATGATCTTGCACACAGGCCCATTATATTTAGTAAACACCCTTAGCCTGTACATATAGCCTATAAACAGAGAAAAGTCAGATGCTTCTCTCACTATCAGTTAGTGTCCTATGAAGCTCAGTGTAAGGACAATTTAGAATTCTTATACAAGGGACAAGGAACTCTACAGTGACAGCCATCACAAAACAAACAATGAACTAGAGTATGGATATCGAATGTTAGCGCACCAAAGTGTGAATGTCACAATCCCTTAGCAGCTGAAAACCTCCACCACCCCAGTGAGGTGTAAGATATATGCTAAAAACAGCGCTTAAAAGGTTCAAAAAATCCTCCAAGTGTTACCTTCTTGTCCACATAAAGCACATTTCTTCAATCACCGATTTCATTAAACTCACAATAAAAGTCTCTCTTCCAAATATTCAGTCTCAAAAATAAACTATATAGTGTAATACAATTTTATTTCATAAAAATTTGTGCAAACATAAAAACATATGTGTAGACTTTTAAAATACCACTCCAAGCTCTTCATCTGCAATGCAATATCCTTTCCGGGGGGATTCCTCACACCTTATTCCAGGTGGGTATCCGGAACCCCAAAAAGCAAATCAGAGGCAATAATGCAACCCAATAATGCATAATAAAATAAATAAATAATATACTCTACTATTCACATCAAGTAAGCTTTCAACATGCCTGTCCCTTTAAGACCCTTATGGTATTCCACCACATGAAATATGCTGAAAGCAATCACTCCACACACCTTACCGAATCCTCCAATCACATGGGCTCATCTAATGACTCCTCTGAACATCAATTTCCATTTTACTTCCAATATATACTGTATATAAACACACACACATATATATATATATATATATATATATATATATATATATATATACACACACACAGTTAGTTCCATGTATATTTGGACACAGGCACAATTTTAGATTTTGTTCAGGTAATTACCAAAACATATTCAAGCTATAGTTATATAATGGATATGGGCTGAAAGTGCACACTCCCAGGTATAATTTGAGAGTATGTAGCATTTCACTTGCTGAAGGCAAAACTAAAGGCAGAAAGACCCACAAAGAACAACTGAAGACAGCTGCAGTTAGAGCCTGGAAAAGCATCAGAAATGAGGAAACCCAGTCTTTAGTAATGTCTATGGCTTCCAGACTTCAGGCAGCCATTGCCAGTAAAGGATTCTCTACAAAATATTAAAACTTAACATTTTATTTATAATTATTTTAATTTGTCCAATTACAGTCAGGTCCATAAATATTGGGACATCGACACAATTCTAACATTTTTGGCTCTATACACCACCACAATGGATTTGAAATGAAACAAACAAGATGTGCTTTAACTGCAGACTGTCAGCTTTAATTTGAGGGTATTTACATCCAAATCAGGTGAACAGTGTAGAAATTACAACAGTTTGCATATGTGCCTCCCACTTGTTAGGGGACCAAAAGTAATGGGACAATTGGCTTCTCAGCTGTTCCATGGCCAGGTGTGTTATTCCCTCATTATCCCAATTACAATGAGCAGATAAAAAGTCCAAAGTTCATTTCAAGTGTGCTATTTGCATTTGGAATCTGTTGCTGTCAACTCTCAAGATGAGATCCAAAGAGCTGTCACTATCAGTGAAGCAAGCCATCATTAGGCTGAAAAAAACCACACCCATCAGAGAGATAGCAAAAACATTAGGCGTGGCCAAAACAACTGTTTGGAACATTCTTAAAAAGAAGGAAAGCACCGGTGAGCTCAGCAACACCAAAAGACCCAGAAGACCATGGAAAACAACTGTGGTGGATGACCGAAGAACACCCTTCACAACAGTCGGCCAAATCAAGAACACTCTCCAGGAGGTAGGTGTATGTGTGTCAAAGTCAACAATCAAGAGAAGACTTCACCAGAGTGAATACAGAGGGTTCACCACAAGATGTAAACCATTGGTGAGCCTCAAAAACAGGAAGACCAGATTAGAGTTTGCCAAACGACATCTAAAAAAGCCTTCACAGTTCTGGAACAACATCCTATGGACAGATGAGACCAAGATCAACTTGTACCAGAGTGATGGGAAGAGAAGAGTATGGAGAAGGAAAGGAACTGCTCATGATCCTAAGCATACCATCTCATCAGTGAAGCATGGTGGTGGTAGTGTCATGGCGTGGGCGTGTATGGCTGCCAATGGAACTGGTTCTCTTGTATTTATTGATGATGTGACTGCTGACAAAAGCAGCAGGATGAATTCTGAAGTGTTTCGGGCAATATTATCTGCTCATATTCAGCCAAATGCTTCAGAACTCATTGGACGCCGCTTCACAGTGCAGATGGACAATGACCCAAAGCATACTGCAAAAGCAACCAAAGAGTATTTTAAGGGAAAGAAATGGAATGTTATGCAATGGCCAAGTCAATCACCTGACCTGAATCCGATTGAGCATGTATTTCACTTGCTGAAGACAAAACTGAAGGGAAAATGCCCCAAGAACAAGCAGGAACTGAAGACAGTTGCAGTAGAGGCCTGGCAGAGCATCACCAGGGATGAAACCCAGCGTCTGCTAATGTCTATGCGTTCCAGACTTCAGGCTGTAATTGACTGCAAAGGATTTGCAACCAAGTATTAAAAAGTGAAAGTTTGATTTATGATTATTATTCTGTCCCATTACTTTTGGTCCCTTAACAAGTGGGAGGCATATATGCAAACTGTTGTAATTCCTACACCGTTCACCTGATTTGGATGTAAATACCCTCAAATTAAAGCTGACAGTCTGCAGTTAAAGCACATCTTGTTCATTTTATTTCAAATCCATTGTGGTGGTGTATAGAGCCAAAAATGTTAGAATTGTGTCGATGTCCCAATATTTATGGACCTGACTGTACATTTGAGCCCCTGAAAATGGAGGGACTGTGTATAAAACTGGTTGCAGTTCCTAAAATTTGTACTTCATATTTATGTTCAATGCCTTGAATTAAAGCTTAAAGTCTGCACTTCAAATTCATTTGGATTGTTTCAGTTTAATTTATTCTGGTGGCATATAGAGCCAAAAGTATGAAAATTGTGCCCAAATATATATGGACCTAACTGTATATACACTATATTGCCAAAAGTATTAGTGGGGGCATTGATGCTTAATATTTCATAGAACAGTCTTCCAGGGGTGGATTTCATGCCTCCCAAAATCCAGGAGTAGTACTTCGCTATGGGGTGGCAGCTCAGACAATGTACACCCCAGAAATAGTACTTTTCTGTGTGGTGGCAGCTCAGGACAATGTTGTCCTTGGTGACACGGAGAACTTAGACGTCTCCTCTTCCAGTAATTTGTAGTGCATGGGCTACCTTATGCTCCAAAGCCTGCAAAGGGACCCCAGCATTTGTGGCATCAAGGAGAGGGACCATTACTGGTTGGCAACTCTTGATTCCTTCTGTTCTGCAGAAGGAGCAGAGGTTGAAACATCTGGAGGATGCGCAACAGAGGAACCTGTGTAACTAATTTCCAGACCGCTGTCAGGATACCGTCCCATGAACTAGGTATTTCTGAGCATCCCATCGGTGAAAGGAGGAGCAGTAGTGGTGCACCTATTGGCAGTGACTGATCACATGGTGGCTGATTATCTAGGAGCAAAATCATACTGAGGAGAAGGGGGGGGGGGAGACTATGCTATCCTGGTCACCAAGGTACAGGATACAAAGTAGCATCCTTGTAGTCTTGAGATGCCAGCATATATTGTATCTGAGCTGTCTGTCGCAACTGTACATAGTTACATAGTTGGTAAGGTTGAATAAAGACAATAGTCCATCCAGTTCAACCTATGTGGCTGTGTATGTGTACAGTTTTGTAACAACACACATCACCAAAGATTGGTGTTCTCCCAATGTTACCTTCAACATTGCATATCAAGAGGACCATTTTCCTGAAGAACACTACTTTTTAATACTTCTTTTGCACTGTCCACTCAGCAGTGCCCAGGTACCCATGCCCTTTGTTTGACAATTCTTTGCCTATTAGCCTTGAAAATGGTCTACATTTTTACTTTAACAGGGTATGAAAAGAAGTTTGCAATTTCCAATGAGTTCAGTCAACAGCTCACAAATTGAATCCAAGCACACTCACTCATCACTAGTATAAATATTCCCTGTAGATTCTGGGGGCTCTATTCTAAAATCGCCTTTCAGATGCATATATGTTTCCCCCCACATGCTCTTGAGACTGGAAATGTGGATGAGGGTCTCGTTCTCTAAATATGGGGAAAAAGTGGCATAAGATGGTTGTCTTGCAGGGAGCTCATTTCTGCTAGTAAATCTTGAGAGAGAATGTGGAACAAATACGGTTAGGAGAAGGCTTTGTCACACATGGTTTGTTTGATGGTTAGCTCTAATTTCTGAGGTATGTTCATATACCTTCTAAGTTTGATTCTACATGGTGTGCCTGGTGATATGGGAGGTTGTAAAGAGTTGCATAGTAATTCTTGAAGGTATCCGCAATGTCATTAAGGAGTACTTTCCTATCCCCCATTTTGGAGGTATATTATAAAGGTTCATAGCATTTTGGTCTTAAAGGCTAAGTTCACCTTTTGTTTAGTTTTTTTTTCTAAAATCCAGCTCCCCTATGTGCCGATATACCATTAATGTACCTTGGTTGCAGAAAAATAAAAGATTTCTTTGATTTTAAAACAAGGCCTTACCTTAGCCATTGCCATATTTCTTAAAAAGCTATGTGTGTCATTGAAAAAATGAGCCAAAGAACATGCGATCCCACTACTCTAGATGTGAATGGGGCTTGAAAGTGAAATTGGTTTGTTTACACCCCAACAATGAAGTTCCATTCACATCTGTGTGTTTCTTAATGCATGGCAAACTGCACAGAAAATGCATGCTTTGCCAGGTGTCTCAGAAACACGCTGCAAATGTGCATCATATTTTTTTTTCATTACATGTTAAAGGCACCCCAAGTGTGGCAAATGCACCAAAAACTGTGGTAACACACCATGTTCTGCAAAAAAAGTACTGGAGCTTTTGTTGCGTGTAGGGCAGCCCATTCAAGTGAATGGGCAGCCCTATGCGTGACAGGTGAAAACGCTCCAAAACACCCAAAACAGATGCATGTGGGAATGTGAGATTCCGCTACATGGAGATGTGAATGGTGCCTGAGGAGTGCCTGCATCCTCCTATGTACTTGTATAAAGATGGCCATACACTATGCAATCTGATTGTACAATCACTGTACAATCTCGTTCAGATTTACCAGAACTATGGAATAGGAGAACACACCTGAACAATCTATTCAATTTGTATCAAGTTAGACAGGCCCTTGTACTACATAGCTGATAGGAGATCTAAAGGAGATTGTACAATCAGATTGTATAGAAAATGGGTGGAAGGTAGTATTGTAATGAAGGAGGTGTGGTCCAGAGTGGTGAACATACCCCATCACACCCTCTTCTGTGGTGTAACAAGGAAGTGAAGGCTTCTGGGGAATGGTCTACAGGAAGTGAATGCTGAGAGATTATCTATAGGAAGTAATGGAATCTGAAAATCATTTCAAAAATTCAAATAAACAGACAGTGCATAAGGTAAGTGAGAGGAAAGCACAATGGGATGGCTGGGACAAAAATGCCATTGGAAAACGCTTCTATTTATTATGAAAAGTGAAATTCTGCCCGAAAAGATTTATCCTTTAACCCCTTCGTGCCTAAGGGTAAAACAAATCTTAAAGACTAAGCACAATTTTGCAACTTTGACATGTGTTAGCAAAACTGTACATATCATCACAACTGTTTTGTGCATCCAGATACCTTGTTTTTTCAGGACAAATTGGGCTTTCATTTGGTGGTAAATAGTCATGGATATCTTCTGATTCTTTTTTTTACTATCAAAGGAAAACTGACCCGAAATAGTAAAAAAAATATATATATATTTTTAAATTTAGTTGTATATTTCTTGCTACTACCATAACCAACCACCAAAGAACAACCCAAAATAATTTCTCCTGCTCCTGATGATTGCAGCGATACAACATACTGTATGTGTATGTTAGTTGTTGTTTGTACCTGTAGTATGGCCCAGAAACAATAGAGCAAGAGCACATTTAGCTTTTTTTATCCTGCCACTAACTGACACTGATACTAATTTACAAATTAAAAAAAAAAAAAAAATCCTGACCCTTACCTTGACCCAAACACTAACCCTGGCACTGACCTAGATCAAAACTTGATCTAGGTATTTTTATTTATTTATTTATATTATTATTATATGTGTTTATTTATTATTTTGTTTATTAGAGTATCTCTCTCCTCCATTCAGAGAGGGAAAAGAAGAGGGGCGGGCTTCACAGTGACTGATCACTGTGATATCCAGTCAGAAGCTTTCACAGTGATCATGTGACCTGGAATCATGAGTTCCGGGTCCCGATAGTAAGAACGGGACTTGGGGCTTTCACTGAAACTCTGAATTTTGAGCTTGAAGCACGCTGTGCGGCACGTTCCCAGCACAATGACAGGTATGCAAATTAGTGGCCTCACAGAAAAAAGCCCAGTCCAGTGAGGCCGCTAATTTGCAGCATACACTTGGCGTAAGGGGTTAAGGCACTAGCAAGAGATCTACTGCATTGGGTGCCATAAAAATAGAAGTGACTTTTATTTTGAGTAAGGTTGACTTTTGCTTTGGTAAGGCAGAGTTCAACCAGGTGGGACAATTTAGTTGCCAGGTCTCTAGTCTTTCTTATTCAGAGAGTTTTAGTGCTTCGATTTGAGACAGGAAATCTGTAATTTATTTAAGTCTAGGCCATTGGAATTTGTTAAGCTGCTTAATGAAATTTTCTCTGATTAAAATTTAATGGACACCCCAGATCATAAATGGTGAGAGTCCAGGGAAATAACTGATGTCAAAACAGGCTTTACGTTGCTTTCTAGTCCTGTAGCAACGCCAACATCCCGTAAGTGATTCATTAGGCTGCCAATGCCTCGGTCTTGGTACAGGGTTGAAAAGGGTAAACAAGATGTATATGGGAGCATAATCTGTAAGAGAAATGCTGCCTATCTCCATATGAGTACAGAAGAAAGATAACTGTGGTGTAATAATAATTAATCAATAGAGGTATACATTTAATGAATAGGGGAGAAATATGAATAATCCTATGTAATGGGTTGGTGAATCTGTTCGAGCTTGATCAATTGTCTCACATTTCTTGAGCCTTTTAAGGGCCATGAATGAAAGATGTAAAGTGGACTTGAATGCGTTCAATCAAAGATCTGAGAGTAAGCCCAGGATTCCAAGGACCTCTTGGAAGTCATCCAAAATGTTGAAGATAAATTCCAGAAATTGTATTTTGTTGTGGTTTGGGGAGTATTCATTGAATAATGTTATCATTTGGGTGCCGATTGTTCCTTTTATGAACAAGGCATCTATTGGCAACAGTCTATTGCATGCAATGGGTATGGGTAGAAACACCAACTATCTCATGAAGAGGCCAATACAGGCAGAAAGGCCATAGTATCCTCCCTGTTGCAATGCTTCATAGGGCTAGAGACAAACTTAGGTTTTATGCCAATCATTTCTATGAATATGGAAACAAGTGTGCCCACCTATTGGCTATGATGCTGAAAAAACAACAAGCCTTGCGTCATGCTCATGGCCTTGTGGTTAATGGTAGATCCAATTGATACCTTATCCATCTCGTCGGCATTCCAGAAGTTTTACTCTTCCTTTTACAACATTCCATCTCCCTTTTCCTCTCCTGGAGCACCATTTCATGCTGAAAGGGTGCAGGACTATTTAAAATCCTCCGTTTTCCCTAGCCTAGGATAATTAAGGAGTTGGAGTGTTCTACAACAGTAGCAGAATTAGGCAATGTGGTGTCCCTTTAAGTAAAAGCTCTGGGTCAGACAACTTTACTAATTTATATTATAAAAAACTATTCTCTATTTTAGCTGATCGGCTTTGCCGTTATTTTAATATTATCACTAATCATTCAACACCAGAGGGGCCCTTGGCCCCATGTTACAGTGCTTCCCAAAACTGGGAAGGGCCCTCAACACTGTGTTAATTAGAGGATGATTTCTTTGTTAAATTCAGACAGCAAAATCTTGGATAAATTACTGGCTGTTCGTCTTCAGGACCATGTAGTGGCCCTTGTTCAACAAGCCCAAACTGGCTTCATGATGGGCCATGAGGCTAGAGATAATACAATATGAGCCCAGCATATTGTACACTGGGCCGAGCATGGTCCTGTAGTGCTGTTGATGGATGCTGAAAAGATCTTAACCAGGGTCAACTGGACGTACATGATGGAACTGCTCCGGGGGATGGGACTGGGAGAGCGAATGTTTGACTGGATTTTAGCTTTCTATTGCAAACTCCAAGCCCGAGTGAAAGTGAATAGGATATTGTCTGAATCTTTCCATATACGGAATGGGACACAACAGGGTTGCCCGCTATCCTCTTTATTGCTCGCTTTGGTGCTGGAACCCTTTCTCAGAACAATTTGAAACAATAATGACATCACCAAGATTCGTATAGGTCCAATGGAACATAAATTAACAGCATATGGTGACGAACTCCTCTTTTACTTAACACAACCAGAAATTTCTTTGCCAGTGCTTATGGAGGAGATGCATCAGTTCAGCCTATTATCAAATTTTAAAACTAAAAACGTTTGCCTATTCATGTTCTGTTGGCCATGTCAGTGTCCTTGAGACAGTCATTCCACCTCATTTGGAGAGAGGGATAACTTCCATACTTGGGAACCCATATCTCACCAAACCCCAAACTATTGTACAATCTTAATTATGGCACCCTACTAGGTGGCATTTTGTGTGACTTGAAGCAATGGCAGGGCTTCCCTTTAACATGGTTTGGGAGGATTAATGTGCTCCAAATGACCATTTTACCACGCATTGTTTATCTGCTGTCTACTGTTCTCATTGCCCTACCATGTTCCTTTATTAAACAATTTAGATGGGTGTTTTTGACTTTTGTATGGCAGGGGAAAAGATCACGTCTGTCCTTCGACATTTTAGGTAGATGTAAATTGGACAGAGGAATGGGCTTTCCTGCTATAGTGCTTTATTACAAGGCCATGGCCCTGGTGCGGATTTTGAACTGGTGACACAATGTCATGACTAAACATTGGGTCCCACTGGAAAAAATTATAGCTGGTAGAAACTTTTCGGGGGCACTATGTATCCCATCAGCCAGCAAAGGACTTCTAGACTGGATAGCTCCTTTGACTTGTAATAAGCTTGCTGTGCTGGACTGATTGAATGGGGAGGCCCAATTTGCAACCTCACCACCCCCCTTTGGGAATATGTGGGAGGATTTCCCTGGTTTCTGTCTGGTGAAGATGTCCATTTTTCCACTCTTGGGGACTTTACGGTGATACCATCTGTGCTAAATTTGCCCCTAATGGTAAATTATTACCTCTTGATGTCCTACAGTCCCTTTATGGAAGATTCCCACTAGCAAAATTGAGATACCACCAGCTGGGGGGTTTTATTACTAAACAAGGGTGGGCTCTGAGAGTGCAAGACTCTCTTTCTCCTTCTGAATCACTGTGAGTGAAGCTCCCAGATTCTGGAAATCTCCTTTCCCACATGTACAAGCTTGTATTGAGTGTCCACTTCCTATTATATTAGAGAGTGGGAGAGGGAACTGGGCTTGGAGTTTACTCCTCCACAAAATTCAGAAAATGATTCAACTGACACAAACTGCCTCCATTAATACTCACATTCAACAATCCTCTTACAAATGTATTACTAGATGGTATAGAACCCCTTCCCATCTGGCACTGATGTTTCCTGAAGTTGACCATCAATGTTGGTGCGGTTGCAACCAGAAGGGCACGTTCTTATATTTTTGGTGGTCATGGTCCAAGATTAAGACCTTTTGGGAAGAAATGACTCCATAGATTCAAAAACTGACCCTTAGACCTATAGCAAGTACTCTCTTGCAATTTCTATTGCACGACACACCCTCATCTATTAAATTCTACAATAAAAGTGTTATTCCCCACTTGCTTAATGCAGCAAAATATCTTAGTCTACACTTTCGGAAATTAGCCACCTGTCCCTCTTTACTAGATTGGAAGAGAGAAAAAAATAAGATCATGGAAGCAGAACGCTGGGTGCACTCGGTCAAAAATCAGCAGGATAAATTTAAGGGTATTTGAGCAGGTTGGATGTACTACTCCACTGAGATACTCGTATATAAATGTTTATTTGATAGGGCACAACCCCACACTTAGTAGCCCCCAGGACCATTATTGCAGATTACTTGAAAGACCCACCCCCCAGATTTCTTATTAGTGTAGGTTTTAAGTTAAGTCCCTTTTGTTGTTTTTCTTTTCATCTGGGTGTCACAATACCTTTGAAAAACCTTTCTACTGTCATTACATTGGCTGTCTTGATGATTGTGTTCCACTGAATTATTTGGTTTTTCTATTGCAACGTAATTTACCTGGCGTAGTCTATACTGTATGACCTTTCCTTTTAGGTCATGTACTTTCTACTTCTCATGGATGTGACTTCTATGGTGTTTTTTTTCCTGTCTTTTCTCTTTTTTGTATTGTAAAACCTTAATAACACTTGACGATAGAAAAAAAAGGAAGACCATAGTATAGTGATGGTTGTGTGTAGAAAACTTTGTGGACCTGGAACAAGGATAAGAAAATCTCAAGAGCTATGCTGAGTAAATGATATAGGGAGATGGTGTTACCAAATCTACAATTCTCACCAGACATTTTTGTAACAAATATATCTGTTGCACGAATAGACTAATGTGTGCAAAACTAAGACACATAAATATTATACATATATCAATAAATGTTTTTATCAACATAAACGAAAAAGAAAAAATATCAAATGTCAAACAAAATGTGAGTCAAAATGTGAGCCCACCTTATATAGCAAAGTCCATGTAAACCAAATAAATCTCCATGTATGAAAGATGCTAAATGATCCCACACCAATATCTCCAAGGAGACTCCAAGGTTATCCCACCACCAAAGATAAGTATGCGCTTACATATACTGTGCCAAAATGCTTAAGAAGAAGCTAAATGCAGACATTACAACGCACTAGGAAGCTTTTGATTCTGTATGCCGACCCTGATTATTTTTATATGCTATCTATGTATGTACAGTATATGTAAGTGCAATAAAGTGGCTTTTAATTAAGATTTACACCATGTGGAGCATATTTTTTTCCTTTGAGCATTCCTGGCAGGGAAGAGGTAGATCATATTAACGCACTGTGGGATCCTTTCCCATCTGGTGAGTTCACCTATGAGGTTTAAAGGAGGCTTTTGTGGAGTCCATGGTGCACATATGCTTTTTTGGTTTCTTTGGTTAGAGGGTCAAAATGATTTGGTAAGCACATACTTATCCTTGGTGGTGGGATCACCTCAGTGTCTCCTTGGAGTTATTGATGTTGGATCATTTAGTGTCTTTCATCCACTGAGATTTATTTGGTTTACATGGACTTTGCTATATAAAGTGGACTCATATTTTGACTCACATTTTGTTGGACATTTGCTTCATTTTCTTTTTCATTTTTGTTTATAAAAACATTTATGGATATATGTATAATTTTTTATGTGTATTTGATTCATGGTTTTGTACACATTAGTTTATTACAGAAACAGATATGTTTATGTTATTTTTTAACTGTGATGCATATCTCATGGTACTGTTGCTGCTCATAAACACTTTCACTTTTTATTTTTATCTTTCTTACACACTTAAATGCAGTATTAAGGTTTTGTATTTTGGGTAAGTTTAAAAATAGAGCAAGTTTGTCCAATGGAAAGTCCATGCTGTGAGTACTGGATCGCAGGAGCTGGTGACAGCCATGGAGAGGAAAGGCAGGTAACTGTATTGAGCTGGATATGGTCCTTAGGGTTCTGTGTATGCAAGGTTCAGTGCTGCTGGAGTTTGAAGAGTGCCATTGTCCCAAGGGACATCCTGGTCTTTGATGTTGTGGGTCTCCCTTTGAGACACAACAGAACCAATTTTCAAGCATTACACAAACCCAGTACATCAGTAAGGTGGTGGACAAACTATGAGACAGATTACTTGTGCTCAATGAGTTGGAGGGTATATCCCTACTCGTAAATGGTCTGAACAGCCAGATTTTGTCCAGTAAAGAGTGTATGAGTAAGTGCCCACATTTAGAATGTGTGTGTATACCAGTTCATTATGATTTGCAGGGTGGCTCTGTCAAATTTATTCTGTAATTTCTGCCAAGCTTTCTGGGGGCTTTTTTCTTTTAAAATTACATTTTCACAGACGCTTCCTCTAGCAATGAGAAAACATAGGCAATAGAGTTCTAAAACAAAGGAAAGTTCTAAAACTAGTGATCACTGTGATTGGCCCTCACAATAATCATATGATTGGTCCTGCTGACTCCTAATCACTACTCTAAGACTGGGAGCTGTGGGTGACAGTGGGGTCATAGAATTGGGAGAGCATCATTGAGTGCACTCCCACAACAAAAAAAGCTGCATATATGCAGCTCTTTAGAAGAAAGCCCAAGTCTGTCTCACCACATATATGTTTGACTGAATTTCTTAATGAAATAATAATTAGGTCAGCATCAAACATTTAATAATATAGAATGTTGATTTTTAGTATGTTGATTTTTAATATCAGGCAGAAATATGTAGCTTTCACCGAGGCTATATCCTTATTTAACAGTAGAAAATAAAAATATATTTATAACCACACTTTGTATACATACTTTTTTAATTTATTTCCTTTTCTTTCCACCTTCATTTACTATTCAAAATTTTCCAAGGTACTGGAATCAGTTACATAATAGGACTTGAACATTTATTATTCTTTCATCCAAAACAGTGAAAACATAATCAATCAGTTCTGCTTATTATCACCTGAGATATCCCCCATACACTACTCTTAGCTTTCATATGTTATAGTTTGTTTCACAGTAGACTTTAAAAATATTATATATGATAAACTGTTGCAGGTTTGTAAAGCTCAGAACGTGGCAATATTTTAAAGCTAATTCTTTTTGCTTCTTTTTATGGGACACAGATGTAGGTATGAGCAATCTTACAAGGAAAAAAACAAACAAACATAAAGCTCACGTACATAATACAAATAAAAGCAAGTAGGACAAAAATAACTGTCTTATTCTATGATCTACCTTAATAACTAAGGACATGTGGAATAACACGAGCATTGATTTGTCTTGCTGCAATTGTAATAGTGTCTGAACCTTTCATCATCCTGGGGCTGATTTGCAGAGGCTGGTGTCTCCAGAGAGATGGAACACTGAAAAACAATTCAGTCTCAACAGCAGTAGTTTAGCACCTCTGTAAATGGCAAACTAGTTGACCATCACAGAAAACAACACAGATTGTAACTATGTGGGAGGTGTTACATGTGGACTACCAAAGCACTAAATAAAATCCAATATTATTAATACACTATTCTCTGGGCCAATTTAAGTCCCCATGGCACAGAGAACAGAATTTATTTAATTAAGATAACTATCCCCAGGAGGCTACAAGCTTGTATATCTGCTGAAGAAGGCACAAATTACATTTGGATTCTAATACCACGCTAAATCTTTCACAACAACAGTTTTCCGAATAAAAACAAACAAAACTCTGAAAATGTAAAACACAATAGGGTTGATTTACTAAAAGTGGAGAGTGCAAAATCTGGTGCATTTGAGTATTGTAGCCAATCAGCTTCTTACTTCAGCTTGTTCAATTAAGCTTTGACAAAAAATACTGGAAGAGGATTGGTTTCTATGTAGAGCTGCACCAGATTACGCACTCTCCAGTTTTACTAAATGAACCCCAATACTTGCATATGTAGCACTACCCCATTATGGATTGCTGATGAATTTGGGTCCCCCTATATTCCCACATAGCCAGTCAGTTAGCATTTTCCACACAGCTTTCATCCATTGGCAGAAATCAGGCCTTGAGCGTTGGTTTTGTTATTTTATTGAAGGGATTAAACTTGGATGGGGTAAGGGGTGTATAGAATGCCAAAGGGAACCAAAATCTGAGGACAACTACCTAGGACAACTATTCACAGCTTCTTTTCTCTTACACAGTCTCTATTGGAGTGCTAGCCATCAGCTCCAGTTGTACTACCCCAGACCCTAGATGAGCTCCTCTTCCCCCAGCAATCTGGGGACTGTCTTCCTGAACATTGGATCTGGCTCCTATTCCTTTAAGTAAGGTATACAGTCACTAGCAGACGTTTAATCTGGTTTGCCACCAGAGTGCTTCTTCCCCTATCCAGGGGTGCAGGTGTACTCACTTAGATCCTCTCCTGTACCACTTTTGGAATGGCTGCTGCTACCAGGCCTATCAGCTGGGCTGCTCCTTTCCTGCCATACAGGTGGTCCTCTCTCAGGGGAGCAGCGAGTCCTAAGTATTCCTTTCCAGCTCCAGGCTCACAGGCAGGCCCCATCCCAGCCCAGGCCTCCTGGCAGCTTTCCTCCTCCACCTCACATCTTCCTATCTCCTTCTTCCACCCCACTCTCCTGCTACTGAGCAGGCTCCAACACTTTTAAGGGAGTCCAGCCACTTGCCAAGCCTTCTGTTCTGGGGATTGGCTACGCTCCCTCAAAAAAGCAGCCAGACACTCCTCAGATCCACCCACTGCCTCCAAGGCCCTTCTCCAGAAGCCTCAGAGCAGGGAGAAATTCCAGAGGGGCTTGCCTGCAGAGTCTCTCAGTCCTAACCAGAACTTGACCCCTCTGACTAGCTCACCTGAGCTGCTAATTAGCTCCTCTCTAGATATAAAGGTCTAGCTCATCATAGCAAAACTAGGAGGGTGCTACACATATATTAAATCTAAAAGCTAAATGCTTATTTAAAAATACATATACATTTACTATTTTACCAACTAAAGGATTTATATTTTTGGTAAGCCAGGCTTGTGATTAAGTACCATTGTTATCACAATAAACAGCTATGCAGAAGGTACAGTATACTTATTTACTTGTTCAGCAATACAAACTCCTGTATCACCTCTCCTTTTCCAACCTACATACTGGGCAATGAATCGGTATTATCCCCTTCCGGTCAAAGAGCATGGAGCTGAGGAAGAAAGCAGTAAACTGAAACCAAGAAATAGCAAAGTAATGCTGATGCTAGAGATATGTATGTGTATATACATCAAATAGCTTGCCAAAATTACAAATCATTTAGCAGTAAAAACAGTAACCATATTTGAATTGTGTATTTAGCTGTTTTTCTGGAGTTCCACTTTAAAGAATAAGTTCACCTTTATGAAAAAATTAATGAATGCACATTTTTTGCAGGTAAAAAAAAGCATTTTTTTTTGTTAGGAACCTATAAAACATTGCACCCACGATCAGCAGACTGTCTGTGTTGCTTTCTGCCTGTACCTTTGATATGGGCAGGCAGTTACACAATGACAGGAAGCTCAATGAACTGCTTATAGAGCTCAACAATGCTCTGGTAGTTCATTGAGAACTACAAGCCAACAGCCGCAAAGGTTGTCAGCAGCCCCTAGATGCAGCAAGCCGGAGGACACTAACCTAACTACTAATGTAGTACCAAGCAGGAAACTTGTGACATTTTTAATTTTTTTTGGAAGATATTGCATTGGATGGGGAATTGAATTAAAGGAGCTTGCATCTGCATCAGAGCACAGTGAGTAAATGGTAACATTGCTACATACAGTAATACTTCGGTTTCCGTACGCCTTGGTTAACGGAACGTTCGGTTTACAAATCAAAACCCATTGATAATAATGCCTCGGTTTTAGAATTTTTACCGCAATACGAAGCAAGTTTCCCCAGGATGCATTGCACCTGGAAGGTTTATATCCCCGTGCATGCTGGAGTATGTGTTGCGCCTGGGAGGTTTACACAGTAGCACTCTGCATGCTGGAGTCAGTGTTGCGCCTGGGAGGTTTAGCACCATGCATGCTGGAGTCTGTGGAAAGGTAGGGAGGTGAGCTTTGTCGTTTGCATGTCTTTTACTGTGTGTTCTGCATTGTGGGGTGGTTTTCATGCCAGCTCATGTGTTGTGCATGCCTGCTACTGTGTGTTTGGCATTGTGGGGTGGTTTCCATGCCAGCTCATGTGCTGTGCATGCCTGCTACTTTGTGTTTTGCATTGTGTGGTGGTTTCCATGCCAGCCCATGTGCTGTGCATGCCTACTACTGTGTGTTTTGCATTGTGGGGTGGTTTCTGTGACGGGCACGGCATCAGACCCCAGCCCTTCTCACCAAACTCGTGACCGAAGGACTAGACAATCTAAAACCGCAATGTCACGGGCGTAACAATGCCACACCCAGCTGCACCCTGCACAACGATTTTCCAGCTAATTGGACTACAATCGATGTACCGGCAGCCTGACTGATTGTTACTGGGTCAGGTTAAATACGCAATTAACCCTTCACACTGCCACCACCTCCTTTTTTTACAGAGAAAGAGGAAACTCGGCAATATCAGCTAAAACACTATAATGGTTGAGATAATCGTCTGCATAATATGGTCACCGCAGGCCGATTATGCAGAGAGTTAAACAAACACAGTAGCGTTCTCTTTAGAGGCAGGAATTCGTAAATTGCAATAAAGCACTATAGAAAAAGTTCAACACTTTCAGAAGGAAAGACTTATTACTAAAAGGTCAAACGGTGCAATAAAAATATTTACAGAAAAAGATGTAACTAAGATATATATATATAAATATACGGAGCATAACAGCACAGCAAACAGATAACAAAAAGGAGTTTAAAGGGTTAAAGTACTTGCCAGTCAGCCTTGGTTTTAAGCAGCTTCAAGTCTCATGACCAAAAGGATGCTTTGATCTCCCACTGTTAGTTTTGACATTAAGGCAGGGAGATCTTTTCTCTTTCTCTGCGAGATGTTGCACGCAGAAAGTCCTCACTTCTCTGATTACACCCAAAACATATCAGCTTCTTTTTCTACACAAAAGCAACTGGTATCTTCCTACCACGGACAAGCCAATACCTTATTTGGCAAGAGCATTGTTTAAAGGCAGGGACTAGCAAGGTACGCTGAACGCATTCCTGAGGGAGGGGGGAAATCGGAGGAGGGAGACTGATTTGGGAGTTTAAGAGAAATACCAAAATGTAGTTGTTTGGAGCAGAATGGATGACCGCGCCCATCTGTGTGTGCATGATTGTGACAGTTTCCATGTCAGCTCATGTGCTGTGCATGCCTGCTACTGTTTTGCATTTTGGGGTGGTTTCCATGCCAGCTCATGTGCTATGCATGACTGCTACTGTGTGTTTTGCATTGTGGGGTGGTTTCCATGTCAGGCCATGTGCTGTGCATGCCTGCTACTGTGTTTTGCATTGTGGGGTGGTCTCCATGCCAGCTTATGTGCTATGCCTGCTACTGATAGACTTGGGGCTCTTGGACTGGGTGTGGGTGTACAGTAAAGCATTTTTTTTATTTTCTGCTCACTTAGTGACTGTGGTGTCATGGCACCCAAGAAAGCAGTGGAAGCTGGGAAGAGGAAGAAGGAAATGATTCTGCTTGAGGTCAAGAAAGAAATCGTCAGGAAGCATGAAGGAGGACTGCAATTGACTGACCTCGCCAAAGAGTATGGAAAGAGTGCATCCACAATCGGTACCATCCTAAAGATGAAAGAGAAGATAACTGGGAGAGATGCAGCCAAGGGAGTCACCAGGGTCTCCAAGCAACGGCCTCCTGTTCTGGAGGAGGTCGAAAAGTTGCTCCTGCTCTGGATTGAAGAGAAGCAGCGTGCAGGGGACACAGTGACTGAGGCGATCATCTGTGAAAAAGCCAAGGCCTTGCACACTGACCTCCTCGACCAACAGCTAGGAATGTCAGCCGATGCAGAAGGCTTCAAGGCGAGCAGGGGGTGGTTTGAAAGGTTCAAGACCAGATCTGTTATCCACAGCGTAGTCAGGCATGGAGAGGCCGCAAGTTCTGATGTTGCTGCAGCTGAAGAATTTGCTACAGAGTTCCTGGAGGTCATGATTTCAGAGGGCTACCTTCCTCAGCAGGTCTTCAACTGCGATGAGACTGGGCTCTTCTGGAAGAGGATGCCAAAGCGTACCTTCATCACGGAAGAGGAGACCTCATTGCCTGGCCAAAAGCCAATGAAGGACCGTCTCACCCTTTTGTTCTGCGCCAATGCCAGTGGGCACCTTAAGATCAAGCCCCTGCTCATCTACTACTCAGAGAACCCACGGGCCTTCAAGAAACACAAGGTGAAGAATGAGCAGTTGGGCATTTTGTGGCGGTCCAACCCAAAGGCTTGGGTCACACACCTCTTGTTTGTGCAGTGGGTCAATCTTGTTTTTGGTCCTGCTGTCAAGCAGCACCTTGTCGACAATAACCTGCTGCTCAAGGCCGTGCTGCTCATGGACAATGCTCCTCCTCATCCTCCAGGCCTCGAGGAAGACTTGCTGGAGGACTTTAACTTCATCATAGTCATGTTCCTTCCGCCTAACACCAACCCACTACTCCAGCCAATGGACCAGCAGGTCATCTCCAATTTTAAACAACTCTACACAAGGGAGCTTTTCCAGCGATGCTTTGAGATGACAGATCAATCAAGCCTCACCCTCCATTAATTTTGGAGAGACCATTTTGTCATCGTGAGCTGTCTGCAGATTATCACCATTTCCTGGGCCGGGGTCAGCCATAGAATCCTAAATTCAGCTTGTGGCCAGACTGTGTTGTGACACCTGATTCCAGCGCTTCTGCACCTGCACCAGAGTCAACAGTGTTGAAGGAGATTGTTTCCTTGGGGAGGACCATGGGGCTGGAGGTGACTGAGGAAGATGTCTGCGAGCTGGTGGAGGAGGGACACAACCGTGAGCTAACCACTGAGGATCTGGTGGAACTGCAGAAGGAGGCGATGGAGGAGCGGGTCTCATTTGAGGAGGAAACAAGTGAGGAACAGCTCTCTTCCAGGGAACTCAAGGAAGCATGCCAACTGTGGGTAAACCTACAGGCTTTTGTACAGCAGCACCACCCAGATAAGGCTCTAGCCCAGAGACTTGTGAACAGTTTTGACACCGACGTCATGTCCCCTTTCCGAGGGATGCTGAAAAGGCGCCGGAGGCAGCAGACAATGGAAAGGTTCCTACTAAAACAGCCTAGACATGAAGAAGAACCTGCTTGTGTTAGTGCTGTCCAGTTGCTCTGCTCCTCCTCCAGAGAGTGTTGAAATTGTTTGAAAAGTTTGCCATGTTTTAAAAGATGATGTGTGCTTTAAAATTTGAAGTTGGATGTTTAACATGATACAGCTTGAGTAATCCTGTCACTCTACAGTATTAATGCCTTTAAAAAGTGCACTTTATAAAGAGTTTTGAACAGATAAAAGACTTGTTTTTGACTTTTTTCTGACCTCAGGAATGGATTAATTGGCTTTCAATGCATTCCTATGGGAAACGGTGTTTCGGTTTACGAATTTTCCGCTATACGAAAATTCCCTCAGATTGAATGTTTTTCATATTTTAATATGTTTTTCATATTTTAATATAGTTCTATAGTACAACATAACAATATTGTTTTTTCAGTATAGTGATTTCATGTAAGCTAGTAACAGACTATACTGCAACTTCATTTATGATAATGTTCATGATTACCTTAATTAATTAAACATTTTCTGGTCAGATAAACACATTGGTAAAACCCTTCATACAAACTACAGAAAGCAGATCTTGATGATGTGGCATATCCAGAGCAATTAAACTATAAGTGCAGTAGCTCACTTACATAACTAATTAAGTAGTAAGTTCATAAATAATTTGAACCACAGTCCTTAGTAAAGTAAGAGAATCAATAGTGCAGTCTAAAGCAGTATTTGTTTTGTGTTGATGATAATGATAATATTAATAATAGTAATAATGATGATGTTTATCTGAATATTTTCAGATTGTAACACGTAATGTGCCATATTTTCTATATTTCATATATATATTTGTAGGTGCACTCCCTTAAAGATATCTACACTTTACCGCTACTCTCTCAGACAGCCAAATTAGTTCAGGACATGCCAAGCTCTAGCCATTAAAAGTTTGCAATTTTAATTCAGCATAGATAGAAGGTCTGTGGCTCTGAAGTAGGCATTGGCTCACCAATAAGACAACGTAACTATATTTTGCAATGAGGAAGTAACTAGTTTTGGCAAAAAGCATGCTTATCAAGTGTATTTTATCACACAGTAGATGTCATATAATCAAACCTCCTTATTAGTTTTTCCATTTTCATAATACTTTCTAAGGTCACACAATTAATCTTAGTTTTAACTGGTTAAGAATGTACTGTGCTTTCCCCTTTTGGTATATAAATAGAATCACCATAATTTTTTCAGCCTCACTATGAGATTGCTGTACCTACTATATGAGCCTGTGGTCATTAGACTAACTGAAGCATGATTTCTTCTGCAGCCAATATACAGTTGTGTTCAAAATAATAGCAGTCAGACATCACTAACCTGATCAATCACTGTTTTTGGTAGAAATGATATTTCTACATGGCAAATAATTTACTAGCAGGTGTAGTAGAATAATAGAAATCCAACAGACCCAACAGTCATGACATGCATGCTGCTGATTCTGTGTAATTGAATCACTAATTGAAAGGGGCATGTTCAAAATAATAGCAGTGTGGAGTTCTATTAGTGAGGTCATTCATTCTTTGAAAAACAGGTGGCAATTATTGCCCTGATTTAAGGAAGGAAGGCAGCAAATGTTGTACATGCTGGTTACAGTGCATTTCTCTCTGAAATTCTGAGGAAAATGGGTTGTTCCAGACATTGTTCAGAAGAACAGCGTACCTTTATTAAAAAGTTGGAGAGGGGAAAACATATAAAGAAGTGCACAAAATGATAGGCTGCTCAGCTAAAATGATCACAAATATTTTAAAATGGCAACCAAAACCTGAAAGACGTGGAAGAAAGCGAAAAACTACCATTCGAATGGATAGAAGAATAGCCAAAATGGCAAGGACTCAGCCAACAATCAGCTCCAGGAAGATTAAAGAAGGTCTAAAGTTACCTGTGAGTACTGATACAATTAGAAGACACCTATGTGAAGCCAAGCTATCTGCAAGAAGCCTCCGCAAAGTCCCACTGTTGAAAAAAAGATGTGTTGAAGAGGTTACAATTTGCCAAAGAGCACATTGACTGGCCTAAAGAGAAATGGCGCAACATTTGTGGACTGATGAAAGTAAGATTGTTGTTTTTGGGTCTAGTGGCCGGAGACAGTTTGTCAGATGACCCCCAAACACTGAATTCAAGCCACAGTACACTGTGAAGACAGTGAAGCATGGTTGCGCAAGCATCATGATATGGGGATGTTTCTCATAATACGGTGTTGGGCCTATTTATCGCATACCAGGGATCATTGATCAGTTTGAATACATCAGAATACTTGAAGAGGTCATGCTGCCCTATGTTGAAGAGGAAATGCCCTTGAAATGGGTGTTCCAACAAGACAACGACCCCAAAAACACCAGTAAACGTGCAACATCTTGGTTCCAGACCAACAAGATTGACGTTATGGAGTGGCCAGCCCAATCCCCGGATCTTAATCCAATAGAAAACTTGTGGGGTGACATCAAAAATGCAGTTTCTGAGCCAAAACCAAGAAATAGAGAAGAACTGTGGAATGTAGTCCAATCATCCTGGGCTGGAATACCTGTTCACAGGTGCCAGAAGTTGGTTGACTGCATGCAACACAGATTTACAGCAGTTCTCAGAAACAGTGGTTATACAACTAAATATTAATTAAGTGATTCAAGGGAAAGCAAAATCTTCAAACATTTTTCAGTTTATATAGTGAATGTTTGAGTTTGTAAAGAAGAATACAAACACTGCTATTTTTTTGAACAGTCTAATATTTACTTTTCTTCAATTTTTTTAGAGGAACAACACAAATTTGATATATTTTTCTTCATGTTTTGATTTGGAATAGAATGTGTAGTGTTCCCAATGCATTTGTGTGTATGGAAATAAAAGCTATCAGAAGGATTTTGAGCTTTCTTCACTTTTTTCAACGCACTGCTATTATTTTGAACACAACTGTATATATATATATATACCTATACCATTGTGATAATAATGAGTGTAAGTCTTTTGACTACTCAGAGATAGTTGCTCCTACTTATAACAGTAGTGTGCAGAAGGATATTTTTAAACATACAGTACAAAAAGACTTGAAATGATGCCCTACAGCAGCAACAGGCCACATCAGGTTCCACTTCTATCAGCCAACAAGTAAAAGAGGCTACAGTGGACATGGCATTACCAAAACAAGATCAGTGAAGACTGGAAAAAAATGCCTGATCTGATAAACCTTGTTTTGTGCTATGTGTATAAAGGTAGGGCCAATAAGTATATAGCACGATTCCATGGATCTGCAATCTCTTGAAACATAATAGACACCCTGATACCATACTTTAGAAACCACAATGTACCTGACTTAAGTTAATAAAGATGCAGGCTTTTAGCAGCTGTTAGGTCCCTTCTTTAGGCTTTATACAATTTGAAAAATTGTTCTGAAGCCCACATATATACATAAAGGGTTACAAGAAGGAGCAATGGAATACAATTATTAAGAAAATAAAACTTTTGTTTCTTGACACACTTAAATATTAATGGCTATTGCAAAGGTTAGGTTACATGAGACTCAGCTACTAATATATATAACCAGAAGTTACAAAACATATTGCATATTTTAGTCAAAGGCACTACCATACAGCATATTTTATTATGACTGATATAAATGTATATCTTTATGCATGTATTTATTCGTAAAAAAAATAGATTTTAGTGCTGCTATTTTTTCTTTGTGCTTTGTTAAAAAGTCATTTAGATAAGCTATTTTCCGGCAAGCAAAAACTTTAAATAATTTTCTGTGAATGCATTTTATGAATAGTATGCAGCACGTTCCACCTAATCACAGTTTACCAAAGAACAGATACTCGGTAGCTGTCAGAGGTTGTTTTGAATGATAATTATAAAAGCTTTTATTTGGTTGTTTCTATTGTAATATATGTTATCGGATAAAGTCTCTATTATAATAGGAGTGGATAGCTAAAGGCTATTTTAAAACAACTGATATGCTTAAAGAATCGTAACTAGAAAGAAGATTCTATTTAGACTAGTTTGCTAAAAAAGAATATATTTCTTCAGGTAATACTACACAAAAAAAAGCAAAAATGGAATTAAAGGAGAACAACAACAAACTGCGAGCATGCAGGCTATTTATTGCAGAAGAGACACGATATGCCTCTTCTGCAACAAAACAAACTCACCCACCTGTTCACAGTCTTCTATAAAATGCACACTAAGCAGTCCCTGAGTGCAGGGATGAATGAACTCCTGTGCATGTGAAGGCATTATATCCTCCCATGCTGGCCAATAAAGATAGCTCAAGATCTGGAACTGCTAAGAAGCTGGGGAGAAGATGCTGCCACAAGCGAGGGATCTTACAAATAATAAATATAAAGTGTTTGTAAAATATGGTTGACAATAGTGTTCTATGTCACTAATTATATTGTTAAATTATAAACCTTAAAGTGATACTAAAGATTCATTTGGAAAAAAAAAAATCATACTTACCTGCTCTGTGCAATGGTTTTGCACAGAGCAGCCCCAATCCTCTTCTTGATTCTTCTGCCAGTGCTTCTAGCCCTACCCCTTTCTGCCTCCTCACTGGCTGTGATTGACACCAGCAGGAGCCAATGGCTCCCACTGCTGGGTCTCAGCCAATGAGGAAGGAGAGACCCAGTAGAGCTGCTGCTCTTGTGCACATTCCTGGATCGAGATCAGGCTCAGGTAAGTATTAGGGAGTGCTGAGGGGGGAACTGCAAACTGAAGATTTTTTACCTTCATTTATAGAAAGCATGAAGCCACTTGCCTACCAGGCCAATTCTGACATTCTTTTCCTACATGTGAAAATCTGCTTTTTTGTTTTTCTTGAAAATTACTTACGGGTGAAACTCGAAAAATTAGAATATCGTGTAAAACTTCATTTATTTCAGTAATGCAACTTAAAAGGTGAAACTAATAGATGAGATAGACTCATTACATCCAAAGCAAGAAAGTTCAAGCTGTGATTTGTCATACTTGTGATGATTATGGCTTACAGCTCATGAAAACCCCAAATCCACAATCTCAGAAAATTAGAATATTGTGAAAAGGTGCAATATTCTAGGCTCAAAGTGTCCTACTCTAATCAGCTAATTAAGCAATAACACCTGCAAAGGGTTCCTGAGCCTTTAAATGGTCTCTCAGTCTGGTTCAGTAGGAATCACAATCATGGGAAAGACTGCTGACCTGTCAGTTGTGCAGAAAACAATCATTGACACCCTCCATAAGGAGTGAAAACCTCAAAAGGTAAATTCAAAAGAAGCTGGATGTTCCCAAAGTGCTGTATCAAAGCACATTAATAGAAAGTTATGTGGAAGGGAAAAGTGTAGAAGAAAAAGGTGCACAAGCAACAGGGATGACCGCAGCCTGGAGAGGATTGTCAGGAAAAGGCCATTCAAAAGTGTTGGGGACTGGGAAGGCAGGGACACTTTAATTTTTTGATCACTTTTATTGCTATCACAAGGGATGTATTAGCATGGGCAGTAACAGGTACTCTTTACTGAAATGTCTGGGTCTGTTAGACCCCAGATCTCTACTCTGACTTTGACAGCAATCCACTGAGAGCCTGAGAAAGCCACTCCCTCCCCCTCCACAGCCCAGCACTCCAGTGAACTCGGGAAGGTGGGGGGCAGAGCAGAGTGGCTGTGAGAACTCAGTGGTCAGCAATCATGTGGTTGCTCAGTTCTCACACTAAAGCCAGTGGGGAAAAGATGCAGCATTGGACCGATGCTGCATCCTCCTAGGTAAGTATAACTGAGAAAAAAAAGAAACCCCTACTTCTTTTTAAACAATGTAAGAGAGACTCAACAGTAAACACATCACATCCTAATAAACAGATTTCAGCATCAGGTTGTTTTGAGCTGCTTAAATTAACAGTGACTTATAGTCTCTGAGTCTAGGAGGGTTGAAGCAGTCAATGCTGGTTTGGGCACAGAGATCCAAACTTTGTATCCTGGTCCCCCAGTTCTCAGAGTCTGTGTGTTTTGGGGAGACATGGCCTTCAAAGTAAATCTGAAGTAAAACTGCTCCAAAAGGTCCCCCAGGCACATAACTCCCGAAGAAGAGAGGCGCCTCCAAAATCAGGGCCCATAGTCAGTAGGAAAGAGGCTAGCCTGCAGTCTCCTCCAAAAGACCCTGTCCTGGTTGAGCCTGTCACATTTCTCCCCCTCAAAAGTAGACTAACCAGGTCCCAGATCTCCACCTGGTCTGGACATGTGTTAGTCGAGCAGAGTGAACCCACATAGTCAGTCTGCACAATCTCCATTCTTGGTAGCAGGGAAGAGTTGTCATTGGTAAGTTGTCATTAGTAGTTCTGGAGGAGAGGTTGTAAACCCTCTGTCCAGCTGCCAGCATTCAACGGGGTGGTCTTCACCATTCTGGGCTCGGTCTGTTGCTGGGGAGAGAAGAGAGCGACCCCACATCCTCCACTCTGGCTGACTGTTAAGGGGGAGGAGGGCCACGTCCTCTCTTGGACTGTGGACTTGCAACTAGGAAGGGAGGATGACCACCTCTTTCAGACTGTGGATCTGCCATTGGGGTGGGAGGACAACTAACTCCTCCCCCAGACTGTGGAACTTCCACTGGGGAGATGAAAGGCTGACTACTTCTCCCTGTGGTTCCCGTGTCAATGTAGGTGTTGGGCAGAGGTACTAGATACTCTGTCTTGCTGTCTTTGCTTCAGCAGGGGTTAGGAGTTCCACTGTATCAGCCTGCTGCTGAGCAGAAGGGTTGCCCATCCTGGCTCCCTGGAGCTCCAGAAGTGCTGTGGGTGCTCGGAAAAGGTCAGTGGTGCTCTTCCCTGATGCCAGCTCTTTTGCTGGGAAGCAAAATGAAAATTTGGTGGCCTCACACAAATCCTCCAGTGCCACTGATTATTGTAGGCAGAGGTCAGCAGTGCTCTACCTTTCCGCCTTGATGCCAGCTCTTCTTCTGGAGGCTTACTGGGTTGTTCCTACTCAGCAGAAAAGTCTATTACATCTCCAGTCTCTGAAGCTGGTGGCTGAAGATTGTCTCACTATCTCCTTTCCCTGGAACCCAGGAGATGTTACCAGTTGGCTTGCAGAGCTCTGCCCTGTTGCCAGCACTTCTGTTGGAAGTTCAGTAAATGTTACATCCTCTAATGAAAAGTCAATTAAATCAATACTTTCTGGGATCTGTGGCTGGGGAGTGAGGACAGATTCCTTCTCTCCTTGAACTGCCACTGGGGAGGTGAGCTGGTTGCTTCGTCTCCCATACCCTCATCTGGCTGCTGGAAAGATGCATTCCTCCATCAAAGCTCATCTTGTCCAGAAACAGGTTTGTCAAGGTGAGTCAACATGTGCTGCATCCGCCATAAAAGCTCCACTTCCATAGCTGTGGATGGAGGTGAGCAAATCACACTGTTACTCTACCCCACTGCCGACACTTCAGCCTGGATTTCAGAGCTGTTGTTTGGTACTTTCTGATAGTCCCAGGCAAAAGGAGCCTAAGTAGTGTCTAGCAGCCATCTGTAGGTGATCACCAGCTCTGATTCCTGAATGGCTAGAAACTCCAAATCTTCCTGTGCCCAGAGCTCTTCTGAAATGTTCAGTATCTGGTCTTTGTAATCCATGATTTCTTCCAAATGCCACTCCAGATCACACCTAAAGTCAGGGTCCTGTGACAGCCTCCTGTATAACAGCCCCAAGCCACCGTAGCCAAAGCCTTTTGTTAGACTGTCCACCGCTGTCCAAGGGCACACTTGGGCTACATACCAGCGAAGCTCTGTAGCTCTCATCCAGCCGCACCTCTGCCCGGATCAGCCTGCATAACTCAGCTGTCCCCTCCTTGCGCAGTTGTTCCCAAACTAACAGCACTTCATACTGTGACCAGTACCTTTCCTGGATGGAGGAGAGAATTTTTCTCTGGCGTTGCTTATGGCTAGCACTTCATTCCAGAGTTGACAGCAGACAGAATCACACCATCCCAGCAGGACTTGCTCTAGCACTGGTCCCCTGTGCTGCATCTGCATCTCTTGAAGCCTCCTGCCAAATTCTTCTTTCATGGCAGCTTATATCTGTACCTCTCCTCTTCTGATACAAGAATCTCAAATCCTGATTGCAGTCTGGATGTCCCAGACTGCAGAAAGCATCCCATAATTGTAACAGACTGCCTGGAACCCCACCTGGTTACTTCCGTCAGAGAACTGCTTCCTTGCCACTGTGACACAGGTCCAAGGTATTATAGCTGGGCATTGTACCCAAGGACTAGATGACATTAGCTTAGGTGCAACTGGAGCTCTTTATTGAACAGAAATACAGGTGTTTATACACTTCAGAAACAGGGGAAGTCCCCACATGAACAATAAAAGCAGATATTACGATAAACATCCCACACTGATTATGTTAACGAGGTGAAGTTGATATCAGACTAATCCCATCATGTAGGAACCTCCAGGAGGACTAACCAACAGACAGAAACAATAGGTGACACAATTAAATAAACAGAGACTTCAGTGTCAGGTTGTTTTGATCTGATTATATTAACATCTGCTTAGAGTCTCTGAGTCTAGGATGGGGTTTGAAGCAGTCAATGCTAGGTCTGTCAAAGCAGCTATTTAGCCGCTTGGATTGCTTTTACTTTATTCAGAGTTGCCAGATGGAAAAAGGATACTGGGCTCATGAATGCAGCTGCAGCTATGGCCCCTGTACAACTACTGAAATTCAAGGACGTACGCATACATCCTATGGGCGGGAAGTGGTTAAATCTATCGGGGCAAAAAAAACTGTTAATAAAATAATGATATCTCAGTTTATATTGAGACCATGGGGAGCAACAAATATAGTTCAAATATTCACTTGATCTCCAGCCCTGAAATCTCTTTTATTGTTAGAATATCTCCAATTTGGTATATTGGTATATATTGATTGTCCATGCCCATAAATTTAGTACCACATGGATTCTTTTTGTTGCATAATGCATAATGTATTGGCACACTATGGGGTTGATTTACTCAAGGCATATAGGCTGTTCACTTTGCAAGGGAATTTTCCCCAGAGGGAAGTGAATGTGGTGAAGTTTCACTTTGCAAAGTATACCCAATCACATGCAAGGAAACCTACAAAAAATGGGTTTTGCTTGCACATGATTGGATGATGGAAGTCAGCAAAGCTTTACTTCATTCACTAAGCTCTGGTGCAAATTCTTTTGCAAAGTGCAACTTCCATAGAAAGAATGGGTTGGAATTTAAGCATTTTCATCCACAGCTTAAGGGAAGGCTGTAGGAATTCACACAATTAAAATTTCTATTACTCCTTTGTAGCCCCCCTTTGTAGACCAACTTGTTTATTTCACTGTCATGGACAATAGCAGTATATAAATATCACATATATTGTGTTTTTCTTTTCTGTGTATAAAGCAAGTACAATGTTGTCTGATTTTAGGAAGAATTTAACATAACTGTATGGCATATATTCATGTATGTTTTATAATATATATGATCTTATGGTATGGTATATTGTAAAGTCATTTAAAATGGACAATAAAGAGACATTTTCCAAAAATATTTGCTGAATTATTTTTTACATTGAAATCCCAAAGTAAGCATATATTTGTATGACATTTTCCAAAGACCCTGACAGTTTTAGGGGTACAAAATACTTTGTTATTATCTAGACTATAAATAAGACATGCAATCAAGAATGGCCTGCAGTGCCTTGAAAAAGCTGTCATAGTGAAACACATGATGGGTACAAGAATTGGTCTGTACTGTAGAGAATCAATCAAACAACCCAGTGCACAGCAGCATTCATCAAGCTAACTGACACAATCTGAAGTTAAAAACAAATACTTGGAACAGCTCCCACTGATAAATACACAGAAATCTGTGAAATCTCCTCAGAGATGCATGGGAAGATTCCTACTATCATTATTATAAAATAGTTCTTTGTTTTCACAGAATGCTAAGCTGCTATCTTCAGAGCATACTTTTTTAAAATATACTGTACATAGTTAATTTTAACTGTTCAGCTTGTAAATCACATTTAAGTCATATGAGCCTTTGCTAGCAGAAAAGGGTAGAGTGATGTGATTTGAAGATCAAAGCTGAAAGAAACCGTGGTGTTAACTAAAGATGTAAAAGGGACAAATTTCCATAGCTACAGGACCTCTGAATTAATATTTTTCTTCATTTTCAGAGCTGACCAAAGATATACACCAGAATTTAACCACTTGCCTACTGGGCACTTTGACTCCCCTTCGTGCCCAGGCCAATTTTAAGCTTTCAGTGCTGTTGCACTCTGACTAACAATTGCGCAGTCATGCAACACTGTACTTATATGAAATTTGTATAATTTATTTCACACACATAGAGCTTTTTTATGGTTGTATTTAATCGCCACTGGGGTTTTTATTTTTTGCACTATAAACAAAAGAAAAAGCAAAAAATTTGAAAAAAATGTTTCTTTGTTTCTATTATAAAATTTAGCAAACAGGTAATTGTTCGCCTGCACTGATGTGCATTGATGAGGCTGCAATGATAGGTGGCACTGATTGGAACTGATAGGCTGCACTGATGAGGTGGCACTCATGGGGCGGCACTGGTGGGCATTGATGAGAAGGCACTAATGATGCTGCACTGATGTGCAGCAATGATGGGCACTGATAGACGGCACTGATAGGCATCACTGATGGGCAGCACTGACTGGTGGCACTGCTGGGCACAACTGCTGAGCAGCACTGCTGGGAAGCGCTGATGGGTAACACTGCTGGGCACTGGTGGGTGGCACTGATAGGTGGCACTGCTGGACACTGGTGGGTGGCACTGATTGGCACTGATGATAAGGGCACTGATCATCCGTGCCCTGATAATCAGTGCAGATTTGCTCCGTGACATTTGCTGGATAACTGTATTTACTTTGTGATCTGCTGTGTCATTGGACACAGCTGATCATGTAGTAAAAAGCCACTGTGATTGGCCTTTTACCTAGTCATGTGATCAGCTGTGTCCGTAGGACACAGCGATCACTAACAGCACTAGGTACGCGACGGTGGGGGCATGCGGGAGCGCATTCTGGGAGGATGTCATATGACGCCTTCCCAGAACTGGACAACCTTGCTGTAGCCGTCATTCAGCTGTAACATGGTCGTAAAGTGGTTATACTGAATTGTATGCTGCCTTCAGTAACAGCCATGATGTATGACTGCTGAGGAGCAAAGGCTTGAATCCCAACTGATAATCCTTAACCTTGCCCATATAAGAAAACACACGTTGAATAATTTAGTTGGAAAAGGCTTTATTTAAGTTCAAACACAGACCATTTTCAAAGAAAATCAGTCACAGTTATACTGTGAGCACATTTTAACATTAGGTTAAACAAGTCTAAAGAGGCCTGTTCTTACCATAGGTGCTGGACAGACATTAGAAAATTCCAACTTCCAATCAAGGGCATAGCCCATTTTACCTCAGAACATCCTTATAAGTGAGTTCAGGCCCCACCCCCCTCACCCCATACCATCTGACCAATATTCTTTGGCCAATTTACATATCTTGTGTAACCACGCCCAACTCCCAGCCATGCCCCCATAAGTCAAGGCTCCCTTTCCCTATAAGGTCACGGAGCCCTCATTTAGAGCTCTTCTCATTCAGTCCCATAATATTATGATCATTGCTGCAGTGCATTTAGTAACTGCCAGTACAGAAACACCTATGCAAGGAATCCTAAACCTTTGCCAGTGTTAAAGATCAGGTATTGGTGTTTCACAGATCTCTAGGGTATACCTACATTGTAATCACCTTTTTATATAAAACTAAATTAAACAGGCCTCTTATGTATAACTTTTGATTTCAAGTTTGCTGTTGTGGTTGCAGTCTTGTTGCAGTGACATTCTTCTCCAATCAGGCCATGCATGGGCACAAATAAAAAAAAAAACAAAACAAAAACTGTCTAAACACAATACAATTTTTTCGACAACAACTTTAGACAGAAATCGGCAGCCAATTATATTTCTTTTTATAGTTACTAGTATATCATATACTGGAGTTGATCATTTGGGAGTAGATCACTTTGTAAAATTAATTTTCACTTAGTGAATTAGGTGAAGCCATGCTTACTTTAATTGCCTCCCACCCGCCATATAAGGTGATGATGGGCACAAGGCGGTTCTCTCGTTCTGGGAGGACGTCACATGACGTCCTCCCATTCTAACCGCGCATGCGGACACAGCGGATCACCGATCAACGGAAAGAGCCAAAGATGTCGGCTCAGTCGCGATCAGCTGTGTCCAATTGTATCACCCATGTACCCACACAAAAAATATCTGTCCCAACTTTCCACCAAAAAGAGTCATGGAAAATGTTGAAGACTATAGATTTCTTTTTATATTACTTTCAAAATTGTCGGTTTTGGCTGTGAGTTTCACTTTAGCTTACCTGTTTTGACAGTAAAATTATAATATATAGATAATAAAGGATTAAGGTATTGTGTTTAACAATACAGTTTGTAATGACGCCATTAGTATGACATAAGTTACACTGAAACTTAATGGACCAGATCTATAGTCTTTAACATGGCTGTGGGGTAATTGTCTAATTCTGTAAAAAAGAGTGAGAGAGTCAAGAACTACCACCACAAAAAAAACAAAAAAACTGAGTTACTACAGTCTGTACAGTATATCTATTCACAGGGGTTAATCCAACAATGTTTTTGAGCATAGCAGATTTCAGACGTTCTCTAATTTTTAGTTATGAACAGCCTGCATTTCACTTTAGAGCCAATTGATAAAAGGTTAAAATTCATACGTAGAAAAGATAAAAGCATGCATATTCCAGTGCATTGTGGTTTGCTGTTTTCCACGTTATATGCTTACTAGGGATGAGCCTGTTTGCAGTTTGGTGAACTGGCAAATTGTAGAATTTTGCAAATTTACCAGCATGAATCCCCAGCTCTTGTTTATAAACAACCTGGTCAGGATCTCTCATTTATCAGTGGTAGCAGATCATTGGATGACAAGGTCATCATGGCTGCAAGTCACAGTTACTGATGCTGTATCTACATCTCTGGATGATGTGATTGACATTGGATATGTACCATGGGCTATTGTTTGATATTTAATTAGTAGTGTGGGTGTCTTTAATTTTTAACGTTTTTAAATAATTAATAAGACATGCTAATTTTCATAGATGGGAGAAACAAATCTACCCCCCAATATAAAGAGGGCTTATAGATTTTGATTGGCCCCCACAGAAATCCTGCATTCTTTTGGGAACCTGATTTGGGATATGGCCCTTGTCCCCTCAATATAAGGACATGGTGATTTTCAAGAGGGGGAGGTTTTGCAACTGGAGAAAAAATGGTGTGTGGTTCTTCTTATAAATTATACTGGATCGTATGCTGGTATGCAGCCTTAGAGGCCAGTAAAGCAAATTCAACAAGAATGTGGCCCCATGCATTCCTGCGCCATACCAAGGCACATGCCTTTCAACATTGGGAGGACACCTTACAAAGGGGAGAGATGGCTAAGCCTCCCAAATTGAAAAACATTCTGCCCCCATGTTGAAAGGGAAAGAGCTTTATTTCTATACCCTGTCCCCCCCCCCCCCAAGTAGCATGTTGAGATTTACGGGGGGCTTACCAGAATTTGGAAGCTCCATTTATAATCAGGGGTCCCCAGATATCTGTCCCCCCTTTCCTAGAGCAATGAATATGGGTAACACAGATGCCCCTTTTTTTTACTTATTCCTCCCAAAAATTAGGAATGTAAAAAAACATGCACACTGTAAAAAAAGCCTTTGTTAATACTTGCATTGAAAAAGTTAACAATGTTCCTTAATATAAATCTATGGTAAATCATATCGTCCAGTGCAGTAGACACAAAGCTGTTTAAAGGTTTATTTCTATTATTAGAGACTAAATTATTCAACGTATTTAAGAGCAGAATCTGCAAATAGTTAAACAATGGATGTAATTAAATACTTAATTCACATCTAATACAAATTCGTCATGTTAGCACAAATTTACTCACAGCTGCATGTTGACTGTTAAATTCAACACTAAATGCAATGCTAATGTAACAAACATTCACAGCCATTTTAAACCTTTCAAACTTTAAAATTTCAACCCATCATGCCCACCCCTGCCTAATTATTTGAACAAATCAATTTCTGAAGAACACAGCAAAGCACATCTTTAATAATATAGAAGGGTATAAATCCCAAAACAAATATTTTGTATAACGCAGTTTATCATTTCTTCGTTGTGATGACTGCATCAATCACACTGGCAGTGTCCAACCTGTGTTTATGTGCATTTAGAGGACATTTCTAAATGCATAAATGCATGTAATTATTTTTGAATTGTGCCATTCACAATGTTCATTTAGCTGCATTTACAGTAAGTGTGGTCAGTTTAGCTGTGTTTAATTAATATAGAATTGTTTTCAATCAGGATCTAATTAGACCCTCTAAACCTCTCAACACATCTTAATGCGGCTAAACCTGCTTTAAAGCAGGAACATCTGCATGCAGGTAAAAGTGATTTGGGAGGAAAAAAATTTATTTATATTTCCCAGATGACTGGTGCTCCAGTATAAATGAGGTCTGTTATTTTTTTCAACTTCCTTGAACAGATCAAGTTGTCTAGCAAAATAAGTAGGTAGTGTTGAGATAAAGAATTAACTACTGACAGAGATGCTGAGAATGGTCAACTTTTATTCATTTATGCAAAACCCTTACCCCCAAAGGGAGAAAAAACTGTTGCTTTAGAACCTTAAAAAGTTTTAGCTGATCACACCCTCATGTGGCCTCCACATATGTTGACCACCTCCTATACTTGAAGGAGCCCTTTCCACCCCCATTCACCTGATTGTTGTTCTACTCAGTGGTCTCCATTCTAACCAAAGGTAGCATGCCTCATGAGGATTCTGCTGGTGGTAGCATGGTTAATTGCTAAGTCTCTTTGACACTACCTCACCACAACAATAATCTAGCATTCTGCCATGTATAGAAGGTACTGGTATACAATGTCCTACTGTTACCTCTATTGCTCTCGACTGTAAGTTTGTACACTTTGTTGTTTTCATACTCTGTATTTAATAAAATACTTGAAAAGCAAAGAAAAAAAAAAGTTTTAGCTGGAGTTTGGCTTTAATGTGTTAATCAAATCCATCTAAATTTGCTAGTGCATCTAACACTAACCTCTCCCCAGATTGCCAAAGCTCCTATAATAAGGTGTCTCCACTGCTTTTCCAGTGCAGTGAAGGGCCAGTTCACACTAAATGCATTTCAGTAGCTTTTTTTCTGCATCTAAAATGCACAGAAAGTAGGTTATATGGTTGTCAATGTCATAGTTCACATCAGTGCTTGCAGTTCCAGTGCATTCCAGTTGCAGAAAAAAAAGTAGAACAGGCTACCTTTTTTCTGCACAAAAGTGTACTAGAACGTGGTAAAACGCATCAAAACCGCACCAGAACACACCAAAAACGCACTGGAATGCACATGTCCCTATTTCAATTGAAGAAAAAGAGAGGAGAAAAAATTAACTGGAATGCATAAAAACCGCACTGGAACACGTCAAAAAAGCATCAAAAATGAACCAGAACGCGCCACAACGCGGCAAAAACACGCATGCAGAAATGCATCCGGAACACATCTGGACTACATTTCTATAATGTGAACTGGCCCTTAAGGATTGTTAAGCTGCAATATATTACATTTTTTGTTTTAATGTTTAATACAGTTAGCTAATAAAGAATATAATTTTAAGTCTAAACTTTCTGCAATATTCACTGGCTAACATGTTACACTACTCCTACTACTAGGAACAAATCTAGTAATCCATCACTTGCACACTCTCCTCCAATCAGGTCTACAAAATAAAAAATGCTTGCAAGTTAGAAACAAAACTAGCAGCCCTGTGAAAGTTTCAGAAAACTATGAAAAACTGTTATACCTCTTAATATATATATATATATATATATATATATCATAAGAGGCCCTTGTATTTGTGCTCACCAAAATCATAGGAATCTGATATATATATATACAGTATATCACATGCCTTTGATTTTGGTGAACACAAGGGCAAAATGTTCTTACAGTCTTCAATATACTGAAAGCATATGCCAAAAAGCAGTGTAACAAGCATATTAGTACATATGGTTTGGGTCAAAATAGGAATCTTTTTCAACTACTGTTTGTGGGAATTTTGCACTAGATCTGAAGTTTTCCATAGGTGAAGAGAGGGGTAAATCATCACATAAGGTTGCTTTTGCTTTTTGATTGTGGTAGGGAGATTGGATTTGTAAGCTTCCTTGGGGTAAGACTAATAAGAATAAAGCCCTCTGTAAAGCTCTAAACAATAAAAGTAAGCTCAGTGAGCAAATGATTAAAAATATAACATTCCAATGCAGGATAAACTTTCTTTCAATGGCAATTTCAACAAACTGTTCTGACTGCAAAAGAATAACAACTCACGGTAGTTCATCCACCAGAACAGGAGCATTCTCCTGGGACTTTACAAAAGTGATTATTATGGAAGGATGATCTTGTTGCAGCACTTCCAAACAGGTTTTTATATATCTGAAAATACTTAGTCTGTAAAATAGATAGTTTACCAACTTCCATTACTCTTACTCACAAGCAATTAATGTCAGTGATTAATTTTAGAAGTTAATTGGCTAATTAGAACCAATTATGCAATGTTATTGATTGGATCGAATCAGGCTGTGCACCATATAATTTAAATTGGGCAAAGTTTGCTTTAATAATTTAAGATGTTTTCTCATTGATTAGAAGAGTTAACAGTGACCTTAGGCAGCTTGACACAACAGGATTTATACACGTTTGTCTTTTCAGAAGCACATTTACTTTAACTAAACCACAGTGAGTAATTTTTAGGTGTCCTTTATTCCTCCTGATACAAGGTGGTGTTTTGATGAGAACTTCTTGTGTCCAAAATTGTCACTTGTACTTAATTTAATAAAATGCTTAAAACTGATTCATTTGTACCACTGTTAATTCTTATGTAATTATACTAGTTAATGTGGGTTGAGACTTGCCTTTACTTATGGAAATTGCTTCATCATTACAAATTGGCAATTAAATCATTTAGAAGAGTTTAAAATATGGCTACCAAACAGCCATGAGTGTATTAGATATATTGCGTCTGGGCCTTGATGCAGAGCGGCCGCACATTTGCTTGCAATTAAGAAAAACATATGTGCTGACAGCATGCGCCCTGACATCAACAAGGCATTTTCAGTCACACAACTGCCACTCACTGGATACTTTCTCTTTTTTGGGTCACTCTCTGTAAACACTAGAGATGATTGTGCATGAAAATCCCAGTAGATCAGCAGTTTTTTAAAATACTCAGACCAGCCCATCTGACACCAACAACCATGCCACGTTCAAAATCAATTAAATCTCCTTTCTTCTTCATTCTGATGCTCGGTTTGAACTTCAACAAGTCATCTTCACCATGTCTACATGCCTAAATGAAATGAGTTGCTGACATGTGATTGGCTGATTAGCAATTTGTGTAACCAAGCAATTAAACAGGTGTACCTAATAAAGCGGCTGGTGACTGTATATAATCCCCCTCCTTACCTGTGTCACCTATAGGCAATTACCTACAATGCCTAATATTACATCTGGCCCTACTTGCATATCCTTTTTCACACTATATATGTTATTACCATACTAATTCCATAACTTGAAAAGGGGCTTTCCCTTCAAAAAAGGTTGCACTTTACTTTCTGAGGTACTGGAAGGCAAAAAAACCCCAAAACTGTTTTTACAATTTTACATCTTTGTTCGACTTCTTGCAGCACCCATGGTAATGATTGTTTCTGGCAAGGTTGCTTTCATTCTGTACCTTCAAACCCAAAGCAATAACCATTTTTGATGTTTTATTTGTCAGTGATATGAACAAATTATAACAATCATGATTTAGTTAATCAGTGTTTGTAATTAAACTGCTCAATTTTCTTCTGTATGCAAATCAAATCTCTGGTGTTACACAAAATTACCTACTGCATATCATTAGACAGTGATGTCAAAACCTAAATTGTAAACTGCTGGTGCCCTAGAATACACTACAATGGGCAGTGCTGCTAAAGAAAATGCTAGTAGTAACATGGAAAGAATATCTTGGAAACCAGACAATATATAAAATGTATATATAATACACTACACTCTCTATAAAGCACATCCTCTCCAGAATAGTTACATGATTAGTGACAAAGAAAAAACCTTTCTTAGACATTTTCCTGAAAACTGAGATTTTTCTCCAGATCTAATAGTCTAATCTAGTTATCACATTTATGACCCTAGACATTGTGCAATCACACTTTTAGATGAATTTTAAATCAATTCCTTGAATCCAAAGAAAGCCATTTCACAGAACAGGAAGGAGATGGTGCTTCGCTATGCTTGCTGCTAACAATGCTTTGTATATGCTGATCATCCTTCCTACTTTGAAAATATCCTTAGCAACTGGCACCAGAGAGGGCAATGTATTTATGATACATAAACCAGTTTACACTAGCCAATATCATATATCTTGATTGATTTCTTCCAAGGTTTTGTGAACTAATTTAATTTTCTATCTATTTAATTAATGTAATAACCAACTACATTTCCCATCTTTCATCCAATAGCAATCTAACATCTATGCTTGTAATATATCATGTTACAGCTTGCTTTAGTGTCTCAATTACTGCTTGCTGTGAAGTTTGTAGCAAATCTCTTTTAAATGCTTGAGCCTTTGTCTCCCTAAATCCAATGGAGTCTCAAAGCTGTTTTTTTTGTTTGTTTGTTAGTTTGGCAATGTCTCGGTTCCACACATTATACCTTTAAACGTTTGTAGTCTACACTTTTTTTTTTTTTCAAAACAGATAGGGCTATGATATGGCAGCAAATTTAGATACATAATGTATAGTTTTATTTGCTTTGTTTTTCTTGGGCATGAAAAAAAAATGCATTTTCCTGTAACTTTTTCCAATGTGATATTTACATACGGTATATTGAGCATCCCACATAGTTCCTGAAAAATATTAGCAACAAAGTCTCCAAATTAAAACAATATAATGGTAGTGTGACTTTTAAGTAACAGAGGGGAATGGTAAAGCAAAAACTTTATATATTATATTGCCTAAAGTATTGGGACACCCCATCAAATCATTGGATACAGGTGTTCCAATCACCTCCATGGCTACAGGTGTATAAAATCAAGCACCTAGGCATGCAGACTGCTTCTACAAACATTTGTCAAAGAATGGGTCGCTCTCATGAGCTCAGTGAATTCAAGCATGGTACCATGATAGGTTGCCTCCTGTGCATCCGTGAAATTTCCTTGCTACTAAATATTCCATGGTCAACTGTTAGTGGTATTCTGACAAAGTTTAAGCACCTGGGAACAACAGCAACTGAGACACAAAGTGGTAGGCCACGTAAAATGACAAAACGGGGTCAGCGCATGCTGAAGCGCAGAATGGGCAGAAGTCACCAACTGTCTGCAGAGTCAATAAATAAAGACCTCCAAACTTCATGTGGCCTTCAGTTTACCACAACAGTGCATATAGAGCTTCATGGAATGGGTTTCCATGGCTAAGCAGCTACATCCAAACCTTACATCAGTGCAATGCAATGCAGTGGAGTAAAGCACACGCCACTGGACTCTAGAGCTGTGGAAACATGTTCTCTGGAGTCATGAATCATGCTTCTGTCTGGCAATCCGATGGATGTGTCTGGGTTTGGTGGTTGCCAGGAGAATAGCACTTGCCCAGATGCATTGTGCCAAGTGTAAAGTTTGGTGGAGGGGGGATTAGGGTGTGGGGTTGTTCTTCTGGGGTTTGGCTTGGCCCTTTAGTTCCAGTGAAGGGAACTCTTAAGGCGACAGAATACCAAGACATTTAGAACAATTTCATTCTCCCAACTTTGTGGGAACAGTTTGGGGATGCCCCCTTCCTGTTTCAACATGACTGTGCACCAGTGCACAAAGCAAGGCCCATAAAGAAATGGATGAGCGAGTTTGGGGTGGAGGAACTTGACTGGCCTGCACAGCTTCCTGACCTCAACCCGATAGAACACCTTTGGAATGAATTAGAGCAGAGACTGTGAGCCTTCTCGTCCGACATCAGTGCCTGACCTCACAAATGCTCTTCTGTAAGAATGGTCAAATATTTCCATAGACACACTCCTAAACCTTGTGGACAGCCCTCCCAGAGGAGTTGACACTGTTATAGCAGCAAAGGGTGGGTCAACTCAATATTGAGCCCTATAGACTAACACTAGGATGCCATTAAAGTTCATGTGCTTGTAAAGGCAGGCGTCCCAATACTTTTGGCAATATACTGTATCTGTGTTTTACTTTCAACACTATATTGTTTGTATAAATTGATAGCAAAACATTAGGGTTGACAAGGGCACAGATTATCATGATGGTGACATTTTTACATGTTTGCATTCACTAAAAATTCAAATGACATATTGTTCACGTTATTGAGAATTTAATGATTGTGCAGTAAATATAGATGTCATCCAGAGCTTTTGGCATAGCTCTGCCCAAGCCATTGTACTAGATGGAAGTTCTGTGATGTCACTCATGACACCCCATCCCTTCCAGTGTAAACACAATTCAGAAGCATTATGTTTACGGTGATCTGTTACAGGCTTTCCTATGAAGTGCTGTGTAGCATAACTGCAAGCCAAGGCACTAATCATTTTAACTCTTTGGCTTAGCACTGGGCCCTGGCTGTCACTGAGAGGCAGTGGTTCCAGTGCTAGTGGTGAAAGGGGGCCCACAGGAGTGGTTGAGTCTGGGTGCTGTTTTATAACACTGGGACAAACAGCTGCTGTCCCTGTGTCATTTTAAAATGGTGTCTGAAACTCAAGTGGTTAAGGAATCATTACAATTCCTTCTGAAAAACAAAATAAAACAGGTAATAAACATAACCATGGATTTTCACTGAACAATGAAAATATTTAGCAATTTAAATATTTGCTTTAGAGTGCATTCACACCTGCAAATGCACCTGCAATCTGATTAGATGTGGGAGGTAGCCCCATTGAAAGCAATGGGAGGCTGTCGGTTCCTGCTGCTAAACACATGCATATAATGTCTCATGCATCTACAAACATTTACATGAAAAATTAAACCTCTTACAAACAAAGATAACAAAGGTAATGACTGCACTGTTTACTGAAATAATGGAAAATTTGGAAAGCAGCACTGCATGACGAAAATTCTCAACTGCAGTTTTTATAGTCACATGAGAGTTGGCAGCAAAGAGTGTTAAGTTGAATTTCAGATATGTGTCAACATTGATTGAGAACACTTTAGTTAAACAGCATGGAGTACATAGATAAAATAAAGGAATGGCTGTCCAGAAAAGGATAAGTAGTGATGGGTATTCTTATAACTGTGTTTTAACTGCTGTTTTTCTGATATTTAACTGCTTGGGATTATTAAAGCTGAACTCCAGGGAAAAAAAAAAATTTGCCCCTGCAGTGGGCACCTCTTCCCATTGCAGGGGTTACCTGCTCATTCTACCTAAAGGATGATAAACAATGTGATTTACTTACCTTATTTCTCACTCTCACAGGTTTCTTTTTGTATCCATCCAGCAGCAGCACTCTGATGCCATCCAGTACAATGCAGAACCATCAGTCCTGCATTGTACATGAGAACACTGAGGGCCTGCCCACAGCCCAGGAGCATCAGACAGATGATAAGAGCACTGGATGCTGGGAAATGATGAATAAGTTAAGTATATCACTTTATTTATCATACATTATGCAAAACTCACAGTGGGACCCACTGTGAGGGTAAAGGGAAATCTTCCCTGGAGTTCAGCTTTAACTTAGTTCATGGGCTACACTTATTGACAATTATTGACTAAAATACCAAGTATATAAGGGGTTAGCTAAAAAACACTACATGATTTGCAGATGTGAAAGTGAAAACATGTTTTGCTTTGAAATCAGAAGTGATCTAACATTCTTTTGCTTTTGCTGTGAGATGAGACACCTAGCTAACAGACGGGAAGCCTCACTTTCATCATTCACTGCTCCTAGTAATATGGAGTCATGTCAGAGCCTACTGAGCTTCAAAGAGGGCAAATTGTTGGTGCCAGCTTAGCTGGTGCCTCTGCGACTGAAGTGACTGAGACTGAGCTCTACAATTACTTTTGCAGCAGTTGTTTTCTTAGTCTGGGTCACAATCCTGCACAATGTCCTTTTACCCCTTTTGATCAGTTGACCATGTCAATCGTGCTTATGCTTATAAAAGTTTTCCTGGAGACTGTATATGCTGTCATAACCTTTAATACTGTACCTCGCAATACGGCAAATAAATTGGCAACTTCAGTCACAGAGGCACCAGCTAAGCTGCCACCAACGATTTGCCCTCTTTGAAACTCAGTAAGCTCTGACACGACTCTGTATTACTAGCAGCGCACACAGTGAATGATGAAAGTGAGGCTTCCCACCTGTTAGCTACAGTAGGTGTCTCATCACACAGGGGAAGCAAAAGAGTGTTACCTTACTTTTGCTTTCAACACTTTCGTTACTTTCATACCTGCAAATTATGTGGTGTTTCCATTTTTTTTAAATCTAACCCCTGTACCCTGGTGCTTGTATTTTACTTAGAAATTTAAACAAATTATAAGAAAATATAATCAAATTTCTGACATGCTATAAGAACCATGCAATAGGAATAAAGGCTGAACATAAATATATTTTAGAATTATGACACTTATGGACTTACGAAAATTAAAGTACCTTACATTTCATAAACGTCTGATCTTACTTGTAATAATATTGTAAAACTGATGGAAATTTGACAGTGCCTGACATAAAAATTCATAAAGAGGTAAAGCGCTTACTTTTTGACTTTGCGATGAAATGATGATAGCTATATTTTACTATAAGATATATGAATTCTTATAAAAAAAACTCTGAATACCTTAGGTTCTTATTACATTTAAATAAAAAAGAAGGTTATCTTATATTCTAAGCCTATATTTTTTTAGTTTTGTAGAGATTGGTGTTAGAACCTCTCTCTTGCTTTCTGAGCTCCTACTGGAAGCACTTGATCTCTTTATTTGTCCTGGTGAACACTGACATCAGACAGAAACTGAGGAAAAAATCCCAAATTTTGTATTGTACCCACAACAGCAGTAGAGAGGACAGTATACATCCTTCCTTGTGGGGGAGAAGAGGATCAAACAGGGAAGGATGTATACTGGTTTAATATTTGCATGCTAGGTGATCTGATATGGCTTAGGGCTCGTTCACACTTGACTGTTTTTCCAACTCTTGCCAAACGCCCCTATAGAGTTGGTTTTTAACGCTTCGCAAATGCCACATGCGCGGTTTAGCGGTGGTTGCTAGGCATTTGCCAAGTGTTAAAAACGCCCCACAAATGCCTATAATGAAGTTTGAATGGTGTTAAAGCTCCGCAAATGCCCCGCAACTGAGTCACAACTGCACCGCAAACGCCGGCCGGGCGTTTGTGGAGCGGCATCATAGACTTGAATAGGAGGCTTCAACTCCTCCTGACTCGACCAGAGGCGTCCGTTTTGCGTCCATCCGCAATGCAACGCTAACGCTCACATTTGAACAGCACCATGTGCTGCAATGTGCAGAATGTTCCCAGACGCCTGTCGCCGCTTGCTAACAAGACTAGTGTGAACGTAACCTAAGTGTTGCATCTCAAGCGTAGATCCTGCAGAAGCAAATGCATTGAAACACGTTGATCCTATATGCTTATTGTTTGTTCATCACAACTTACAATACTTTATGATGGTGCTAGACAGCGATATTCATTGTTTTTATGTAAAAGGTCTATTTTAATTGCATGGATTAATAAATATTACATATTTTTATAATTTGTGTTGTATATTTATCCAATTGTGAGGTACAAAGTAGGTATAAAGTTCTTTTTTCAGTGCAAGATAGTTCCACATTTATGCTTAGGTGTGGTTACTTATGCTTGCTCTTTGTTTCTGCTTTGATTGAAAGTTTGGGATGGTGCCACAATATGGATTCTTCAAACTTGGCTCCTAAACACACATTGCCTCATTCTTGCTAATGTGTAACAGGTAACATAGTTGCACAGTGGTTGTTACCACTGTATTCCTACATTGTGCTTTTGTTGGGTGTATTCCACATGCTCCAGATTTCTCCATGATTAAAAAATATTTTGGACAAATTGATTTCACAGCATGTTGGTAGCTTGATTGACATTTGCATATAATTGTTTCTAATTTAAGACCTGTCATAAAGTAAGACATATTGGCAGGTTAAAAGCGGGCGGCAATTTCAGGCGTGTACCACTGTCTGGGGCAAGGAATGGTACTTTTTCTTTTTGTTAACTGCTGCAAGATATGTAGGCATTATTTGAAAAAAAGTTAATAATAAGAATGTTTTATCACTTTATAGTGGCATAGACAATGACATCAGAATATATTGATTTATATTGGGTATGGAAAGGTCATTATTCATATTTGTGAAAACTAAACTCTACCATTTTTTTGTTTTGTTTTTACCGAGAACTCCCTATATTTCAAGTTTTAAATCTATAATAAAAGAAGAAAAACAATACATGTTTTGGAAGAAAGTATACTTATATATATATATATATATATATATATATATATATATATATATAGTAAAATAAATGGTAGCAGTTTTTTTCAAAACCCATTCTGTCCACATATATTTTCCAAATAATTACAAAATAATGAAACGTTTCAGTTCCTGATGCACGTAAGGGACTCTTGACTAGTGCCAGTTGCAGACAGCTGATTTATTGGAAATGCAGAGTCTCCCTCTGGTCAATACCATACTTAGTCTCAGAGAAGCATTGCTGGTCTCATTTATTTAAATCAATAGTAGATGTTAATGCAAAATGAGGGAAGTGAGAAGAGGAACAGGTACAAGGAAATTCATCATGTGGAAGCTGTCTATAGTAAACACCCTCAAAATGTTGTCCTCTCTAACTTCAATTAGGTTTTCATTTCCATGCTAAAGACTTGGTGTTGTTCCTTTAAATTCCCCTATTATGGCAAATTCACTTGGGTTATTTTCAGAGCCAAATTAGCACATGAAATCCCAGCAGATTCAGGATGAACAAATGAAGTACACAAAAAAAAATCACAAGGACAAGAATAAACACATATGGAACAGATCAGCTTTAAGGTCATTGCCACTTAAAGGGATGCAGCATTTTAGGCTTGTTGTTTTTCCTGTGTGGTTTTCTGTAAAAATAAAAGGAAAATATAACTTTCCACTTTCATCCCCCACAGCTATCGTTATGCTTGTATCACATGGGCATCAGCTTGTATAAGCTTTTATGAAACTTTCAGCAAGCTTTGGCAAAGCATTTAACAAGCTTCAAGCAGGTTTCTATAAGTCTTTAAAGCACCCTTCAGCTCTTGTTTGGAAATATTATACACAGATCTTAATGTGAATGCTGATTGTCTCTTTAAACAAGCTGCTACCAGGCTTCAGAAGGTGGTGAAGCAGCAGTTTGTTTAAAGTGACAATAAGCACTTCCATTAACCACTTCACTCCGATGCCTCCCGCTTTAACAAAGCTTGCTCAAAGCTCTGCAAATGCTTTGTAAAAGCTTGTTGTTAACACTGCTCTTATACAAGCTGAAGCCTGTGTGAAACTTAGTCATTATTTATACTTGTGATTGAAGGACTGTAAAACACTACTGTCCCTCAATTGCTCTACCTGTTGCTGCTGAGGCAGCAGCCAGGGGTGTAAACATGCAGTGGTCATGGCAGGAATTATACTCTCTGTTGTGTTTTGTGGACAGTACCACCCGCCAAGCATGACCCATTCAAATGAATAGTGCCATGCTGCAACCAACACACAACTGTGCACTATGCACAATGTCGTCTGGCAGGGGCTTAACCTCTTGGTGCCGGCCGCACAAAAATGTGCGGCCTCCCAGTGTCTGGGCCTTGACGCTGAGCGGCCGCACATTTGCGCGCAATTAAGAAAAACATACTTGCTGAGAGCGCGCACCCTGTGCACTCCCAGCACACATGTTCCAGTACTCACGGAAAGGTCCCGATCTCCTCTTGTGATTGGGACCTTTCCCGATCATGTGACCACTGTGACAGCAAATCACATAACCCTAAAACCCCGCCCCCCTCCCACCTTCTGAAACCCTTAAAGGGCTGAGAGGAGCTGGCGCCAAGGAGTTAAAACAGATAGTGAGGAAATGATACAATGCCTCCCCACCTCCTCTCTATTGCTCTCTGAAACATGTTTTGAATGTAGATCTCGCTTCAGCAAAGCAAAGCAAGTCTAAGCAAGACCTCAAAGAATAACTCATGCTGATATGTGCAGATATTAGGGAGGTACAGGGGCGGACTGACCATTTGGAAACTCGGGCACTGCCCGGGGTCAGTAGGGGGCCCCATGAGATGCCCCTGGTACCTTTTTCATAGGCTTTTTTGAGTTTGGGCAAGGACACAGGGGCCCCATGATCCCCTATTACCCGGGGGCCCCATGAGTTGTCAGTCGACCCCTGGGGAGGTAAGATAAATTGTACTTACCTCTGTGACATCCTTTACTAGATTTGTTAAGCTGAACTCTAGGCACATACTGTATAAAGGGTACCAATGAAAGCAGCTTTGTAATCATTAACATTTAATTAACTGCTAGTTATATAAGTACCAGAATTTGACTTGACATCAGCCTCTTGCAATCTACAGCACTGTCTGTACATTGTACAGTGTAGTTTTGGGGAGGGTGAGTAGAAGCAGCACAAGGAGCCAATCGGGTGTGTTTTCAGTGCAAGGAGCATGCTGATAGGAGGAGAAAAAGCAGAGGGCAAGAGAAATAAGCTCATCTGTTTGCTGCTTTTCTCTTTATTGTCCTGTCATAGGGTTGGAGTAGGTAGAGAACATATAATTGAAATTTAAGACTGATATACAAGCTCCCCCTACCCCTCTTCTCCACTCCCCCTTCCCTCACTACTTCTAACTTATCTAACTAAAACTGTGGTCAAATGACACTCTAACTTTAGCTGTCTGTCTGATGCTTAGCTTTAATTGTAAATGTGTGCCCTGCTTTTTTTGTGTTTCTGGTTTATGCACACTACTCTGAGTAGTTCCTATGGAAGTAAGTACCTATAGCATTTGCATACCTACCAACTGTCACAGATTTTGTAGGACAGTCCCACTTTTTATTCAGTTGTCTTGCAATGCCCGTGTTCCAGGATCACAGCATAATTACAGCATATCTGTCAATACTTTTGCCAAGCAACTCTTCCCTGTTATTTTGTGGCCTCAGCTCATTCATATGCACATCCTGTAATTCATATGTATGCAAATCATATAGGTCCTATAGGTCATATGTAAATAGCACATGTGTGGCAGGGGGCAAGACAGCATCTCCTTAAGTGAAAACAGATCCTGGACTAGAGCTGGAGCAGAACTAAGAAGAGGAAGCAGTGAAAGAGCTGAAGAGAAGAAGAGAGCAGAAGTGCTTCTTAGCCACACTATAAATATATAAAGAAACCGTGGCTATATTACGAACATATCAATATATAGGAGTGAAACAATATAATGCACTTGCATTAGTGATAAACGTAAGTCCAAATTTAATCCAAATGCAGTCCATGTCACAGTCCACAAATTCTTCCACATCTGTGCTCTGTGACCTTAAATAATAAAACCAGATTTTCATGACCCTCTTTTCCTAAGTGATTCATGAAATGCTTTATGCAGTTAATATGGCCACATCCAGGTCCCACCAAGGCTTTCACTTCATGCACAGTCCTCTCACATGTAAGTGATTAAAGCCCTTTCAACATCTCTCCTCTCTCTTCCGGTCATAACAATCATCAATCCTTGGTTCCTCCACTAACCACCATAAGAACAGAGCCTCAAAACAAAAACACTTCCCTAGTGTAGTACTGTAACTATAAGCATTTTTATTTAAAGTAATATACTCACATTTAGATAGTAAAACAATAGCCCCAATCCTGCAGTTAAAAAAAATCCCGGGTGACTCCTGCATCTGATGTCACTTTCACTCTACGCATTTTATCATCAAAGGTTTCCTCAGGCAAAGAAGAACTAAATTAACCCCTAAACTGTGCTACCAAAATGATGGAAGTAAAAATTGTAAATAAGAAAATGAACATGTAGTCTATACATAATGTAATTCTATAATGCCATGGTACTGTACCAATCCTCAATAAATTCACAGTGCTTTGCAAACAGTTTATTGAATTGTAATTTGAGGATAAAACATTTTTGCATCTTCAGATTTGTAAAGGTGCTTCAAAAGGGAATATATGTGGTATTGCATATTTCCCTTGTTTATCCTGTTCAGAAAAAAATATGTTTTTGAGAAATATTTTCTTTCAAATAAATATGAAATGTATTATTTCATATTTTCATCTATAGCCAGCAGTTGAAGCCCCTGGATTCTTTGTATATGTTTTCCATGCATTTCCAACTTTACCAAGAAATCTTTTTGAGTTCAACCTCAATGAGTAAAATGAGTGACTCATCCCATCCTGACTCTGTTGCTGTGTCCTGACAGTAGATACAGACTTTCTATCACAGAGAATAAGTCAGAAAGTGAACAGTTCCCAATGTGCTCACTCTTTAGGAAACCTATAATGCACTATAAATCATGGATGCATCCTACACTACATGTGAATTTGTGAAAAACATACTGTGTACAAAAATAGAAAAAGTGTATTTAAAACTATAAAGTTTCTTTTCAAGATGCCTAACATACTTAATGAACCACCATCAAAGAGAAAATGTTAAATACCAACAAAATGTTATTTTAGAACACTAAACCTATTACTGCACTGTACATAAAAAAAATGCTTGAAAATTTAGCTAGTTATATAGCAGTGGATAGCTTGGGGTAGCTTAGGTTTGTTCACCAGACATACAGTACACTTACTAGCACAAACTGTGTCCTTGAATGGAAAAAAAAAAATCTTTACTTTATCTTTACTAAGTTTATTTATCTGGTACCCCTACTAAAACAAGCTACCAGCCAAATGAAATAGACACATTCATTTATCCAGCCATTGTTTGTTCTAATACCAAAACAGTTACTACCTAAAGTCTTCTGCACCATGTTTAACATTTCAAACCTTATTGCATTTCCAAAGAAACTTTGCATTTCCAAAGAAACTTTTCACGTGACATATGAATATCAAGTATGTCAAATGTAATCATGTTTTATGTCATTGATCCTTTACCTAACAATGTCAAAATTAAATGAGTTCAGCACACTTTATGATTAACTCAAACAATTCTGAAATTATCCTCCTGAACCTGGGCACACTCTCTTAAATATCACTTCCCATTTAAGTGGCAACTTCATTTCCTGAAATATTTGAGCATCTAATTTACTGACTCCTATAGAATGCTCTTTTCTAAAAATAAAGTGGAGTGGAGACTTGCCCAATTACTTATTTCTTCCCAACAATTAAACCTAGTAAAAGACCTATGGAGTTTCTTACTACCTTTGAAACCCTCTGTGTATGGGAGTCATGCACTGGGGACCTCCTCTTACTCTTACAAACCTATTTTACACGATGAACTAAGTGAAGTATTCTTTGCTGAATGGGAATGGGAATTGGGCATGTGTTCACCAAAACCAAAGGGAAAAGATCATCATACTTAAGCTGGACATATATTAATCATTTTATTGTTCTACCAGTAGGTTTCAGGAAAACAATTACCCAATTCCCCCATTCCCATATTTGAGGTGGATGGGGGAATCACTCCTGTTGAGCTATTGAGTTCTGACAGCAATGGGCCTTCATCACTGTCAGAACACACTGATTAGTGTTCACGACTACAGCCAGCACCACTGATCATTCAGGAAAAGCCCAACATGCTGTTTTTACAGATGTTTATTGGCATATTTCTTCTGAACAACCAGCCTGCCCATACATAGATTGCAATGCAGCTAGTCCCAGCTGAACTGGCCAAATTTTGATCTGTGTATGGCCAGCTTTATACATGCCTCCTCAATCAACTTTAAGACATGAGTATTGCCATAATCTACTCATTAGGTTGTACCACAATCCAATGAAATTGACCCATATTTCTAATGATGCCATCTACCTGCTGTAGGGGATGTAGGAAACTAGGCTAGGTCTATCATATATGATAGGATTTCCCTAAGGGCCTGTTCCTTATGTCCGCTTTTCATCTGTCCATTTACGGGTGAAAAATGGACACCCGTGTATTTCTATGGACTAGCGGATGTAGACGGATGATCATCTGTTTACATCCATTAATGTCCGCATCCGTTAACATCTGTTTTTACGAATGGAAGAAAACCCTATTTTTCTTCCGTAAAAAAAAACCGAACGGATGAAAAACGTATGTAAATGGCCAAAAAATGAATGTAAACGGATGAAAACAGATGTACACAGATGAAAAACAGATGTAAACGGACAAAAATGAATGTAAACTGATGAAAAACAGATGAAAAACTGATGTAAACTGATGAAAAACTTGGAAAAAACGTGACTGAACTGATGGAAAAAACGGAACACCTGTGTGAAAGGGGCCTAACTTGCTCTTTAATTAGGAACATCACTGGTGATATCTTATCAGATATCAGATCCCCTACCTTTTTTTCATCACTCCACCCACTCTTCATCAAAGTCTGCAAAATCAGTGTATTCCATCACCTGCTTAATGGCACTAGGAAACCGATCCCCACATTATTGGAAACAAGAATAAACACCATTGCTCTCAGACTGAATTATTAAACTGAATGATATTATGAAAGCAGTGAAGGATGGCCATTTGTGTAAGGATACATATGATACATGTATAATATATGGACTATGTGGCTACATTTTGCCTCTAGCAGAAGTTCTGTACCCTCAACTTATAGGCTTTACATTCATAATTAACCCCCTTTTTTTTTTTTTACAAAAAGCTCTTCCTCAATTTGCCAACAAACAACCACTATAAACATGTCAATTTATCTTCTTGTCTACCTTTTTCTGCTTGTACTTCGATCTGAAAATGAATACCACCTACTTCCACCACTCTACTTTTACAGGTCCCTTGGCCTCTCCCTATCTCCCTCTCCCTTGTATACTGTTCATTATACTTTATTTTTATTTTAAATGTTTTGGAAGGATGCTTTTACCACTGTAATTTGTTATTATTGTATTTCAGAGAAACAAATAATACCACAGGCAAGATTGTTATGATAGAACTATTTATTTCACATGCTGATCCAAGACTTTCTGATATTGTACTGTACTGTTTGATTCATGTCCTGTCTATAAAATTGAAATAAAAAAATTGTGCATAAAGATGCAGACGTATAAAAAATTACTACCTAATGTCCAATAATAGATATCATTGTACACTATTAATTTGGCCTTATTGACTTAACTGTCCTGGTTTTAACTTTGATGGGGATACAGGTTTTAGAGCTGATGTTAACTACATTAAGATTAGGAATAGAAACCAAAATTGCTAAGTTCAGTTATAACCCAGAGCAGCCTATCCAAATATAATGAAATATATAACACACTGCAGCCTGTCTCACTGGTTATATGGCCATACATTAATAGATTTCTTTCATTCAGCCTGAACAAAAAAAGTCTAACAGATATCTCCATCCACACAAATAGCATGGATGGAAGAATCCCCCCTGCCAGCTATTGTATACTGACAGCCACTAGCCCTACCTGAACAGCGCCTGCAACAAATTGGTTGCAGATGCTGTTCAGATGACAATTTTAAACCTTGACTCCTTCAACAAAAGTCAGTTTAGCAATTGACCTTTGTTGAGCAGGCAGGTTACCCACTGTTAAAAGTTTGGGCAACTCTTATTAATAACAATGTATGGCCAACTTTAAGCCTGAGGCAGATAACAATTAGAAATGATTACTAACAAATTTCCAAAACACAAGGTCAAGTTTAAATTGATTTTAAAGGTTAGGGATAGCAAAGACCAGATGTCAATACTCTTCAACCATATAATCATGTTTACACTGGTAATAACAGAATGCTGATTGCAATAAGTTAAACTTTATGTTTTATATAGCATGGCATCAAAAGAGTGTATTTTTTTATTATGCATTTGTGTTTCTAATCCTCTTATAAGGAACTTGCTTGGCAAACAATAGACCTTCTCTTGTTATTTTCCTTACTAAAATAAGCTTGTGCATAAAATTGGATTTCCATATTGCTTAAAACTGGCTTTATGATCAAACAAGAAACAAACAACTGCAGTCAGCACTTAGATGTGGTACTTGAACCAGAGAGGAGACACAATTAAAGTAGTCATAAGTTTTCTTTGCCATTCTATAAATAATAAAATGAGCTGAAGGAATCATCCTAACACACATTCACATACTGTGATTGGTAAAAGTAACATTTATAAACAGCAGCCAATAATGACAAAACAGTATATACTCTTTGAGCTGTACAGCTAGTAATTAATTCTGAAGGAATGTAGTCATTTTATAAAGTTTTTTTTTTTTAATCAGTTAGTGAGCATTAACCAGCTTAGTGGCATGCTGACTGGTTGTCTCTAAGCATAGAGTGAATTGTCTCAGTCACATACTATGTTGAGCTTGCTCAAGTAGCATGTGCTAGAGGTTACATTTTATGTCAAAGATATTTCATACCTGGCCATTCAGTAGGCTTGGGGGGCTGCTGTGCATTCTGAGAAAGATATTACATTTATGCTGCACTTTCTGGCACAGGACCTTCCATCCAGGGTTTCACTCTAAGGATGCTGCTGTAATATCAGTCTTGCTGTTAGGCTTTGGGTACTAAGGGCAGGGGTGCTGCATGAATGTCACTTCCTTTCTGTGGCATGAACGTCACTTCTCTGAAAATATTGACTGCAATGATGCGCTATAAGGGCCTACAGGAAGCAAGCTGCAGAGGTTCCCCATAAGGAGCTGGTGAGATACTTTAAAAATGCAGTCAACATACAGTAGCTCAGTAACAGTGAGACCCACAAAGCTAAAAAGACAAGCAAGAAGATCAAAAGCTGCATTTTGAGAGCAAATAGTAGTGTATTCTGTGTTCCCTTCACCCTCATCCCCAGGCAGGGGCGGACTGACAACTCATGGGGCACCTGGGCAATAGGGGATCATGGGGCCCTTGTGTCCTTGCCCAAACTCAAAAAAGCCTATGAAAAAGGTACCAGGGGCATCTCATGGGGCCCCCTACTGACCCCGGCCCTCGGCAGTGCCCGTGTTTCCAAATGGTCAGTCCGCCCCTGTCCCCAGGTCTTCATGCACATGTGCAATAAACCTTCAAAATCCTAAGCAAGGAAATTGGAACCCATCATTCTAACCAACCTGAGGACAAGAACTTCACCCTGAAAGGAATGTGCCTGGGAAATTTATCACAAAGTAAGTGGATCTGTGGCATTTGTAATGTGGCTATTGGTTTTATGAGGAGTCCAATTACTTTACAATATGTCTGCCTACGTCATTGTAGGTGTACAATTCTTTATATTGTAAAGCATATATGAAGCTGAGCAATGAACTTCTCTTTTCTGCTCCCTCAGTTTAAAAATCCTAAAATAATAAAAATGAATACAGCCACCACATCTAAGGATACAAATACTGCAATACATTCTATTTTTTCTTCTTCAGTTTGAATATACTTTATTGTTTTCTTATGATACAATGGAATACATATGTTACAAAAACACTGCATCTGTCTTTGTGAAATGCTTAACTCTAGTCAGGGGTGGACAGCTTGAAACATTAGCAAGCTTCCCAACAGCCCCCTGGTTTAATTTTATTTCCTAAAATTATCAACTACTATATACGTTTCATTGGAACAGCACCACACAAAAGTTCCAGCATCATCCACCTGTCCAATGCAGATTGTTGATTCATCACTGAATATCACTTTTATCAAGTCATCCACAGTCCATGATTGCTTTTCTTTAGCCCACTGTAACCTTGTTTTTTTTCTGTTTAGGTGTTAATGATGATTTTCGTTTGGCTTTTCTGTATGTAAATCACATTTCCTTTAGGCGGTGTCTTACAGTTCGGTCACAGACATTGACTCCAGTTACTGCCCATTTGTTCCTCGTTTGTTTTGTTCTGCATTTCTGTTTTCAAGGCATATTGCTTTAAGTTTTCTATCTTGACGTTTTGATGTCTTCCTTGGCTTATCAGTATGCTTCCCTTTTACAACCTTCCCATTTGATTTGTATTTGGTCCAGATTTTAGACACAACTGACTGGGAACAACCAACATCTTTTGCAACATTCCATGATGATTTACCTCCTTGAAGTTTTATAATCCTCCCCTTTGTTTCAGCTGACATCTCCCATGTTGGAGCCATGATTCATGTCAATCAGCTTTGTGCAACAGCTCACCAAGGGGTGCAAGCACTCTTTTTTTACCTTCAGACTAATTAGCAAATGTAATCTGATGCAGATGTTTGTTTTAGAACTGCAAAGTACATGGTGATTCCATAATATTTTCCTCAGAACTAAGTGATTCCTTCCCCCCCTCCGTTTGTTCTGCAAAAACTATTGCAATTGATTACAGTTTAATTTCTTTTTTATTTTTGTAAGTGTTTCTTAAAGCCAGAGGGTTGGAATGTTAAGTGCAAATAGTTTTGATGCATGTCTGTGATTTTTTTTTCTACACAATATACAATTTCATGAACATTTTCCAAAAGTGGTGATTCCATACTTTTTGCCAGGGGTTGTATTTATTCCTAAGAATGTAATCCTATTATCAGAATTGTTACTTTCCTCAAATCTGACCTTTAGAAGAGTAAGGATGCCCATAGAGAAGTCTTTTTTTTTGGGGGGGGGTTGAATGAAAAAAACTGACTTGATTCCCCCATCCATGCATTCAATGTGGATAAGGGAATCCTCCACACCTTCAGAACACAAAGGCACATTGGGTGGCTTCACAGGAGCTGAATGGTTTTTCCAGAAGATGTGTTTGCCTTTGGCACAATGGAACTGTGGAGTTGTGTCCAAAGAGCAGAGCAGACAGCCATCCATGTGCAGAAAATGTATATTGTACATATGTGTTATGTATATAGTATATGTATAAACTGTAATTAGAAAACATTCTAGCCTTACGTAAATTAGTCAAATGGACAATTGTTTACTGTCCTAGGAAACAAGAGTTGTAAACACTGCAGTTGGCTTTACTTGGTATTTTCAGTAACTGCCAGTAGGGTCTTTTCATCTTGGCTAACAAGAAAGATCAAAAATGTTTGATCAACCAATCAGCTTCCTAAACATTTTAGGAAAAAAATATATATCAAGGGAAGATTTGATTGTTTGGAAAGTATGAAGGAAGGGATGGCCTAGGACAGAGGGCACATGAATGTATGTACATGCATAAAACACACTTACATGCATAGTCATGGCCAAAAATATTGGCACCCTGACATGTCTGTCAGATAATGCACCAATTTGATCAGAAAATTCTTGCAATTACAAATGTTTCAGCATTCTCATGTTTATTTATTTTGTTTGTGTTGGTTTGACGCAAAAAAGGCTAATCACAGTGGCCTTTTACCATGTGATCAGCTGTGTCCAATCACAGCTGACCACAATGTAAATACACTTGCCGCTTAGCAGCAGTACTTTCCTCACAATGACACAGCATGAGAAAAGTACTGCCGATAACCGGCAACTGTCAAAGGAGACATCTGCACTGATAATCAGTGCACTTATTATCAGTGTCCTGATTATCAATGCATCCCCAAATGTGCCCATCAGTGCTCAGAAATGCTGCCCATCAGTGTCCAACAGTGCTGCCCAGCAGTACCCAACAGTGATACCCAGGGGTGCTGCCAATCTGTGCCCGTCTGTGCCACTTATCAGTGGCACCAGTCAGTGCTGTCAGTCAGTGCCTTTCAGTGCTACCTATTACTGCCCATCAGTGCTGCCTACCAGTGCCCATCATTGTCATCTACCAGTGCCACACATCAGTACAGCATCATCATTGCCTCCTCATCAATGCCCACCAGTGCCGCCTCATCAGTGCCATCTCATCAGTGCAGTCTGTGCCCATCAGTGCTGCCTCATAAGTGCCCATCAGTGCTGCTTATTAGTGCCCATCAGTGCTGCCTATTAGTGCATTCTCATCAATGGACATCAGTGAAGGAGAAAAATTACCTGTTTGCAAAAGTTCATAATTAAAACAAACAACTTTTTTTCAAAATTTTTGCTCTTTTTTTGTTTATAGTGCAAAAAATAAAAACCCCAGTGGTGATTAAATACCACCAAAACAAAGCTGTATTTCTGTTTAAAAAATTAATAAAAACATATAGTGTTGCATGACTGCGCAATTGTCATTCAAAATGTAACAGTACTGAAAGCTGAATATTGGCCTGGGCAGGAAGGCGGTAAAAGTGCCCAGTAGGCAAGTGGTTAAAAATAAGTGGTTACTGAACATAAATAGTACAGCTTTTATTCTGTAATTTGTCCTATTTTTAAATGACACTAAAATTATGGTTCCAGTACAAAGCATTGCAGCTATTTACAAATGAAATAAAGTTTATTTTTTTTCCAATTTTGCGCTTTTTTTTAAATGTAGAATTTGTAAATACATACTGTATATGTTAAAGGTGTAAAACTATTTTGTAAAATATTTTTTTAAAGTTTAAATATTATTAGTTAATAAGAAACTAGAAACTAACAACATAAATCAGCAGGAAAATAATAATGGAAAAAGAGAATAAGGAGTTAATTAGGGCAGATTAGAGTAAACTGGGGTCAATAAGGGGTAAACAGAGGAATGTTTAATTAAAAAAACAAAAGCAACATATTTTTTTTACTTGTCAGGTTGCTTTAACTTACTTCATCTGCAGATCGAAGTTCATCCCTTTGATCTGTAGATGAATAAACATATACAAAATTAAACATTGTTTCTTTTGAGCAATGTTGTTGATAAACATTGCCAGACTGCTTTTCTTTGACAGCTCCTGCTGTCAGACCTTTCTTCTCTGTGTACTTAGCAATACCGATTTGATACACTTGCCCTCCAGAGGATTTACCCCCTTCCTGACCAGGCCATTTTTTGCAATAGGACGCTGCGTTACTTTAGCTGACAATTGCACGGTCATGCAACGCTGTACATAAATGAAATTGATGTCCTTTTTTCCCCACAAATAGAGTTTTCTTTTGGTATTTGATCACCTCTGCAGTTTTTATTTTTTGTGCTATAAACAATTTTGAAAAAAAAACAATAGTTTCGACTTTTTGCTATAAAGCATATCTAGTACAAAATGTTTTTTTAAAAAAAATTCATCATAAATTTAAGCCAAAATGTATTCTGCTACATGTCTTTGCTAAAAAAAAAATCCCAATACATGTAAATTAATTGGTTTATGTGAAAGTTATAGCCTTTACAAATGGCGGAATATACACTGGAATTTTTTTTTGTTTGTTTTATACTAGTAATGGTAGTGATCAGCGACTTATAGCGGGACTGGCAGGCATTCTCACACTGGGTGGGAACCAGGGGCGGACTGACAACTCATGGGGCCCCCGGGCAATAGGGAATCATGGGGCCCCTGTGTCCTTGCCCAAACTCAAAAAAGCCTATGAAAAAGGTACCAGGGGCATCTCATGGGGCCCCCTACTAACCTCGGGCCCTCGGGCAGTGCCTGAGAATCCAAATGGTCAATCCACCCCTGGTGGGAACTGACTAACTGCCACTGACATCTCAATGACACTAATACAGTTGATCAGTGCTAATAAAACATTGTACATTGACATTGTACTAATGAAACTGGGCAGGAAGGGGTTAACATCTGGGGCGATCAAAGGGTTAACTGTGTGCTGTTTTATTAGGGAAACATACTGCTGTGTATTTATTTGAAATACACAGCAGCATGTTCTTGCTGGCGCACAGGCTTTTCTCCTGTCAGTGTTACCTGGAGATCGCCGGGTGGCGGAATGACATCCGTAGCCCCCAATGGCAGTGCAAGTAGCGCTGCACGCCCCTTACCCGGAAATGCAAATCACATATATATACACATGATTTTGCGTAGCCCTAGAAATAGTTCTACTATAGGGTGGTGGGCAAGCAGTTAATCAGAGATGAATTGCTAAGTACTGTGATTACACATGCCCTGTGTACAATGATAATTTTTTTTGGGGAGTGTCTAAAATATCCATAGTCTTCAACTGGTTAATAATTATGCTACCAAAATTAGTGTGTGCTGCAAATTGCCATCCTGTTCCTGCACCAATATCCCTGCTTCTTCTTGCCGGAGGCTGCCAGTTTGCTGAAGCCCAGAGCGCATAAGCAGCAGTAAATCTTCAGGCTGTCAACAGATTGGCCTATACATTTTCAGCACAGTGCCAAAATATAGAGAGTAACTGAGCATGTGCAGAGCAGGGTGAAACAGTGTATTACTGAATTTTATAGGCACTTATTTTCAATGTTTTACAAAGCCATACCTGCAAAAGGGGCCAGCATAAAGTGATCTAGCTGTATTTAATTTTCTGACAAAAGTTTCACTTGAAACAACTTGCTTGGGGGATGCCCTAAGCCTGCCAGTGAAGTGGCACACCTGTTCAGTGTATAAAATGTACTGCAACAAAAGTGACATTTACAGACAAATCCCAGTTTAACCACATCCTTACCGTGCTGTAGCCTAATAACGACTACAGCATGGTTGTCCAGTTCTGGGAGGGCGTCATATGATGTCCTCCCAGAAAGCATCCTCCTGCGTGCCCCCAGCGCACCTAGTGGTCTCCGTGATCTCTGTGTCCTATGGACACAGCTGATCACATGATGAGGTAAAAGGCCAATCACAGCAGCCTTTTACCACATGATCAGCTGTATCCAATGACACTGAAGATCACCAAGTAAATACAGTTGCCAATTATCAGCAGCACTTTCCTCACATTGTCACAGCATGAGGAAAGTACTTTCAATAACTGGCAGCTGTCACAGAACAGATTGGCACTGATGATCAGTGCCCTGCAGTGCTGCCCAGCAGTGCCATCCGTCAGTACCCCCCATCAGTGCCCAGCAGTTGTGCCCATCAGTGTCACCCATCAGTGCCCATCAGTTCCCCCCAGCAGTGCCGTCAATCAGTGCCGTCAGTCAATGTCATCACTCAGTGCCACCCATCAGTGCTGCCTATCACTGCCCATCAGTGCCACCTATCAGTGCCCATGATTGCTGTATATCAGTGCAGCATCATCAGTGCCTCCTCATCAATGCCCACCAGTGCTGCTTCATCAGTGCCACCTCATCAGTGCAGCCTATCAGTGCCCATCAGTGCTGCCTATCCATGCCACCTCATCAGTGCTCATAGGTGTCCATCAGTGCTGACTATCAGTGCCCATCACTGCAGCCCCATCAACGCACATCAGTGCAGGAAAAAAATTACCTGTTTGCAAAATTTTATAATAGAAACAAATAAAAACTTTTTTTTCAAATTGGCGATTAAATTGCACAAAAAAACCTCTATTTGTGTGAAAAAATGAAACAAATTTCATATGGGTACAGTGTTGCATGACCGCGCAGTTGTTATTCAAAATTTTCCCACAGCTGAAAATTGCCATTGGCATGAACAGGGTAGAAGTGCCCGGTAAGCAAGTGGTTAAATTTTAGTTAAAAACATTTCCTTGCCAGCTTGGTTTCTTTGTAAAAATGGCATGGGGACTCCCCCCAGATTACACACCAGACCCTTAAGGGTTTAGTATGTATTTTGTGGGACCTTTGGGGCCACCATGACATATTTACAAAAAAGAAAAAAGCAGGAAAGTGTAAATTACTGGCACTATTTTATTTTCTTAACAAGAAGCTTGGCAAGAATGACAAAAAATTGTTGGGGGTCCCCCCAGATTTTATGCCAGAACCCTTATCCGTAATGATAATGCATAATGGATTTTAAGATAGCACTCAAGGCAAAAAAAAAGGAATTCATGTGGGGTTCACCTAAAGGGTGTGGTATAGATTTTAGAGACATAGCCCATGCAAAAGCAAAAAAAAAAGAAAAAAGAATGCAGTCTAACTAGCCAGGAAAGGGATAGAAGGGATGCCCTCCTGCAAACCATACCAGGCCAGATACCCTCTACATGGGGATGGAATCCCCTGGCAAAGTACATTGTCAACATGTTAGCGAGCCTCTACCCCAACTCTGGCATGGCAGCTGTGGGGCTGTATAGAGGGAGCTTATTGCAATATGGAAGCCCCATTTAAAAATAAGGGGTCCCTCAGATATCACCCTGCCTACCCTGCAAAATCAAAATTAAGCCTGCAAGACCATACCCCCCTGGCCCAATTTTGAGCCATCCTGATCAAGCTTTTTCTGTCTCACCTGCAAAACATGTACGCAAGCCTTTTTGAGCCAACACACTGGCCAATATGAAGGTTGAGAGATACAAAAAAGGTCATATGTTCTGCTTTTTCTTTCTGAATAAAAGCCAATTGTTTAAGAAAAAAAAAAGAAATAGGTAGCCACATTTTGAGAATAGCGGAGGTATAGAAGATTTGCTAGTTAGAATAGCTCAGGATTAAGCAGTAGTGGCAAGGATTTGGAGGTTGCAGAGGGTGTATGCAGACACCCCTAGGTACAATATTAGCATATATTAGCTTTATTATTTTCTTTAAAAAAAGCACATCTGATTAATTGGTTTCATCATCAGCTGTCATAACTTTTCCGCCAGTGTTTATATGCATTTTCCCGAATACTGAAACAGATAGCCCCCTAGCAGGTATGGCAAAAGGAAAATTATTTAGAGGAAATCTGGGACACAGGTCCATACAGTAAAAAAAAAAATGCTGCACCACCGTAATTTAAATAATACAAAATCACTTTTTACCAACTTCCCCCCACCCCCCAGAAAATAGAAAATAAAGCACATATAGTCTTTACCCATAAAACACTTAAAATGTACCACTTACAGCTAAGGACACCCTCATTTCAAAAGGGGATAATTGCTACATGGCAGATAAGAAATACTGTTTCTAATCAAGCACATGATCAATATAGATCCTACTGCTCATTAAAGATGAAATTTCAGTCGAAAAATGAAGTTCTGCTAGATCACTTCAGGCTGGTCCCTTTTCTTTTGCAGGTATAGCTATGTAAAACATTTAAAAATAAGTGCCTATACTGTTTAAAATCCATAATAAACTGCACATGCTCAGTTGCTCTCTAATTTTAGGCACTGTGCCAAATTTGTAGAGACCAATCTGCTGACAGCCTAAAGATTTAATGATGTTCTTGGGCTCTGAACTTCAGCAAAATGGAAGCCTCCAGCAAGAAGAAGCTGGAGCAATGCTGGAGGCAATTTACAGCACACACTAATTTTGGTAGCATAATGTGGAATGTATGTTTCTTGCTAAAGAACATTAATTTTACCACGTTGTTATAGGTAAAGTTCAACTTTAAGCAGTGTTTATTTCTGATTAATAAATTATTTAGTACTACTTACATGATAATGCTTTAGCTTTTTCTGTAGGGACTAGACTTTTTTAATTAATAATGTTCACATTTGGGTTCCAGTGAATGTGGGGTACACCTTTTCTGTTTTATATAAATTATGTACCTTTTGACAGTAAGAAAGAAGACTAAAAAATCAAAGAAAACTACACAGGATTAGTAGCAGCAATGACTAATAAAATGCATACATATTAAAGAAATGCAACTACTTTAAAAGTGATTATTTAAAATATACTTATAACAAGTTATTCATGTTTCTTGCCATATATTTGTACAACTGTCTCACTTTTTTCAAATTTCAAATTGTATTTATCACTCAGTTTTAGATAAATGTAACTTCTGTGGGTAACAGTGAAGATTTTGTTTCATAACATTAACCCCTTTATGATGAAGGTAAAACAAATCTTAATGCAGTTTTGCAACTTTCACATATGTTAGTATAACTACATTGTGCCCCGAGGCTAATTATGCTTTGTTTTTATTCAGGACAAATTCTAAATAAATGGTAAATAGTAGTGGATATCTCCTTATTTTTTTATTATTAAAAGACAATTTGCACAAATCAGTAAAACAATCAAACATTTTAATTTTTTTCTGGCCCCTTTTTACTCAACCTTTGACCCTGATATTTGACCATGACCTTTAGCACAACTCTAACCCTGTCACTGGCCTAGATCAAACCCTGATCTAGCCATGTTATCATTGTTTATTTCTTGGGGTTTTTTGGCTTACATTTTTCTCCTCTAGCAAGGAGAAAAAAGATACAATGTATCTTTTCCTCTATTCAAGAGGAGAAAACAACAGGCAGTGACTGATTGCTGTGACAGCCAACCAGAGGCTCCCAGCTCCCATTCATTAGTACAAGCTCTCAGTGAAAGCTCAGTCTCTGTGCTGGGAGAGCACTGTACAGTGCTCTATCAGCACAAACACAGCAGCACATATATATAGCCCAGGGGTGGGCTGACCATTTGGAAACTCGGGCACTGCCCGAGGGCCCGGGGTCAGTAGCGGGCCCAATGAGATGACCCTGGTACCTTTTTCATAGGCTTTTTTGAGTTTGGGCAAGGACACAGGGGCCCCATGATCCCCTATTGCCCGGGGGCCCCATGAGTTGTCAGTCCGCCCCTGATATAGCCCCACGGATAAGGACTCATAAGGACTCTTTGTACGCTCAGAGGAAAGGGGTTAACTATGTTTTTTTACTACATTTATTGTAAATGACCAAAAAAAAAATTTGTTATAACATTAATCATAGGTTGATACGTTTGCTTTTTTTGACACTTGAATTATGAAAATATTTATACTTTAATTGTGGCCATACATTTTACGATTTTATGCACAATTGTATTTAAAATATAATGTAAATTAAATGTAAATCAAATTGGAAGATTGAAAAGATCATTTGATGTGCCATACACTTAATGATCATATCAAATTATCTACTATCTGATTTTTTTTCATCAAGACTGATCAGAATAATTTTGAATAAATTGATCAGTTTTGTATGATATCAGCTTTCCAACCACCCACCCGCAATGTACAGGTACGTTGCTCTAACTGTACTAACACAGGGGGGCGCCCCCCACCCACGACCGCTGTGTCTACAAGACACATCATAATGAAGAAATTGGTGAATGGGACCTGGTGATCATGTGATCACTATGCGATCACATGATCACAATGTTAGAACAGTTGTTATGAATCAATCTGATTCATAACAGTTCCGTTTATCTTTCAGATGAGCTGTGATTGGCCCACAGCTCTCACATGATACATGGGTTCAATCACAGCACCCTGTACCATGTAACCAGCTCTAGCCAATCACAGATCACTATTATTTTGGACTGTCATGAACTTAACCAATTCATGACAGTTAAAACAAATAAAAAAGTTAAAAAAATTAAATAAAAAAATATTGTATTGTGATTCAAAAAAAAATGTAAAGAGTTCTTCCTTAACTACTTGCTGACTGCCTGCCTGTGCAGGCAAGTGGCAGCTCTGGCCAAAGCAACATACCTTTACGTCACTTTCTATTTCAGGGTGAGAACGTGCTCGCCCCCACTGACCCCCCCGTCGGTCCAGGGAGAGAAGAGAGAACACAGCACTGTGAGTAAAAGCACTACATTTTACACACACACACACACGTTAGATTAGCACATTTAACCATACGATTGCCCCTATTAACCCTTTGATCACATCGTCACCCAGCCAGTGCCATTTGTACAGTGTCAGTATATAGAATTTTTCACTGATCAATGTATTCCTGCCACTAGTGACATCCAATAGCAATTTGCATGGAAACCTATCATGGTTTCTAAATGTAAAACTTTTTTGGGCCTGACGCTCAATATGGGCATTTCAAAAAAGAATGAATTGTGGTCATATTGGTCCACAGGCCCAATTCATCATATGTCCATATTCTCTGCTGTTACATATACAGTATCTCACAGAAGTGAGTACACCCTCACATTTTTGTACATATTTTATGATATCTTTTCATGTGACAACACTGAAGAAATGACACTTTGCTACATTGTAAAGTAGTGAGTGTACAGCTTGTACAACAGTGTAAATTTACTGTCCCCTCAAAAAAAATCAACACAGAGCCATTAATGCCTAAACTGCTGGCAACAAAAGTGAGTACACCCCTAAGTAAAAATTACCAAATTGGGCCCAATTAGCCATTTTCCCTCCCCGGTGTCATGTGACTCGTTAGTGTTACAAGGTCTCAGGTGTGAATGAAGAGCAGGTGTGTTAAATTTGGTGTTATCGCTCTCACTCTCTCATACTGATCACTGGAAGTTCAACATGGCACCTCACTCTCTGAGGATCTGAAAAAAAGAATTCTTGCTCTACATAAAGATGGCCTAGGCTATAGGAAGATTGCCAAGACCCTGAAAATGAACTGCAGCACGGTGGCCAAGACCATTCTGCGGTTTAACAGGACAGGTTCCACTCACAACAGACCTCACCATGGTCAACCAAATAAGTTGAGTGCACATGCTCAGCATCATATCCAGAGGTTGTCTTTGGGAAATAGACATATGAGTGCTGCCAGCATTGCTGCAGAGGTTGAAGTGGTGGGGGTCAGCTTGTCAGTGCTCAGACCATACGCCGCACACTGCAACAAATTGGTCTGCATGGCTGTCATCCCAGAAGGAAGCTGTTCTAAAGATGATGCACAGGAAAGCATGCAAACAGTATGCTGAAGACAAGTAGACTAAGGACATGGACTGATGAGACCAAGATAAACTTATTGGTTCAGATGGTGTCAAGCATGTATGGTGGCAACCAGGTGAGGAGTACAAAGACAAGTATGTCTTGCCTACAGTCAAGCATGGTGGTGGGAGTGTCATGGTCTAGGGCTGCATGAGTTCTGCCGGCACTGGGGAGCTACAGTTCATTGAGGGAACCATGAATGCCAACATGTCCTGTGAGATACTGAAGCAGAGCAGAGCATGATCCCCTCCCTTCGGAGACTGGGCTGCAGGGCAGTATTCCAACATAATAACGACCCCAAACACACCTTCAAGATGACCACTGCCTTGCTAAAGAAGCTGAGGGTAAAGGTGATGGACTGGCCAAACATGTCTCCAGACCTAAACCCTATTGAGTATCTGTGGGGCATCCTCAAACAGAAGGTGGAGGAGCACAAGGTCTCTAACATCCACCATCCTTGATGTCATCATGGAGGAGTGGAAGAGGACTTTTGTGGCAATCTGTGAAGCTCTGGTGAACTCCATGGCCAAGAGCGTTAAGGCAGTGCTTGAAAATAATTGTGGCCACACAAAATATTGACACTTTGGGCCCAATTTGGACATTTTCACTTAGGGGTGTACTCACTTTTGTTGCCAGTGGTTTAGACATTAATGGCTGTGTGTTGAGTTATTTTGAGGGGACAGCAAATTTACACAAGCTGTACACTCACTACTTTACATTGTAGCAAAGTGTCTTTTCTTCAGTGTTGTCACATGAAAAGATATAATAAAATATTTACAAAAATGTGAGGTGTACTCACTTCTATGAGATACTGTATGTCCAACAAGGACCAGCAAAATACTGGTACATCGCTGGACTTTTAGTGGTTATACCAGGATGTTTTATACAGTTACAGGCATCATCCTGGTATTGTTATTTTTTAGCTGGTGGTTGGCTTTCATGTAAAAGCAATCCTAGTGGCTTATTAGCTGCAGGATCATTTTTACAAGCAGAGGAAAGGGGCGCCCACCCTTCCCCCTGCCTTCCACAGTTTTCTTGGGCTCTACCGTTCCACAGGGGAACCCAAAATGCAGCCAGCAGTTCCACTGACTGACAATAGAGCTGACCAGAATAACTCCAATCATCTCTATGGTCTAAGAAACCGGAAGCTACAAGGATTTAATCATTTCCATTTTGGAATATTAACAGTGCCATTTTTAAATTTGGAAAGCATCTGATCACACCGATCTTAGTGTGATCAGATGCTTTAAGGGTAGAGGAAAGATCTAGAGTCTAGTAGACCATAGATTTCTCAGAAAAGAGTACCTGTCATTGCCTATTGCTATCACAGGGGATATTTACATTCCCTGTGATAACAATAAAAGTAAACAAATCAAAATAAGAATTAGAAAAAAAATATCAGGGCCCCCCCCTCAACTGTCCATGCTTGTGCACAAAGGCAAATGCAAGTGTTGGGCGCGTGTCAGTATGTAAACAGAGATTGCACCATGCATGTTATCACCACAAACATCAGATTGCGGGCAGTAATTCTAGCACAAGATCTCCTGTAAAAATATAAAGTGGTGACCTGTAAAGGCTTTTAAAATATCACTTATCAATATAAAAAATGTATGTAGTTTGTCGCAGTTGCACGGGCATGCACAATTTTAAAGAATGTCATGCTTGGTATCTCTTCACTCGGCGTAACATCATCTTTATATTTTATCAATTTGGTAATATATTGTGTTCTTGTACATTAAGATTTTTTTCCCATAAAATTAGTGTGTTTTAAAAATTGCTGTGCAAATACTGTGTGAAAAAAACAATTTCAAAACCCACCATTTTATTCTCTAGAGCTATTGCTTTAACCACCTCCCACTCGCCATATAGTAATATGACGGATTCAAGGTGGTTCTCTCGTTCTGGGAGGACGTCATATGACGTCCTCCCATTCTTACCGCGCATGCGCTGCTCGGGAATCACCGATCACGGAAAGAGCCGAAGATGTCCAATCACAGCTGATCACATGTAAACAGGGAAATGCCGGTTATCAGAGGAGAGCCGGTAATCAGCTTTCCGCGGAGGGGGCATGTACACTGATCATCAGGGCACTGATGATCAGTGTAGCCCCAGCAGTGCCACCTGTCAGTGTCCATCACTGCCTTGTGTCAGTGCTCATCAGTGCCTTGTGCCAGTGCCCATCAGTGCCACATCAATGCCACATATCAGTGCCTACCAGTGCACATCAATGCCACATATCAGTGCCCATCTGAGCTGCCTTTCAGTGTCACCCATCAGTGCCAGTCAGTGCCGCCTATCAATGCCAATCAGTGCCACCCATCAGTGCTGCCAATCATTGCCACCTATCAGTGCCAGTCAGTGACGCCTAACAGTGCCATATATCAGTGTTGCCTTTCAGTGCCCAACAGTGATGTCTATCAATGCCCATCAGTGCCACCTCTCAGGGCCTCCTCATCAGTGCCCATCAGTGACACCTATCAGTGTCCCTCAGTGCAGCCTATCAGTGTCCATCACTGCAGCCTCATTAGCACACATCAGTGAAGGAGAAAAATCACTTATTTACAAAATTTTATAACAAAAACTAAGAAAAATTTTTTTTTTCAAAATTTTAAGTGGTTTTTAGATTGTTTAAGAAAAAATAAGAAAACCAGAGGTGATTAAATACCAACAAAATAAAGCTCTATCTGTCACACAAAAAATTATAAAAATGTCATATGGGTACAGTGTTGCATGACCGTGCAATTGTCACTCAAAGTGCGACAGCGCTGAAAGCTGGAAATTGGCCTGGGCAGGAAGGGGGTATGAGTGCCCTGTAGGCTTGTGGTTAATAAAAAAATAATGTTTGGGGGTTCAAAAAGTAATTTTCTAGCAAAAAAATGTTTTTCATGTAAACAAAAAATATCAGAAAAGGCTTGGTTTCGAAGTGGTTAGAAGAGATGTGTGGCATAAGCTTTTAATGTTGGCCTTGAAATACCAGGATAGTAGAAGCACCCCCTAAATGACCCCTTTTTGGAATGCAGGCACTCCAAGGTATTTGATAAGGGGCATGATGAGTATTTTTCAGGTCTCATTTCTTTCCACAAGGTTTTGTAAAATGAAGAAAGAAAACGAAAATGTATTTTTTCTTTTCGTTATTGAATTTTCAAAACCCCATGACAAAAATGATATCTGCAAAATACTCAGCATGCCTCTTATCAAATTCCTTGGGGTGTCTACTTTCCAAAAAGGGGTCATTTGGGGGGGGGGGTTGTACTATCCCTGCATTTTTGGGCCTCTGCAACTGTGATAGGTAGTGAGGAAGTGATATGAGGAAATATGCCCTTTGAAAGCCAGAAGTTGGTCATTGGATTTTGGGGGCCTGTATGGGACTAGGCTGACAAGAATTCTATTGTGGTATCCCCATACTCAGAAGACGTATAAGAATGTGTTTTGGGGTGTTATTCCACATATAGCCATGGCATATGTAAGCAATATATCATTTAAGTGATAAAAAAGTGTAATTTTCCAAAACATTTGTGTAAAAAAAATTTTTTCCCATGAACTACACTTGCCTCTCAGCAAAGTCATTGGGGTATATACTTTACAAAGAGGGGTCATCTGGGGGGTTGTACTGCCCTGGCATTTTAGCACCTCAAGAAATGTGATAGGCAGTCAGAAAGTAAAAGCTGTGTGAAAGCTACTATAGCTTTCACACAAACCAAATACACTTATTGGAATTTTTTTTACCAAAGATATATAGCAGAATACATTTTGGCCAAAATTTATGACTAACTTCGAATTTATCGGATATTTTTTATAACAGAAAGTAGGAAATACCACTTTTTTTCCAAATTTTTGGTCTTTTTTCATTTATATCAATAAAATAAAAAACCCAGTGGTGATAAAATATCACCAAAAGAAAACTCTATTTGTGTGAAAAAAAGGACATACATTTTGATTGGGTACAGCATTGCATGACCGCGCAGTTACTGGTTGTAAAAGCACAGTGCTGAATAGCAAAAAATGTCCTGGTCAGGAAGGGGGGTAAATCTTCCTGAGGGCAAGTGGATATTGATCGATGAAACAGTATGTGTCTTTTGGAGAATTCATAGATCTGATCATATTATCTGATTCTGTGTAGAACACACAAAAGGTGGAGTTAGCCTGTAAGGTGAACCGTTGAGGATGCTCTAATGAGCTCCATTTATCCCCATTGTGACTATATATTTGCCAGTCATATATCAAGATCATAAAGGATAGTGAATAGAGGCCAAGTAAGTGACTGATGGCTAAAATAACTACACAGTTTTATCCTCCTCTGTAATCAGTAGAGATGATATTTATTACAGAGTGCTTTTATTCAGTATTACAAAGCAGTCCAAAGGAACAGCAAATCTTAACAAATATTCCTTATACAGCAACTATTTTTCTGTTGCCCAACTGTTCTCCTATTTCATTGCAACAAAAGATATAGGAGCCCATGGAAAGCCCTGAACAATACTTCTTTTGTGAGACTCCCTTTTAAGTGCAGTAGAATGCTTAACCCTTCCCAACCTCATCCACATGTGCATTCTTACTTTCTAACGTAAAAATATTTCTGTAAAAAAAAAACACATTAAAAACAGTTTTGTAGCATTTAGTGTTAACTTTGTATTCAGTTGCACTCATAAGTAATAACTTGGTGTATTACTGAAATTACCGTTCAGTCCAATGTCACGGTGCTAACTTGAAAAAAAAGCCACCACTTGTTTACCACTTGGTCTTGGGTTTTTAGGTTCTATGTGGTTGCTTTACTAAAGGCAGATAGGCTACAAAGGAAGTTGCACTATGTAAGGGATTAGTGAATGTGTTTAATTTCGCTTTGCCAAGAATACCCAATAGAGGGCAAGGTCAATATAATAAAACAGCACTTTTGTTTGCACATGATTGGGTGATGGAAGTCGGCACAGCTTCACTGTATTCACTAAGTTCTGGGGAAAATTCCCATGCAAAGTGAACAGTCTATTTGCCTTTAATAAATCAAACCCTAGGCCAACAAGGTCTTAAATTTAGGTTACAAATTAAGGACACTGTGCCTTTAGAGGATCACTTTTTGAAACCCTGCTCCACAAATTTAACCCACTTTAAAACCAAAACATATAAACATCTTGTGTGTATTGGCAGCTATAGTTTCTATATATAGATAATTTAACAAGGAATGTATTTAGTTTTTTCTTCTACACTTCCCTATGACAACACTTTCCAATTCTATGCTGCTTATGGCCAATGTTCAGAGAATATTTAGTAAATTGTGAAAGCATCAGAATGAGTTGGTAAATATGTTTGATATTATAATAACTGTTCAACACATGGTTGGTTATTCCTGGTACTCCAAATACAGTATATCTGGATTAAATCTTTTGCCTGGCATGACATAGAAGGGTTGATTTACTAAAACTGGACAGTGCAAAATCTGGTGCAGCTCTGCATAGAAACCACTAATCCCCCCATTTGTTTAGTCAAAGCTTAATTGAACAGCTGAAGTAAAAAACTGATTGGCTACCATGCACCAGGTTTTTCACTCTCTAGTTTTAGTAAATCAACCCCACAATATAAATCTTTGGTTGGTTAGTGTTTGGCATCAAAACCCTTTTATCAGTATGGAAAAATTACATTTAAAATGGCAGACCTTACATATATTTAGAAGTATATTTTAAATGCTTAAATCAATGTATGTGAAGTATGTTGCAAAGTGCTAATTGCTCTTTACCAATAAACTGGTAATATAACATAACCCCAATGCAAATTTGAAAAGATGTTCAAGCCCTTCTGGGAGGGAAATCCTGTCTGTGGAGTCCCCATATACATGTGGAAGAACTTAAACAAATAAGAGTTGTATATGGTAACTTGACATCCTCTGTATGTACTGCTGCTGCAAAAGGTGTGGAGGGTAGGCACAACATAGCTCTTGATGTCTTCCAACAACCTTAACCAATTCAATACCGGGCAATTTTACACCTTCCTGCCCAGGCCAGTTTTCAGGTTTCAGCGCTCTCACACTTTGAATGACAATTGCGCGGTCATACAACATTGTACCCAAACTAAAATTTTATCATTTTCTTCACACAACTAGAGCTTTCTTTTGGTGGTATTTAATCACCACCGGGGTTTTTATTTTTTGCTAAATTAACAAAAAAAGACCGAAAATTTTGAAAAAAAAACACGTTTTCTTTGTTTCTGTTATAAACGTTTACAAATAAATAATTGTTCTTCATAAATTTAGGCCAAGATGTATTCTACTACATGTCTTTGGTGAAAATAACCCAAATTAGGATGTATTATTTAGTTTGTAGGAAAGTTATAGAGTTCATAAACTATGGTGTAGATCTGAATATTGATCAATCCTGAAGTACTGACCACCAATCTAATTTCTTGAGGTCCAAGAATGTCAGAACAGTACAGATATCCCCCAAATGACCCCTTTTTGTAAAGTAGACAGTCCGACGTACTTCATAAGAGGCATGGCGAGTTTTTTGAAGTTGTATTTTTTTTGTCATAATTTTTCGGAAAATCAAAAAAATTATTTTCACTATTTTTTTTTTTTTACATACTGTCACCAGTGCAGTACAGCGTCATCATATAACTGGCATGGCGGTGAACAGGGACACTGACTGGTGACAGTATGAAAAAAAAAAATATTTTTTTTTATTATTTTTTATTACATTTTTTTAAATTTTTTTTAAGATCTTTTTTTCATATTTTACTATGACCAAAGTAGTACAATGTTACCATAGTAACATTGTACTACTTTGGGGAAGTGATCAGTATTTTTTTTTTTTTACACAATTTGCTTGTAGCAAAGAATTACTTTGCTATAAGCAAGCATTTACCTGAATGAAATCGATTCATTCAGGTTTTTTTTTTTTTTTTTTTGTGCTTAGCTGTGATTTGGCCACAGCTAATCACATGACATGTGCATGTGATTAGCTGTGACCATTCACAGCTAGAAATTAGTATACAATGGATGGCATGAATGAAACCATCCATTGTATACAACTGTCATGTGACCTGCTGTGATTGGTCACAGCAGGTCATATGGTACCAGCAACAGGGTCGGTACTCAGATCTGTCATCGGCCGTGTCCGAGGTATACGGCCGGAGACAGATCGCGCCGCTGCGCAGCTCTGCAACCGCGCGAACTGCGCATGTGCGGTAGGACGCCAAATGGCATACACCCCGGAAAGGTAATGCATTTTTGCGGCCGCCAAACGGCTATAGGCCGGGCGGCAAATGGTTAAAGCACAGAAGTCAATTGGTTCAGTGTTTGCTTTAGGCTGAATTCACACTGACTTGTGATAAAATGTAGAACAAATGGATGTACATTTCCATCCATTTTATGCACTTTTTAAAATTGATCTGAGTTTTAGTGAACTTATAAAATGCAGGTCAACACATAAAAAACAAGCCAGTTGTTTTTTATTAGTCCTGTTCACACTACAACACTATGCTGCCCTGTGTTGTGTTAAAATGCAGCAAGTATGCATTTTAATGCAATGCAATGCAATACAGGTCAACACAGCATTGTAGTGTGAACAGGACACATAAAAAAATAATTGGTTTTAATGTGTCTATGCATTGACCTTCATTTTACAAGTGAGCTAAAGTGCAGATCAAAGCAAGTCAACGTGCGTTAAAATGTGCATAAAATGGATGGAAATGTACTTCCATTTTCCCTGCATTTTATCACAAATCAATGTGAATTCAGCCTTGCGATGTCAACGCATTTTAATATTTGCAGTGAACCTCCAGTTTAAAAATATAACTGGTAAAACATGTCAGGAGATCTTAATAGATCTACAAATAACATCTATAGAAAATCTAGCTTAAATGTTAAGTTCACCTTTTAGTAAAAAATATTAAGTGCACATGTTTTTGCAGGAAAGAAAAATGTGCATTTATTACTTTTTCCATAAGTATTGCACCCATGATCAGCTAATCAGGAATACAATGTTAGGCTCCTGCAGACAAGATCTGCAGCTTTCAGCCCGTAACTCTATACAGGCTGACTGTTTACAAGCTGCAGGGCTTGTGAATGACATTGCCATGTGAGCTGAGCCCAACATGACCACACTGTTTTTGAATTGTGACAGAGGGTGCTGTCACAATGAAAGTGGGATCAGAGTGAGTGGCGGCAGGAGTAGGAGCATGTTACATGTTCCATCCTAAATACGGGTGGAACATGTAACATGTTCCAAAAGATGTACTAGAGCCCATTGATGACAATCAAGCTCAAACCGCAGTCAATGTTACTGAATTATGTCAGTATTTCTATGGAAATTGAAAGTCTATATAGCCAGTCACAGAGCTACTGAGCTTGTCAGGAGTCATGAACCAAGTGGAGACAGAAAGTGCAGTTAAAATTACACCTTAAATGAAATAGCAAATATAACATAGATCAGGAACATAGTCAAAACAGAAACCTGGGTTTGAATGCCAGAGCAGGTTATCAGACAAGCCAGAGTCAGGAAACAAGAAGTAAGCATAGTCAGCCAGACCGAGCTGTACACAGGAACACAGGCAGGAACACACTGGATAACATAGACCATGCAAGGGCAAGGAGGAAACAACCTAAGCTGCTAAAATAGCAAAGAGGACTGGCTGTAGGCTGGAATAATGAGGCAGGTAATGGTATCCAGGTGAGTCATTGCAGAGACAATGAGTAATTAACCAACAGCTGATCAGCTTCTGAAAACTGAAAGAAAAGAGCTGCTCGTTAAGTAGCAGGAGACAAGCCCTGACAGTACCCCCCCCTTACATCCCCTCCCCCTTTGGGGGGCACGAGGCTTGAGAGGAAAATGTAAATGGAAAGCACAGAGGAGGGAAGGAGCATGTACATTTGAGGATGAGATCCAAAAGCATTCCTCCAGACCGTAACCCTTCCAGTGAACTAGATATTGTACGTGTCCATGAAACCTACGGGAGTCAATGATAGATTGTATCTCATATTCCTTGTGGTTGTCAACCCGAACCAGGAAAGGGTGTGGTACTGAGGTGGTATAGCTGTTACACACCAAAGGTTTTAATAAGGAAACATGGAATACTTTGGAAATACATATGTTGGAAGGAAGCTCTAATGAGTATGCCACTGGGTTAACCCTACATAGTATGCGGAAAGGCCCAATAAACCAGTTTTAGTGAGGGAACATAGAGTCCCAGGTTAAGGGAAGACAGCCAGACCCTCTCCACAACTTGATAGGAGGGTGCAAATAGGACTCAGAAGTCAGCATGGAGTTTTTACCTCTCTCTGGAGCGTAGCAAGAATTCTTGGATCTGCACCCAAGTGGAATGAAGTATTCAAGGGTGGTCCTTGAACACAGGAATTCTCTGCAGAATGAATGTATTAAGCAACATGGATGGCTGGAAACCATAGTTTGTAATAAACAGAGATAATAGGGAGGTGGCATTGATGGCGTTATTAAAGAGCATCTTTTCCAACTTGCAATACAGGTTGTTCTCTCTCAACCTCTGTAGCACATGGCAGATGTCTGTGTGGTGGTTCTCTAGGGATTTTGAATATATGAGAATATCACCACGGGAAACCACCACACATTGCTGCAGTATATCTTGGAGGACATCATTAATAAATTCCTGGAAAACTGCAGGAGGGTTGCAGAGACCAAAGGGCATTACGAGGTATTTGTAGTGTCTTCTCCTAGTATTAAATGCAGTTTACCATTTGTCGCCCTCTTTAATCCTCACAAGATTGTATGCCCCTCTCAAAATGATTGTATGCCCCTCACAGCAATGAAGACCGCTGCTCCCTTGAGGTGATCAAATAATTCCATTATCAATGGGATTGGATAAGCATTTTTAATAGTAATGCAATTTAAACCCCTATAATCAATACAGGGTCTCAGTTCACCACTCTTCTTTTTCACATTCAAACCCCAGTATTGACAGGATAAGTGGACTGACGGATGAACTCTTGAGATAGTGAATCCGCAACATACTCCTCCATAGCCTTATCCTGAATAGAATTCACAGAAAAGAAAATTCACAGAAAATTGCAAGATTTTGATCAAGCTCCCTCCTCATCCCATTCTGGGCAATCACTCACGCTGTCCCATTGCAAAATCAGCCCAGTGCATTGTAGGCCAAATTAATGTACTGGATGATAAAGCTGTTCTGGGCAATTGGCACAGGGGCAATATCACTTGAGGGGTTGATCCCATGATATGATGTCACAAGACCAACCAAAAATGATATATGAAGAAACATTTCCATAGTGGCCTTGTAGTTTCTATGTTCAGTTCTGCCACAGAGAATCATGTGCATCCATTATTTCTGCATTATGGTATGTACAAAGAAGAACATGGCATAAGAACAGACTCAGAGAGGGGTCTCATTGCAGCAGCAACCACAGTTCCTATTCCACTTCATATAGCAGTAAACAAACTTTGAAATAAGTTTTTCCCAAAGTAAAAATGATATATCGTTTCTTTTTTTCTGTCATTCTATCAGTTGATTGTTTTATTCAGCTTTTAGACATTAGCCCTTATGCAGTATCATTTCTATCATCACATTTTTCTGTTTCAAACAAGAAGTGACAGATCACATTAAATACATTATTCACTGGTAAAAAGGATACTCAATACATGAATAACTGACAGTCTGCTAAACGTTATTGTTCTTGCAGCTTTAGATCATTTAAAAATACAAATCATCATGTACAGTGTACAAGCTGTTATTCAATCAGAAGCTGAAGCTGTTAAACTTAACCCAACTCAAGTTTTCATTTACTCATGCAGTACATCCATGGTTTATACCTGCACAACCCATTTAATGACAGTCTAGAAAAGGTACCATTTTCACAGCTTTTCCCCGTCTAGCAAATGCAACACAAATTGTGCACCACAATCAAATTAATCATTGTAAGAAAAGCTTTTCAATTGTAGTTTTAACCTTTCATAGCATGGGAGACAAATATACTCCATGGGACTTAGTGTAACATTACAATAGAAGTTAGCTACTTGGTGTCTATAAAAGCTTTAATTAGGCTTAGCTTATCAGAGATTCTTATTGCTACTGCCCCCTTTGGGATATATCTAATAAGCAGATTTATACAGCAATCACTACAATGTATTCTAGGGGATTACCACTAGCAGTTCAAAAACAGCTATGGCAAATCATATTAAAATTATATTATCAAGCCAGTCAGCTTTGATTCTGAGCTGGCCTTATCCATGATTAATATAACTATGACTTTCTTTTGTTTATTTTTACATTTCAGTGCATTTAAGGGCTAAAGCAGGGGTGCTAAAATGTGACCTGATCTCGAATGTAGTTTATTTAAAATTCAAAATGAAAAGCTAACGGAGAACAGATAAGATTGATTGCTCTCTCTATCTTAGCATAATTGTATTTCAGGTGAACATCAATTTACTTTAAGGGACATTTCTAAGTAGCGTGCCGCATTATAAATAATTCATCATCCATGGCTGCCTCTAAAATGATTTCCCCAAAACAGATTTCAAGAGAATAAATGACTTTCATTGTTTTTGTTTATTTTAATGTTCTCTCTGTTTGTCTTTAAATTGGTTAAGGTGGATTTGTTAGGTATGAAAAATTGTCACATAACCATCACAAGAAACGTATTTTACTTCTGTTGTTCACTGAATGAATTACAGAGCAACATTGCCCTTGTATATGATATTAGCAGGAATAATATTAATATAACCACAAACAAGTGTAATATTTTCTATGCTGGGATTATGTTTAAAAAATATTTTAACTGCAAAATACACTGGCGTGTAAAGGGCAAATATTACACTTAAAGAAAAATCATGTCGTATTTTTATTACCCTAATTCGATTTTTGACATGACTTTTAGATTCTTACTTGCTGTTGAACAGTTTCATTATAGTATTACATATGCCAGTTTTAAAATGTTTCCTTTAGTAGTCAACTCTGTATCAGTGAATTTGGCTACCATCCCCGTTTAAGGGTTACTGAGATAAGCTCAGTTACACTATTAGAGAGGCTATTGATTTAATTCAAGTAAACTTGAATTGACAAAAAGGGAGCAGTGAAGCACAGTGATTTACAAATTACATACAGAAATAAACACTCATCAATACGCTTTTTCCATTATGCTAATCACACTAACATTTATATCTAAAACCTATACAATGAATATAATTTCTTTTGAAATAAACTATAAAGCAGAGAACATTAATATCAATACATAGTGCAATAAGCGGTGAGATACAGTGACCCAGAGCAACAAGATCTCAGCTGGAGTTGCATTTTAAGGCTTATAGATGCAGAAGCTGCTGTAACTCAAGTTAAGCATATGGCTGCTTTTTAAAGAATATCCAAAACTTTGCACGCCCTTTGTTTTAGAATGTATTTAGCTGATTTAACATATAATTAGGCATTTAGGACCTGAACAAACATATCTTCATATCTTAAATTCTACTATATTATGCAAAGGGCAGAGATTTTTGACGTTGCTCGATTATTCTATAATAGGAGAAAGTAGTTATGCACTCTGTGCTGTAACCCACTTTAATTTTGTGCATGTTGTTTATTTTGGTGTTTAGGGGGTCATACATGGCTACATGCACAGGCTACGATCTTCACCTGCTTGTGCTGTCCACCCTTTCCAGTTTTCTGTTGTCTCCCATCCCATGAATGCCCATAACTGGAATTTGTGCTGTAGCTCACTCCAGCCCACTATGGGGCTGATTTACTAAAACTGAAGAGTGCAAAATCTGGTGACCTGTGCATGATAGCCAATCAGTATCTAACTTCAGCTTGTTCAAATAAGCTTTGACAAAATAAAATGGAAGCTGATTGCCTTCTATGTGGAGCTGTATCATATTTTGCACTCTCCAGTTTTAGTAAATTCAACTCTATTTGCCCACACTCTTAAAAGGATGCTATTTAGCAAGTAAGAATTTGGGAATCTGCAAAGAAGATTAGAGGGTGGCCAGAAAGGGATCACTTTGATGTAGTTGGGCAGCTAGAGCATGTTTTGCAATATATTTTATTTAAATTTATTTTGGTGTTGTTGGTACAACTTCTGGCTATGTGTATAGATTACTATCTTATTGGTGCTGTCCATCCTCTCAAAGTTTATAAATACAGTATATCTATATAAAATATTTTATTGCAGTCATATTTTTGTAAGGTTTGCAAATATTGTAATACGAAAGAGTGTATGTTCTTTTAATAAAGTTCGTCTTCTATAAGTAATTACAAAACATTTTGATTAAAACTTTTTAAATATGTTAAGTCTCTGGAATTCACATTAAAAAGTTCTGTTAATTTTTTTAGGTTTTTGAAGTGCATAAATCAGCATTATTATAATTCATATTGTAGGTCATTTTAATTTTGAAAGTTTTCAAATACTGTACCTTGAAGTCTGCATTTTAAGTTAACCAAAATCCAAAAATTTATTATAACCACTGCTGTTATGCAGACCAATGGCACACAATACATTTAGGTAAGTTACTTACTTGCAAGCCTCGCTGAAATACTTTATGGCCCATAAAGTTTGCCAACATCCGAATTAAGGCCGCCCCCTGTAGGGAAAATATATTCATTAGTATTTGAACAAAATAATTGTCTTATGAAAATGGGAACATAGATCCTTTGAATTAAAATGCTGTTTTCAGTAAATTGGTATGAATGCTCTACACCACAATTAAAATAAAATCTTTACAGAGTAATACTTTGGATTACATGCATATGGCTTTTATTTTAAATTGTTCTTAGTTTTTATATTGTTTAAACAAATTTAACATTAAGGCAAGTTTACTGTTAGTTACATATAGAAGCATATTTAAAAAGCAGCGAAAGTGACATTCTTCAGACATTCACTGCAGGTGTCATTTAAAACATATGCAGAAGGAAGACATGGCACACCCCTTTTGACAACATACGTTGATATGAAACGCTTTAAGAAGGAGCCTGCATGCCGTGACGTCATGCCGCCGGGTCACGGAGGTCCGGCGGCCATCTTGATACACCAGCTGGTCAGTCATCAAGTAGCTTTAAGCTGCATGCATTACCTATATTACCTGTTTCACATTGGAATACTTTATGGCATTTTAACCTTATCATAATAAAACCTGGCATTTAAATTACTACTCTATAGGCAATATCCCTTTCTGCTCTGCACCGAGTATTTAATTCCCCAGAAACCTTGGTGACCACCCCAGTATCCAGAAGAGGGCAATCCACCACGCTACAGTTTATCCATAAAGGTGACCTCTGGCAGACTACCTATCATCCTAACTCCAGAGGAGGGCTATCCATCCGGGGCTGCATTCCATCCAACCATAGAAGGATCTCTGGCTGATTACCACTTATTTACATATTGCGCTTTTAAAATGCGCATCTGGTGAGTGTGCATTTTATCTATACCCCGCACTTCACCGGAATATCTGATTATACATGGCTGGGATTACAAGAGTCACCATTATTTAAACCATTGATGCTTATTTGACCTTTGATACTTTTTACTTGGACGTTTATAACTATTTATTTATTTATTATCTTGATGATTCACCAACATATTTTATTCCATTCCGGATTATGAATATTAATTGGCACTTTATTTATTTATCTTGAGAGAATATAGTCATTAGCGCTGCACATTTTCGTATTTATCAGAAGGAAAACACACAGTAAATGTTTTGTAAGTGTCCAATTCACTCCTTTATAATTATAACCCTATATGGACACCTAGTTAAAAAATGTATATAGGGGTTGATTTACTAAAGGAATAAAGACTAGGAAAGTGAATGCTCACTTTAGAAAGGGAATTTACTTTACAAAGTAAATGTTAGTGAATAAAATAAAGCCGTGCACACTTTGAATAACCAAAAGTGCCAGTAAAAAATCCTGTGTTTCTTCACACATAATTAGGTATGCAAAGTCAACACAGCTTTGCCTTATTACCTAACATTTACTTTGCAAGTGAAAATACACTTTCTAACATTACATTAACTATACTAAGTGAACAGTCTTCATTTTTTAGTAAATCACACTACCCTGTTTTTAATGAAACAATGCTGCTAAAAATCCTCACAAGAGGAAAAGTCCTATACTCACCCTTACTGGTGACCCATTTCTTTGACCTTTCCTGCCTTCCAGGGCTGCAATCTTAATCAGTCTCTTCAGCATTCAACATTTCAGTCTCTCTGCCTGTCCTCCACTATGCATTATAAAATAATGCTCATTTCCCTAAATGAGATTATTATGACTTTAGAGCCAAATATTTAATACTGAACTTACAAATGCTCTAGTATCCTATTGCTGACTGACATTTTTGCAAGGAAATAAAGAGCACATGTATCTTACAATGGAACCTGGTAATGGATACTAGGCTGGACCATATCAACCCTTTCATCAGCTTTTCTTCCCTACTATGAGTCCTTTCCATGCAGGGCACATACTTCCTTGGCACCACAACCTATATATAAGTCTTGAGTCAAGCAAGTCTATAGTTATGGAGATAATCATACTTCCAGCAAGAGGAAATGCAGTGATTGAATCACACAGAGTTCGTATGGTAATGGAAATGGTGGACAGAAACTGAAGATCTACTTGGGAACTGTATAAATGCTGTTCAGATACTTCCATATAAGTAGTGAGAAATTTAATTCTTAATCTGCTGGATGTATTCCTTTGAATCCTCTCTTATTTTAGAAAGCATATTTCTTTAAAGTAAATGTAAACCGAATAACTAATATTATCATCATCCTAAGGATCCTGCCATTAAGGTCCTTGTTCAGGCCCTTCATGTTATGGAGTCATAACTGTTTTCCAAAGCTGGCCATAGATTGATCAATATTTGACCAGTTCATCAGGGACTGACTGAATTTCAATCCATGTGCGGCTGACCTGCTTGACAGAGACAGAAGTTGATCATTAGATTGACGTCTGTCAAATGGGAATGTTGGAAAACTTTTCTCAATCAGTAACTGCAGTCTGATCAGTGTATTCTGACAGCAGAGGGTCTTGCTTTCAGAATACAATATTCCAACAAGAGGGTTCCTCCATCAATCTTGTTAGTGTGGATAAAGGAAGCCATTCATTTATTTTCAGCTGTGTTGTCACTTTTTCATACCTCAATCTGTACGGAAACTCCAAAATTCATGGGTCATCATTGTTGGGCAGCAGGTTGTCATGTTTACTTTAACTGGCATCTTAGGAATGTAACCAAAAATAAGTTTGTAAAGTGAGCATAGAAAAATGCATTTTATTTTATGTTTAAAAGGTGTTTATTTGAGACCTCATATAAAAATCGGTTTGGGATGTTTTTAATATGCCTAAGAAAGATTTGTATAACACAAATGCACATTTGTCATTTAAATATTAAATATTTTAGGACTTAAATTTTCTTCACCATGGAGAACTATATAGTAGACTCTTATCACTCCATTTTTTTCAGCTGACTGACAAACAAGTGTAGCACATCCTTAACAAGCTTTAATCCCCAGAGAGAAATCTATTTGCTAGAGATAAGTTTAGTATTACCAAGATTCTCCCTTTGCCAGCATGTTTGCAGGCAGAGCTGTGAACCGCAGTTAATCATAACAAGTAATGAAGCTACAGACTTACCTACAAGACTGTGCATTATAGAGTGTAGATCATTTTATTTTTCCTGTGCTATTGATTTGGGACATTGTTTCAGATGGGTAGTGAAAGTTTTCCTCAATAAAATAATTGTTGCTATTTTTCATTTATGTTTCCTCAAATATTGATCATGTTTTATGCCCTATTGATATATGTGGTGCATTGTACAATTTAGACAGAATATTTTTTCCAAACAATTCAGTGAAACATGGTAAGTTTTATTTGAAATGACTTATCAGAAGGGTAAAATATATCCATTATTTCACAAACAGGAGATAATTCCTGAGCAAAGGCTAGATTCTGCAAATGAAAATCCCTTAAAAGAGAGAGAATTTTGACATGTTTGATTCCACCAATGCATTTTTGTACATGTGAAACCAGGCATGTGTTATATAAATATACTGTATGTACAGATTTGCTTTTAAGCTTCATAAATAAAGCTACCATTTTGGTGTTTTTTTAATTGTTTAAAATGTCAACATATGTATTGGGATGAGATAATTAAATGTGGAGGTTCCACTTTCAACATTTGCTTAGGGAACTGCAGCATTTTGTCACAGTGTGCCAGTTGATAAGGGAGGTACTTGGAAAACAACTTTGTATACAGTTGTTTGGTCTGAATACAAAATTACAGAAACATTTAATCACAAACACTGCCCACTAGTGAAAAGAGCTTACCTTAGAACTACTGTAAGTGAATAGCAATGTGACATCTTTTGAACTACTACCCAACGAAACCCCTCTATACAGCCAGCAATCATATTTAAAAAAATGCAACATACACTATATTGCTGAAAGTATTGGGACACCTCTCCAAATCATTGGATTCAGGTGTTCAAATCACATCCATGGCCACAGGTGTATAAAATCAAGCATCAAGGCATGCAGACTGCTCCTACAAATATTTGTGAAAGAATGGGCCGCTCTGAGGAGCTCAGTGAATTCAAGCATGGTACCATGATAGGTTGCCACTTGTGCAATAAGTCCATCCATGAAAATTCCTTGCTATTAAATATTCCACAGTCAACTGTTAGTGGTATTATAACAAAGTGGAAGCCACTGGGAACAACAGCAGGTCAGCCATGAAGTGGTAGGCCACGTAAAATGTCAGAGCGGGGGCATCGCATGCTGAAGCACCTAATGTGGCCTTCAAATTAGCACAACAAGAGTGCGTAGAGAACTTCATGGAATGGGTTTCCATGGCCAAACAGCTACATCCAAGCCTTACACCAAGTGCAATGCAAAGCGTCGGATTGCAGTGGCGTAAAGCACACCACTACTGGGCTCTAGAGCAGTGGAGATGTGTTCTCTGGAGTGAATTATCACGCTCCTCTGTCTGGCAATCTGATGGATGTGTCTGGGTTTGGCAGTTGCCAGGAAAACGGTAATTGCCTGACTGCATTGTGCCATGTGTAAAGTTTGGTAGCGGGGGGCGATTATGGTGTGGGGTCGTTTTTCAAGGGTTGGGCTTGGCCCCTTAGTTCCAGTGAAGGGAACTCTTAAGGCATCAACATACCAATACATTTTGGACAATTTCATACTCCCAACTTTTTGGGAAGTTTTGGGATGGCCCCTTCCTGTTCCAACATGACTGAAAAAGCAAAGTCTATAAAGAGTCCTGACCAGGGGTGGACTGACAACTCATGGGGCCCCCGGGCAATAGGGGATCGTGGGGCCCCTGTGTCCTTTCCCTAACTCAAAAAAGCCTATGAAAAAGGTACCAGGGGCATCTCATGGGGCCCCCTACTGACCCCGGGCCCTCAGGCAGTGCCCGAGTTTCCAAATGGTCAGTCCACCCCTGGTCCTGACCTCAACCCAATAGAACACATTTGGGATGAATTAGAGCGGAGACTGCGAGCCAAGCCTTCTCATCTGACATCAGTACCTGACCCCATAAATGTGCTTCCGGAAAAATGGTCAAACATTCCCATAGACATAATCCTAAACCTTGTGGGTAGCCTTCCCAGAAGAGCTGAACTGCAAAGGGTGGGCCAACTCAATATTGAACCCTACGGATTAACACTGGGATGCCATTAAAGTTCATGTGCATGTAAAGGCAGGCGTCCCCATTCTTTTGGCAATAAAGTGTATATTTTAAGAAAAGATATGCACCTTACTCTTATCTAGTGCAACACCAGCTCCAAAAACGACATACAGTATATACATCTATGTCATGTATCCATAATTACATGTCACTATAAAACCAGTACATAGAGCTTAATCCTCATCTCAGAGCTATCAGTGTAACAGCAAAAATAAAGTGTCTGCAAGACTCAAAGTCTAAAACAAAGATAAAAGTAGCCATAAATGCCAGTGTCCACTTTGCGTTCACAATGCAAGTAAAGATCACGTTAGAAGAATCAATACTTTGGAGTTTGGTCACTGTGTGGACACTTATTATGATCACTGGATTACGGATACTATATGGATTGTGAACACAGAGTGGACACTAATGTTTATGTCTCTAATTATCGTTATTTTAGGCTTTGAGTCTTGTGGACACTGTTTTTTATTTTGTGCTGTTACACTGATAGGTCTGAGACAAGGTTTATTCTCTGGGCACTGTATTAGATAGATAGATAGATAGATAGATAGATAGATAGATAGATAGATAGATAGATAGATAGATTATAGTTTTTGGGTTTGGCGCTGCTGCCCTCCAGTCCTATCTTGGGCTCAGTACAAATAGTTTCTACAAGTGACAACAGCCGCTAAACAGACTATAGCAAAGGCTTGGAAGTCTAACTTTTTTAACATAATGAAGGCTAAGAACAGGGTCATCCAGGCTATGATTCATGCCAAGCTATTCTTCAAGACAGGGTCACAAAGTTAACAAAATTGTAGCACTATTTTTTACCCCCACGCTTTGATGACTCTCTGTTACCCCTAAAAACCCACCCATGACCTCTCTTGACCATCCCCAGTTCTCTCTGGGTGGTTATAATCCTTGTATGTTAGCACTTTTCTTTAATCCAACTACTGCATATCAGCATGCTGATGTCCTTTTTTACAGCCCGGACAGAGTTAATGGTCTAACGTTTTGTTCCTATTGCGATGCTTATTAATTTGATTGATCAATACTAGATAGTCACAAATATTGCTATCTTAATCTATTGCCCTTGAGCAGGTTCTTTCAAAGTAGTTCCACATGACTTTCTGTACTCTGAATGCCTTAACCTTCTTTAAAACCAATAAAGATATTGAACAAGAATTGGAAACAATCAGATTTTACCATTTTGTTTACAGTATTTCTCATCCAGCTGTCTACTTTATTATTTTTTTAATTTAAAAGAGTAGAGTTTTTTTAAGTATTCGAATAGGCATAAAGTAACAATATCAATACTGATAAAGACAAGTGCCTACATTGTGCATGTTCAGTAAAGGAATAGATAAGGCAAGGTCTCTATAATTGAGTATGCACAGAAGGAATATGTTACAACTGGCAAGTTATCAAGTTGCTGAAGACAAATTAAATGAGAGACCTAATCATAGAATGTTGTCAGGAATAAGTGCAAAATAATATAGCAAAGCCCATATAAATATGGTATATTTGGTTAGGAAACTATGAAAACCTAAGCCAGACCTAAACATATAAATTGTTAAAAAAAAGGAGGAGCTGTCAGACAGCAAGTAGAATATCCTGTCTGCCTCATACAGTAAATTTTCTGATATTTTTTTCAAGTAACCTCTGTTGTCTTAGATATGTTTCTTCTGAGCCTGTTATTAATTTTTTTCTTTCCATTGCTTTTGGGTGGGCACCCCAGCTTGGCTCCACACCTTAGCTATCAGCTCCTTGGCAGTAAACAATGCCACATGAAAAATGGCGTGCAGATAAATGTTTAATACCAAAGACTCAGGAGGACAAAGCAGGCATAGCTAAAGATCTAGTTGTACTCGAGAACTCATGCCATAGTGTAAAATGTTTATTTGCTTCAAGTAAGCCTACGTCTGTGGGCAAGATAAAACAGATGTATGGTGCAATGAAAAGTGTGGGTTCAGTGGCAGTATAGTGAGATAGTCCATAAAGTCCAATTGGAACATCCTGGGTAACATCTTGCTGGCCTCAAGACACTTGATGTGGCACCTTTAGGAGACCAAAGTATCTCTGAGTGAACAGGTAAGGAGAAAAGAAGGGTGTGATATGAGTGTAGTAAGTTACATATTTATTGTGGTGAAAGACAATTGGCAGCTCACATGTGACAGTTGAAAACCATTGTTCATCAACTAGTGGAGCCTCTGGTGGAGAAATGAAACACAACAGTGGACCACAGTCCAGGCAGAAGCACACTGGGTTTGTCAGCTGGATATACCTGTAGGACTGAGGAGACACAAGAGGGTACCAAACTAAGTGCAGCAGTAGACTGTGATAGTAAGTGCATGTAAATTGGCAACTCACCTAGACAAGAAGAAAGGGCACTTTTAATAATGTTCTAATTTGTGATTACCTTGTGCTTAGGAAATTTGGAATCCCATCCAAAAACATGCAGCCTTGGCAATCCAAAATCTATTCAAAAACTTCAGGGGCATGTATCAATGCAGAAAATTAAAATATCTCACATGCAAGCATGTAAAATATGGCCAAAAAAAACTTTGTAGCCAATGGAAAAACCTATCCCATCAATACTTTCCACAGCTTCTGGTCCCAGTTCGAAGTGTATTGCCTTACATGTCCATGTGGTCTTATTTATGTAGCAAGAACCATTTGAACATCACGTACCAGATTTGGGGAACACAGAAGGATTGCGGAGGAGAGAAACCCAAAACACAGTGTATCTTGCCATTTTGCTACACACCATAACATATCATCTGCAGGTTTACAAGCCTGGTTTTGTGAGATGGAAACCTACTGGATATCACACTTATTATATTTTGTGTATGTTCCAGGGTTCTCCCTCACACATCTGTCATCTTATCTACTACTTTATACAGATCTCCCACCATATACGCACCATCCTGTTGTGCTCCCTCTGTCCATCCTCCCAGATTTGGCATCATGACATTCTCCCCCCTGATATAGCATCATGAGCACCTAAAGCATGTATTTGCTAATAGCCAGTGTATATACTGCATGATTACCCATCATCTTATTAAATCCACTGTGCCTTTTGGTTCCTCAAATGGGTTACACTACATTATTGCGTCCAGTAGCTTTCCATCCCATCCACATATCAAATGAAATGTCCTTTATTGTATTATCAAACTTGACCCATGGTTTAACATTTTGCAACCAGTTACTTTTAAGTCCTGCAGTGCCTTGTTGTTCCCCCACTGTATAAATACATTGGCATTAGGCAAAGGGGCTTGGCCTGAAAAAGAGGCTGGGAGGCCACAAAATGTGTCGGCCCACATCCACTCTGCACTCCATGGAATCCTCCACCATTTTCCTGCTTTCATTATTCGGCCAGTCCCTGTACCAACATCTGGATCACCAAGGCTATAAGTTTTTGGATGAGACTTCAAATCACCTTTGCGTAAGTTAACTGCAAACTGGAACTTTATTCAAAGTGCCATTTCTTCTTGTCTAGCTGAGTTGTCAATTTACATGCATTTACTATCACTGTCTACTGCTACACTTATTTTGGTGCCCTCTGGTGTCCCCTTGGTCCTACAGGTTTATCTAGCTGACAAGCCCCATGTGCTTCTATCTGAACTGTGGTACCATGCTCTGCTGCATTTCTCCACCAGAGGCCCCAATATGTTGATGAGCAAGTGTTTTTAACTGTCACATGTGAGTTGCCAATTGTCTTACCACAATAAATATGTAATTTACTACTTTCATACTTTTCTCCTTACCTGCATCTGTGGGCAGGACCAGAGCAGGTGAAAAAAGAAGCCAGGTTGAATAATGTAAATCTCTGTGGAATTTCATCATCCAATCATTTGCAGGACGTTTTTTCATTTTTTTTTATACTCCTTGCCTCTAATTGGGTATTCTTTGCAAAGTAAATTTCATCACATTTACTAAGCTCTGGGGAAAATTCCCTTGCTTACTGCAACCTACATTGCAAAGTAAGGTAGGTTGAACTCTGGCAGTGCCAGGCTTCCCAAATCCTTAGGGTGTTTCAGAGTCGACCAGCTCAGTTTATGTCTGCTGGAAAAGGCAAACAAATCAGAGACTGCCAAATATTATAAAGGATTTTGATTTTAGAATCACTTTAACAAGGTTAATAAGCCCTATTTCACCAATCAGGAGCTTAGCCCATATGCAATTTTAGTTTTACCAGTATAAGCAAATATTAATCATATCTAATTATTCTATGCATAATGGAGATGAGGCCTGATTGCTAGTAACAGGAAAATAATTGATAGGCAAAATTTTTAATTTTTACTAATTATTGGTCAGACCAATTGCCAATATTATTACAAATCATGAGGCCAGTATTAAGTGAAAGTTCTGAGTCCTCTAAATTTAAAATCATATACTGTAGCTGCTATGCAATCCATGTTTTTAATGTTAATATCAGCATATGCATACAGCTTGCAACACGTGTCCAAAAAGAGTCAAGCTGTGACCCAAATGTCCCTCAGGGTGAGAGTTGGTCCTACCTAAACTAGGGTTTAATACCACATTAAAATCTTCCAGCCAAGTCACTTCACCTCTGGGTTAAGAGAACATAAGGGCCACGCACTGCTGCACAAATGATGTATTAAAATGGGGATAGCCATAGAAAGCCAATATCAACAGTGGGAGCCCCAAAAATATACCATACAGGAAAACATATAATCCCTGACACTATAACCCAACATTATGTAACAAACTGAACAAATTTAACTATAAGGATGGAAACCCCCAGGAGGAGGATGTATTGGTTTCATAATAATCCAAGCCCATCCATGATCACCTTAGAGAGTATTGGGTCATATCAGTCAAGTGGGTTTCCAATAAGGCATCCCTTTTTAAGGAAAGCAAGAACTGAGAAGTGTTTAACTTTGTGACCCATACCATAATATTCCACCCAATCAATTTAAGGGATCCCATGTCAAATTAGAATGTAAACTAATAGGACAGGCGGGTAAACACAATTTAAATTAGCATAATGAGTAATATGGCTCAACAGTATGGAGCATTTGTATAAGGGTACACCTAAGTTTTATAAGTTGTATAAGCATACACCTAAGTACTACTAATATAGTCAAGTTTGAAACTTTAGAAACGAAGCACCACCATATAACCCATTCCTACTCTACGACTCATGTCGACCAATTTCCTTAAGCATAATTCCCAGAGCTGTGAAGGAAAAAGAACACTGACAAGGAGAAGAGGGTATTGCACTTAACATGGAATAGAACAAGGTGAAAAATATTGCATGTGTACACCGTAGAAAAATATTGCCATACAAAGATGAACAACTAAGGAGGTGAAAATCGCTGTAAGACAGCAGGGAGTGAAGCAGCTGTCTCACCTCGACAGAAAGTGCATGCATTAGTACCAACAAACAGTCTCTCTATGCAATTCCTGCACCTTAACATGCGGCATTTAAAACAAAAGTAGGAACAAAGGATCAAAAATCTGTACAATAGCACGTAACACTGCATATTCCAGATCAAGAAGTGTGAGGGGAAGATCAGCATTTCCAACCCGACCACACCAATTATGGGTCTACAAAAGTTTATAGGTCCAATGATACTGGGCAATGAGAAGAAATGTTAACCAATTGGGAGAGAAAATCCTTAGGAATACATTTATGCAAGTCATGAGTTCAGGATTAGCAAATAACAACCATTAAATGGCAGCCCATGCACAAGTATAAATGAGGTACAGGTTAAAAGGAGAGAAGAGCTCATATTTACGCTTGTGTCATCTTCCTGTAGTATAAGCATAACTCACTCAGGAGCCCTCCTACTGAAATCCCATTGCTTGAGCCAGTTAAACACTTCCTCAGGGTGGTTAAAATAAAGTGTCTGGTCACCAACAATGACCTGCAGCTGAGTAATGTACAGCTGTGCATATCTCCAAGGGTCCTATAAAACAGAGGTTAATTCTGCATAATCTATTTTCAATATACTCATGTTTTTGCTGCAAAGCCTGTAGCTGGAGTCGATGTCGGAGGGGATAAATGCTGTAGAGGATCTAACTAAACTGAGTTTCTGTAAGTCTTCTTGAATCAAAGAAATATACGTATATCCTAACTTTTTTATATTAGTGGTCAACTTATTCTGGAAAGTAGAAATAACCTGAAGTGCTTTTAATGTTTCAGATAGATATGGATTGCATCTCTGAGTCTCAGGAATCTTCTCTTCTAGAATGATTTCAGCACCATCTTTGACAGTACTGGTCCAGCTAGCCAGAGACAACAGAGGCAAGCTTTGGAGGGAACATGATGGCTCATAAAGGAGGAGGATCACTCAGATAATACTGCATTTTGAGCAGGATGAAAACAACTGTATTTTGCAGATATTTGTAGCTAGACATGCCATGCTGTGACAAGCCACGCCTCCTTGTAAATCTAGTGGTAACATCATCACTGTGCTGCACATAGCCTGTGAAAACAGAACTTTGCCTTTCACCAATTTGAAACCTAAAATTATAATGTTTATATAATTCTGGTGAAGTTTAGTGTAAAACTAGGATTAAAGGACCAGATCTGGATTGGCGACATGTACCCCTCCCCTCCACCCCACCCTTCCTTTCCCTGCCTTTTTCAAATTACCCCATTTTCCCTTACCTCCCCTAAACTTCAGTTTTTTGCCTTTTTCTCTTTCTTTTTTTCTTTGATTGCCCTTGGAATTAAGGGCTTTTCCTTTCTACGAGTGCTAAAAACCTGAAGCATTCTCTTTAAATATTCCACAAATAATGTCCATTTATTGGTGTCATGACTGTATTAACATAGCCTCTCATCTAGATCTTTGGTATGTATACATTCCAAATGTATTTCTTTTTGCAATGTGATCTCCATATTATTGAATGATACATTCACAAAAAACAGGATGAATTACAGTTAAAAAAAATAGGCAACAATTTTGCTGATCTTTATAGACAGGTCATTTCTGTGAGCGCTCTAAAATGTTTAATGCAATTTATAAGTAGGCCAAAGAAGGATCAAAGAGAAGAACTAGAACACACTAGAATATTTTACACTCAATTCTCTAATTAAATTACATCATAAGACAGAAGCATGTAGAGCTCAGAATACTTTGGTTGTAACTCTTTACTTATACCCAGTGAAGATGAAAAGATGAAACAAACCCTCCTACATAAGTTTTACCTGTTTATTTGCAGCCATTTGTCCTGTACATCTCTGCAAAACTCAGAGATAAAAATGATTTTTCACAGACTCACAAAGTGGGGGAGGGGCAGGGAGTTGCAGTTACACACTGTAAAAGAGCTCTGAGAGGTGATTGGAGTGAAGGAACACCCCCCCCCCCTTCACACAGCACATAGGAACATAGCTGAGGCTTTAAATCATAATCTGTGTGCTGGAGATCCCTCACTTGTCACCTTTTTAGCTCTTGGTGTTAGGAAAACTTGTCAGAAATTACCTATAGCAGAGGAACTAGAAAGCAAACTGAAAAGACACTTAGTGCTTTGGAGAGAGGCAAGCAAACACTACAGAAATATGTGCTTTGTTCAGATTTCATGCTTGGTTTATAACCACTTTCATGCATTTCACATCTACATTATAGTAATACAGGAATACCAATGAGTAATCAATGTATGCATCACAAGTGACAGGGAAGGTGGCTAGTTCTTTCCAAGGTGGAATTTGGTGGGAAGTAGTGGTTTGCTTCACAAGTGAACAATGTATCTTTAAATAAACTTGCGAGCCAGAAGAAAGGACAGCCTCCATTCCTTTAAAGGGCAGGGAACCAATTTGGGGCCTGCTGCCATTCTGATTTATAGCGAACTGCCATGCAGTCAATTTATTTAATTGTTTATCTCTAAACACCAACCATTTATTGTTTTGCAGAACATATAACATAATAACTAGCTTAGTACCAATATACAGTCCATGTTGCTTTACATTGCTCTAGTACTGTATACGGTTACCTCATTCCAGAGAAATCATTAAATGAAGCAAACTGCATAAAATACTCTAGAATTCGCTGCACTGTGACTAGATGAATCAATAAAGAAATGAGGAGTGACATGATTTCTGTGTGTGGTAATTCTTCTTAACTCCCAGATAGTGAGCTAAGCGGTTAAATCTATCTTTGAATTGGGTCAAAAACTTTGCATCCTAGCAGCTTGGTAACATTCCTGAAGAAGTCACGTGATTTAGCGTGACATAACGCATAGGTACGTAGGGGGTGAACTTCCGGTACGCGGTGACATCACTTCCGGCGTGGGCGCCATCTTGGTGCACCCTATACCCATGCAGTACACCCATAGTGTGGTGTAAAGGCAAATACTGATCTACCTAAATGTGAGTGGGCAATTTTTACTTCTGTGTGTTTGGCTTCATTAAAAGAGGTATTATACTATGGAGGATGTTTTTTGTTTCATCACTGGGAGGATGCTTGGAAGATACTAAGTGTTGCTGAAATCAGTGGCTGGAGGAGAGTTTTAAGGAGAGGAGTGAGTGCCACCATTGATGACCACAAGTGAGGTATTGACCCACGAAGAGTAAAGCGAGCTGGCCCTGTGGGGTCTTTGTAAGAAGGTGAGGGGGCATTTTGGCCATCTCAGGATTTGCACTTATGACCACAATCACACAAGTATCACCTGCATGTGTTTGGCGACCATTTGGAGCAGGATTTGATTTGTTTGTGGACTTTATTTATCATAGTATTCATATGTGGGGGATTTTGATGTGTATTTGCGGTTATTGTTGACTTTTTAGTGTGGTTCACAGTTCACATTTCTAGTCATTTCATCCCTGAGTAGGGATGCACACATTTGCACTTTTTATACAATGATCCCACAGATGACAAATAGAGGGGGATCTTAATATATTATATATATAAATATTGTTTGGCATTTATGCCTGGGCTAATGTTATACACATGTTCATCACTGTAGCATGTTTATATTGTTTTTCACTGTGTGAGGGAATGTATGTATAGCGCTGCACAACTTTATATTTCATTTTGCAACATATTACACCTTGGGGTGAGGTATTTCAGTGCCAGCAGCTTAGAGTTAGGGATTACCCATATAAGCGCAGGAGGATATTCTAGTATTAATGTACATTTGTTCTAGTCAAGCTCAATTTTTGTGATTGCTCAACATCTGACAGTAGCTGTGCATTGCCACAGGATAGGTTGGCTATTATGAGTGGCCAACTATAAACACTGCTGTAATATGAAGACACAATAAAATATATGCCGTATGCACAATACTTTTTCACAAAACAGCAATATTTTTTCCCTGCTCTGTGAACCCACCTCCTGACTGTTACCAATGTTGAAATCTCGCCTTTGGAACCACCATATATCCATAGTTTCTTTAAACTTCAATTTTGCTTGGTGTTGTTTATTTCAATGTTGGATAATACCTTTACTTGCACAATGTATTCATTATTTTACCACTGTGTTGTGTATGAGTGTTTCGGCACGTCTTTGTCTTTGATTACTTCAAGATCTTTACATAAGCAATAACTTGTGACTCAATGTCTATTGTAAAAATATGAGTGCAATATACTAAAAATGTGTATAATATAAATATATTGTATTACTCTGGTGGTGAATAAATGCTAAAGCAGTAAATTAAAATTAAAAAATAAGAAAGCTACCTCCCTTAAAGTGTAAAAATACACTTAATACAATGGGTAAACAAAGCAATATGGGGGCGCTAAACTCTAAATAGCACAAATACCACTGATAACAAACATATCCATATATAAATCATTTCATAAATCCCCAGCAGATGTCTCTATAAATAAATCATAGAATTAGTCCACTGTGTCCATAATCAAATTAATCAAACATAAGTTTGTTTCTTCAGTGCTCTTCTCTAATTCACCTCCACCGTAAAGCAAAAAAAGCAAATTTACTGATACAAAAGGTCACTAAGCACTTTTACTTCCTCCACAGCTTCCATAACGCTGTACTTCTGTGAGTTTTTTATCCTCCACTCAACCATAGAAACCAAAAGGAAAACTAATATAGTGTAGTAAATGTATTTAACATTCGTTTTACAACCATAAAAACTGCTCACTTGGTCCTCTGTCCATAAAACAGTCTGTCAGATCACGGCATTGCCTATGGATTTTATCCCGTCTTAATATCGATTACATCACTCCACTCTCCCCAGAAAAGAATATTTCAAATCCCTTGCTATGCACATGGTGAATGCGGCTAGAATGTGCATACCAACTCACTGGCGCTCACAGACTATCCCAACGATTAGAGAATAGTTTTCAAGAATTAACAAAACTGCAGAAATGGAAGAGCTTATTCATGTTTCACATGAAAGTATACAGAAATTTCATGCTACTTGGTCTAACTGGATTCACTTTAAGTCCACTGATGATTACCTGAGATCTACCTAAGCGATTTAACTGGAAAGGGTTTTTCCAGATTTCTGATTTTCAGACAGACCCTTCAGGAGTATTTGTCCTAGATATCCCCCCTGGATATCAGTAGGAGAAGATCTAGCTTCTTAAATTTAGGAGGCTCTCACAAATGGAAGAGGAGGACTAAAACATGCTTTTTTTCTTCCCCTTTATCCCTTTTTTTCTCTCTCTATTTCTCTCTCTCTCTCTCTCTCTAAGCCCTATTATGTGTGCATGTTCTGCAAAACAACTAAATATTGAAGGAGTGGGAGATGGGGAGAAAGTGACTCTCCCTGACTTTGTAACCTCGGTTTTTGCTGATTTCAGTACCTGCAGTGAGATGAAAGAGAGGTATGGGAGTGCAGGCAAGGTGAGTATAAGTAGAGCAGGGGCTTCTTTTCAGCTTTGCAGGGACCTTGTTACTTTTGCTTGCATAAAAAAAAAAATCTCAGTGAACTAGAACCACTGAGAGTGCACATTTACAGACTTTATAATTGCATACAAACACAAAAGCAACACAACTCTACAAACACGTAATCTGTACCATTACAGGAAGTAAGACGAAAGTAAAAATACCTTACAGTATTACAATACCAATATAAAAAAATGCATCACATGACTAATATACCAACAAAGTCATAAAGATGACAACCCACATTCCAGCTCTCTTGTACAAAACATAATACAATACAAATTCAATAAAAAAATTCAAAAATCTCCCCAATAATCACAAAATAGTGCTAACTTCCAGTTCTCAATAACCCTGTGCAGGGTCAGGTAACAGAGATACTCAAGTGGAGCCATGCACTTGTATGACCCAAACTGAATACTATGCCAGAATGTAATATGAACATATAACCTACCTCTCTAGATATGCACTGTGAGCTATGCTATAGTCAATAATAGTGGAAGATAGATGGAGGTTGATACATCAATAAATCTGTCCAAGAAAGATGGTGCAACCCACAGGCCAGTCGGTGTAGTGCAAAAATAGAGGCAGGACTGGTGCAACAACACTTTATGTTTTTCGTATCCACTGCCGCTTCTTCAGGAGATGACAGTGACAGTGTCTCTTTAAGCAATATTTTTGGGCATTAAAAGATAACTACATATTTCTGCCTCTACTGAGGCAGACATCATAACATCATTTAGTATTTTCCTGTACTTTGTTTGCTATAGACTATGACGATGTTAAACAGTCTTGATCTATTGAATGTCTTTCTAACCTTCTGGCTCTTCTTTCACAAGGCTACACTGGCTGGACTCTTAAAATGAATTATTAGTTTTACATCTGAGGTTCAAATAGAATTTTAGTTGAAAGTTCAAAGCAGGAAAGCAATGGAAAGATTACTGTGTAGTTTATTAACCACATCCACGTGGGGGCAACTACAGACTGCTTCCTCTGGACCCAACAGAAACACTTCAGCCAGCACATTCACAAGAGGGAATATCCTTGCAGCTTCCCTCATCTGGTATAGAGAAATGGCTTTCTCTGTGCCAGAAGGGTATGGCAGTATAGTAGGGGTCATGGAACTCTGGCATCCTTCCAGCGGATGATGGACCATGCTCCTAAGCCCCATTAGAACCTTACAACAACGTATTTAGACTGAGGGAGTCACTTGCCTAAAGTATAGGCTGTTGTTAATGCCCTCTGGGATGCTGGATTGATGGTCAATCCAAAATAAATTGCAATTGAAAAAGAGAAAAAGGTACATCATTGTGCGGGGGCAGTGTTAAGTTGGTATTATTGGAGGTCTTGCATCTATGGCAGCTCTACTCACAGGTCTTATTAGAGGAATCTCACAGTGCTGTTTCAAGTTTTAGTAGGAACACCTTATAGTCTTCCTCAGTAAAAAAAACTGACCCCTAGGGAACACAAATATGCTATTGTGGAGTGTCTGGCCATCAAGTGGGCCCTGATATTATTTGATAAAATGGAAGTCCATGGTTATTATAGAACATGCCTCTCTCATGGATGGCCCAGAATAAAAAAGGAAATACAAGAGTTACCTGATGGTTCTTGGCATTGCAAACTTTCAGGTTTGTAGTAGAGTGTAGACCAAGCAACCCACAAAGTAATGCTGATTGTTCAGTCTCCAGCAGGGAAATTCAGCCTGCAATATTACATTCGGCCACTAGATGGAGCCCATAATAAATATACCAGTTTACAGAAACTAGAGAGCTAAGAGTTAAAAAAAATTCCAATCATTCTGAGAAAAACAGACAGATGCATTCTGGGAGCTCAGACTCCATCTTAGAAACTGAGAGGAAGGAACCAGCCATTTGAGCACATGTTGACTAAACCTACATCCCCTACAGGCAGCATTGCAGGTGAGCATGGACTTATTGCCATCTACATCTTAATTATTTCATTGTGGTTTATATATTTAATATATGTACTTCATGTCTGTTTTTCCTAATAGTTTCACCCACCCTATTTTGTTAATAAAGCATCAAGATTACAATCAGTCTGGTGTGTTGCAGAATAGGAGGGTTTAGCTGCCAATAGAGTTACACGCAGGGAAATGTGTAGCAAGGACAGAACACTGATGCTCTGTCCACAGTTAACAGTGTGTGTGAGGAGGTAGATTTGAGTTGGGGGGGGGGGGAGGTATGTAAAATTGTGTCTTTAAATCTTTCTAGGTTGGCAAGAGAAGTGTGTGATGGAAGATAGATCCTTCAATAGTTTCTTAAATACCTGCTTCAGAGCAAAATCAGGAAAGACTTGAGGTAAATGAATATACAGGTAGTTCTTTACCTTGTCTTATTTTACAAAACGTATATTAGGGCTGGTTTTACTGGGTCAGATAGAGTTTCTGGAGAGGCAGACTCCAATTCTGTGGACCACATTTTAGCTGTTGCTAGACTGGCCCTAAATAAAGACAGCCAGATTGTTGGATCTAATGCTGACTACACTCCATCAATTCTTTTTTGCTCAACCCAGCAGCTGAATGAAAAAAAAAACTGAAGAGCTCGAGAGGAGCTTGCTTTACTAATGAGCCCTGTGGAGCTATTGCGTTCCTACAGGGGGACCGCCCCTACCCCCTGCCAAAACACAGAGATCAGTGCCCGCAGCCATTGCCTGCCAGCTATGATCAGATGCAGATTGGATGCTGGTTTTCCAGCATGCCCGATCGACAGAAGTCGGACGTTTGGCCGGCTTCTGTCGGACAGGCGGGTGCACACATGGGCCGAATGTCCCGCGGTTTCTATTGAACCGGCTGATACCAGATGATATTTGACCTGTGTGTATGGGGCTTTAATCGGTCAGGGTAACAGGAATCCATGAACTGATTGCTGCTGTTCTCAGAGAGGAACACTATTGTAGACAAGAATTAATGTACTGCATGGACTAAGTAAGGCAAATTTGAGCAGCCCTTTTTGTTTGATGAACTTTGTTTATGACTGGATGCTTTTGCCATTTAGGTTATCTTTAGATGGAATAAACAGCTTTTTTTTTTTTTAGAAATTGGACATCTCCCCTCTGCCTAGAATCTAATGCTCCTCATTATAAACAAAAAGCTCTCAGTCAGTTCAGTTTTTATGATTATTGAAATGCAAAGTTATTGTAATAATATTATGTAAAACAATTACAAGAAAGAGACGAAAATAGGAGCTACAGAGAGTGCAACATTCTCACAGAATATACAAGACCTCTTATGCATAGTACTGATGTTTGAGCATCAGCATTTCTGGATGTAATTTCAGGCATTTGTTTTGCGCATATTTGCACATATTTATGTGTGTATGCGCATTCAGCCATTCCTAGGCCAAATCCATTAATATGTATTCTCATATGTACGTATTTGCATGCATATGTGTAATGGCACAAAATACTGACCAGAAATGTTAATTTTTCTATTTTTTTAATTCAAGAATATGCAGGGATTGTTTATGGCTGCATTTTAGATAATTAAAAACAAAAAAATGCTGTACTGAGCTTTTCCAAGCTACAGTGTGCAAGAGACATAACATTCAGTAGTTTGTAGCAGAATAGAAGTTCCCTGGTTTACAATATTGTAAGCTCTACTGATTGTATGGAGTGGTAAAATAAAGATAATGATCAAAACAAAACAAATATAAAGTTTAAAGTGGAATTACACTCTTATTGTTATATAAGCTCCTAGGAGATGTAACACCCCGGTCACACCAAACCCAACTTTGAAATCGTGCAACTTACAGTGCAATCGCACAATTTCAAAGTCTGATGACATGCCGATTTCAAGTGCGATTTACAAGGCATTTGACACAGATGTCTATGCAAATCATACCAAAAGTAGTGCATCTACTACTTTAAAAATTTGTGCTGCTCTGACCAAGTCGGAACTGCACTGATATGACCGCTGTAATTGCGTACAATAGGGTGCAACTTGGCATGCAATTTGTATGTCGCATGGAATGGAAATCACATGCCAATTTGCATCCAGTGTGACCGGGGACTAGTATGCACCACATAACAGATTTGCCTGTCAAATGACCCTCTTCAGCGCTGCATTCTCAGCACTCCCACTGGGAACAGACACGTCCATCTTTTTCTGGTCTTCCTAAAGTTCAGACTGTTCAGCCACTTGATTGGCTGGGCTGCAAAGATGCCACTCCCATGCATGCACATGGGGGTTAACTCATCATGGCACAGAGCCCTGCCATAAATGTACTGCACATGCATAGCTCAGTGCACATTATTGTTAACAGACAGGGAGAAGCACTATGGTCTTTTCTGTCATAAACAAACTACCTGTCAGCGTTCTTTTTTTAGGTTTAATTTCACTTTAACCACTTGGCAACCGTGCTATAGCTGAATGATGGCTACAGCACGGTTGTCCAGTCCTGGGAGGGCGTCATATGACATCCTCCCAGAACACGACCTCCCACACGCCCCCAGCAATCTCCATGATTGATGTGTCCTACGGACAGAGCTGATCATGTGATGTGGTAAAAGGTCAATCACAGCGGCCTTTTACCACATGATCAGCTGTGTCCAATGACACAACAGATCACCAGGTAAATACAGTTGCTGGTTATCAGTTGCACTTTCCTTACGCTGTCAGTCTCATCAATGCATATCAGTAAAGGAGAAAAATTACATATTTGCAAAATTTTATAATAGAAACAAACAAAAAAATTTTTTTCACAGTTTTTGCTCTTTTTTTGTTTATAGTGCAAAAAATAAACCACCCAGCAGCGAATAAATACCACCAAAAGAAAGCTGTATTTGTGAGAAAAAAAATTATATAAATTTCATATGGGTACAGTGTTGCATGACCACGCAATTGTCATTCAAAGTGCGACAGTGCTGAAAGCTGAAAATTGGCCTGGGCACGAAGGGGGTATAAGTGCCCTGTAGGAAAGTGGTTAAGCAAAGCTGGAGGTGAAGCAAAAAAAAATAAAAAAATAAACAGCATTTGATGTGCTAAAACAGTTCCACAAAAGGTAGAACATAACCTAGCCTTGACTGATCATTTCCTAGCCAGCAACAATAGAAAATCATCTGTCATTGTAAAAAAAAACTAGATATACAGTATATACCACACATGGAACATGCAGCAAACTAGTCCTGAATCAAATTACCATTTCTACAATTTCCATTTTTGCCTGCTAAAATTAGGCTAAAACAGCTAAAACAGCTATTTTTCAGGTTAGCTGATCCCTGTGCTGGATTAAGTCTTCAGGCTAAACAAAGTCTATCAGAATTAAAGAGTGGAGGAAAAGGAAGTTGTAGACCCCTGGAGGAGAGCAGGGAGAAATCCATCCATCCTAATCCAGCACAGGTATCAGCTAACCTGAGAGACCCCAGGTGGAAAAACAGAAATATTACAATTTACAACTCAGTAAACCTGGAAGGATATCCACCACTGGAAAAGATCTCATCTGTCCATTCAAGGACAAAAAGCTGTTTTAGCCTAATTTTCAGTTAGGCTTAAAGTGAGGTGAGCGCATAAGAAAATCATATCAAGTCCATTTGATTTTGTTGATGTTTTTCAGAGTGTTTTCATGAAGCAGACACAGTTTTGGATTTATTATTTCACTTTAATATTTTTTCTGAATTTTGGATATTTTTGGTTGACTATATTATATATATATATTAATATTTAATTATCACATTTTCACAAGCTGATATATATTTCACTTTATAATATATATATATATATATATATTTATTAGTTTGGTTTTTGGATCACATGTTTTTATTTAACAACTGGCATATTATCATATTGATTGATTTAGTGGAGTGCTGCACATATTCATTATTTTATGATTTGTGTAACTCATACATGCCCAGGCATGCACTAAGGGCAAATTGCACAACATTTGTGAAACTATGTTTCTATGTATTTTTATGCAATTGTTGCAGAGCATAGCATTGTCTATGCACATGTAATTTGCAAAACAAGTTAGTTATAGGAAAAATTAATAATAGCGCCTATGGTCAAAATTATATAACTTACTAATAGTGTACCAGCTGCAAAAAATCACCATATATAAAGTGTACCAATAAATAAATAATTTGCGCTAGTAAATGTGTATAAAAAGAAATCATCAAATCATAAGTCCAGAAAAAAATATATCCAGAAAAAAATATATATATGCCAATACCACAAAAAATACGTTTGAAGGTGGTCCTTTATCTATTGGAGAAGTGGATTTTCGATTAACTACAAAGTTTTTCATCCTGTTATTTCGATCGATGAGGATCGGTGTGTTGCAGAGTTTCCGTTTCTGAAGATATATTTATGGATGATCTGCCATTATATTATCAAGGTTTTTTGGTGAAAATTTTTTTCATATTTAGACACTTTTTTTGCACAAAAGTTTTTTGCACTTAAAAGTTAGTTATAGACTTGCTATGGGATGATTGATGACAGCAGAAATGTCTCTCCTATGTCGGAACATCATTATATGTTCTGTTTAATTTGTTACAAATACACGCTTAAGCTTCAAAGGCTCACTATGACTAGACTTGTTAACTGTAGGTATGAACTGTTTTTAGATGTAAAATTGGTGATCAAGACAAAACTTGGGCTCATCACATTTGTTGCGAAAGATGTGCTGTCAGTCTTACAGCTTGTTTCAGAGGAACTCGGAAGTCAATGCACTTTGCTGACCTGATGGTATGGAGAGAAGAAAACGATCATGTGCCAGACTGTTACTTCTGTCGGAATAATATTGCTGGTTTCTCTTAAAAATAGGAAACAGGCGAACTGACCATTTGGAAACTTGGGCACATCCCGAGGGCCCGGGGTCAGAAGGGGGCCCCATGAGATGCCCCTGGTACCTTTTTCATAGGCTTTTTTGAGCTTGGGCAAGGATACAGGGTCCTCATGATCCCCTATTGCCCAGCGGCCCCATGAGTTGTCAGTCCGCCCCTGATAGGAAATCAATTGAAGACTCTAATCTGCCTTCAGCCATGACACTAATGTCACATGATGACAATCTAGCAGTACTGAAGCCACCAGAGATAGGAGCTAAGACAAACCAGACAAAGATGTTGCAATGCAACAGCCAGGCATGAACAGTGAAAATAATCAGAATTTTGATCTGTGTATGTCTGGTGAGCCTCCTCTCATAGCACAATCAAAATTAAACAACCTGGCAAGGGACTTAGTCAACATCAAAAGCAGAATTGCTGGGTTCAAGACAGCAAGGATCGAGTTTTTTATCCCCAGGTACAAAAATGACCATCTTTCAAAACTGCCAAGATGATTTAACAAATTTCTTTGTACATGCTGACACACTTGTTATTGATGGTTTGTTCATAGCTCTGTTGATTGGAATGCAGCTCAGATATACCAAGTACTGTTTTTAAATAAGTAAATGGGACAGCCATGTAAGATAGTCACATTACTTTAAAAAGAAATGGCAATTCCAAAAGAATTTGGTCCAAGGACAGAAAAATATTACACATGACCCACTTGCTCATCCAACAAAGATATTTTAGCCTCTGGTTCACATATAACTCGGGCTGATGAAACATTTCATGGAAGCGATGAACAAGGAAAGAAAACTTGATGCCAAGATTAGGGAAGGGTTTTTTGTTGGTCCTCGGATCAGATACATCATCAATGACAAGCTGTTCAAAGATTTGTACGTAGGGCCAGGGAAATTAACCTGGTAAGCATGCAAGGATGTGAACCTTAAATGCTTTCCAGTGCATCAAACTTCATTCAACTGAATGAAAAACCTCTTTCAGCATACAAAAACCCTTTAAATGATAGCATACCAAGACCATTCAGACCATAAAGTGCTACATGCCACTGAAGATTCATTTTCTGCATTCATACTCGGACTTCTTTCCTGAAAACCTAGGTGTAGTCAGTGATGAATATGGTAAAAAGGTTTCACCAATACATTGCCACAATAAAAAAAATGGTATCATGGCAAATGGACTCCATTAATACTGGCTGACTGTTGTTGTGCACTGTAACAGGATGCAATGGAAACTAGTATGAATGAAAATAGCCAGAAACCACTTTTAGCTACACTGAACTCATGCAATGTGTCAGAAACATTATGCAATTAAATACATTATAGTCATTAAAAGTTAATTTTATATTTCTCAAGATTCTTTTGTAATACAGTCATTATGAAATTATATTTGTGTTCAGATTAAAGGGGTATCATAAATGCTATAACTCAGGAAGCAAAAAGTTTGAAACATTTTTCCCAGTGTAATGACAGCATTATGGCAATAAAAAAAAATAAAACTTTGCTTTGGCAATAAAACCTGGAATCTGATTTTGCACTCTCCAGCTTTAGCAAATAAACCCCACTGTGTTTGTTCAGGAAAGGAAGGGGCTGGTAAATGTGACATATTTACCGGACCCTTCTTTCACGCTTCATCCTGAAGGATCCTATTATGTGCTTGTAGCTGGAAGTGGGAAGAAGAGGAGGGAAGCCGGCAACACTGTGGGGGTTGGGACATGCAGGGTGGCTTGGGCAGCAGGGGGAAACATATGGTGCACAAGGTGGGAGATGGGTGCAGCGGAGGGGCAATTACTAGAACCGATCCTTTGTATGGCTCTCTCTACAGCAGCTGAAAGCCAGTGGGAGGGAGAGGAGATGGAGCCAGCATTAAGCTGCTGCAGAAAGACCATAAAAGGGATTGGTTCCAGTAATTGCCCCCCCCCCCATGCTGTGCTGATCACCCTTCCTGCCCACAACTGATTCACCTAGTTGCCTGGGCCCCCCTGCTGGTCTGGGACCCATACAAGAGGACTGGTGTGACCTCCTTATATACGTCCCTTCTGGCAGCTAGCAAACACATTGGGATTGACCTGCTATAGGCTCTGAAAATGCACCTGTTCCAGAGCTTAGTAAATGAGGGAAAGCTCTGATGACTTCCATCATCCAGTCATGTGCAAAAAAAAAATTTTTTTTCCTTGCATGTGATTAGGTATTCTTTGTAATGTAAAGCTCTTTTTTTGTTTTTGTGTTTGTTTTGTTAACTTTTTGTTTGTCTGAGTATAGATCTATGTTTGTCCCAAGCATGTTTGAAGCTACTTACGGTTGACTGACTCACTACCTCTGCTGGAGGTCTATTCCAAGCATCAATTACCCTTCAGTAAAATAATGTTTTGTAAGATTAGTTTTAAACTTTCCTCCTGTTAGTTACAGGTTATGCCCCCATGTTCTTGATCTTGGTTTCATATTGAAAATCCTGCCCCCTTGAACATTATTCACCCCCTTTATGTATTTAAAGGTTTCAGTCATGTCTTCCTTTCTTTCCTCTAGATTGTACATATTAAGTTCCTGATGTTGCTCCTGATATGTTTTATCCCCCATACCTTTCAACGATTTTGTTACCCATCTCTGGGCTCATCTTATCAATATGTTTTGTAAGTGAGGTCTCCAGAACTGGACACAGTATTCTAAATGAGGTCTAACTAAAGCACTATAGAGGGAATCAGGACCTTCTTCCTCCTGTTGGTGACCCCTCTAGTGATGCATTCTAGAATTCTATTCACTTGTCCCATTGTCTGGTTACACTGTTTGCTAATTTTGAAATCATCTGAGATAAGTGCTCCCAAATTTGTTTCCTTTGTAGCAAGACTGTACTCCCAAGGCTGTACTCTGCCCAGGGATTCTTTTACCTAATGTGCATTAGTTTACATTTAAAAGCATTGAACTGCACTTTCAAAGTGCACAGTCTATTTGCCTTTATTAAATACACCCCATTGAATATTACTGTGATGATCAATCCTTAATCCCTAACAGACCCCCATACTGACCTTCTCTAAAAAATGCTTCCCTGTGTGAATCACTGTGAAAATAACCTTATGCTGCCTATGTGAAATTTTAATAATCAGGGTAATAAAGACAATAGAGCTACTGAAAACTAGCAATAAACACTGCAATATAGCAACTGTTGTATATGAAAATGTGGACTTTACCACTCTCTTCATTGTTCCTCTGCCTGATGACAGGACTAAGCAAGCATAAGTGCATTTATAAAAAATAACCATTATGGTCCTCTAATACTTCCATTACGGGGGGTACATCAGACGTGCTGTCTGATGTAACCCCCATAATGGAGGTATTAGAGGACCTCCATGGTTACTGTATATGATAGGCTATGCAAGCTATTGTATATGATTGACTATGCAAGATTGTAGGGAAGTTCAGTTAAGGATGGGCAGGTATGCATGGCAGCCTAAGGGATCCTGGTGAAAGTAACTGTAACTGAAACATTTTTTGGATCCATCCAGATTTTAAAGATAATATAATAGAGTATATTATCACCATCTACATCAAATCATGGTTCAGGTGTATCAATTTGTTCACTTCTAGCAATATACACAGTTGGCAATTCCAGACTCCTAAACATAAAGAAATAGGAAATGCATAAACATGCATTTAGATATGCTGCGGGATATACATACAGGACATTGTAGACTATAATGCTGTTTTCAAGAGATCTCTCTTTAATTCCAGAGCACAGCAATTCTGCACACCAAATTTGCCAGTTTATAAAAGAACGCTATTAATATTTGTAAAAGTTTGTTAGGAGTTTACAGAAAAGTCTGAGTGACCTTACCAAACTGAGCAAAGCCTATTTAATAACAGAGACCAATTTAGCCATACAAGTCCAAGTGTTATATCATAAAAGTAGCATCTTTTAAAGAAAGAAAACAATTCCCTGAATTGGTTTGATATCTTACTGTAGCTGCCAACATACAATAGTATCTTCAACAAACACAAAAGAATCAAAGGTTTTACTTCAACCTTAAGTTGATTGCCACCTTATTTTTTATAACAATATATTTTTTTCTACAATGAATGATGGTTATTGTATTCTTTAAAAAGCAAAATGGAAAAGTTCATCTAAAGAAATAGTTTAAAGATGTTTTTTTTTGTGTGTGTGTCTTCAAAATACTTCAGACATTTCAGATGTATTGTATTTGCATTTGAAAAGATGCATTTCATAAGCTGAACTCTAATCAGGTTTGTCACTGCTACGTATTGCTGTTACTGACCATTTTAATCTGTACAGAGGGATATGGCAAGCTGTTTTTAGACAGCAACAGAAGGAGATATTTAAAATTAATGATGATGCAGAGTGAGCCTGATGTGGTTTCTGGCCAGTTGGCGAAAACACCAAACTCACTGTAACAGTCACCTTGACACCTTTTGAACCAAATCTATTTGTTATGTTGCATATAAAAACATAGGGGACATATTTGTATAAATGCCAGTTATAATAGAGACACTTGTCACAAATTATGCCACAAACATTATTCTTTCACTTTTAACAAAGCATGTAAAATTTCTCTAAAACTACTATGCTCTGCCAAAATAGCATAATTTCACACACAAATACAACAAGGAATATATTTTATAGCCATATGAACTAAACCAAAGATTTTAAGTAGACCCTTATATAATAAAAATGTGCATAAAAGTATACATTATAATATGCATATAAAGATGAGCATCTGAAATTATATAAAAGGGATAAAACAGCTCTAAATCATTTTCCTGAAGAAGACAATTAACTTCTACTCTCTGTGAATACCTTTCCTTTTTCCATGGTATGTGTCCTTTAGATGCTTGTCTAAACTAGTTTTTGGCCTAAACAGAAAATACAATACAGATTCTTTTCTGCAAATAGGACGTTTTTACTAGTTTTTAGAACCTGTGTCATAATTAGAGATGAGCGAATTATTCAAAAATTCGATTCGGCTGATTTGCCGAATTTGCGGGAGAAATTCGATTCGATGCGAATTTATTTGCTGCGAATTTAACTAATTAAAAGGGTTTCTAGGCTTCAGAGAGCCTTTATATTAGTGCAGAACACTGTACCTTTAATTTAAATGCCCTTGGAGTCTGCTGGGGAAGAGAAATAATACTGTCAGTCAGTATGACATGCAAATGAGTGCCGTCGATCTTAGAATCACCGCACACTTCACTCATTTGGGCAGTCACGGGGCACGACGAAGAAGAAGAAGAAGAATGAAAAGAAGAAGAAGAAGAATGAAAAGAAGAAGAAGAATGAAAAGAAGAAGAAGAATGAAAAGAAGAATGAAAAAAAGAAGAAGAATGAAAAGAAGAAGAAGAAGAATGAAAAGAAGAATGAAAAGAAGAAGAAGAAGAATGAAAAGAAGAAGAATGAAAAGAAGAATGAAAAGAAGAATGAGAAGAATGAAAAGAAGAAGAAGAAGAATGAAAAGAAGAATGAAAAGAAGAAGAATGAAAAGAAGAAGAAGAAGAATGAAAAGAAGAATGAGAAGAATGAAAAGAAGAATGAAAAGAAGAAGAAGAATGAAAAGAAGAATGAGAAGAAGAATGAAAAGAAGAATGAGAAGAAGAATGAGAAGAATGAAAAGAAGAATGAGAAGAATGAAAAGAAGAATGAAAAGAAGAAGAAGAATGAAAAGAAGAAGAAGAATGAAAAGAAGAAGAATGAAAAGAAGAAGAAGAAGAAGAATGACAAGAAGAATGAAAAGAAGAAGAAGAATGACAAGAAGAATGAAAAGAAGAAGAAGAATGAAAAGAAGAATGAAAAGAAGAAGAAGAATGAAAAGAAGAATGAGAAGAATGAAAAGAAGAAGAAGAATGAAAAGAAGAATGAAAAGAAGAAGAATGAAAAGAAGAAGAAGAAGAATGAAAAGAAGAATGAGAAGAATGAAAAGAAGAAGAAGAAGAATGAAAAGAAGAATGAAAAGAAGAAGAAGAATTAAAAGAAGAAGAAGAAGAATGAAAAGAAGAATGAAAAGAAGAATGAAAAGAAGAAGAAGAATGAAAAGAAGAATGAGAAGAAGAATGAAAAGAAGAATGAGAAGAAGAATGAGAAGAATGAAAAGAAGAATGAGAAGAATGAAAAGAAGAATGAAAAGAAGAAGAAGAAGAAGAATGAAAAGAAGAAGAAGAAGAATGAAAAGAAGAATGAAAAGAAGAAGAAGAATGAAAAGAAGAAGAAGAATGAAAAGAAGAATGAAAAGAAGAAGAAGAAGAATGAAAAGAAGAATGAAAAGAAGAAGAAGAATGAAAAGAAGAATGAAAAGAAGAATGAAAAGAAGAAGAAGAATGAAAAGAAGAATGAGAAGAAGAATGAAAAGAAGAATGAGAAGAAGAATGAGAAGAATGAAAAGAAGAATGAGAAGAATGAAAAGAAGAATGAAAAGAAGAAGAAGAATGAAAAGAAGAAGAATGAAAAGAATGAAAAGAAGAAGAGGAAGAATGAAAAGAAGAAGAAGAAGAATGAAAAGAAGAATGAAAAGAAGAAGAAGAATGAAAAGAAGAATGAAAAGAAGAAGAAGAATGAAAAGAAGAATGAGAAGAATGAAAAGAAGAAGAAGAAGAATGAAAAGAAGAATGAAAAGAAGAAGAATGAAAAGAAGAAGAAGAAGAATGAAAAGAAGAATGAAAAGCACCTGGGGTCAGTAGGGGGCCCCATGAGATGCCCCTGGTACCTTTTCATAGGCTTTTTTGAGTTTGGGCAAGGACACAGGGGCCCCATGATCCCCTATTGCCCGGGGACCCCATGAGTTGTCAGTCCGCCCCTAACCCAGAGTGTATTCTCACTGAATCCCAGTCTATGCCCGTGCATGCTCATTGCACTGTGTGTTGTTCTCACCTCGTCTCTGAGACAAATGTGTGCATTACGCTCCAAAATTCTGGAGAAACGTAACAACTCAGAAGTCCAAAAAGCAGAAACCAGCGCCAAGTATGTGAACAAATCTTCAAGTTCAGACCCAGACGAGATAAGCTGCTGGAACTTCTGATATTGCAATAATATAGACAGTCCTGTACTCAGAACTCCAGTCCCTGAAAGGATCAGTCCACCCAAAACTACTATATCAGTCTCTAATGGATGCTGGAGAGTTAAACCCCCTAACACCTGCTGTGCCCATTATGAGGGGTTCCCACCATCCCTGTGCTGAGGTTCCAGGTCTGCACACCTGCTGCGCCCATTATGAGAAGTTCCCACCATCCCTGTGCTGAGTTCCTGGGTCTGTACACCTGCTCTGCCCATTAGGAGGAGTTCCCACCATCCCTGTGCTAAATTCCTGGGTCTGTACACCTGCTGTTCCCATTATGAGGGGTTTCTACCATCCCTGTGCTGAGGTCCCAGGTCTGCACACCTGCTGCGCCCATTACTAGGGGTTCCCACCATCCCTGTGCTGAGGTTCTGGGTATGCACACCTGCTGTGCCCATTATGAGGGGTTCCTACCATCCATGTGCTGAGATTCCGGGTCTGCCCACCTGCTTTACCCATTATTAGGGGTTCCCACTGTCCCTGTGTTGAATTCCTGGGTCTGTATGTACACCTGCTGTGTCCATTGTGAGGGATTCCCACCATTCCTGCACTGAGTACCTGAGTCTGTACACCTGCCAAAAGAAAGTTTCAGGATTTTGAAGGAGCAAAATACAGTAATACTGGAACAAAAATGAGCTGCGTGGTGGAGTCGCCAGAAGAAGAAGAAGAAGAAGAAAAGAAGAAGAAGAAGAATGAAAAGAAGAAGAAGAAGAAGGAAAAGAAGAAGAAGAAGAATGAAAAGAAGAATAAGAAGAATGAAAAGAAGAAGAAGAAGAAGAAGAATGAAAAGAAGAATGAAAAGAAGAAGAAGAATGAAAAGAAGAAGAAGAATGAAAAGAAGAATGAAAAGAAGAATGAGAAGAATGAAAAGAAGAATGAAAAGAAGAAGAATGAAAAGAAGAATGAGAAGAAGAATGAAAAGAAGAATGAGAAGAATGAAAAGAAGAATGAAAAGAAGAATGAAAAGAAGAAGAAGAAGAATGAAAAGAAGAAGAAGAATGAAAAGAAGAATGAAAAGAAGAAGAAGAAGAATGAAAAGAAGAAGAAGAAGAATGAAAAGAAGAAGAAGAAGAATGAAAAGAAGAATGAAAAGAAGAAGAAGAATGAAAAGAAGAAGAAGAAGAATGAAAAGAAGAATGAAAAGAAGAAGAAGAAGAATGAAAAGAAGAAGAATGAAAAGAAGAAGAAGAATGAAAAGAAGAAGAATGAAAAGAAGAAGAAGAAGAATGAAAAGAAGAATGAGAAGAATGAAAAGAAGAAGAAGAAGAATGAAAAGAAGAAGAAGAAGAAGAATGAAAAGAAGAATGAGAAGAATGAAAAGAAGAAGAAGAAGAATGAAAAGAAGAATGAAAAGAAGAAGAAGAATGAAAAGAAGAAGAAGAAGAATGAAAAGAAGAATGAAAAGAGGAAGAAGAAGAATGAAAAGAAGAAGAATGAAAAGAAGAATGAAAAGAAGAATGAGAAGAATGAAAAGAAGAATGAAAAGAAGAAGAAGAAGAATGAAAAGAAGAATGAGAAGAAGAATGAAAAGAAGAATGAGAAGAATGAAAAGAAGAATGAAAAGAAGAAGTATTCCACTACAGCAAAAAGTGTATCTGCAGAGAGCTCCGCTATTTCTGACAGTTCTCTGACAGTTCCTTCACATTTACAGCGGTTGAAACATTGTATCTGTTTCCAAATAAAAACATCTGTATCCTAAATGGAAACAAATAGATACAATGTTTCAACCGCTGTAAATGTGAAGGAACTGTCAGAGAACTGTCAGAAATAGCGGAGCTCTCTGCAGGGACACTTTTTGCCGGCTGATCGGGAAAAATCCGATTCGTGCACCCGAAGTTGGCTAATATTCGGATTCGGCACGAATTGAATTTTTCCTGAAATTCGAAACGAATTCCACTTCGCCTGGTTCGATTCGCTCATCTCTAGTCATAATCCTAAGCACAACCACTCAAGTGTGTGTACACTGTTCCCAATAAAGAAAAAAAATGACATACATAAACCCTTACCCATAACAATGTATGACTTAAAACAATACAAAAATCTGTAAAAAATATATGTGAAACACATATATATATATCTGGTGAAGCACCTACAACCCTTGGCAAAAAGTATGGAATCACCACTCTTGGAAAATGTTCATTCATTTGTTTAATTGTGTAGAAGAAAAACTAATCATAGACCTGCCTCGAAACAATTTTCATTTAACATTCCAACCTTCTAGCTTTAAGAAATACTTAAATATAGATAAAAAAGAAAGAAAACAGTAGTCAGTTGTAACTGTTTTTACAGATCAAGTAGAGGAAAAAAATCTGGATTCACTCAATTCTGAGGAAAATATTATGGAATCACCATGTACTTTGCAGTTCTAAAACAAACATCTGCATCAGATTACATCTGCTAATTAGTCTGCAGTGAAAAAAGAGTGCTTGCACACCTTGGTGAGCTGTTGCATATATATATATATATATATTTTTTTTTTTTTTTATTATTATTATACAGGATTTTTATAGCGCCAACAGTTTGCGGGGCGCTTTACAATATAAGAGAGACAGTACAATTACAATACATTTCAGTACAGAAGGAATAGGAGGGCCCTGCTCATGGAGCTTACATTTTAAAGGAAGGGGGAGGTGGTACAAAAGGTGATAGCTGTAGGCGATGTTCTGATGGAGTTTTTAAATATTGCCTAAAGGCCAACAGGCTAGGGGTTGACCAGACATACTGTGGTAGGGAGTTCCAGAGGATGGGAGAGGCTCTAGAAAAGTCCTGGAGGTGAGTGTGGGAGGAGGTGATGAGGGAGCTACAGAGAAAGATGTCTTGGGAGGAGCGGAGTGGACGATTTGGACAATATCTGCGGATAAGTTTGGTGATGTAGCTAGGGGCAGTGTTGTGGGTGGCTTTTTATGCTGTGGTTAGTATTTTGAATTTTATACGTTGGTAGAGTGCAAGCCAATGAAGGGATTGGCAGAGAGGGGCAGCAGTGGCTTATTGGTTGCTAAGGTGTATGAGTCTAGCAGCAGAATTCATAATAGATTGAAGAACCTGTGTAACGGTAGACCAGTGAGGAGGGAGTTGCAAAAATCAAGGCAGGATAAAACCAAGGCATGGATAAGTTGTTTTGTGGTGTCATTTGGTCAGAATGGGGCGGATTTTGGAAATGTTCTGGAAGTTGAGGCGGCAGGATTTAGCCAGTGATTGGATCTGGGGCCCAAAGGAGAGGTCAGAGTCTAGGATTACACCTAGCACTCTGGCATGAGAAGGACCAATAGTTGTGCTGTTGATCTTAATGGTAAAGTCATGAGTGGGGGATCGGGGAGGATGGAATATTACAAGTTTGGTTTTAGAAAGATTGAGTTTAAGGTAATGGTGTGATATCCATGCTGATATGTTGCTGATAGTAGGTTTGTGATATGTGAGGAGATTGAGGGGGTGAGCTGGGGAGTGGAGAGATGGATCTGGGTGTCATCAGCATATAGGTGGTATTGGAAGCCATGGGAGGTTATCAATTGGCCCAGGGAGGAGGTGTAGAGAGAGAAAAGGAGGGGCCCAAGGACAGAGCCTTGGGGTACCCCAACGGAAAGAGGAAGAGGAGTGGAGGAGGAGTTGTTGTATGTGACACTGAAAGTGCGCTGAGAAAGGTAAGAGGAGAACCAGGAAAGAGCAGAGTCATGGAGACCAATGGAGTAGAGTTTACTGAGGAGGAGTGGGTGGTCGACTGTGTCAAAGGCAGAGGAAAGGTCTAGGAGTATGAGTATGGAGCAAAGAAAATTGTTTTAGTAGTTAGTAGGTTGTTAGTGAGTTTAGTAGGACAGTTTCAGTAGGCGGAAGCCAGACTGTAGGGGATCAAGAAGGTTGTTGTCGGTGAGATAGCATATGGTTGTGAACAAGGCACTCGAGAAGCTTGGAGGCAAACGGGAGCAGGGAGATGGGTCTTAAGTTATTCAAACATGTGGGGTCCAGCAAAGGTTTTTTTAAGTATGGGGGTAACCAGTGCATGTTTGAGCGGGGAGGGAAAGGTGCCTGTGAAAAGTGAGAAGTTGAAGATGTGGGTTAGAGAGTTTAGAATAGAGCAGGAAGGAGGCTGCAATAATCGTGAGGGGACAGGTTCCAGGGGACAGGTGGTGAAGTGAGCTTTGGAAAGGAGTTCAGTAACTTCCTCGGTGGTAACAGGGTCAAAGGAGGAGAGTGTAGGGCATGGTGTTGGGCCTGGTATGTTGGTTGGAGGAGGAAGCTTGGCACTGGAGATCTCATCGTTAATTGTGTTGATCTTGTTCTTGAAATGACTGGCAATCTCCTGTGCAGCAAGTTGGTGGATGGAGGCAGTGGGGGGAGGAGTAAGGAATTAAGGGTAGAAAAGAGTTGATGAGGATTGGATGAGAGGGTTTTGATGAGAGTGTTGTAGTAGGTTTGTTTACCAGCATGGAGGCCAGAGTTGTATTTGAGAAGGGCAGATTTGGAAAGGGCAAAGTCATTCAGGGATTTAGTTTTACGCCATGCTCACTCAAGAGCACGGCTGTGTCTCTTGAGACTTCTGGTGTCATCTGTTTGTCAGGGTTGTGACAGGTGAGGCCTGGTTCTGCATGTGGAGAGTGGAGCAAGTACGTCCAGAGAGGATTATAGATGGTTGTTGTAGGCAGATGCACCCAGATCTGGGCAGAACAGGGGTGCAATTTTATCATAAAGGCACTCAGTAGCAGAGTGAAGAAGGTCAGGGCTGAGGTGGTGGAGGTTTCTAAAGGTAACGGTTTGCTGGTTGGAGGCATAGGAGGTAGGAGACAGGGAGAGTGTAAAGCTGATAAAGTTGTGACCAGAGAGAGGAAAAGCGGTGTTAGAGAGGTTACAGGGAGTGCATAGATTGTAGAATACAAGGTCGAGGGTGTTGCCGTTAGAGCGGGTGGTGGAGTGTGTCCATTAGGCTAGGTTAAAAAAGAAAGTTAGGTTAGGTTAAGTGTGAAACTGGGCCAGGAGGCCGGAAGATGACTGCAATCCTCAGACAAACAGGAGAAAAGTGACAAATACAATGCACTTAAAAAAGAGCAGAGGGACAGAGAGGGTGGTGTAAGAAGAACCTGGAACATTGCTTTGTGGGGAAAGAAGAAGTCCAACTCCACCCCCTTTCTGTCCACTGGATCTGGGCGAGTGCGTCCAGAGGAGGCCACAATGGGAGAGTGCAGCTGAGTCGGAATCCTGGAGCCAGGTGTCAGTAATAGCAAGTGGGTTGAGAAAGTGGAAGAGGTCAGTGATAGTAGAAAGTTTGTTAGAGACTGAGTGGGCATTCCAGAGGGTACATAAGAGGGAAGGGGCCGGCATGTGGAAGCAGGGGAATTGAGATAAGAGAGTGAGGGTTGCGGCTGAAGCCAGAGAATGGAGGCTGCTGCTTCAGTGGGTTGGAGTTTGATGAAGGAGGGACAGGGATTGGGGCGATGTCACTAATGTTTGAACTTGCCTTAGTCAAAGTGCCGTGTTCAAAGTGCCATGCACTTAGCGCCAGAATGGCATTTTGTGCAAGAAATGGCCAGCCTGTCCTCTTTCAAGCCATCTCAAGGACTGTACTGAATTTATACTTGCATGAACTGGGTGAGGTTAGGCAATTGTTCAATTAATAGCTAATAAATGACACATGGTGGAGGTGTTCTGCCCTTACAAATTGCAAGCAGAAAGGAAACAAGATAAGGCAAGGTGTTTGATCTCAGCGAAGGCACTATGAGTTAACTTAATAAAGGCAAGTATAGACAGCAGTTCCAAAAAAAACTAGCAAAGCAGAGAATTACAGTCATGCAAAATTGCTTAGCGATTGAGAGAGCAGTGGAATCAGTGGTTACCGAGGGCAACAGAAGGCAGATGTCAATTGCAGGCAGAGTAGGAGGTTTGGGAGAGTAGTGGAATCAGTGGTTACCGAGGGCAACAGAAGGCAGATGTCAATTGCAGGCAGGCAGGCAGAGTAGGAGGTTTGGGAGAGCAGTGGAATCAGTGGTTACCTGGAAGAGCAGAGGAGAAATTATGAGAGGATGATGAGATGTTCCCTTGCTGCCGTGTTCAAAGTGCCATGCACTTAGCACCAGAATGGCACTTTTTGCAAGGAATGGCCAGCCTCTCCCCTCAAGCACTATTTGTACTATCCTTTTTTGAGATTATTGTACACTTTTATTGGGAGATTCAGGAGGATGGGGACGTTTTGAGAGTGGCTGTGGGAAGTGAAGGAGAGCATTATTCCTGGCACAGTGAACCTGGCTTAAAGGAAAAAGCACATTGGAGCTAATGAATATTGGGTCTACCTATAAGGTAAGAGTTTTGGCATAGTGGTGATGGAGATAGCACATTAATAAGTGGAGATATGCACATATATATTTAAAAGAAGATTGCAACATTTTTTAAGCACAAATGAATGGGAAATAATAATGGACATGCATTGTTATTATTGAGAGACTTTATTTTTGGGATACACATGATTGTGGACTATTATCACTGCTTTACATTTTTTCACACATATTTTGGAAATAAGAAATTTATGTTTAATAATTGCATACTGGATTTGGAGAGATTATTGGTTTATATTTTAATATTATATTGCGGGGCACTGTGGAACATTACATTATTTATTGACACCACAGGTTCTGACACTGATCTGCTTTCTAGAGTCCATCATTTGTGTTCTACCTGTCCCAAACATTGCTGGCACTCAAATCTGATTTTTATTGCTATTAGATTCAAGCTTTACCTCTGCTATGATTTTGTCCCAACCATTGCTTGTTTTAAAGATTTCACCTCAAGCTTTAGTTAAATACTTTGCTCTGGTTTCCTGTGGACAGTAAGGATGAGCTGAACCTACCTGGGTTCAGTTTGTGGGAGGTTTGATGAACCGTGCTGAAGAGAATAAGTTTAATGTTTATTGTCATTCCCATAATGGAGGTCCACTATCCCCGTTATTCGCTTTGTTGCCCTTCTCTGGACTCTCTCCAGTTAAAGAACATCCTGCCTGAGGATTGGGGACCACAACTGGACTGCATACTCAAGATATGCTTTGGACTAGTCTGTCATCTATTTGGACCCCCAGATCCTTATCCACCCTAGATTCTTCTAGAGGTTCTCCCCCCAGCGTGTAATTTGCATGCATATTTTCAGCTTCCAAGTGCATACATTTTTCTACTTTAAACCTCATCCACCATATAGCTGCCCACCCCTGTATTTTAACTAGCTCTTCTTGTAAAGTTCAGAGGGAGAGAGGAAACACAGTGGTACCACTCTAAGGCTCAGTTCACGCTACCTTTGAAAGGAAGCATTTGAAAGGTGTTTTTAATGCTCCTTGAACGCCTATGGAAATGATACTATGTGCAGCACATTAGCAAAACATGAAGTGTTAGCGTCGCATCAAACTTGAAGCCTCATGTCGAGTAAGGAGGAGTTGAAGCCTTTCAATGCATCCCAAGTCTATGGAGATGCTCCTCAAATGCCTCGCTGGCATTTGCGGGGCATTAATACCATTAGAGTTTATTATAGATGTTTGTATTGCAGTTTTAACGCTTGTAAAATGCCTATAAAATGTCACAAAACCATGCATATGGCATTTGGGGAGCATTTTTAAGGCTTGTAGAACGCCCATACTAAAGATCATTAAACGCCTGTCTAACGCTATAGGGGCATTTTGGGAGTGTTAGAATTTTAGCCAAGTGTGAAAAAGCCCTTAATGTAGATGTTTCATAAAACCAAAAGTTTATTAAGTAAATAAATCACAAACATATGGTGTAAGATTGCATGTCATAATAGGATATGTCCTGGCGGCACAGAGGCTGAGTCCTGTGTGGTCCTCCTCGTCCCAGCCACACTGGTGGTGTCCAGGGCTCTAGGAGTAGCAGAGAAGTGCAAGAAGGCTTGCAGCTGGTGACATCACCTTCTGGTTTCAGGTGACGTCACCAGCTGCCAGCCTCCGCACCGCAGGGACATTGTCATGAATGGACTTGCCAATAGTGGTGGGACTCACCTGCCTTGTGGGCTGCAGTACCAGGGCTGGCCAGCGGGTGCTCTCAACAACCAGAGGTTCACTTCAGCAATTAGCCATCACCTGGGGCTGATTGCAGGTGGTATATTTAAGGGATGGCCAGACCTGCAGTCTGTGCCTTGGTGTGTGTTTTTCCATGGGCCCCTGTATCTTGTAACCTGCATTCCTGTTCCTGTTGCTGTTCCTGTTTCTGCCTGACTTGTTGCCGACCCTGCCTGATCCTGACCTCTGCTGACTTCTCCTGTTTGATCCCTGGCTTGTGACCCTGACCATTCTCTCCACCTGCTCCTCCTGTACCTACCTGCCCGATAGTTATCGACCCGGCCTGCCTGACTACGTTGTGCTCTATATGTGTATGTACCTGTGTATCTATATCAGTTTAGGTTTGGGTTTGTTTCACCTTGTTGTATGTATTTGTGTTAGCTTGGGGTTTGGTGCACTGCGTTTATATTTGTATTGTTAGTCTCAATAAATTATATTATTTACTATATCTGAAGCCTGCGTTTCCCTGTGTCAGTCTACACACTTCTGGTCACACCCGCATCCCTGACAGACATATCCTACTATGACATGCGATCTTACACCATATGTTTGTGAGTTATTTTCCTATTAAACTTTTGGTTTTATGAATCATCTACACTTAGAGTGGTGTGGCTGTGTATGATCTCTCCCTTTGTGCATTGGAGTTGCTTCTTGCTGTGATTGCTGGTCGCCTTCTGCTCCAAGATCTACATTCATTAGGAGATATTACTCACTTTTTGACTCATACCTACTAGTACATTATTGGATTACACACATCCGCTAGTTTTTACCTACATGTATTTATTCCAATTTATATATATATATATATATATATATATATATATATATATGATCATTTTTGGATTATTCATCTGGAATTGTCTCCTAGCACTCCCCACCTTTTTCCTCTTTATCTTCTTGTAAAGTTGACATATCTTATTCTGAAGCTATTGCCTTGCTTAGTTTTGTATCACCAGCCAGCAAACACTGAGGTTGATCTATTTATTCCAACCTCTATATCATTCATGAACAAGTTAAACAGCTCAAGATATATGTGGCAGGGAGGGGGGAGGTGGTATCTTCTGGTGCCTGTGGAAGTGATCAGATTGCTTTACAGTCTTACGCACAGAATTCCTATTACACCTTAAAATCTGATTTTTTTTTGGTAACAGAATCTCTCCCGAATTTTGAAAATTGGTCTGTGGTGTGGAACACTTTTGGTTATTAATGGTTAATAAATCTGGAAATATGGCTGCATTTAAAATTTGTCTCTTGGAAAGAGAATTTGTGTTTTATGCTATCAATTGTCAGCAGCATTGATGTTACCAGGATTGACTTAGGAGGCTTAAGATGCCTAAAGGAGAAGTGGGGATAAAAAAATGGTCTCCCTACACACAATGACAGTAGGTTTAGATCTTAGCCAGGATACAGGCTGAGGTTTCCTAATGCCTATATGTAGTGTATGTTGCATACATGCAAGCAAACTACTGAACTACATAAAGTGAAAATAACTGAACTACATAAAGTGAGTTAGTTTAGGTTCATCAACATGGTAACAGACCAGTGGTCCTGGGTATATATGAAACAACTGGTAAATCTGTTTCTATATAGTGATGTCTGGTTTCATATATGAAGTCTTCAGAGGATTAGTATCATGAAAGCAGGACACTTTGCTTAGAATTAAGGCAAAGCTCCTAGACATCTCATCAGGGATTGCAGTTAGTTAAGAAAAATGGTATTGGCATTACAACTATTCTGAATAACCTTTGGCCCATAACCAGCCATGAACACAAGCCAAATTAACAAGAGCCATGTTCATTACATGAATGCTATGGCTAAGCTGCCACATAAATGTGTTTCTATACAGTTGTATAGCACTGTAGGTAGATGTAGCGTTGAGTGCACATGTTTTAAGCAGAAACAAAGTTATCTAAGTAGCAGGGTCCAATGCCCAGCTGAAGACATAAGTCTTTGTTACCAAGTTTAATTACTAAGGGATTAGAACAAAGACTACAAAGGTATGGATGAATAAAAAGTTTGTCAGGCAGTGAGGACCTCAGTTGCATATCATGAATATAATGTGTGAAGTCATAATGCTCTGAAAACATACCAAATAATAAAGCATTGTGTCAAACATAGTTAGGTGGGATAATCAAATACCGCCTGGCTAAGTTTGGGTTCATTGGCATTCTATGAATGTATTCTATATAGTTGCTTCTGCAACCCATCTGTCCAATAGACATGAAATTAAGGTTTGTACACAATGCCTTAAAAGACTGTAATAAAGCTGTCAAATAAGCATTAAAGCATAGCCAGGAACCATAATGTGAGTTTTCAGATCACGCATGAGAGATTCCCTACTTCTTGGAAGTCACAATGCTTGTGTCCTTTTGAGCTCTAACTCAGGTCCACACAGCAACTTGTATGCTATAACCTGAAACACTATTAAGCAAGGTATAGCCCATGAGAGTTGTGGGAGTGGAAGACAGACTCCCAGAAACTGAGCCTGTACAATATTTTTCAATTCAAGGTAATGCTACAAAACAACCAGTATTGCTTTAAATGAGTATAAAGTACAAAAAATAATAAAAAAAGGCATTCCTGTCAGCAGGTTGGAGATCCAGTCATCTTACTCATTTGAAAGCAGGTTTATGATAGATGTACTTGGCATTGGGATATTTGCTGTTGGTTTTAAATTCACTGTATCAGTCAGGCAATGCAATCCTTTCCAATTGGAGGTTAGTACAAAATTAAAAAAAAAGATTTGCCAGTGGGTGAAAGCTGTAGATTTTTCTTATAAATGTGGCACATAACCAGAAGAAAAACCACCTTTTTTTGAGATGCTCTTCCCTCTTAGCTGTGTTGGGGGGTAATATGATAGGAATCTTAAAAAATCAAAATTGCAGTGCCATTACCATGACCAGCTCATTCTACCTTGCCTTGCTAAGGATCTCCTCTTTTAGCAGGAAACCCAAGAGGCAACATATCACATCTCTAGGTGCACCATCCAGAAAGGCTCTGGGATTAAGGGCTATATGGATTCTATATCCACTGATGATTCTGTCGGTGGTCCAATAGTTAGTTAAATATAATTCAGATGACTGGTTTAAATTGATCCTATGTAAGATATTTTGGAGGGCCTTGTAGCCTGATATCTCTCCTGCTTTAGTTGCTTAGATCTGAGGGTAATCAATATCAAGTGGGAGCAGTGAATATCTTTGAATTTTTGGAGGTTTTGGATATGGTCTCTCTTTTGCTGCTTTGACCACATTGCCTTGTCAGGTTAATTTCATATGGATATCCCTTTGAAGCTCTGTGATGACCACTGAGACCATAGATATAATATCAGATGCTATAAGCATCATGGTGAGATTTTCCTCTGAAATGGGAGTGTTGCAAAAAAGACTGTCCCTATCATTCGTGTCTGATGCAGGCTGCAGTCCAATCTTACAGGGTTCATGGTAGGCAGTCTCGTATCTGCAAGAACTTAAGATTACAGGGATTTTCTGGTTAGCAGGTCCCTAGGGGTCTTCAGTTTGGAAGTTTGCTTTGCATTCTTTCCCATATGTCAGGAACATGCTGGTGAGAAGGGACAAAATCTCCCTTTTGTTGCAAAGCTTGGCATTAAACATACACCATGCTCGCTGACCTAGCCATGCCCCCAGAAGGCATGGTTTTATGAGGGCATGTTTAGGGAAGTTCAGTTGATTCCAATTAGTACTCTGATTGTGTTCTTTTTTTTTTTTACTGTTACTTTCCTTTTAATTTTTTTACCCTTCAATGGCGGTATTTTTCTTAGTAATGACACTAAAAAAAAGCCATTTTTTGGGGCAAAAGAACAAGTCCTAGAAAGGAGCTTTCCTAACCCACAGGAGCCATTTAAAGACCATGACACCAATGCAAACTACTAAAAACCTCTATAATTTTACCTTCGCAATTGCCTTTTTTTTTTTTTTTTGCGGAGAATGCAAAATTCCTCCAAACTCTCAATTTCCCTCATTCCCAGCTCTAATGCTTCACTATTCAATACAAAAAAATGGTTTGAAATACACTTTAGGGATATGTAAACTTAACTCCCACATATAATATTTAATTAAATGTTTTTTGACTGCTTATACAGTATTTTATATGATTTTTTTGTGTGTTTTAGCTAAGACTCCACTGTAAATACTATACTTTGCATATTAAAACAAAAAATATGTGTTTATAAAATCCAGATAGAGATGGTATATCAGTCTTTTACAGTCCTATAGAGCTCCAGATTTTATTGCATAGTAGTCTTCCCTTTTTAAGTCAATCTGTAAGATTTTTTTTTTTTTAATGTTCTACTCCTCTCTTTATTTTGCCTCTTGTAAACCAACGGCCGTTGGTATACATCAGTCCCAAATCAATCCATCTGTTATATTTTCCCTAATTCATTATGCTATATTACACAAATCGCCTCACCATCTGCAAGATGTAGGTCACCATGATAATTTGCAAAGCTCTACTGGTTAGATTTATAAAATATTTTTCAATTTAATAGATTTGTATAGCCTTTTATTTATGCATAACCTTGTTGTTATATTTTACTCAATTACTGCAGGTAAATGCTAGATGTTAAGCATATTAAGAGTGCTATTTTTCTTTGACCTTGACTGTCTGCTACAAGAATGCTGCCAGGATAATTAGAGACAAAATGAAATAATGCACTATAAAAGTTAAAAGATGTTACCCAGTTTTGGTAAAACTGACAGAAACAGCAAATCTTAATTGCAATTTAAAACAAAATATTTTAGTAAGAAATAAACAGCAAGACATTAACTGTTATTTTCTGAGCTCATATCAACATAAATCAAGTAAACAGAAAATGCAACTTTCGATTAATGATAGATACATTGTAACTGCCTTATTTAGTTATGTTCTTAGGCTGTCAATCAATGTGACCAGAACCAATTAAATGTTCCAATTGTTCATTAAGAAAGAAGTAAAACCTTTAAAGGTCACTAGCATTAAAGTAGACCTCTTCTCAATTCCAGTGTAACATTATCTAAGGAACTGTGCCTCTGACTGCTAGTTACATGAAACCTGAAGTGAGTTTGGCAATGCCACTGCTGTTCTCACAGTTCTTAGGAGATCCACTGAAGAGGAAGTTGTACCTGAAAACCTGTAACACATGCATTTCCCTACTCCTACTTTATTGATTCTTAAGATCTGTGATTCCTGCTTCTTTATCATTACCCAGCTATTAATCAGATCACTAGTCATCAGAGGGTCAGCTCTGACATGAGAAATCAAAGCATTGGTTCTCTATTTAGATATCCATTTCCACTCAGAGAAATATTGTGCAACAAGACATGATGGGTCAGCTGTGAGGAAAATATCAGCTGAAGATAGTCTACAGGCAATATTGGTGACCAGCCTTTTGCCTTCCACTTCCTTTTTTACCAGCTTTAAAAGTACAAGTCCTCTTACATTCCTTAGAATGGTCACCTCATGTTCTTAGTTCTTTTATTGTCAACAACCACTGAATACCAGCTCTTCCCTACTAATGTCTATGGGCTCAACTGTGGTACTGTGGCATTGAAGATAAATTATTTAGCAAACCATTGTTTTATTGCACGGCATCTTGATAATTACCATTCACCTTCTTTCCAACAGAACTGAGAAACCTTGTGCAAACAAATGCAATGCACCTTTACCTTCAATTGTGTCCTGTGCTGCTCTCTGGCAGCCAGCGGCACCTTAGATCTCTTCCTCCTTTGTGGATTTTTCCCAGTTGATTTGCACCTGTAAATGTAGAAGTGACAGAGTAGAGGAGGTAGGCACCCTATAAAAGAGGAGCACCATTCCTGCCTGTAGGTTTTACAGCAGGCAATGGGACTGAAGTTAAGGCTGTTGCAGCTGTAAATCAATTTGCACATGTAAGGGGTGATGGATCCAAAACAACAGGCGCATTCCATGATCACTTGTGGCAGTGTTTCTTCCACAGAGGCAGGAGTCTGTGCAAGTGTGTTAGAAATGTCTGGTGGGTTATGTGCTTGTAAAGATGGTATGCACTATTATAGGTGATTGATTGCATGTTAAACATTTAATTTTCAGTGCTATGGAAGATTGCTGTCAATTCTTATTTACGCAAAGTGACTTTTAACGTCAACATGTTGTAAATCAGCTTAATTTCAATCATACATTCACCTTTTAGCTTCTTACACTGTATGATTTTGTTCTGAAAATTATATATATATATACACACAGTATATGAAACAATGGATTACATGAAACAACAATGAATACAAAGTGCAGTGCCGCAAACAACTATAACATCTTACAAAAATGCATGCAATTTAATAGTGTTAAATATTACGTTTTAAATACTATATAATGCATGTGGTAGTGGCATCAGTTATAGTATATATTAGAAGACAGACACATGTTAACTGTAAATAGCTTGATAGCTAGAAGTTGAATACCAGAAATTGCTTTGTTTTGGCTAAAGTGGGACAGGGCACAGCTCCCACAAAAGATAATCACCCAACCCATCAAGTAATAGACAGGGTATAAGCTGTTGACCAAGCTGGTTATATAGTCACCTGAGTGCATGGCATAATGGTGCTAAAAAGGACAGCTGTAAAGACCAAAATATAAACAAACATGTTGATTTTATCCTGACTAGTTTAAAACAGGGGCCACTCCTCACAGTTCCACTTGCCACCTCTAAAGTTAAGCTCAGATTTAGTAAAACACATCAAAGAGGGCAGTTTAGCAGGAAGTGAGCAGCCATTGTGGAAAATAAACATATTTGTGTATGTGTGGCATACAGAATCCCAGTTTTTTGCTCATGATGTAATTTTATGTGGACTTACAAGCTATTCCTGATATATATTACAAATAAATAAAGGGTCTATAATTGTTTGATCATAGGTGTACTTTAAATGATAGTGACAGAATATCACACAAAAATCCAGAGAAAATAGTATGATACAAATGTTATAAACTGAGTTGCAGTTGAGTGAGTAAAATAAGTATTTGATCCCCAAGCAAAACATGACGTAGTACTTGGTGGAGAAACTCTTGTTGGCAAGCACAGAGGTAAGACGTTTGGTCCACTCTACAGATCTTTTCTAAATCCTTAAGGTTTCTTGACTGTCACTTGGCAACTCGAAGTTTCAGCTTCCTCCATAATTTTCTATAGTATTAAGGTCTGGAGACCGGCTCGGCCACTCCATGACCTTAATGTGCTTCTTCTTCAGCCACTCTTTTGTTGCTTTGACAGTATGTTTTGAGTCATTGTCATGCTGGAAGACCCATCCATGGCCCATTTTCAGTGTTCTGGCTGAGGGAAGAAGGTTCTAATCTAAGAATTTACAATACATGGCCCCATTCATTGGCCCTTCAATGCGAAAAAGTTGGCCTGTACCTTTAGCAGAGAAACAGCCCCAAATCATAATGTTTCCACAGCAGTGCTTGACTGCAGGGGTGGTGTTCTTAGGGTCATAGTCAGCATTTTTCTTCCTCCAAACACGACAAGTCGAGTTAATGTCAAAGAGCTTAATTTTGGTCTCATCTGACCACAGCACTTTCTCCCAATCCTTCTCTGAATCATTTAGATGTTCATTAGCAAACTTCAGATGGGCCTTCTTGAGGAGGTGGTCCTTGGGGGAGCTGCAGGATTTCAATCCAAGGTGGTGTATTGTGTTACCAATGGTTTGTTTGGTGACTGTGGTCCCAACTGCCTTAAGATCATTCACAAGCTCCCCCAATGTAGTTCTGGGCTTATCCCTCACTTTTCTCATGATCATCCTTACCCCATGAGGAAAATTGTTACATGGAGCTCCAGACCGAGGGCGATTGATGGTTATTTTGTAATTCTTCCATTTGCGAATAATTGCTCCAATTGTTGTCTCCTTCTCATCAAGCTTCTTGCTGATGGTATTGTAGCCCATTCCAGCCTTGTGCAGGTCTACAATCTTGTCCCTGATGTCGTATGACAGCTCTTTGGTCTTGTCCATGATGGTGAGAAAGAAGGAGATTCTGTGGATAGGTGTCTTTTATACACATTACGAGTTGTCGTTAGGAGCACCTTCTTAAATTGACAGGACTAATCTGTGTACCACATGAGCACATTAGCACAGCCAGTCTGTGGGAGCCAGAATTATTGTTGGTTGGTAGGGGATCAAATACTTATTTTACTCACTGAAGTGCAACTTAATTTATAACATTTGTATCGTAGTTTTTCTGGTTGATATTCTGTCTCTATCATTTAAAATACACCTATGATAAAAATTATAGACCCTTAATTTCTTCGTAAGTCGGCAAACGTATAAAATCTGCAGGGGATCAAATAATTATTTTACCAACAATACATAGACCTTTCCAAGAAAAAACAGTTGTGGCTAAAGTTTTGGATCTCTGTCTGTCCAATTAATTCAAATGATTTCATATATGAATATGTACATATCTATATGCTGAAAGTGCAAGTTCAGCCAGTTTTCTAATCTTGAAACATACTGAGGATGTTAAAAAAAATGAGTCCCCTAGCAGAATGAAAGATATTTTCATGCATATCAACTGTATCCTACAAGCATTCACAGCTAGGACTAAAAATGACAAGGCTGGAAGTGAAATTACTATAACCCTTCAGCACCAACTCAAGCAGTTTGCCATTTATTTTATCAGTAATGTTAGTGATTGCTGTTTGCACAAGGAGAATTGTCTGAAATATGAAATAACATACTGGACAGTCCTTTATTACCAAGCTAATACAAAAGGGCCAAGTGATGTTAAATCAGCATTTTTTAAACGCTATTCAAGCATTCGTGATATGCATTAACCCTTAATATTACAGCCACAGGCTACCAAGCCAAACATCAGCAGAGCTTGCAAAGAAACATAGGACAATCTGACTTCCATGCAATTATGTTTCCATAATGTATTGTTGTATTTTGTTACTGCATTGTATTTAATATGTTTTACCTTTAAAATGTAAGTTAAACAGTCTATTTTTAAAATCCATGCAACCAACAGTTTGTCCACTTACTTTCATGGTCTACTTTGGGAGTTAACACTCCCTCAAAAGACTAACAGTCAACATTCTCTCAAATAAAACCAAACCTGAACATCAGGCAAATGGGCTGTTATAAAGGGTTAACTACCCCTGAAAGAAGGCTGTGACCTGTGACCTTGTAGACACTGGCCATTCTGAGAGGGTTCAGCATTGTCAGCACTCATAGTCAGATAGTCAGTACTTTTAGAGGACCCCAAAACATCAGTATAGTAGTGGTACAGTCTTCTAAAACCAGTTCAGGAACAGGGAGGCGTTAACATGCAATGCACCAACTTTGAGCAATCATTCCTGCAGTGACAATATTCATTGACTGAATATATAGGTTGTATAAAATATAGAAGTTGATTGGGCTGCAAAGATTCCAGAATAGTGGGAGCAGAGCATTCAGATGTTATATTTGCTAGGAAGTGGGGGGCTCTGCACCTAATGCTAGGGCTGTTCAGCAGTGCTTCCCAACTTTCAGAAAAACATCTTTCTGCATATTTTGCCCTATTTCAGTATTGTAAAATATAGTTATAATTTTGCATTTGATAAACTAGGTAAAAATGATCACACTTCTGTTTTGCACATTTAATTAGGCATTTTAAACGTGGAAAAAAAACATACAACAATAAGACGTAAACCCAAAATCTATCTTTCAGTATATCATTAGTCACCATATACACTTTTGTTCAGAAAATTGTTATTTATTTTTTTGACCAGATGTTGCAAAGTCTCTTACCTGGGAAATTTTGCCACTAACAGCATTGTTAAAGAGTGGCAATGTTAGGCCAATGTCTAACAGAAGCAAGGCTAGTCTGTTGTGAGTGCATCTTAAGTTGGATGTAGGGATGTATATCAAGTCCATGTTTGTCTCCCACAGGCTCGACAGCCAGCCGAACTGTCAATGAAAGCTGTCAATGCTGTTAATTGTGAGGAAGAGGCTTAGCCAGGGGCGGACTGACCATTTGGAAACTCGGGCACTGCCTGAGGGCCCGGGGTCAGTAGGGGGCCCCATGAGATGCCCCTGGTACCTTTTTCATAGGCTTTTTTGAGTTTGGGCAAGGACACAGGGGCCCCATGATCCCCTATTGCCCGGGGGCCCCATGAGTTGCCAGTTCGCCCCTGGGCTTAGCGTGATCATTCTGCATCAGAGAGTGTGGTTACTGGCAGAATCCTAAGGTAAGAAACTTTGCTTTTGCTTTGCCTTTTTCTTTTTGTTTACAGACGTAAAGATTATGGCAAAAACTCCAGCAAATAGGCTTAATAAAGTAATCTCAACAATTATTTATTCAGATCAAACTGGATCCATGCTCAACCTCCCTACAGCCACCAATATACTATGGACCTTTTTAGACATCCAAGCTCTGACTGATAATTCATATTACTAGGCCCTGTCTGCTTTAGATGTGATTAAGGCCTTCAACAGTGTGAAATGGAGTTACCTGTGTGCTGTTCTGGACAAATTTCAAATTGGGGAAAACTTGGGGGAAAAAGATAAAACAAAGATGTCCGCTTTCCCCACTTTTTTTTTGTGATGGCAACAGAACCTCTTGCATGTCTGCTACAATGCTCTCCCAGCATGTCTGGGTTTCACAGACGTGCACACAGATAAAGAATTGTGCCATATGCTAATTATATACTCCCATTCCTCTCTGATACTCACATGTTGATTTCCTCCTTAAAGTGGCTGTAAAGGCTCAAGGTTTATTACCTTTATGCATTCTATGAATAAATGTAAACCTTCTGTGTGCAGCAGCCCCATCCCCCCAGCTCCCCCAATACCTACACAAGCCCTATCTCTATCCAGTGATGTGCGTGAGAGCCTTGGCTGTCACAGGTCTCTCCCTCCTCATTGGCTAAGACAGCAGCGGGAGTTATTGGCTCCCGCTACTGTTGATCACGGTCAATGAGGAGAGAGCAGGGCTGCTCAGAGCACACAGAGAAGTGGCTTAGGAGTGAGCCTATTCAGGTGCCCCATAGCAAACTACTTGCTGTTGGGGCATTTGACAGGAGGGAGGGGCAGGGAACACCGATGGGGGTGAGGAGTATGGGGGCTGCTCTGTGCAAAACCATTGCACAGAGCAGGTAATCATGGCATGTTTGTTATACAAAAAATCTGCCTTTACATCACTTTAATTCCAATTAATAAAGAGTTATTTTTCTGGTCTCTATTAATGGGAAGAAGTCTATGATGTTGCCTCCTTGACCCATTCCCTTCCCGGTTACCACTAACTTTGGCACATTTGAAAGTAGTTACCTCTTTGAAATATCTTGGAATTACTATAACTTGTTCTGCATTGGTTTATTTTTCATTAAATATCTTTCCTTTTTGACCAGGTTCCAAGTTCAAAGTAAATCTTGGTGTAAATTGCCTTTATCTGTAGTGGATCAAATCAGCTTGTTAAAAATGATATGAATGCAGCAGCTTGATTTGTGGATGGCACCCACTACTTATATTGAAGACATCCCTATATACTAAATTGAATCCTTTTTTGTTACTCCTCTTTTGTTGGGTAAATCCTTGGCCACTGCTAAAAGACTATTAGGTATTAATAGTCTTACTAGATGTACCCCTATCTGGAATAATAAATCTTTTCCAGAACGCTTTACATTGCAAGGTTTCAGAACATGGAAAATGTGAGTATCCTGACTTCCTCACACATTTTTTAGGATGGCTATATCAAGTCACACTCTCAACTTTCTTCTGAAGATATTTTAAACTCAAAATGGTTTAATAAATATCTTCAACTAAGACATGCCATATACTCATAGTCAGGCCTAGCCTCCAACTCCTTCCCATCCATCCTGCTTTTCAATACTTTGGTGCAGGCTACCAAGGCCAAGACAGATTTCAATTGAAGCTTCCTATAAAAAGCAGGATGAAATGGGTGGTGGCTTTTACAGACAAAGCTTGGGAAAAATATTTTTAAATCTGCAAAGATTGTCTCTTTATCCCCCTCGCATAAGATTACTCAAATGGGTATTATTCACACAGTTTATCATACTTCTTTATTTTTACATAAGATTGGAATAAGGGCTGTCTCTTTCTGTCAAAGATGTGGGCATCTGCATGGATCATTTATACATCTTTTATGGCACTCCCCTAAATCAAAGAGATACTGGGGCAGGGGAGTTTGCAGTTTAAATGGTCTCTTTGCTACCAATCTGTCCAAATAACCACTTACTTGTCATTTAGGTTTTTTGATACATCTTCTATGGACACACATTTAAAAAAATACTCTTTCTAAAGCACTATTTGTTGCTCACAGGATGATTGTTTGAAGTGGACCTCATTTCATCCACCGTCTCTTTCAGAATGGATTACTGAGCTTATTAAATATATTTCTTTTGAAAAGCATACCTGCTATTTGCACAATTCCATGTCTAACTTTGAAGCTATTTGGTCTCACTATACAGATTGTATGACTTCAGTTATTACTTGATTAAGGAACCACTGGTATTTATTTCATGTCAAATAACCTAATAATGTTAACTATTGTTAGTATTTCTTACTAATATGTATTTCAACCTGAAAAATTGAATGGGAAAGTTTTTAAGCCATTTCTGTCCACTCATCCTAGCCCTTTAACTGGATCAAATTGCTGGGAGGCAGAGGCAGGAATTCTGATCATGTGACCGCTGTTATTGGCTGTCACAGTGGTCACATGATTGGAAAGCTCCCAATCGCAAGCATGCATTGGGAGCTTTATGTTAAATGTTAGTTAATGTGCTAGGAGCATGCAGTGAGAACACTTTCAGCACAATAAATTGTTTACAAATTAATGCATATATGTGGCTGCTCGGCATTAAAGCCCACCCGCTGAAAGGCCACATATATGCGTGATATCAGTGAGAACAAGTTAATGTACTATTCTTTAGGGTTTTTGTTATTTGTTTTTTTTTTTTGTGGTTATGCCATAGTTTCTGACAACTATCTCTTTCATTGTTGTGAAAATATGTAAAAACCTTTTCTAAACAATATCTGATATAAAAGAAACGCTGCTTCAGATTTATCAGAATGCATTTGCTTAACAAAACCACAGCTTGACATGATAGCAAACATGGTGAAAAACAGATTTTGGGCTTACATACACTTTAAAACACCTTGCTGTTTTGAATTAAAAAAAACACATTTTAATATGTAAGATGTATTAAAGTAAAAATGAATATTAAAGTGACATGAGATAACAGAAAAACATATTCCATGAACAACTGTAGATTTTTATATTTGTGAGCCATGTTTCCACATGAACTGTAAGTATAAATAGAGAATATGAAAGGGAATGATAATGAGATTTAGTGAAATTGCAATTTTTCTACATGAACAGTTAAGAATGAAGTAGATGCTCTGAATGCTGCTTATTACATAAACCATTTTTCTCTTAGAAGGCTGATTAAGTTTAATAGGGATGATATTTTGGTTCTATTTTGACTGATGATTGATACATTTATATAAATCAAGACAAAAAAGTAATATTATACATGCTAAGTACATAAAAGAAAGGGACAGGTCATGAAGATGATATGAATAGGACACTGTTCAAATGCTTATTTCAAAATGTATCCTACTGTACTTAAAAGGAAAGTATAGTTTATTTTCATGTACTGGTTATTACCAGTGTTTACCTGATTTTTATTTTTTGTGACCATCATATTTTTATATACTTGTTCTTTCATACAATTGCAGATTGGACATGAGAGAGAGATCTGTATTTCGGTGCAATCACTGCCCTCTAAACAGTTTTTAATTTACATTAGACTTGTGGCAAAGAACATTAAGGACCCATGTACACGGGACACTTCTGAATGATGGAAACTGACTGCTGGAAAACGTAGGTTAAAAAACGTCTGTTTAGCCACGTTTGCATAAGGTATTTATAAGCGTTTTTTAAAGATAAGCACAGGATAACCTCCCAAATGCCCAGAATGCACTGAAAAGTGGTAAATTATTAACTATTTCAGACTGTTTCAGAGAAATACAGAGAGTAGAAGCAGAGACAGCAGTATGTGTATAGATTAGCTTAGGTGTGAGTTTCTCATTAACATTTCTTTTGTTTCCAAAGGTGGGAAAGGTGTCTGGTGGAGTGAGTCATTAAGGCCACCTGGCAGGGGGTCTTCATGAGGAATTTGAGGTGTGAATGACCATTAACATATCTTTTGTTTCCAAGGGTGGGAGAGGTCTAAGGTGTGAATTGGTCATTCCAATGTGTGACAAGCTTGGTAGGAACATCCTGTATTCAGTGTTTTGTCCACCTGAGTACCTTGAAAACGCTTTGCATGCATTTTTCATGATGAAAAAAGGCTCTGGACAGCATCGGGAACTGGAAGAGTTAAAAGATATTTTCGAACGCAAACTCTTATAAAAGTGATTTGCTGCGTTTAGCCATGTTTATAAGCGGTGTGCGTTTGAAATGCTGATAAAATCAACTGCTGAACGCAATTTTTCTGCGTTAAAAAAAATGACTGTAAACTCAAATGCCTGTAAACGACTGTAAACGAAGATGTGTACATGTACACATAGGAAAATATTAGGGTGAGTTCAGGGGCTGCTGAAAAAAACGCTGAACAGCTCCTAAGTTTATCAGCTGCAATGTACATGAGCCCTAAAGCAGAGCTAAAATGTAACAATGAGAAGCAGGAAGCAAAGCCAACATCCTAAATGCACTAGAAAACAACCATATAACCTGCACTTAGGTATACCATTATTTTGTGACTGTGTGCACCAAACAGTATTAAAATAGCTCAATAAGTGACTAAAAATAAACCAAGCAAACATCAATAAAATAAAATACACAAATAAATAAAAAAAAGGCTGCTGCTACTACATAGGGTGTTGACCCTCCTAAAGTTAGACAATAAGGCTCCATGCACACTGGGAGTTTTAATAACGCTGGTAGCGTTAGCTGTGTAAAGTCACATTAAAAATGAGAGTTTTTCAGCATTGTTTAGTGTTTTTGCATTAGCGTTTAGCCGTGTTTTTCCACGTTTGCGTTTTTTTTCTCAAAAAAATCCAAAAATGCTGGTTTGCCACGTTTTACCACCTTTTGCCATGTTTTCCAGCATTAGAGCATTTTTACAGCAAAAAAACTATTCTAGAAATCCACTAGTTCTGGGGGGGGGGGTTTAGCTAAAAAATGCCCCTGCCAAAAAACATTGATTACAGCCTATGTGTGCATGGACACATAGGATAACATTCTGGGGAGTTTACTGGGTGTAGAAAAAAATGCCTAAAGCCAAAAACAGCAGCTTTAAAAACGTCCCGTGTGCATGAGGACTTAAAGAGGACTTATAGTGGTTAAGCGCTGCTTAATCATAATTTCACAAACATATACATAGTGTCTTATTATACAATAACTCTTCTCAAAGTCCATACACGGTGCATAACCATGCAATCTATAAAACGTGTCTGTGCTGTATTCTTCTTAAAACTGCTACTAAACACACTGTGCTCCCCATCAGTGATCCCCCTCACTCACCGACTTATGTGGTTTAGATAAGAGTTTAATGCGCTTAGTGGGAAGATCCAGAACCAAACCAATTGTTAATGTAATTTATTTTTAACCTATGTTTAGTTTTATTTTGGTATTTAGCACTTGAGGTAAGTTTTGTATAAAAAGTAGGAATAACCCTAATGTACAGTAATACCTCGGTTTACAAACACCTCGGTAAACGTAATGTTCGGTTTACGAATGAAAATCCATTGAAAATAATGCCTCGGTTTACACCTGCTCCGGTGGTTTGACAGTTCTTAGATATGTAAGGGGTGGGGCCACCCGGGGACATCACCCGAGTGACCCTTCCCCATGTGACATCACTTGCAGAATTGAGTGATAATGATTCGTGGGTAAATTCATCATCAGACACTGAAAACGATTTAGCGACTTTGCTCAGTGATGTGCGAAGTTGGTGCTCTATTTCAAATTTCAGTGTTTTTGGTTTGATTACATTATTGAACTAAATTTATTATTATTATATTATTTTTTTATGATTATTTATTATATTATAATTTATGATTTTGTTTTTCAAATTTTATCATACCCGGGATGTTTATTAGACTCTTGTTCGGACAGATTTCAGTGAGTTATTCCTAAGAATTACAGGCCTACAATAAAAAAAATACATATTTCCATGCAAAAAAATGTACCGCTTTGAGCACAGAAATACTGACATAATTAGACCACTAGGGAGGTTAATTATGAAAGTTTTTTCTAAATATTAAAACCTGATCGTTCCCTCCCCCCCACCCAACACACAAACAAACACACCAAGCTCTTCAAAAATGTCTTGTTCATTTTTAAAACAAATGTTATACTCTTGAGTTCACCACACAGATTATGATCTGATGGTGCAATCTCATCTGGATCTACCAACAAGGGCGTGCCTGACTGGGTAAATATCAATTGGTTAGATTAGGTAGGTCCTATTTTTCATCATTTTGATAAGTATAAAATGAATTGCTTGAAGATTTACAGTCGTATTGTAACAGGTATGGTGACCCTCATACGATTCTTGATCCACAGTCCTGCAACAGTCTTTTGCCCTTTAGTGCTTTAATTTGGATGGGTACGCCTATCAGAGACCATACACCATGCTAATGTCATGGGCCCACTTTTGGTTACAATGTAGGTGTGGTGATATTACAAATAGTAGACCAGTCGGAAACCAGCATGCACAGCAACTTCAATTGCATGGTTTTCCGTGAGTCATATCAACTATTAGGTGCTTTAATGTTCAAAATTATAAAGGCATTACTTAGAAGTTAGAGTTGTTATTAATATGGGTTAATCATTTATTTTAAGCCCTTGACACCGACGTCACACAAATATGCGACCTCACGGAACTGGGCTTTTTTTCGTCGGGCCGCATATTAGCATACCTGTCTTTTTGCCGCACTGTGCGCTCCCAACACAAAGACCGCGGTGTCACTGAGAGCCACGGGTCCTGTTCTAATGATCGGAACCCAGGACTCCCGATTTCGGGTCACATGATCGCTGTGATAGCCTCTGATTGGCTATCACAGTGATCAGTCACTGTGCAGCCCAGCCCCCTTGTTTTTTTCTCTCTCTATGAATGGAGAAGAGAGATACATTGTATCTCTCTAACTCCTGGCATGGAGAGAGAAAAAAAAATGTTTGTAAAAAAAAAAAAAATAAATAAATATTAAAAAATAAAATAAAAAATAAAGAAAATATGCCTAGATCAAGGTTTGATCTAGTTCAGTGCCAAGGTTATTGTTTGGGTCAAGGTCAGGGTCAAAGGTCAAGTTCAAAAGGTCAGGGTCAGAGGTCAGGATTTTAAAAAAAAATTTGATGTCAGTTAGGCCCTGATTCACTAAGATGTGAGTGTAATAGCAGAGACTGACCATTCAGGCAGACTCCGGTCAATCAATCAGTCGTCTGACCAGCGTCTAGCAAGCTCATTGACGAGCGTCTATTGACTACTTTGCTATCACTGGCACATTTTTAGGTGCAATACCGGATATGTTCGCTAGATGGCGCACAAGCGCGGGCTTTATTTACATTGGCGTTTTCATGATGGCAAAAGAATTCTTAGAATGTTATAAATACACCTGTACACCTGTATTAGAATTTTCTATTTTCTTCTATTTATTTTCTTGCTGTGTCTCCAAAATGATCAGGAAACTAATGCATTTACTAATGAATGTCATACATTCTGTACTCAAATGTTAAACATTTACACACTTATATCTCAAATAATTTATATACTTCTAATTTCCCAATATAATTATATATCTTCATTCTCTTTAATCACATAACTATTCTATGGTAAAGACAAGTGCAGCGCTATAAATGCATGTGATCAATAATGAACGCATGTAAAAACCAAAAAGTGCAAAGAATTGCAACAATGATGTAATATTGTAAATGGTGCTAAAATAAGTTCATAGAATCATTCCTGAATAATGGAATGTCCTTCGTGTGAGAGTACCAACTCAGAGAGTGCCTATGAATGGCACGTGTGGTCTCTCCGTGACGGACAGTAGTGCATGAACTCGTGAAAGGTAAACCACCCTTGGGACTGGTCTACACTCACCAGAACAAAAGTATTAATGTGTATGGGTTATACACTCCACACATCTGGGGGTGCAGCGGTATGCTGGCAGTTATGGGTTAGTCATCCAGCTCCATCCATCCATCAGGGTGGGTGCCCAAATGGTCCTGGGGAGGAATTAGCTCAGCCACAGGAGCCAGAAAGGTGCTCAATAGTGTAGTACACTGTCACAGGGGTGGATGACCTTTCACGAGTTCATGCACTACTGTTCGTGGTTATATTTATCTTGTGTAATACCATTTTAGTAGTCTATATAATTTGACCAGCGCTCGCTTTATCATTTTCAAACAATGGAACTATTCTACATTATAGTTCAAACTGTGTCTCCCACAGTGGTTTAGTGGTTAGAGCTCAGAACTTACAGCACTTGGGTCATGGGTTCTAATCCCGGTCATGGCTACATCCTAAAAAATGGAGATCAATTTTCTGGGTTGTGTCAGTGCCAGGAATATTGATCAAACAATTATGATTTTGCCTAATGACTAGAAAGTGGATGAATGTACTCTTCTGCCAATTAGGAAATGTGCCATTTTCATGCCGTGTATATTTCATTGTAACATTTTTCTCTTTTAAATCTGTCTCCTTATACAACTTGACCCCCTCCCCCACCCCGCCATCACCTGTCCCATATGCAAATCTATGGATCACCGCCCCACTCTTTAACTATCTATTTACTGATCAAGTGAATGTGTCTCATTTTCTATCAGCTACAGCTCAGATCTCACATTATTATACAATTGCTGATTGTATCTCACCACTAGTCTGATTGAATTCACAATTCCTGGTCAGTCCCGTTCCCTGACCTCTAATAAACTTTAGGGCCAGTTCACACTACATGTGTTTCAGTTGCTTTTTCGGCATCACAAACGCACAGAAAGAAGGTTATATGGTTGTCAATGTCATAGTTCACATCAGCGCTTGCATTTTCAGTGCATTGCAGGTGCTGTAAACAAAGTTGACCACGCTGCATTGTTTCTGCACAGAACTGTACTGGAACACATTGAAACGTCCTTGAATGTACTAAAACGCACATGTCCCTAACTACATTGAATACAAAGAAAATAGAAAAAAATAAGTGGAAGGGATATAAAAATGCAATGTAAACATGTCCAAAACGCATTCAAAATGTACTGGAACACACTAAACATGCATGCCAAAAGGGCATGAAAAAAACCCATCAGGAACACATCTAGACTGTTTCTATAGTGTGAACCAGCCCTTAGGACTTGTTCACACCATTGGTGGTGCAGAAACGCATGCAAGAACACACATTTTCCAGCACAGCAAAGAAATGCAATGCCCTATGTAGATGTGCGCAGGTACCATGATGAAAACGTTGTTGCACCTACACACGTCTATTAAAAACAGCCCCATTCACAGCCACAAATACGCATGGCACCACACTACTGTGCGGTTAGGTGCGACACACTTGGAAAATAACATAAAAATAAGCCAACATGGCTAAAACATATCTTGAAAATATGGGGACTCTGATATCCGGCGACAGTCCGTTCACGAACGAGAAGCAATTCTGCACCCTAAAACCAACATAGAGGAAAGGGATGGTCAAATTGCTGTGCTGCTTCCAAACCACCTCTGGCATGCCAGGGTCATTATGCAGGTCCTCGATGCCAGTTCTTGCCTGCAGCCACAAAATATCCACTGGCCACGAGTGAAGGTGAGTGGAGGACGTGAAGGTGGATTTCTACCAGCTTCAACCGCAAGCAGTACCACTCCTGAAAAATGAGAGCAAATAATCATTGACACGTCATCATGACAGTCAATTCTCAGTGCAGGCTATCTAGAGTGTCTTTCCTTTTTAACCATTTCAAGAGTTCAAGGAAACATTCTTGGAGCATCTACTGTGTTTGGAAAGGCCAAAGGTCCCCCCCCTCCCCCAGGCACACTAATGCTTATGCAGACCATAGACGGGGAGAAAAACGGCCGATTTTTCTTTTAAAAAATGAAAAATTGGTTGTTCAAGCGGCCGACGTTGCCAGCAATGGTAAAAAAAAAATCGGCCGATTTTCATCCCGTCTACAGCCGGCAAAAAGTGTCTCTGCAGAGAGCTCCGCTATTTCTTTGACAGTTCCTTGACATTTACAGCGGTTGCAACAATGTATCTATTTGTATCCATTTAGGATACAGATGTTTTTATTCGGAAACAAATAGATACAATGTTGCAACTGCTGTAAATGTCAAGGAACTGTCAAAGAAATAGCGGAGCTCTCTGCAGGGACACTTTTTGCCATACTGGAATTCCTCTCATTTTTCATCCTTCTTCTTCATCATCATCCTCTTCTTCTTTTTCATCATCATCCTCTTCTTCTTTTTCATCATCATCCTCTTCTTCTTCATCCTCTTCTTCTTCATCCTCTTCTTCTTCATCATCTTGATCATCATCATCCTCTTCTTCTTCTTCTTCTTCTTCATCATCATCCTCTTATTCTTCTTCATCATCATCCTCCTCTTCATCATCATCTTCTTCTTCTTCTTCTTCATCATCATCCTCTTCTTCTTCATCATCATCCTCTTCATCATCATCATCATCATCCTCTTCTTCTTCTTCTTCATCATCCTCTTCTTCTTCTTCTTCTTCTTCTTCTTCATCATCATCATCCTCTTCTTCTTCATCATCATCATCATCCTCTTCTTCTTCATCTTCTTCATCATCATCATCCTCTTCATCATCATCCTCTTCTTCATCTTCTTCTTCATCATCATCATCATCATCCTCTTCTTCTTCTTCTTCTTCATCATCATCATCCTCTTCTTCTTCATCATCATCATCATCATCCTCTTCTTCTTCTTCTTCATCATCATCCTCTTCTTCTTCTTCTTCATCCTCTTCTTCTTCTTCATCATCATCATCCTCTTCTTCATCATCATCCTCTTCTTCATCCTCTTCTTCTTTTTCTTCTTTTTGTCTTCCTCTTGCAGGTCACTGCTCATGTGCAGATTTTTTATCAGTAAAAAATCGGCCAATTTGCCCATCATTGCCGCGAAAATCGGCCGATCGGCAAATTCGGCCGTTTTTTTTTCCAACTTTACCGAAAAAAAAAATCTGCCAAAATACCGAAAAACGGCCGAACAAATAGCCCACTAACGATCCGAAAATCGGCCGATTTTATTTTCGGACGAAAAATCGGCCAATTTTTGACCCATCTATGGCCTGCATAAGATATGGTGTGGCCCTAGGGTCAATGTGTGTTTAGAATACTTCCAAAATGCACATACAAAAACACTCCATCCAAATGCATGTTGCATTTCTATAGCATGTTAAACAGAAAAAAAATGCACTTACATAATGTTAACATGCGCAAGTAAAAGTAGACAAAATCCACATCCTTTTATTCTGGCTTCACATACATGCATTGTGGTCTAACACCGCACTCCTGGGCAAATCACATGCAATTTGTGTGCGTTGCAATTAGAGACAAACATTTTGCACACCTCAAATTGCACCGCATCCGGGCCAAAAATGTGCAGGACCCTTTTTCAGGGTATGCACATGTATTGTACTGTCCAAGGCATTGCACACTAACGCATTGCACACTAAAAATGTCAAATACGTTAGTGTGTACAGTGCATGAGTGTAAAATGCGTTAGTGTGTACAGTGCATGAGTGTAAAATGCTTTAGTGTGTACAGTGCATGAGTGTAAAATGCTTTAGTGCACACTGCAGTGTACAACGCATTGCACACTGTAATACACTGTAATACCGTGTACACCCACACATTGTAGACTGTAATGCACTGTACACTATCATGCAGGATGGAGCAACGCATTGCACACTGTGATACCGTGTACACCCACACATTGTAGACTGTAATGCACTGTACACTGTCATGCAGGATGGAGCTACGCATTGCACACTGTGATACGCTGTCCACTGTCATGCAGAATCCAGCAACGCATTGCACACTGTAATACCATGTACACCAACACATTGTAGAATGTAATGCATTATACGCAGTATACATGTCCAGATATTCAAAGATTAGCCATGAAGGCCTAGCTGGTTACCTATTGGGCGACCGCAGATAGCCGAATAACGCTACACTGCATCCAGGCAGCTCTGGGAGGGTGTCATATGACATCCTGGCAGAACGCGCTCTCCGTGATTGCTGTGTCCTAAGGACACAGCTGATCACGTGATGTGGTAAAGGCCAATCACAGCGGCTTTTTACCATGTGATCAGCCATGTCCAATGACACGCTGATCACCGGGAAATGCATTTGCCGGGTCTTGGCTGCACTTTCATCACGCTATCAGAATGTGTGGAAAGTACTGCCAAGAACCAGCAGTTATCAAAGCAGGGGTCGGCCCCGATGATCAGTGCCCACCAGTGCCACCCAACAGTTACGCCCACCTGTGGCCAGCAGTGCCACCCACCAGTGCTGCCTCATCAACGCACATCAGTGTTGCTAAATTACCAGTTTACCAAATGTTATAATATAAACAGACTTTTATTCATTATGAGCTATTTTGTGGTTTATCGAGCAAAAAGTAAAACACACAGCAGCAAGTCAATACCACCCAAAGAAAGCTCTATTTGTCTGAAAAAACTGATATAAATTTAAGATGGGTACAATGTGGCATGACCGCACAATTGTCATTCAAAGGGTAACAGTGCAGAAAGATGAAAATTGGCCAGGACAGGAAGGGGGTAGGAGTACCCAGTAGGCAAGTGGTTAATATCATTGACCCATCAATACCCAGGAGCTAATGTACAGATAAGTAGCATGTGCACCAAGTGAGATTCTGCTAGGCCCCACCCACAAAATTGCAATTACCTGTCCCTCACATGTTATAAACATGTTTGCAATGGCCACACTTACTGTACATATAAGGATCATCTCCTCAGTTGATAACTGTGCTCTCGCCATGTCCAAATGCCAATAAGGTTATCAAAATTTTCAACCAACACAAAACCTCCAACCACTTCTCATCCACTTACACTCCCCACAACCACTTCCGGGTGCGCGCGCACGTGATGACGGACTTCCAGGATAGCCGTTCATGCGCCATGCGGACACCTGTTTGGTGCTTATTTGTTTGCAATCGCGCATTTTTATGTGCGGCTATGATAGCTTTCGCAAATGTGTGTTTCTTATTGATTTGTTTTTTTTAACCTTGGCTAATATTTGTTGCCAAAGGCCAAAAATCAACAAAGTGTGGACTATTTTATTACTGTAAATCGAATTGTAGAAAACCTGTAGCTGGCTGCACAGTAAATGTGACATTCATTAGTAAATATTGTGGTGCAAGTGGGTTTTTTTTTTTGGTTTTGAAAAAGCCAGTTTGCACACACTTGCATATTCACGCTCTTACAAGCTACATTGGAGCAGATTATATAAGTATACAAAGTAACTATTAAGGTTGTTCATATATTGAACATAAAATAAACACAAAAACATCGGTCAAATATTTATTGATCAAATATATCGTCATTTATTTGGTCAGCAGGAACAAGTAGGTACAGTCAATATCTTGGTGAGTCACAAAAATAGGATTGATGTGGCAAAAATAAGACACTCCTGCTCATAAGAGCTTACAATCTAAAGATACTTCTAGTGAACTGTGTGTGCACAGGTTATAGCAGGAAACAAAGGGGAAGATGAATCAAGTAACATTTTCATGCACATAGGATTTACTTACACAATCACGTAGTATAAAGATCCATTCAAAAAAAAAAGTCTTCAGATCAAAATATCAAGAAAACAAAGCATGTGAAAAAAAACCCTCCCACCTCTACAAATCCCCTCCCACCTCTACAAATCCCCTACACATACATTTGTCAGCAGGTTTGTCAGAAAAATGCATTGGAGTCTAAATAAGCAAGCAAAATTAAAACAAGAGCAGATTTTAAACAAAACGATTGACATGTGTGAGGCTTTCAATGCAAAGAGAAAAAACACAATCATTGTGCAATAACACACAAACACTTTACAAGGCCAAAAATATGCAAACATTTCCAGCCCACTTCCAAACACAGCCTGAGTGGTGTCTGGGGCAATTCAGCACAAAATCTCTTCCTCCCCCAAACCACTACAAGCAAGGACTTAGTCACAAACCACCCGGCCTAGTAACAGGCCAAATCACTCCCTACTGCACATCTTTATATAAGCTAGGTTGTATTTGGAGTGTGCCAAACAAGGCCCCACACCCAATGAAGCCACACCCACCACTGACCTTAGTTTGGTCAGTGAAAGTGTTTTCACCTGATGAATCCGCTTCCTACCTGCATTAACCCTTGGTATACAGGCCCCACAAATCAGAAAGAAATATACAGTGAAATGTACGTGTGCAGCATACAACAGAACATTGAGCAGGGATGTGAAAGGGAACCCCAATTGGAACCGTTATTGCTACTATGGTCACAATTCCCTCCAGATTCTCGCATGAGTTAAGACAGTCACATGACCACATCTTGTATGCAATACTGAAAATGACAAATCGATTTGACTAGTATGGTGAATTTCCCATCAATTGGCAAAACACTCCAGAAATCAAACATCACCAAACATTACACTCTGGGCAAAGCTGATTTACAAATCCTGCGACTTACAGTAAAGTTGACCATTTTAATGCAATTTTCAAGACATCTGACACAGATCTCTATGCAAATTGCCACTAAAGTAGTACATGTACTACTATAGAAATCAGTGTTTGAAACGCACCCATGTGGTCACTCTAATAGCAGACAATAGGGTGCGACTTTGCAGACGATTTACAACTTGCATGTTGTGCAAATCACATGCCAAGTCCCACTCAATGTGCACGCTATTGGAGCGTTCATATTGTTGTGGTTCAAACTTGGTTGGAGCCGCAAGTAATAATAGAGTAATGAATACACTACTTTTCATGCAATTTGCTGAGAGATCGGTGTCGATTGTCTTGCAAATTGCACTTGAAATCACCATGTACCCTAACTTTGAAATCATGCAACTTCTATGCAAGTCACATGATGTGACTGTGGTGTCAATAACACCACTTAGAAATCTGCTTTAATGTGACCGGGTAGCCCCCAGTAACATTGTTTGCGATTGCCATGCAATTGGCATTACAGGCGACTTGCAAATCGTAGACCAAGTCGCACCCTATTGGCCACTGTAGGCTCTGTTCACATCCAATTGGATTGTGAACTCGTGCAACTTCACTGTAAGTTGGGCAATTGCCGCATCGGATTAGATGTGACAGTGGTGTTAGCCCCCAGTAACATTGTGTGCAATTTGCCATGCAAAGGGCAAGTTGCTGGCCATGCCAATCGCATGACAAGTCGCATCCAGGGTGTGCAATTTCAGGTGCGATTTGTGAATTGACATGGTACCTGATATTGGATATAATGAATGTGAATGTGAGTGTATTAACGTACGCCATTTGTTGCAGTGAGAGTTCAAAGGTATTTGAAGATTTTGGCCATTTATTAGCAATTTAACATCTAGACTCAAATAGAAATCGCAATGCTACACACAATTGAAAACACAACTAGTTAGTAATTCTCTAGAAAACACAGTAAAATTGGCAACTTAAACAGTAATTTTCATTTGCATATAGTGTGAACGAAGCAGGAGAATTAACAAAGGAAATAAATCTTTGAAGGCGTGCGGTCTGCTTTGCATTTGGTGGAAAAATCCATAGCAGTATTTGTGACAAGTTTGATGTGTGGATTCACCAACCAAGTCTTTTCTCTCTCGCTCACTCTTCTTTGTCTCACTGGCTCGCTCTTCTCTCTCGCTCACTCTTCTGTATGTCTCTCTTTATCACTCTTCAGTATGTTTTTCTCGCTCACTCTTCTTCATCTCACTGGCTCGCTCTTCTCTCTCTCTGTCAGCTCTTTGCTTGCCAAATCCTTCACAAAAGTGGGTTGAGTGTAAACCATCATTATCAAATCTATTAGTGCTCCAGGCTCTTATCTTACCCCATTGTATGACATTCACATAAGGTGCAGCTTTGAAGGTGTTTCAACAGACAAGGCCTCATTCTAATTCACATTTTAGGGATCACTTAGACAGAAAGCAAAGATGTTGCCAGAACATCTATTTGAAGACAGCCACACACGGAGATCATACTACTTCCTTGCCGTGGTTGGGATTCAAACCGACAACCCTAGAGTTGTGAGGCAGTAGTGCTAACCACTAATCCACGGAGCTACATTGCTAATCCAGCCTGTATTTCTGTGCTGTGAATCAATCTTAGGTCCCTGGGCAAGTTCAGTGTAACTACCAGATATCTCCAATGTGACACAAATGTTGTGCTATGTTGCCAATTCACATGTATGATGGTTCTATGTATCCCAATACAAAGGATTGCAATACTAATACAGGCGTACCTCGGTTTACCAATGCCTCAGGGAACGTCATATTTGGGGTACAAATGCCAAACCATTTCAGTTAATTGGTCTGTTTACAAATGTTTGAATAATTTGGTATGGGCATGTGGCCTGGTATGGTTCAGGAGGGGGGGAGGCGCTCGCTTGTCCCCCCCCCCCCTTTCCTGACCTGCTGGGCTGCATGCTCAGATAAGTATCTGTTATGGGTTTTGGGGGGTACCCCATGCTGTTTTTTATTTAATTTCAGCGTGGAGTTACCCCTTAACATCCATACGAGACCCGAAGGGCTTAGTATGGATGGGAGGGGGGACCCCACGCCGGGTTTTTTACAAATTGTTTATAATTCCCTGCAATACTTTTACATCAACTGTCAGTGGGGAACTCCGCCGACAGCTGAAACATGAGCGCTGCATTGGTTTTCGCTACTAAAATGCTGCATGAGTTGATAACATAACTCATGCGGGATTGTAGGAGCGACAGCCATGTGTTAATGTTTCAACTGTCAGCGGGGTTCCCCACTGACAGCTGAATGTAAAAAAAAAAAAAAAAAGCGTGGGGTCCCCCCTCCCATCCATACCAAGCCCTTCGGATCTGGTATGGATATTAAGGGGGAACTCCACGCTGAAATAAAAAAAAACAGCTTGGGGATCCCCCCAAAATCCATACCAGACCCTTATCCGAGCATGCAGCCCGGCAGGTCAGGAAAGGGGGGGGGACGAGCGAGCGCCCCCCCTCCTGAACTATACCAGGCCACCTGCCCTCAACATGGGGGGGTGCTTTGGGGAAGGGGGGCTCCCCCCCAAAGCACCTTGTCCCCATGTTAATGGGGACAAGGGCCTCTTCCGTTATTGGGATAATTGGTCAGCCATTTTTTGGGATTTTAGCATATTTTGTTTACCAGTAAAGTTGAAAATTTTTTGTTCCAAATTTACTGATAAAAAAAATGTGCCAAAATCCCGAAAAACAGCTGACCAATTAACCCACTAACGGCCCGAAAATCGTTCGATTTTCTTTTCGGCAGAAAAATCGGCCAATTTTAGACCCATCTATGGCCTGCTTTACATGGGTCTAAAATCGTCCACAAAAAAAATCGGCTGATTTTCAGCCCGTTAGTGGGTTAATTGGTCAGCCATTTTTGGGGATTTTGCAACTTTTTTTAATTGGTAAATTTGGATAAAAATTGGCCGATTTTGCAGATCGGCCGATTTTAGCTGCAATGATCGGCAAATTGACTGATCTTTTAACAGATAAATAATCTGCACATGAGCCATGACCTGCAAGAAAAAGAATAAAAAAAAAGAATAAGAAAAAGAAAAATGCAGGCCTTAGATGGGGCGAAAACTGACCGTTTTAAAAAAAAAAAATCGGTTGTTCAATGGGCCGACGTTACCACCAATGGCAAAAAAATTGTTCGATTTTCGCCCCATCTACGGCCTGCAAATATAATAGCGAAGTAATTACTTCTGTCCCTGCAGAGAGCTGCGCTATTATATTTGACATTAAAAAGTATAAAGGTTGCAACATTGTATCTATTTGTATCCGAATAAAAACATCTATATCCGGAATGGATACAAATGGATACAATGTTGCAGTCTCTATACTTTTTAATGTCAAATATAATAGCGGAGCTCTCTGCAGGGACAGAAGGAATGTTTCAGCTGTCATCGGGGTTTCCCACTGACAGCTGAATTTTAAATTATTTCCGTGAATTAAATAAATAATAAAAAAAACAGCGTGGGTCCCCCCTCTCATCCATACCAAGCCCTTCAGGTCTGGTATGGGTATTAAGGGGGAACTCCACGCTGAAATTTAAAAAAAAAACAGCGTGGGTCCCCCTCAATATCCATACCAGACCCTTATCCGAGCATGCAGCCCGGCAGGTCAGGAAAGGGGGGGGACGAGCGAGCGCCCCCCCCCCTCCTGAACCATACCAGGCCACATGCCCTCAACATGGGGGGGTGCTTTGAGGCAGGGGGGGCTCCCCCCCCAAAGCACCTTGTCCCCATGTTGATGAGGACAAGGGCCTCTTCCCCACAACCCTGGCCGGTGGTTGTGGGGGTCTGCGGGCGGGGGGCTTATCAGAATCTGGAAGCCCCCTTTAACAAGGGGGCCCCCAGATCCCGCCCCCCCCCCTACGTGAACGAGTCTGCGGTACATGGTCCCGCAGACTCCTTCACAAAAAAACTAAGTGTGGTGTAAAAAAAACACAGTACAGGGTCTTTGACAAGTCCTTTATTAAAACAATGTCCCCCGAAGTAGATCCAACGTCAATCACGGCGGCGGCGGCAGGGACCCGAAAAAAGAAAAAAAAAAAAGGTTCCGCTCCCGTCGGAGGCTTCCAGCCTTGTGAAGAAGAGGCTAGCTGACAGTTCTTATATAGGTATGGGGCGGGGCCAGCCGGGCACATCATCCCCGCCCCTTACCTATTTGAGAAATGTCACCCTGTCTCTCCGCTGAGGCTAACTAGCTGAATGCAGGAGACAGTCTGACATTTCTTATATAGCTATGGGGCGGGGCCAGCCGGGAACAGCAAGCATGTGACATGGGGCGGGTCACTCGGATGATGTCCCCGGCTGGCCCCGCCCCATAGCTATATAAGAAATGTCAGACTGTCTCCTGCATTCAGCTAGTTAGCCTCAGCGGAGAGACAGGGTGACATTTCTCAAATAGGTAAGGGGCGGGGATGATGTGCCCGGCTGGCCCCGCCCCATACCTATATAAGAACTGTCAGCTAGCCTCTTCTTCACATGGCTGGAAGCCTCCGACGGGAGCGGAACCTTTTTTTTTTTTTCTTTTTTCGGGTCCCTGCCGCCGCCGCCGTGATTGACGTTGGATCTACTTCGGGGGACATTGTTTTAATAAAGGACTTGTCAAAGACCCTGTACTGTGTTTTTTTTACACCACACTTTTTTTTTTTGTGAAGGAGTCTGCGGGAGCATCTACCGCAGACTCGTTCACGTAGGGGGGGGGCCGGGATCTGGGGGCCCCCTTGTTAAAGGGGGCTTCCAGATTCTGATAAGCCCCCCGCCCGCAGACCCCCACAACCACCGGCCAGGGTTGTGGGGAAGAGGCCCTTGTCCTCATCAACATGGGGACAAGGTGCTTTGGGGGGGGGAGCCCCCCTGCCTCAAAGCACCCCCCCATGTTGAGGGCATGTGGCCTGGTATGGTTCAGGAGGGGGGGGGGGCGCTCGCTCGTCCCCCCCCTTTCCTGACCTGCCGGGCTGCATGCTCGGATAAGGGTCTGGTATGGATATTGAGGGGGACCCACGCTGTTTTTTTTTTTAAATTTCAGCGTGGAGTTCCCCCTTAATATCCATACCAGACCTGAAGGGCTTGGTATGGATGAGAGGGGGGACCCACGCTGTTTTGTTTTTTTTTTTTTTTATTGTGGACCTTTATTTTTACATTCAGCTGTCAAAATAAATATTATCTAGACCTTTGAAATAAGTAAAATCATTACAGAAATAATTATAAAGGATAAGAAACAAAAATAGAATCACTAGAACTAAGGAAATCTAGTTAGATTACATGAAGATATGCCGAGTGCTGTTTATTAAACACAATAGTCGCGAGCGAGTGCTGGCTCTCAGAGGAATCCACAATCAGATTCACTATTAGTCAGTGGCTAAAAAGCAAACGCCCATGGCAGAAGTCTAAAATGTGTTCTGCACATGCTCAGTTGTATCTGCCAAAGACACTGCACGGGCTTCTAGATTTTTACTGTGTCGATTTCCTTGAAAAAAACGATTTTTAACACATTTTTAATTTTTTTGGAAATAGCAGATATTGTTTAAAGTGAAGTCCTGATATTTGGCAAAGCAAATTTCTAAGTGAACATGTCTCTGCAGTGATTTTTCATGGTTTTAGACTTGCTTCTTAGCAAGTCTGTTTTGTGAGTCTGATTTCGGGCGTGTGTCTTTTTGTGAATTAGATTGGGCATCTGCTTATGGGCTCTGCTCAATAGTGAATTAGGTTGCAGGGTAAAAAATGAGAGACGCCCATGAAAATTGGGCTTAAGCCCATAAATATGCGCCCACGCCCAATAGTGAATCAGGGCCTTAGTGTCAATGTCAGTGTCAGTGTATTTTAGGTTAAAAAAAAAAAGACAAAAACAAAATGTGCACTATTGTTTCTGGGCTGTACTACAGGTACAAACAACAAATAACATACACATATACGGTATTGCTGCAATCGTCAAGAGCTGGGGAATTGATTTTGGGTTGTTCTTTGGTGGTAGGTTATGGTAATAACAAGAAACACACAGCTAAATAAAAAAACAATGATTTTTTTTTTACTATTTTAGGCTAGTTTTCCTTTGATAATAAAAAAAAATCAGGAGATATCCATTACCATTTACCACCAAATGAAAGCCCAATTTGTCCTGAAAAAACAGGGTATAATTCACCTGGATGTACAAAGTAGTTGTGATGATATGTACGGTTTTACTAACACATGTCAATGTTGCAAAATTGTGCTTAGGCATTTGGATTTGCTTTACCCTTAGGCATGAAGGGGTTAAGCGCTGATAAAAGTATATACCATAAATCGTTTGCTGTTCAAATACTGCACAGGGCTTTTAAATAAATATTTTCGGCATACAGAATAAACCAGGTAAGCTGCTTCTAACCCAGATGTTATGAATATAGACAAAACTGTCTTTATTTCACCTCTTCACTACTCTCCGTTTGACTTCAGAGTTTGCTTTCAACAGGAAAAAGTTGTGATAAAGTATAGTGATGGGCTGAACACCCACCTGTTTGGTTCTCGACTGAACATTCGAACCTACCAAAAGTTTGACCACAAACTTCCAACAGGGACAATTTACTGAGCGATATCTTACTGCATCTGAGTATGCGGTAGGATACCGCTCAGTTACTAAAATACCACGAGTTATATTATGAAGTCATGCGGTATTTTAGTAGGGAAGCATTCATTCATGATTGAGCTGTCAGCGGGGTTCCCCGCTGATAGCTGAATGTCAAAAGAATTGTTGACATTGCCCATTAAATTAAAAATAATTTTCTAAAAACAGCGTGGGGTCCCTTCTCCCATCCATACCAAGCCCTTAGAGTCTGGTATGGATTTTGAGAGGAACCCCCCACACCAAAATTAAAAAAAAACGGTGTGGGGGTCCCCCCCAGAATACATACCAGATCCTTATCCAATCATGCAGCCTGGCAAGTCAGGAAAGGGGGGGGGGTGAGCAAGCGTCCCCCTCCTGAACCCTATCAGGCCACATGCCCTCAACATGGGGGGGGCTTTGCCATGTTGATGGGCCTCTTCCCCACAATCCTGGCCACTGGTTGTGGGGGCCTGCGGGCGGAGGGCTTAACCAAATACATGAATGGCCCATGTTTAAGTCGAACTTATGTTTGACTTGAATATGCAAGCCATCATTATATATAAAGTACAATTCACTGGTTAGAATAGATTGCCTATGGCAAGCATTGCTGAGTTTACAGTTTTGCTCTCCTGCAGGACTGTTCTGCCTATTATTTGTATGCAGAAATTTAATTTCAAAATGGTGTTGGGGGCATGGGGGCAGGAGGTGAATTTGCCTTTTGGATGGTTGGAAATGACCATGGAATGCGCCAGTTTGTTGCCAATGGAAACCAGTTCAACTCTGCATATAAATGTGGAATGCTACCCAAAAATCAGGTAAGATGTGCTCCATTGAGGATTAAAGAAAATGTAAATCCAACATTTCATATTCCTGATATGTGCCTGCTGTACCATGTACTTGTATGAAAAAGTATGCTATTTTCTTTGTATTGTTTGTTGTGTGAAATATCTGGTGTCCCTGCCAGTCCCTCAGTTTCCTATTAAAAACTGAATACACTAGGCATGAGAGCACACTGTGGTCAGTTCTCTAGCTGTGCTGGAATCTCAGTCTGCTCTCCTCCAATGATCAGACTTCTGCTGACACACCCCCACTGCACAGCCTTCCACTGGGAAGATCAGTGTGCTGCTGTTTCTCCTCACAAAGCTCTTGTGAAGCTGAGAACAGAGGGTATGCAATCACTTCTAAAAAAAGGGGAAAAAATAATAGGGGATAAAAAAATGTGTATATAATGTTTGTGTATCTATACACAAATGTGTTGCCTTTCATTTGTATTTTACATTGAATGGGTTGTTTTACAAGGTGAGGGTTTACAATCGCTTTAACTATTAATCCTGAACTCCAGGCAGATACAAAAGGCCAATGCAATTCTGTAATCATTAATATACAGTATCAGTAAATGCATTTTTATGCAAGAAGTGTATCTGAATTGACTTGTTATGAGCCCTTATGCAGTCCACTGTACAATCTGTAAAGCAAAGATTAGATATAGGGAGGTGAAGCAGCACAAGGAGTCAGTCAACTATGATGATGTTCAAGAACCCATGATGAGAGAAAAAAGAGTGACAGAGAGATGAGCTCATCTGTGTGCTATTTCTGCTTTCACTGTCCAGTCTCAGGATTGGGTAAGTAAGGGGACCTATAAGTGAAAGTGAAACTGAACCAGGGAAAGATCTGACCCACTGCCTTGCTAGACAACAATGTGCTGTGTGGCACAGTTGTGTAAATATCAGGAATAGATAAACAGAAATGCAATTCCTTTGCCAGGTAAAATAGCTCTTATACAGTATATGTATTTCACCTATGTATTTAACTGTTTGACTGGAGTTCAGCTTTAAAGCTTTACTGGACCCAAATGCAAAAATTAAAGGTATTGCAGCTTACTAATTCTTTAGTGTGGTGGCTGCATTTGTTTAACTGTTAGATTTTTTTCCCTGTATTTTCACCTGTTGGTCCAGCCAATAAATTATTTTTCAACGTACTGTAACAGACTAAGCTGTCTGGCAAAAGTGGCAGTTAGAGAGTGGAGACAAACCATTTACCATTAACAGGAATGTTTGCAATGGTTATCTTTTATTCATTTATTAAAATCCTTTATCCCAAAAGAAAAAACATTGCTATTACTGCCTAAATACTGCCAACTGGTGTTCAGTTTTAACCGCTTCCCAACCACCCTACAGCAGAAATACTGCTACAGGGCAACAGGGCTGTGCAAAATCATGTATGTATATGTGATTTTGCATTTCCGGGTAGGGGGTGCGCACGTGCCGCCCTACCTGCCCCACCATTGGTGGCTGCAGCTGACGATCAACAGGTCCCAGATGGAGATTCCCTGCTGGCACCTGGCGATCAGCGAAGAACATTGACAGGGGAGAGGTCTGTATGTATACAACACAGATCTCTCCCCTGTCAACACCAGCATGCTACTTTGTATTGCTCTGCATAGCAGAGCAATACAAAGCAGCAAGCTTACACAGTACAACACACACAGCACAGTTAGTAAAACACCCCTTCCTGCCCAGTGTCATTAGTATAGTGTCAGTGCTTTTTATTAGCACTGATCACTGTATTAGTGTCACTGAGGATGTCACAGGCAGTTAGTCAGTCCCCCCCCCAGTGTCAGAATATCCGCCAAAGTCCCGTAGTTCCACTATAAATCACTGATCGCTGCCATTACTAGTATTGAAAAAAAAATTCTATATATTTACCACCATTGTAGACTCTTTAACTTTCTCGTAAGCCAATTGATTTACATGTATTAGGATTTTTTTTAGCAAAGACATGTAGCAAAATACATTTTGGCCTAAATTTATGACGAAATTTGATTTTTTAAATTTTTTTCTCCTCATTGTTGGGTATATAGACAACATTAATAACTAGATAGTAGTTATAACCCTTATGCACTCTTTCCATTTGTAATAAATAAATAAACAAATAAATAAATAATTAAATACATTTGTCTCTAGTAGGTTAAGATGCAGAGAGATTCCACAGGTGAATTCTGAAAAGCTATCAGCATCAGTATAATATCCTAATAGCCATAATGTTTGATATGGAACTTTAACCCTTTACACATAAAATAAGGTACTCATTTTATGTACTAGATGCAGTATTAGTAATTACTGTAGTAGAGGTCAGGATAGGGCCATGTTTGTGATTTCTACTCTTGACATTAAGCCTCAGATCTCATATAAAGTCTATAGACCTTTACATATGAGCAAAGAAGTTAATCTGTACAAATCATTAGTAAAGCCTCATCTGGAATATGCAGTTCTGTTTTGGGCACCAATTCACAAAAAGAACATTGGGGAACTGGAGAAAGTACAGAGAAGGGAAACCAAACTGATAAGAGGCATGGAGGAGCTCAGCTATGAGGAAAGATTTGAGGAAGTGAATGTATTCTCTCTTGAAAAGAGGAGTTTAAGGGGGGATATGATCAACATGTATAAATACATCAGCGGTTCATATAGTGACATCGGTGTAGAGCTATTCACCCTGAGGTCATCACAGAGGACAAGGGGGCACTCTTTACGTCTGGAGGAAAATAAATTTAATCTCCAAACACGGAAAGGTTTCTTCACAGTGAGATTGTTTTTAAAAAAGGTCTGGATTCTTTCTTAGATACAAAGAATATAACTGGATACTAACATTTATAGGTAAAGTTTATCCAGGGAATATCCAATTGCCTTTTGCGGGATCCAGAAGGAGTTTTTTTCCCTGCAGGAGCAAATGGGATCATGCTTTGCTGGGTTTTTTTGCCTTCCTCTGGATCAACTGTGGGTATAGGATTATAACTTTTTTTTTTTTAATGGTTGAACTGGATGGACTTTTGTCTTTTTTCAGCCAGACTAACTATGTAAATATCTGAAAGCCAAGCACTGTAGCCCAACTACTAGCACCTGCATACTATATGCATGTATCATTGTAATAAACTTGGGCATTAATGCACAGGAAGCATGAGTAAGCATCTACAGTAAAGCTGTAGTGAAGCATAGTGGAGCTGCATGTCTAATCATCAACAGCAAAGCAAACCCTTTTATATTTTAAGTTCAGTTAGTTTTTGCTCCCCAACACAACAGTGATACCAGAGCAGTCTGCTGAGTATACTGAGTTGCATGAGTAAAATATTTTATTTATTTATTCAAAATCTATGCCAGGAAAAAGAAACATTATGAAATATATAGAATTGATTCATGTACTCAATTAATTGACGAGTCAACCCATAATAGTTCACACTTTGATTTTTTTTTTTTACAAACAAAACATGTTTCAATTAGTAGTTGTTGAAATTAGATCTCATTATAAAGCAATAATTACAATGTTAATTTTATACTTTAATGAAGGACTAAGAAAAGAAAAAATGCAAAATATGTAGAAGAAATGATCTTATTACCATTTCATGGAATTCATAGGATATATTGGACAATCAGTCACTATTGCATCTGTGGCCAAAAAACTAAACATACATTTCAGTATGGTTGTAATGATCCACCTACACCTGCACATCACTTTCACCTCTCCCACGTTACATCAGCATCCTTTCATTAAATTTGTTGTAAAAAATAAAACTGTTGTATCTAGACATGCACCACCATCTGCAGGAAGAAAATTAGTACTGTGGCATAATCACGCTGTAGCCACATACCTGGACAACTGTCTACATCTAGTTCATACATGAGTACCTGCTACTACCTAACATTAGTTATATGCTAGAGATTTTTCACATTCTGCCTGTCACCTGCTCTGACATTGTTCCTAGATTAGGCTTACCTGTTGCCAGCCCCCAGTCTGTATCGACTTCATCTATATTTTATTATTTATTACTGTGTTGTTATTTTGTCTGATCTGTCAGCTGTCACTATTTAGGTAATCCTGAAAGCCACACTCTAGTCCTGTCTACAAGACAAAATCTACACTCAGCAGCCCTGGAAAAGACCAGACATGGAAAAAGCCTACATCTTGGTGAGAACCTTCTGCCATCCGCTGGTTGTACAGAGGATCTACTTCAATATATGAAACAAGGTTAGTACTCTCTAGCAGCATGCCATTCAGCACATCATGGATTATTGTACTTGGAACAGAAGTAAACTGCATGATGCTGACCCTGTTGAAACTGAGGATTTACCATTATGGGAAGATTTTTAGAACTATAGGGATGAAAATTAAATTTCTGTCCAATTTCTCTCCAGGCCACAATTGTGTTTCTGAACAGGGAGTTAGTTTAAGCTGGAGAGGAAGTTTGGATATCCTGATGTGGAAAAGAGCTGTCAGTGACCATGATTCTGCACACCACCTCCTCAAGAGTAGTGTTGGCATAGTGTGATTCCACATTTAACTAATTAATAGTGTAGCGCATGAGGCAGGCTGTTTTATTGCCTGATGTTGTTGATATTGAGGACCCCTTCAACGTTTGGTGCCATCAACTTTAGATAGATAGATAGATAGATAGATAGATAGATAGATAGATAGATAGATAGTATTTAATATTTTTTTTATATGGCTACAACCATCTCATGCACATTTAATGCTATCAACAACATATGGACTGGTGTGTGAATAGCATCAATTTGAAAAAAAAAATGCCCATGTCAGCTAGGCGAATTCCATTTTTGCTGTTCAGGATTGAAAATGAAACAAAGATTCTTGTCAGTTGTATAAATTTTATGTTAGAAATCTTTTTAAATATCAGCCCATCAGTGTATATCTAAAAATAATGTTTATGACTGTCTCTTTTTGATTTTCCCATCACTTTTTGTGTCACCAACGACGGTCACCAGAACAAAGAGAGGGTAAATCTCCCTAGCAAATACAGTACACAAACAACAATGAAAATAAGTTTTACACGCGATACAAAACAAACACATATATACTTATGAATTATATTTATAAAAATATTTGTGTGCACGTTTGTACAGATAAATTACATGGAAAGACAGATTGTAGGAAAGGACAGCTCATTATACATATACATATTTGCAGCCAGTGCAGTGCATTTCTCCATTTTACAACTAACATAACATAACATAAAATAAACAGCACTAATCAAGATGAATCTTCTTTAAAATTCAGTCGTTACTAAATCTATATATGGAGATACTAAACACACCTATGATTTTAAGACTTATATGTCCCTATCAGAGATTAACTGAACGTACTTGGGTTCAGTTTAAAGCAGATTCACAAAACTTGAGTAAAGTTCATGTGCCAAATTTGTGCCCTATTGAAGTCAATGGGAGCTGAATGCTGGACATTTTCTAGGCTAATAGGCATAGGATTGCCAAACAAATGGCATAAGGGGTTCCGCACTACCCTGATGGACATATTCCAAAGAACAAATGTGTTTTAAAAATTCTGTTTGGCTGGAGCAGCAATTATAATAATGCTTTAAGGGTAGCTTTAAAAATTATGCAAAAATTACCTTAACCATTAACCGCCCGGCCAATGGCCGTTTGGCAGCTTCAGAAGTGTCTCTGCACTCCGGGTGCACGCCATTTGGCGTGCTCCCGCACATGCGCAGTTTGCGCTAATGCAGAGCGGCGCAGCAGTGCAATCTGTCACCGGCCGTGCACCTCGGACACGGCCGATGACAGATCCGAGTACCGCCTCCCGTTGCTGGTACCATGTGACCTGCTGTGACCAATCACAGCAGGTCACATGACAGTTGTATACAATGGATGGCTTCATTCATGATGCCATCCATTGTATACTAGTGCCTAGCTGTGAATGGTCACAGCTAATCACATGCACATGTCATGTAATTACCTGTGACCAAATCACAGCTAAGCACAAAAAAAAAAAAAACTGAATGAATCGATTTCATTCAGGTAAATGCTTGCTTATAGCAAAGTAATTCTTTGCTATAAGCAAATTGTGTAAAAAAAAAAAAAAAAAAATACTGATCACTTCCCCAAATTAGTACAATGTTACTATGGTAACATTGTACTACTTTGGTCATAGTAAAATATGAAAAAAAATCTTAAAAATAAAAAAAATGTAATAAAAAATTAAATATAATAATAAAAAAAAAAAAAATACATATTTTTTTTTCATACTGTCACCAGTCAGTGTCCCTGTTCACAGCCATGCCAGTTATATGATGACGCTGTACTGCACTGGTGATGGTATGTAAAAAAAAAAATAGTGAACATTTTTTAAATTTTTTCATTTTCCGAAAAATTATGACAAAAAAATACAACTTCAAAAAACTCGCCATGCCTCTTATGAAATACGTCGGACTGTCTACTCTGCAAAAAGGGGTCATTTGGGGATATCTGTACTATTCTGACATTCTTGGACCTCAAGAAATTAGATTGGCTGTCAATTTTTTTTTCAAAATTTTTGGTCTTTTTTTGTTAATTTAGCAAAAAATAAAAACCCCAGCGGTGATTAAATACCACCAAAAGAAAGCTCTAGTTGTGTGAAGAAAATGATAAAATTTTAGTTTGGGTACAGTGTTGTATGACCACGCAATTGTCATTCAAAGTGTGAGAGCACTGAAACCTGAAAAATGGCCTGGGCAGGAAGGGGTAAAAGTGCACGGTATTGAAATGGTTAAATAACATGACTGCAAGATGCTCTTAACCTGCCTTTGATATGGTGCATTTGCATGATGTACACAACTTATTACAGCAAAACTGCCATTTACAAACATAAAAAAAAATGCTGTAAATTGCCGGCAAATGAAAGCTTTAGCCTCTTTACTTCTGTCTATAAACAAACAGACAGGGATTCCCTTCATCTATACCAGACCCCTATATATGAGAAAACACAGTGTGGAGTTTCCCCTAAAAATCCATACCACACCCTTATCCTTGATAAGGGTGTGGTATGGATGTCAAGGGGAACCCCATGAAAAAAAAAGTGGCACCCCAGATGCTCTCCCTCCCATGTGAATGAGTAATGCACTGCTTCTTTAACAACCATTGACAGCAAGGAAGCTGTCATGTGTTGTAGCAATATGACTACTGCTACTATATATGACATTCAACTCCTACCAAATGAGAGAAAGGCCTGTTGTTCAGAAAAATGCCTGTACAGCCAAGGTTCTCTCTGAACTTGTTTATGAACCAAACTTTTGAGCTCATTCCTAGTACTTAATCACAGCATGCTTAAGCAAAAAGTTACACACTCCCTAACATACCCTGTACTTCAAGATAACCAAATATACACAAACTTGTTTAGATGTGTAACTCAAGTAGTGATATAAGGATATGAATATCATCCCTGATGCTTGCACTTTTAAAAACAAGTTGGAATTTAAGCTCCTATGTTATCCTGACATTTAAAGCATCATCGACTATTGGAAAAGACACGGAAAAAAAGATCGAAAGTAGCTACAAATATTCTAATTCTAGATACAATTTAGAGATGCAGACATTGCAAACAAATTAACACAATATGAAAAAATAAATAAATAAATATATATATATATGTATATATATATATATATATATTGTATATATTAATATAATGTTAAAATTATTACAATTGTAATGTCATTAGATATATTTTCGACAATAACTCTAAGGCAATTTTAATTTGTAAACAATATAATTTGCCATTGGAACACCTTCTATATAAAACTGCTTTATTTTTTATTCATTAAGGTTGCTCATTTTATAAAGAGTAACATTTAATATATATATATATATATTGTAGATAGATATAATTTTGCAATTATTTTCCTCATATCAAAAATAGTGTACAGCTGTAACTTTTGTGATCTAATCCTGTTTAGCCTACCCATTTTATAGATAGGACTGAAACCCATTTTGATGACATTCTTTTTCTGTAACTGTATAAAGTCAATCTCTAATCATCTTAGGTAGTCTACATTGATTGCCGAAGTTCAGAAATCTACAGTTCTGATTACTGAACAATAGGCATTCACTCCGAGTATAATTTGTTATAGTCTTTGCATGTACAATCTCTGGATTTCAGTTCTATTTTAACTTTACATACAAAGTCCACTGAATACTATGCTCTATTTAAAAATAAATCTTACATGATTTTCTATGTATTTATTAAAAAAATCTAATAATTTAGGTCATATTATTTGTTTACAATAAAGTACAAAGCCATAAAGGAAAAAAGACAAACAGGCTATAAATGTTTACCCTATTACTATTTTCTGAAATGTAGTTGCTGCAATTAACATTTCATTTGTTCCTCCCAGTTCAAGCCTTACCAATGATCTTCTGTATTTAATAGGTTAAATCAGTGTTTCACAACCTTATTGCTATCACAGCATTCAGTATGTCGCTGAATTATGAGTGGTTATACGAGGATGATGCCTGCTGCAGGCATCATCTTGCTATCATGTTTTTTGAGCTGGTGGTTGATTTTCTTGTAAAAGCAATCCTAGGGGCTAATTAGCCATTAGATTGCTTTTACAAGCGGCAGGAGGGGGCGTCTCCCCCCCCCCAACAACGCCACCTTCCTGAGTTCTCTGTCCCACCAGGAGCCTAAGTGTGCAGCCAGAAGTTCCACTGGCTGACCATAGAGCTGATCGGGGACCAGAATGGCCCAGATCAGCTGTATGGTCTAAGAAAAGGGGAGCAATAAGCATTTCATTGGTTGTAAACAAACCATTAGTGGTTTGAAAAAAGCATCAGATCATACTAATCTTGGTATGATTCAAAGCTTTTAAGCTCTCAGTAAAGAGGACCTGTCACTGCATATTGCTATCACAGGGGATATTTACATTCTCTGTGAGAACAATGAAAGTAATACAAAAATAAACTACTAAAGATACTGTGCAAAAAATCCATAATAAAAAAAATAAAGTGTCCCCGTCCCTCTATGATCACAAACAAAGGTGATCGCACACGTTGGTCCCACAAACAGCATTGGTCACGTAAACAGCAATCCCACCACACATGTGAGATATCACCACGAACGTCATATTGAGAGCAATAAATCTAGCACCAGACTGCCTTTGTAAATCTAAAGTGGTAATCTGTACAGGCTTTTAAAGCATCGCCTATGGATAATAAAATGTACACAGTTTGTTGCAGTTGCACAGGTGTGAAATCATATTTTATATTTTACCAAACAATTGGGTATTATATTGTGGTTTTGTGCATTAAAATTCATTAAAGCATATTTTTTCCCCAAAAAATTGCATTTTAAAAACTGCTTCACAAATACAGTGTGACATAAAAAAATTGAAACACAGACCATGGTATTTTCTAGGGCCTCTGCTTTAAAGAATATATGTAATATGTGGGGTTCTAAGTAATTTTCTAGCAAAAAATACTGATTTTCCAATGTAAAAGTGTCAGAAAAGGCCCCTGATGTAAATGCCCCTGATGTAAATGCCCCTGATGTAAATGTTACTACCATCGATGCAAAACTTGAGTCTGGGATGATGCACACAACTGCTTTCATGAAATTAACATCAAAAGAAATCACTAACATCAGTGCTCTCCCCATCATATCAGAATCCCTCCTCCAACATGTTAGAGTCATTCATCATATTAGAGTCTCCCTATCATATCAGAAGCCCCACCATTCCCATCCCATACATCAGAGTACCCACTATACACCCCCATCACAGTGTCCCCTCTTCCCATCAAAGCCCTACCTTACTATAGCAGCAAGGCAGAGGGTAGGATATATAACATATGTGGGCAGAGGTGCACACCATCCTCTCATGAACGGTAGGAGTTACTCTGTCTGCTGTGAATCAGTGTCCCACATTTCAATGGTGTGGGTGGGACACTGTGCGTTCTGGCTCTAGAGCTGCAATGGTTGTTAAGGTGCTGGTGGCTGACCCAGCTTTTCACCATGGCCATGTCTGATGTTGATCCAGAGCACACTGTGTCCCATGTTTGCTGTACCCCAGGAGTACACAAATGGCAACCCAGGTTACCACAGCAACCCATTTGAGAAATTCTGATCTAAATTGACAAGTCATGTCTCCACTGTATGCTGGAGAATGAGATTAGGGACTCAAAGATCATTTCTACTGAATGCCGCTGTGCATCTGCACGAAAATCCATGCAGCCACACCACCCGCACAGAGAAATGTGAACCCGTTCTAATGTTCTAATGGCTTGCCGCCTGCACTGGAAAATGCAACTCCAAATTGGGAACTGAGGTTCAAATGCGGGCTGCATTTTCAGAAGAAGACTTCTTCCCTGTGTGTCACGGGGCACGGGAGTCCATTCAAATGAATGGGTTCTCTTGCCCTCTCAAAACGTGGCCTGCACCGCCGCATATATGTGAACCGGGCTTAAATGTAAAACAAGCTTGTAGTTCCTGTTTCAGCTGTGAACTTGTTTTAATCCCTTGATTGATGTGATGTATTCCATATGTCATTGGCTGCCCAGAAAAGATGCATACACGATTTATGAAACACATCATTGGCAGTCAATGGGTATAAGCTAAATTTTAGGCAAATTTAGAATCTAAGTTATGTATTCTTCCTGTGTAGCCCCCTTCACAGTTGAACATACACAGGGAGATGGAGAGTTAGCATTCAATTAGAGATCCATTGCTTCAGAGACTGACATGATTAAACAGTTGAAGCATGCTTACATGAGAAGTGAACAAACTGATAATCTCACTATGTACTGCTTTATCTTTATTTTAATATCACCTACTGTGCAGACTGGTGAAAAAGTTGTAGATAAAAGTGAGGTCATCCTTTACGATCTCCTTACAAATATACAGACCATATAGGGTTGAATGAATATAACACACATATGGATACTGCTGTATTTGATATGCAATAGATTTTGTAACAGTTGATAGGATAAATATTTATTTTATGTTCACTGTATTTACATTATTTATATTGTAAAGCGCTGAGCAAACTGTTGGCGCTATATAAATCCTGTATAATAATAATAATATAATAATTTACACCTCTTTTACTACTAGTACAAAATATACATGTTTATACATATATATATATATATATATATATATATATATATATGTATATATATATATGAGACATATCTGAATATATACAATACAAATATTCTTTTGTACTGTGCAATAACAATAAATTCCTACCTTAAAAGTGAGGTCATCACCCTGGCTAACCTGTCTGGCAGGGGTGGGTTCTTGGATCACAGGATGGCTTAACATACTCAAAAAACTAGGCAGCAATGCATATGTATTGTATTTCAACTGTGCACGTAATTGTTTCTTACAATTATATTACATTAATTTGCTAATTAGGTATATATAAATCTCATTATGTTATTATTATATTAAAATCTCAAAGAAGCTTTACCATGTTATTGTAGATTCAAAATGTTTATATCTCCAACTTTCATTAAAATAATACCTGCGATCCTATAATCTTCCTACAATGTTACAAAGTTCTAGTGTACTTGCAATTTGTGCACTTTGAGTGTTTTAATGAGGAAAGTTGCTATTTCTGCATCCTTTTAGAAGTGAGGGACTATCTTACTCCTTATTTTACCAAAAATTTAATTCTTATTGCAGGGGGAGAGCTTAAATTTTACTTGTATCTTAGTGCAAATGTTTGAGAAAATCAGTGAGCCAATCACACAAACAGGAAATTACAATTCTGAGTTCGTCCCAGACACCAGAGGTGCACAAGTTGACATACTGAATTGAACGGTTTAGAATAGTGCAGTGACTTGAAATAGAAAGGTAACTTTTAATAATATTAAATTACAAAACAGCTTGTGTATTCATTTTATATGCTATATTAATTTGTTTTACAGAAGTTGGGTTCTCCTTTAAACAACCTGAATATACTTCAACTATTCACTTAACTTTAAAGATTTCCAAGTTTCTGTATTTTCTGAATTAACTTTTTTTCTTACTATGTATATACATTTTTGTATAAACATATTTAATACTACCATGACACAGTTGTCAGAAAACTATGACCTGTATTGCCTATGGAATTCTTCCTAAAGACAAGACTGTGCTTTCTAGACTTCCAGACATTTCAGAGGTCATGTAGTTTTATATAAGGCAGGCCATAGACGGGGCGAAAACTGGCGGACATTACCACCATTGGTAGAAAAAAATTTCGCTGATTTTCGGCCCGTCTACGGCCGGCCAATATAATAGCGGTGTCCCTGCAGAGAGCTCCGCTATTATATTTGACATTTAAAAGTATAGCAAAGATGCAACATTGTATCTATTTGTATCCAATTCGGATACAAATAGATACAATGTTGCAACCGCAATACTTCTAAATGTCACATATAATAGCAGAGTTCTCTGCAGGGACACTCTGTTATTATTTTTGACATTTAAAAGTATTGCGGTTAAAACATTGTATCTATTTGTATTCGAATAGAAACATCTGTATCTGAAATGGATACAAATAGATACAGATGTTCTTCTTTTTCTTTCTCTTCATCTTCCTCTTCTTTTTCTTCTTTTCCTTCTTCCTGCAGGTCATGGCTCATGCACATTTTTTTTAATCGGTAAAAAGATCGGCCGATTTGCCAATCATTGCTGTAAAAATCGGCCAATCGACAAAATCGGACATTTTTTTTCCAACATGATTGATTAAAAAAATGTGCCAAAATCACGATAAATGGCCGACAAATTCACCTACTAATGATCCGAAAATCAGCCGATTATTCTTTTGGACAAATTTTCGGCCAATTTTCGACCCATCTATGGCTTGCCTAAGTTTGTTTTTCTAATGACTTCTTTATCTACAACTACCATATACACCCGTTACACCAACTTGTAAGCACTAAAACTAACACACTCACAACAAAATTGCTTTTGCTTTGTAAAACTAGAAAAAACACAAAGAAATATGCTGGAAGTAACTTCCAATGTATCTCATTGCTAAAACCATTGTGTTTATTTGTATTTTTAAAATCAGTTAGAGCCTAATAGCAAGTGTTTGCTGTTTATAATGAATTTAGGTACTTTATTTAAATACTTTTGTACAAATGATGAATTTTATTATGACTTGGACCAATATAGGAGTTCATATGTTCACAACTATTTTTAAATCTGTTTTATAGCCATAACAAAGGGGGGGATCTCTCTAGGCCCCTATAAATCCTTGGCATGTTATGTTTTCTTGTTATGGAATACAGCCAATAATAAAATATCTTGGACGCAGACTTTTGGTATGTAAAGCTCTGGGTCCTTTTTTAGAGGAGTACCTTGTTTTTATTGAGCTCAGCCTCTCTGTATGAATCTGACTTACCTTCTTCAATCATGAACTGCAGATTGGTGGAAACCAGTGCCTCATTTATACTTTTTATGAACCTAGCAGTAACTGCTTTCTATGCTAGCCCTGTTGCTATAACACTGAGACTAAATATTACATAATACAATATATCCTTTATTAAAGAAAAAACATGTTTACTTGGAGAATGTAATTTAATTAAATATTAACTTGATCTTCTGCTGCTGAGCTGTCAACTCCCTGTTATAGCCTACCAAGCCCCTGGTATCCCCACCGTACTCCTTCTCCTTCCTAGAACCCCTCCTCCTTGCTATCCTTCCCTTTCCTCTTTTCCTTTTCCATGTTTCTTTCTACTGTTATTACTTGTTTGATACAATGGGGTAGATTTACTAAAACTGGTGCCCTCAGAATCTGGTACAGCTGTCCATTGTAGCCAATCAGCTTCTAACTGCAGCTTGCTCATTTAAGCTTTGGCAATAAAACTCGGAAGCTGATTGGTTTTTATGCAGAGATGCATCCGATATTTTACTCTCCAGTTTTAGTAAATAACCCCCCTGTTGATCATCTCTGACCGACGTCAATGCATGCTCTGGCTTATCATACTTGACCTTTTCAAGTTATAGAATCCGCTCTTCGTTGCTTAGGTCAGTTGCAAATGCCACTATGCTTAGGCTTGCTTTTGATAATTCCCATAATGGTTTGTATACATTAGCACTGTAATGAGAACTTTTTTGGGGTGTGCTGTGTGTACCTTGCTAAGCTCCATGAACCTATAATTATTGTGTTAGAGTTTTGGCTCTTGTAAAATGCTTGAAACCCAATAAAAACATTGAACAAAAAATAAATACTGTAAATAAATACCTTGAAGGTGTTGATTTACTTATGGCAAAGAGGCTGTTAACTTTGCAAGAGAATTTTTATTTTGCAAGAGAGTTTTCTCTTAGCTTAGTGAATGAAATAAAGCTCTGCTGAATCTAAATTCTGTAATAACTGGTAAGCAATATTTATAGAGAAACAGGTTTCCTGCATACTTCAAAAGACTGTGTAGGGTTAGAAATTTAAACTTTCATGAATTTTTCTCTTCCTACCTTTTTGTACGCAATCCAGTCAAACACTCGATCTATATCTGTAGCCTTTAGCACCTCTTGAGAAACTGGGTGTGAACTGGCCAAGCCATCCAGCAGCATCACCTCATGTAAGACGTCTGTAAGAAACCGTTGCTTTTCCTGAAAAAGTTAAACATTACATTCACTTTAGCACTGAAAATACACAATTCTATTTTTTCTCTGTAAGAAGCTCCAGGTAGCATTCCTTCTGGACACATTTACTACTCAAAGTGTATTTTATGCCTACTTTTTGTCATTTTTTAATTTTTCAGTAGAGTAGGGAATGTTTAAAATACCAGTTTTTCCTTCATTATTTCTGTTCCACTGGGAATATCTTCCTTTGTTTCATGCCACAGGGGCAAAACAGGAAACGAGAGGGATTTTCCCCAAAGTTAACTTGAACATGTGCGCCTCATTTTGCGTCAGCTTTAAAATGTTGAATTTTGCCACAATGACAATGGTCTCCAAGACAAATAGAGAGAGTGAATCTCTCCAGTGGAGATACAATAAATGAATACTAACAAAGGTTCTCCCCATTCCTGATAGATAGATAGATAGATAGATAGATAGATAGATAGATAGATAGATAGATAGATAGATAATCATTTTCATTTGCATTGCACATTCACATTATGTTGAAAATATTTATGAACATATTTTGTGTAGGGAACTGTTATTTTATACACTAGTTGTGGCTTGTTTACATCCATATACAGCCACTAACATAGAGGTCCCATTACAGACAAGTCCCTAGGTGTGCTTCCTGCCCCTACAAGGAGGTCAAGAAACCCCAGGATGTTATATAGTTTTGTTTTCCAGGAAGTATCAGGCAGAGGGTGCCAACCTGCCATGTGCTGTGTATCTGGGGGGAACTGTATGGTGATTCTGTGAGTAATGATCCAGATTAACAAGGCTGCTATCTATGTAGTTGTTACCGAAGCACACCTAGGGACTTGTCTGTAATGGGACCTCTATGGTAGTGGCTGTATATGGATGTAAACAAACCACAACTAGTGTATAAAATAACAGTTCCCTAGATTCATATACAAATCATAAACAAAAAAATCAGGTTAACCGGGAAAATTGGGGATGGTGTAGCTGTTTATCAAAGTTGTTTGGTAAATTTGAAGTTTAAAAATGAAGCAGCAATGCCCATATATCGTCCTATAACATACTCTTCTGTTTTTCTTATTTTACAACCCTCACATCCAGTGGTTTATTTTGGTTTTGTGCTGCCCTAGGCAAGACTAAAATCTATATTTGTACCACTCCTTCCTGTTTAAGATCCTCCCATCCATCTTTTAACTCCGCCCTTCCTCTTTAGGCTCTACCTCTTCCTATTAGAGCTCCACCTCTTATTTTATTCCATTATTGGTGTCATTTGGAGGAATAGTGCCCCATCATTGGTGTCCGTGGGAGAAATAGTGCCCCATCATTGGTGTCAGTGGGAGGAATAGTGCCCTATCAATGGGGTCAGTGGGAGGAATAGTTTTCCATCATTAGGGTCAGTGGGAGGAATAGTGCCCCATCATTGGTGTCAGTGGGAGGAATAGTGCCCCATCACTGGTGTCAGTGGGAGGAATAGTGCCCCATCATTGGTGTCTGTGGGAGGAATAATGTGCCATCATTGGTGTCAGTGTGGGAGGAATAGTGCCCCATCATTGGTGTCAGTAGGAGCAATAGTTCCCCTTCATTGGTGTCAGTGGGAGGAAGAGTGCCCCATCATTGGACTCAGTGGGAGGAAGAGTGCCCCATCATTGGACTCAGTGGGAGGAAAAGTGCCCCATCATTATTGTCCGTGTGGGAGGAATAGTGCCCCATCATTGGTGTCAGTGGGAGGAATAGTGCCCCATCATTGGTGTCAGTGGGAGGAATAGTGCCCCATCATTGGTGTCAGTGGGAGGAATAGTGCCCCATCATTGGTGTCTGTGAGAGGAACAGTGCACCATCATTGGTGTCAGTGGGAGGAATAGTGCCCCATCATTGGTGTCAGTGGGAGGAAAAGTGCCCCATCATTGGTGTCAGTGGGAGGAACAGTGTCCCATCATTGGAGCCAGTGGGAGGAACAATGTCCCATCATTGGTGTCATTGGGAGAAATAGTGCCCCATCATTGGTGTCAGTGGGAGGAATAGTGCCCCATCATTGATGTCAGTGGGAGGAAAAGTGCCCCATCATTGGTGTCAGTAAGAGGAACAGTGTCCCATCATTGGAGTCAGTGGGAGGAATAATGTCCCATCATTGGTGTCAGTGGTAGAAACAGTGCCCCATCATTGGTGTCAGTCACCGGACTGGGCAACCTCTCGACCCCTCCTCCAGCAGTGCCTCGTGGACTGGATCGAAGTGGGTCATGGAGTCACGGACACAGGTAAGACACAGCAGCCCCTACCCTAAGTGTCCCTTCCATTGGAAAGGGGGAGGGCAGTGCCGCTGCCGCCCCCCTGAAAAGTGCCTCGCGGCAAAAACAGAAGGTGGGAGTCACAGCTCTACTTCAACTATACTCAGATAAAACCTTAAAATCCAACTTCATTTAGAATTTTACTTAGATCAAAAATGGTTCTATTAATTTTTGCAACTGCACCACATACTCCCCTGGGGAGGAATGTCAGTGCTGACGTCATGCCGCTGTAAGATCACGGGTAGTCAGCAGCTTTCTCATTGAGTTTCTACTGTGTTTTTTTTTGCTTTCACTTTGTTTTAAAGGGATGCCTGACTCTGTTCTACAATAAGCCTTTATTTAACCACTTGTTGACCAGGTTATAGCTGAATGATGGCTACCTCATGGTCGTCCAGTTATAGGAGTTTACAGTTTACATACAGGTCTCTCGGTAATACTCGGAGATTGCCGGGTGCCGGCAGGGAATCACCAGCCAGGACCTGATGATTGACAGATGAGGCCCCCTACCTGTAAATGCAAATTCATGTATATATACGTGATTTTTCACACCCGTGCCATCCTGTAGCAGTATTTCTGCTATAGGGTGGCGCGGAAGTGGGTACATTCTCAGGGCAAGCAAGAACAACTGTATAGCAAATTTAAAACATATCAGTGCATCAATACAATGCAAATAGAAAGTTCCAAAACTATAGACACAATATATCAAAATTCTTCCACCACAGTGAGAACTTCATTCATTAATTTTTCCTTCTGGTAAACGGTTTTCTTTTTTTTCACCCAACACACATGTACACCTCAAAACCATAAAACAATCAGTGTTGTGAGCTGCTACGTGAACAACAATAACAACTGCCCCTGTAAAAAATTCAAAAAGCTGCCAAGCACTAAATGCAAATCTCACATACCTCTGCAATGACAAAAAATGTTTACATCAATGTGCAGAGCTATAAAGTGTAATCATTAATACTGTATGTCCAAACCAAAAATAAAGAAATAATTAAATATTGTTATCTTAATGCATAAAATAAATTAAATACCCATATATTTTAAATATTGTGAACTGAAAGTAGAAAAAACTTTCTATGCAGAAGGATCGAGCACAAAAGGTGGCATGGTTCACTAGAAGGATTGAATTGGTGTTTATCAATGACTGTATTTTCATAATCACAGCACTTTCATATGAGGAATTTAGATTTTATTATATGAAATCAGTACATGATTTTATTTTACTGTGTGTTTTTATTTCATTATGATTTAGCAATTTTTTTTAGTTCAGAATATATGAAATATATGGGTATTTATTTGTTTTATGCATTAATATAACACTATTTAATTGTTTATTTTTGGTTTGGACATATTATTAATTACACTTTATAGCGCTGCACATTGATTTAAACACATGTACACTTCCACCCACTCACTCACCCTTCTCCTTTGGCTCTCACTTTCAAGATAGGCAATTGCACTTTTCATTGTCAAATCTAGTTGTTTCCTAGTTTGATAGGTTAATTTCCAGCAACATGTGATCACCTAAGACAGGTTCCTCCAATATCACATAGCCACCATATATCAAGAAAGCAGAAAAGGATTGCACATAGTCTAAAACTGTTTATCAAATTTGAAATGCGCTCATATAACATTAATACACGTTAGCATTATAAGTGCAGAGTATTGAGCTGATCCTCAGCATGGAGTAGGGGATCAAGCAAACACAGAGGCAAGCTGAAAGGCACTGATGGTAAGGGGAATTTGACCTCCTTGATGGGAATGCTGTTTCTTATAGTTTCTATGTGTACTTTGTAAGTGCTTTTTTATCTTTCCTATTCAATTTGTTTAACTGTTGCTGGAATTTAACCTACCAAACTAAAAAAAAACTACAGGTTTGCAGGAACATGCTAAACAAACTAGGAAGATCCTGTTCTTATTTAAGTAGGTGGATTATCCAGAAAGAAGATGAAAATAGGACAGGTTAAAAAGGTGGTAGTAGACATAATACAAAATGGAGAGGAGTGCGGTTAAAATGTATAGATTACAGTAGTCTCACATTGCACAGAGGGTGTATTGACCAAGGGTGCCATGCAATGCCATCCAAACTTTAAGTCTATTTAGGATTTTAATATGAAAAGGTCATATTTATCTCCTTTAAAAAAGAATAGACTTGTGAACACTAAATAATGATTTATGGATACATACTTCTGAGCAGTAGACTTTAAATCATATACAGAATGAAAATCATATAATTTATAATTAATACAGGCTTGTGTGGAAAAAAAAAAAACAAGAATCTAACCTAATTTGTCCTTGTTGAACTTAAGTCCTCAAGCACACTGGACGTTTTTACAGCTGATGTTTTTGGCTTTTGACGTTTTATTCTACAGCCAGTAAACTCCCCAGCACTTTTTCCTATGTGTTCATGCACACATAGACTGTAATCAACATTTTTGGGCAGGGGCGTTTTTTGGCTGGAAAAAACCTCCAGAACTAGTCGGTTTCTAGAGGAGCTTTTTAGCTGTAAAAACGCTCTAATGCTGAAAAATGCACGAAAATGATGTAAATCACAGTAAATCGTGGCAAACCAGTGTTTTTGGATGTTTTTTTGACAAACCAATTTTTGGGGGGATAAAAAAAAAACACTAAAAAAACAAACACGATCAAATTCCGCTAAACGGTAATACAAAAACACTAAAAAATGCCAAAAACCGTAACGTGACTTTACACAGCTAGTGTTACAAGCATTATTAACACTAGAGATGAGCGAAGTATTCAAAAATTCGATTCGGCTGATTCGGCGAATTCGTGGAATAAATTCGATTCGAGTCGAAAATATTCGCTGCGAATTTAACTTATAAAAAGGGTGTTTCTAGGCTTCAGAGAGCCTTTATATTAGTGCAGAACACTGTACCTTTAATTTAAATGCCCTTGGAGTCTGCTGGGGAAGAGAAATAATACTGTCAGTCAGTATGACATGCAGATGAGTGCCGTCGATCTTAGAATCACCGCACACTTCACTCATTTGGGCAGTCACGGGGCCAAAACCAGAGTGTGGAGCCACAGTGTGGCGGTGGAGGCAGCAGCAATGGGAGGCCATACAGCACCCTATGACAAAATGGAACCCACCAGCAGTGTGAGGAGACCTGAAAGTGGCACATGGCAGAGTGTGGCGATGGAGACAGCAGCAATGGGAGGCCGTACAGGGACCCATGAGACACTCTGGACCTGGCAGCAGCATGAGGAGGCGGTACGGGGGCCCATGGCAGATTACGGGCCTGGCAGCAGCAATGGGAGGCCCGTAATCTGCCAGCACCCTATGACAAAATGGAACCCACCAGCAGTGTGAGGAGACCTGAAAGTGGCACATGGCAGAGTGTGGCGATGGAGACAGCAGCAATGGGAGGCCGTACAGGGACCCATGACACACTCTGGACCTGGCAGCAGCATGAGGAGGCGGTACGGGGGCCCATGGCAGATTACGGGCCTGGCAGCAGCAATGGGAGGCCCGTAATCTGCCAGCACCCTATGACAAAATGGAACCCACCAGCAGTGTGAGGAGACCTGAAAGTGGCACATGGCAGAGTGTGGCGATGGAGACAGCAGCAATGGGAGGCCGTACAGGGACCCATGAGACACTCTGGACCTGGCAGCAGCATGAGGAGGCGGTACGGGGGCCCATGGCAGATTATGGGCCTGGCAGCAGCAATGGGAGGCCCGTAATCTGCCAGCACCCTATGACAAAATGGAACCCACCAGCAGTGTGAGGAGACCTGAAAGTGGCACATGGCAGAGTGTGGCGATGGAGACAGCAGCAATGGGAGGCCGTACAGGGACCCATGAGACACTCTGGACCTGGCAGCAGCATGAGGAGGCGGTACCGGGGCCCATGGCAGATTACGGGCCTGGCAGCAGCAATGGGAGGCCCGTAATCTGCCAGCACCCTATGACAAAATGGAACCCACCAGCAGTGTGAGGAGACCTGAAAGTGGCACATGGCAGAGTGTGGCGATGGAGACAGCAGCAATGGGAGGCCGTACAGGGACCCATGAGACACTCTGGACCTGGCAGCAGCATGAGGAGGCGGTACGGGGGCCCATGGCAGATTACGGGCCTGGCAGCAGCAATGGGAGGCCCGTAATCTGCCAGCACCCTATGACAAAATGGAACCCACCAGCAGTGTGAGGAGACCTGAAAGTGGCACATGGCACAGTGTGGCGATGGAGACAGCAGCATTGGGAGGCCGTACAGGGACCCATGAGACACTCTGGACCTGGCAGCAGCAAGAGGAGGCGGTACAGGGGCCCATGGCAGAGTGGCGAAGCGTAAGCAGCTTAAATTGAAGGCCATAAGGAGGCCTATGTTAAAAATAATAACATGTTTGGGACATGATTCATGGCGGATTTAGTCAGTTGTGTCAGGAACTGGTGGTTTGAAATCCAGACTAATCCACGCCTGATTCATTTTCACAAACGTGAGTCTCTCCACACTTTGGGTGGACAGTCGTGTCCTCCGCGGAGTTACAATACCTCCTGCCGCACTAAACACGCGCTCCGATGCCACGCTACTGGCCGGGCATGACAGCCTTTCAAGGGCAAATTCAGCAAGTTGGGGCCAAAGGTCAAGTTTCGTTGCCCAGTAGTCAAGGGGATTGTCTACCTCGGTTGGCAGGGTGCTGTCCAAGTAGGCCCAAGCCTGTTGTTTGAGGTCCTGCTCCAGGTCCACCTGATGCTGCTGCTGCTGTGGCTGGTTAGTAATTTCCTCACTGCGCTGGTGAAGAAAGCTACTCATCATCGACTGCAGACTGAGGCAGCCGCTGCTGGTGGAGCTGCCACTGCTCCTACCACCCCACCCCTCCCCTGCTGCCATGGCAGCGGAACGCGAGCGCACAGGGCCCACAGTGTCTGAGGATGGACGTTGGCGCACAAAGGCAGAGACCAACTGACTACATAGGTGGTTTTTATAGTACGTTATTTTGGCCTCCCTCTCAGCAGGTGTGAAAAAGGCCACCATTTTTGAACGGTAGCGAGGGTCCAACAAGGTGGACAGCCAAAAGTCATCCCTCTGTCTGATGGTTATTATTCGGCTGTCGCTACGCAAGCAACCGAGCATGCTATGGGCCATTTGTGCCAAGGAATGCGAGGGACTCCCTGCCTCCATCTCCACAGCATACTGCCACGGTGCGTCTGGGTCCTCTGTCTCCTCCTCCTCCTCCTCTACCAGATGCTCCTGCTCCTCCACTCCTGTCCGCTGAGTGGAAAAACCACCCATTTCACTCAATAATTCCTGAGCACCAATGTCCTCCTCTACCTCCTCCTCTTCTTCCTGTCCTGCCCCCACAGGGGTCATGTGGCGTTGAGATCTGTGCGCCACGTCTACCGCACCCTGACCAGCCATTGTTAACAGCATTTGTTCCAGGACGTGCAACAGAGGAATGACGTCGTTCATCCCATAGTCCTGCCGACTCACGAATAGCGTGGCCTCCTCAAAGGGCTTGAGCAAGCGGCAGGTGTCACGCATGAGCTGCCAATGGCTGACATCTAAGTTACACAGGGGAGTACCTTTATCCGCATGTAACATCAGGAAATCGGTGATGGCCTTTCGCTGTTCGTAAAGGCGGTCTAACATATGTAGGGTTGAATTCCACCTTGTTGCAACGTCACAGCATGAGGAGTCGGTACGGGGGCCCATGGCAGATTACGGGCCTGGCAGCAGCAATGGGAGGCCCGTAATCTGCCAGCACACTATGACAAAATGGAACCCACCAGCAGTGTGAGGAGACCTGAAAGTGGCACATGGCAGAGTGTGGCGATGGAGACAGCAGCAATGGGAGGCCGTACAGGAACCCATGACAGATTACGGGCCTGGCAGCAGCATGAGGAGGCGGTACAGGGGCCCATGACAGATTACGGGCCTGGCAGCAGCATGAGGAGGCGGTACAGGGGCCCATGGCAGATTACGGGCCTGGCAGCAGCAATAGGAGGCCCGTAATCTGCCAGCACCCTATGACAAAATGGAACCCACCAGCAGTGTGAGGAGACCTGAAAGTGGCACATGGCAGAGTGTGGCGATGGAGACAGCAGCAATGGGAGGCCGTACAGGAACCCATGACAGATTACGGGCCTGTCAGCAGCATGAGGAGGCGGTACAGGGGCCCATGGCAGATTACGGGCCTGGCAGCAGCAATGGGAGGCCCGTAATCTGCCAGCACCCTATGACAAAATGGAACCCACCAGCAGTGTGAGGAGACCTGAAAGTGGCACATGGCAGAGTGTGGCGATGGAGACAGCAGCAATGGGAGGCCGTACAGGGACCCATGACACACTCTGGACCTGGCAGCAGCATGAGGAGGCGGTACGGGGGCCCATGGCAGATTACGGGCCTGGCAGCAGCAATGGGAGGCCCGTAATCTGCCAGCACCCTATGACAAAATGGAACCCACCAGCAGTGTGAGGAGACCGGAAAGTGGCACATGGCAGAGTGTGGCGATGGAGACAGCAGCAATGGGAGGCCGTACAGGGGCCCATGACAGATTACGGGCCTGGCAGCAGCATGAAGAGTCAGTACGGGGGCCCATGGCAGATTACGGGCCTGGCAGCAGCAATGGGAGGCCCATAATCTGCCAGCACCCTATGACTAAATGGAACCCACCAGCAGTGTGAGGAGACCTGAAAGTGGCACATGGCAGAGTGTGGCGATGGAGACAGCAGCAATGGGAGGCCGTACAGGGACCCATGAGACACTCTGGACCTGGCAGCAGCATGAGGAGGCAGTACGGGGGCCCATGGCAGATTACGGGCCTGGCAGCAGCAATGGGAGGCCCGTAATCTGCCAGCACCCTATGACAAAATGGAACCCACCAGCAGTGTGAGGAGACCTGAAAGTGGCACATGGCAGAGTGTGGCGATGGAGACAGCAGCAATGGGAGGCCGTACAGGGACCCATGACAGATTACGGGCCTGGCAGCAGCATGAGGAGGCGGTACAGGGGCCCATGACAGATTACGGGCCTGGCACCAGCAATGGGAGGCCCGTAATCTGCCAGCACCCTATGACAAAATGGAACCCACCAGCAGTGTGAGGAGACCAGAAAGTGGCACATGGCAGAGTGTGGAGATGGAGACAGCAGCAATGGGAGGCCGTACAGGGACCCATGACACTCTGGACCTGGCAGCAGCATGAGGAGGCGGTACGGGGGCCCATGGCAGATTACGGGCCTGGCAGCAGCAATGGGAGGCCCGTAATCTGCCAGCACCCTATGACAAAATGGAACCCACCAGCAGTGTGAGGAGACCGGAAAGTGGCACATGGCAGAGTGTGGCGATGGAGACAGCAGCAATGGGAGGCCGTACAGGGGCCCATGACAGATTACGGGCCTGGCAGCAGCATGAGGAGTCGGTACGGGGGCCCATGGCAGATTACGGGCCTGGCAGCAGCAATGGGAGGCCCATAATCTGCCAGCACCCTATGACAAAATGGAACCCACCAGCAGTGTGAGGAGACCTGAAAGTGGCACATGGCAGAGTGTGGCGATGGAGACAGCAGCAATGGGAGGCCGTACAGGGACCCATGAGACACTCTGGACCTGGCAGCAGCATGAGGAGGCAGTACGGGGGCCCATGGCAGATTACGGGCCTGGCAGCAGCAATGGGAGGCCCGTAATCTGCCAGCACCCTATGACAAAATGGAACCCACCAGCAGTGTGAGGAGACCTGAAAGTGGCACATGGCAGAGTGTGGCGATGGAGACAGCAGCAATGGAAGGCCGTACAGGGACCCATGACACACTCTGGACCTGGCAGCAGCATGAGGAGGCGGTACGGGGGCCCATGGCAGATTACGGGCCTGGCAGCAGCAATGGGAGGCCCGTAATCTGCCAGCACCCTATGACAAAATGGAACCCACCAGCAGTGTGAGGAGACCTGAAAGTGGCACATGGCAGAGTGTGGCGATGGAGACAGCAGCAATGGGAGGCCGTACAGGGACCCATGAGACACTCTGGACCTGGCAGCAGCATGAGGAGGCGGTACAGGGGCCCATGACAGATTACGGGCCTGGCAGCAGCATGAGGAGGCGGTACGGGGGCCCATTACAGATTACGGGCCTGGCAGCAGCAATGGGAGGCCCGTAATCTGCCAGCACCCTATGACAAAATGGAACCCACCAGCAGTGTGAGGAGACCTGAAAGTGGCACATGGCAGAGTGTGGCGATGGAGACAGCAGCAATGGGAGGCCGTACAGGGACCCATGAGACACTCTGGACCTGGCAGCAGCATGAGGAGGCGGTACAGGGGCCCATGACAGATTACGGACCTGGCAGCAGCATGAGGAGGCGGTACGGGGGCCCATGGCAGATTACAGGCCTGGCAGATGACGACGAGGCTGCCAAGTGCGATCAGCCTCATCATCATCAATTAGGGTCTCCGCCTCACTACTAGCCCCCTCGGCTGCGTGTGGGTCAGGAGACAGACCTGTCTCTAGACCGGCTACCGAGCCACTCTCCTCACCACTACTTCTTCGCCTGGCTGCTGAAGAGGCGGATGTCTCCCCCCGTTCCTGACCGCCCTCTGTTAGCTCTTCCTCAATGTACAGTGGGGCTGAGCCCACAGCATGCGATACTTCGCTTGGTGAGGGAACACCAAAGGACAGGGGCAGGTAGAGGACATGTGATTTCAGTGGGCTTGCTCCCGGGCCATGCCAACTAACGGTTGTGTCTGACGTACCCACCGACCGTTGGCTGTAGGTGTCAGAGGTGACCTGGGAAGAGGAAGACGACCAAGCCAACCAATCGATGACGGCAGGGTTGTCGGTGGAGACACGACCGCTGGATGACACCGGGAGCACTGGCCTCTGGCTGCGACTAGTGCTGCCTCGACCCCTTCCTCTGCTGCCACGTCTGCTCGCTCCTGAAACATTGCCTCCTCTGCCACTCCTCTGCGTGTTGTCTGACATACTCTTTAATTCAACGATTCTGTGTCCCTGAGTAACAATTCTGTGTCCCTGAGTAACAATTCTGTGTCCCTCAGTAACGATTCTGTGTCCCTCAGTAACAATTCTGTGTCCCTCAGTAACAATTCTGTGTCCCTGAGTAACAATTCTGTGTCCCTGAGTAACGATTCTGTGTCCCTCAGTAACGATTCTGTGTCCCTGAGTAACAATTCTGTGTCCCTGAGTAACAATTCTGTGTCTGTCCCTGAGTAACAATTCTGTGTCCCTGAGTAACAATTCTGTGTCCCTCAGTAACAATTCTGTGTCCCCGAGTAACAATTCTGTGTCCCTGAGTAACAATTCTGTGTCCCTGAGTAACAATTCTGTGTCCCTGAGTAACAATTCTGTGTCCCTGAGTAACAATTCTGTGTCTGTCCCTGAGTAACAATTCTGTGTCTGTCCCTGAGTAACAATTCTGTGTCCCTCAGTAACAATTCTGTGTCTGTCCCTGAGTAACAATTCTGTGTCCCTGAGTAACAATTCTGTGTCCCTGAGTAACAATTCTGTGTCCCTCAGTAACGATTCTGTGTCCCTCAGTAACGATTCTGTGTCCCTGAGTAACGATTCTGTGTCCCTGAGTAACAATTCTGTGTCTGTCCCTGAGTAACAATTCTGTGTCCCTGAGTAACAATTCTGTGTCCCTGAGTAATAATTATGTGTCAGTAACAATTCTGTGTCCCTGAGTAACAATTCTGTGTCCCTGAGTAACAATTCTGTGTCTGTCCCTGAGCAACAATTCTGTGTCTGTCCCTGAGTAACAATTCTGTGTCCCTCAGTAACAATTCTGTGTCCCTGAGTAACAATTCTGTGTCCCTGAGTAACAATTCTGTGTCTGTCCCTGAGTAACAATTCTGTGTCCCTGAGTAACAATTCTGTGTCCCTGAGTAACAATTCTGTGTCCCTCAGTAACAATCCTGTGTCCCTCAGTAACAATTCTGTGTCTGTCCCTGAGTAACAATTCTGTGTCCCTGAGTAACAATTCTGTGTCCCTCAGTAACAATTCTGTGTCCCTCAGTAACAATTCTGTGTCTGTCCCTGAGTAACAATTCTGTGTCCCTCAGTAACAATTCTGTGTCCCTCAGTAACAATTCTGTGTCCCTCAGTAACAATTCTGTGTCCCTCAGTAACAATTCTGTGTCTGTCCCTGAGTAACAATTCTGTGTCCCTGAGTAACAATTCTGTGTCCCTCAGTAACAATTCTGTGTCCCTCAGTAACAATTATGTGTCCCTCAGTAACAATTCTGTGTCTGTCCCTGAGTAACAATTCTGTGTCCCTGAGTAACAATTCTGTGTCCCTCAGTAACAATTCTGTATCCCTCAGTAACAATTCTGTGTCCCTCAGTAACAATTCTGTGTCTGTCCCCGAGTAACAATTCTGTGTCCCTGAGTAACAATTCTGTGTCCCTGAGTAACAATTCTGTGTCCCTGAGTAACAATTCTGTGTCCCTCAGTAACAATTCTGTGTCTGTCCCTGAGTAACAATTCTGTGTCCCTGATTAACAATTCTGTGCCCCTGAGTAACGATTCTGTGTCCCTAAGTAACGATTCTGTGTCCCTAAGTAACGATTCTGTGGCCCTAAAGTCTCTCTGGTCCTAACTCTGTCCCTAATACAGACAGGTCTGTCTCTCTTGAATGACCGCAGGCTAATGGAGAATTGTAAGATGGCCGCAATTTATAGCTCCACCATTACGCAGTGCTGGCTGGCTGGCTGCTGATTGGCTAATGCGATCACATGACATGAATGAATGCATTATGGGTCAGCGCGCCTTGTCTGCGCGCCTTCCCAGAGATCCCCGCTCCGTCGCCACACATGTCGCCGCCATTTTTGGGAAAATTCGATTCTTGCATCCGAAGTTGGCTAATTTTCGGATTCGGCGCGAATCGAATATTTCCCAATATTCGAAACGAATTCCACTTCGCCATGTTCGATTCGCTCATCTCTAATTAACACGTCCAGTGTGCATGGAGCCTAATGATTAAGAGTGTTGGGAAAACATGAAATTAAAATAAAAAAGCTGCCTTCTACTCGACAGAATATAAAAGCCATAAAAATGGCAATTATATAATGGAGAATTATGTTTTCCTGTGTCTCCAAATGAGTGGGTACATATACTGTACTAATAACTGTTCGGTGTCAAGGGCCATGTAGAAAGACTTATATTTTACAAATCATCCACTTAAAGTGGATCTTTAGTTAGAAAATTCAGTCCTGCTAGATCACTTCAGGTTGGCCCCTTTGCATGTATAGCTATGTAAAACATTAAAAATAAGTGCCTATACTGTTTAAAATTCAGTAATACACTATCTCACTCAGCTCTGCACATGCTCAGTTGCTCTCCATTTTTAGGCACTGTGCCGAACTTGCAGAAGCCAGTCTGCTGACAACCTAAACATTAAAACCTGCTAAGGGTTTTAGCAACATGGCAGCCTCCAGCAAAACAGGAACAATGCTGGAACAATTTACAGCACACACTAATTTTGGTAGCATAATTATCAATGTAGAATGTATGTTTTTTTGCTAAATAACATTATTATTTATCAACTTGCTATGGGTAAAGTTCCACTTTAATCTGAAATATCCAAGATTTACTTTTCTTCCTCAACAGTTGTGCAATATGCTTATGGATGTTGAACTTCTTAAAGAAGCAAAGATAATTTATATTGAAGGAAGAAATTATTTATCTATCATCTGGATGGAGAATTTCCCAAGATAGAAAAAAAATATATGGTGATTTAAATGTTTCTTGTTGGGATGAAGTAGTTAAAATGTTTACAGATAAATCTACTTCCTTTAACAGTGAATATTATCTGACACACTGAATTTTGTGCTTGCTTATATTAATGCATTTTGTGATCAGTGTTATTTTTTAACTTTATTGGAAAATCAAAAGAATGGTCAGAGACATTTCTTATTTAGATAATAAATTACAATTAGAGAAATGTGTTAGATAAATGAACTTTTCCATATTGTGCATTGAGGGAGAATTGTAAGTGGATATATATATATTATTTTATATTAAATAATTCAAGTCTGAGACACTGTATATAACTTTGAATGAAATTTCTACAGAAGCAATTTTGTGGCTTGTATCTTGTCCTTGCATATGTATGTCTGAAAGTCATGGCTTGTGTAACTATCTTGTGTACATGCAGTTTTTAAAGGTCAGCTTCTCATATTTAGCCTATATCGATGACTTATACATCCAGATCCAGTTTTTATGACATTATTATGGAGGAGTGCTGCAACAGCAATGCATCATTCTTTAACTATAGAATGTATACCATAATGAGGGGAACGGGGAGGTTCTTTTATAATTTAGATCTCGCACTGTTGACCATGATAAGAACTGTATGATCACATGATTTTTCATACATGTATTAGAATTGTACATTGTGCTTTCCGGAGAAATGCTGTGCTCTGGAAGTGGATCCTTTTGCCATTTCATCTCTCTCCTTCTAAATTCATGATGTACTTTGTATCCTGCTATGCTGAATAACTATATCTTCTGAAACTGCCAACCTCAAGTTTCTATTTTAGAGTATTGTGATTGATGTTAATAGGTGTGTAGTTGAGCATGCTCTTGAGTCACTCTAGGAAGTGAGGTATGCATGCAGGGACACATTTTAAGATACAACTGAATGACAGTAGCTGGAAAATTGCTTAGACCCCCTCAAACATTGTACACATTTTTAAGCAGAGGCCCTAGAGAACAAAATGGTGGTTGTTGCAAATTTTTATGTCACACAGTATTTGCGCAGCTGTTTTTCAAACGGAATTTTTTTAGGGTTAAAAAATGTACAAAAACACAATATAATACCCAATTGTTTGGTAACATAATTAGAGATGAGCGAATTATTCAAAAATTCGATTCGACTGATTCGGCGAATTCGTGAAAAAATTTCGATTCGAGTTGAATATATTCGCTGCGAATTTAACTTATAAAAGGGTGTTTCTAGGCTTCAGAGAGCCTTTATATTAGTGCAGAACACTGTACCTTTTATTTAAATGCCCTTGGAGTCTGCTGGGGAAGAGAAATAATACTGTCAGTCAGTATGACATGCAGATGAGTGCCGTCGATCTTAGAATCACCGCACACTTCACTCATTTGGGCAGTCACGGGGCCAAAACCAGAGTGTGGAGCCACAGTGTGGCGGTGGAGGCAGCAGCAATGGGAGGCGATACAGCACCCTATGACAAAATGGAACCCACTAGCAGTGTGAGGAGACCTGAAAGTGGCACATGGCAGAGTGTGGCGATGGAGACAGCAGCAATGGGAGGCCGTACAGGGACCCATGACACACTCTGGACCTGGCAGCAGCATGAGGAGGCGGTACAGGGGCCCATGACAGATTACGGGCCTGGCAGCAGCATGAGGAGTCGGTACGGGGGCCCATGACACACTCTGGACCTGGCAGCAGCATGAGGAGGCGGTACAGGGGCGCATGACAGATTACGAGCCTGGCAGGAGCAACTTGGACAGGAGGACGTTCAGCTTCTGCACCGTCGGGTGCGTGCTCGCAAACTGTTGTCTCTTGGAAACGGATTCCAAGAAAGACTGCTGACGGAATCCGTGAAGAGGAGTAGCAGGAGAAGGAGCATCTGAACGAGCGGAATATGCCAACAAGCGACAACAGGGGCCCATGACAGATTAAGGGCCTGGCAGCAGCATGAGGAGTCGGTACGGGGGCCCATGGCAGATTACGGGCCTGGCAGCAGCAATGGGAGGCCCGTAATCTGCCAGCACCCTATGACAAAAAATGGAACCCACCAGCAGTGTGAGGAAACCTGAAAGTGGCACATGGCAGAGTGTGGCGATGGAGAAAGCAGCAATGGGAGGCCGTACAGGGACCCATGAGACACTGTGGACCTGGCAGCAGCATGAGGAGGCGGTACAGGGGCCCATGGCAGATTAGGGGCCTGGCAGCAGCTATGGGAGGCCCGTAATCTGCCAGCACCCTATGACAAAAAATGGAACAAACCAGCAGTGTGAGGAGACCTGAAAGTGGCACATGGCATGAGACACTGTGGACCTGGCAGCAGCATGAGGAGGCAGTACAGGGGCCCATGGCAGATTAGGGGCCTGGCAGCAGCAATGGGAGGCCCGTAATCTGCCAGCACCCTATGACAAAAAATGGAACACACCAGCAGTGTGTGAGGAGACCTGAAAGTGGCACATGGCAGAGTGTGGCGATGGAGACAGCAGCAATGGGAGGCCGTACAGGGACCCATTGGACACTGTGGACCTGGCAGCAGCATGAGGAGGCGGTACAGGGGCCCATGGCAGATTAGGGGCCTGGCAGCAGCTATGGGAGGCCCGTAATCTGCCAGCACCCTATGACAAAAAATGGAACACACCAGCAGTGTGAGGAGACCTGAAAGTGGCACATGGCAGAGTGTGGCGATGGAGACAGCAGCAATGGGAGGCCGTACAGGGACCCATGAGACACTGTGGACCTGGCAGCAGCATGAGGAGGCGGTACAGGGGCCCATGGCAGATTAGGGGCCTGGCAGCAGCATGAGGAGTCGGTACGGGGGCCCATGACACACTCTGGACCTGGCAGCAGCATGAGGAGGCGGTACAGGGGCGCATGACAGATTACGAGCCTGGCAGGAGCAACTTGGACAGGAGGACGTTCAGCTTCTGCACCGTCGGGTGCGTGCTCGCAAACTGTTGTCTCTTGGAAACGGATTCCCTATGACAAAAAATGGAACACACCAGCAGTGTGAGGAGACCTGAAAGTGGCACATGGCATGGGACACTGTGGACCTGGCAGCAGCATGAGGAGGCGGTACAGGGGCCCATGGCAGATTAGGGGCCTGGCAGCAGCAATGGGAGGCCTGTAATCTGCCAGCACCCTATGACAAAAAATGGAACACACCAGCAGTGTGAGGAGACCTGAAAGTGGCACATGGCATGAGACACTGTGGACCTGGCAGCAGCATGAGGAGGCGGTACAGGGGACCATGGCAGATTAGGGGCCTGGCAGCAGCAATGAGAGGCCCGTAATCTGCCAGCACCCTATGACAAAAAATGGAACACACCAGCAGTGTGTGAGGAGACCTGAAAGTGGCACATGGCAGAGTGTGGCGATGGAGACAGCAGCAATGGGAGGCCGTACAGGGACCCATGAGACACTGTGGACCTGGCAGCAGCATGAGGAGGCGGTACAGGGGCCCATGGAAGATTAGGGGCCTGGCAGCAGCTATGGGAGGCCCGTAATCTGCCAGCACCCTATGACAAAAAATGGAACACACCAGCAGTGTGAGGAGACCTGAAAGTGGCACATGGCATGAGACACTGTGGACCTGGCAGCAGCATGAGGAGGCGGTACAGGGGCCCATGGCAGATTAGGGGCCTGGCAGCAGCAATGGGAGGCCCATAATCTGCCAGCACCCTATGACAAAAAATGGAACACACCAGCAGTGTGTGAGGAGACCTGAAAGTGGCACATGGCAGAGTGTGGCGATGGAGACAGCAGCAATGGGAGGCTGTACAGGGACCCATGAGACACTGTGGACCTGGCAGCAGCATGAGGAGGCGGTAGAGGGGCCCATGGCAGATTAGGGGCCTGGCAGCAGCTATGGGAGGCCCATAATCTGCCAGCACCCTATGACAAAAAATGGAACACACCAGCAGTGTGAGGAGACCTGAAAGTGGCACATGGCATGATACACTGTGGACCTGGCAGCAGCATGAGGAGGCGGTACAGGGGCCCATGGCAGATTAGGGGCCTGGCAGCAGCTATGGGAGGCCCGTAATCTGCCAGCACCCTATGACAAAAAATGGAACACACCAGCAGTGTGAGGAGACCTGAAAGTGGCACATGTTTGGGGCATGATTCATGGCGGATTTAGTCAGTTGTGTCAGGAACTGGTGGTTTGAAATCCAGACTAATCCACACCTGATTCATTTTCACAAACGTGAGTCTCTCCACACTTTGGGTGGACAGTCGTGTCCTCCGTGGAGTTACAATACCTCCTGCCGCACTAAACATGCGCTCCGATGCCACACTACTGGCCGGGCATGACAGCCTTTCAAGGGCAAATTCAGCTAGTTGGGGCCAAAGGTCAAGTTTCGTTGCCCAGTAGTCAAGGGGATTGTCTACCTCGGTTGGCAGGGTGCTGTCCAAGTAGGCCCAAGCCTGTTGTTTGAGGTCCTGCTCCAGGTCCACCTGATGCTGCTGCTGCTGCGGCTGGTTAGTAGTTTCCTCACTGCGCTGGTGAAGAAAGCTACTCATCATCGACTGCAGACTGAGGCAGCCGCTGCTGGTGGAGCTGCCACTGCTCCTACCACCCCACCCCTCCCCTGCTGCCATGGCAGCGGAACGCGAGCGCACAGGGCCCACAGTGTCTGAGGATGGACGTTGGCGCACAAAGGCAGAGACCAACTGACTACATAGGTGGTTTTTATAGTACGTTATTTTGGCCTCCCTCTCAGCAGGTGTGAAAAAGGCCACCATTTTTGAACGGTAGCGAGGGTCCAACAAGGTGGACAGCCAAAAGTCATCCCTCTGTCTGATGGTTATTATTTGGCTGTCGCTACGCAAGCAACCGAGCATGCTATGGGCCATTTGTGCCAAGGAATGCGAGGGACTCCCTGCCTCCATCTCCACAGCATACTGCCACGGTGCGTCTGGGTCCTCTGTCTCCTCCTCCTCCTCCTCTACCAGATGCTCCTGCTCCTCCACTCCTGTCCGCTGAGTGGAAAAACCACCCATTTCACTCAATAATTCCTGAGCACAAATGTCCTCCTCTACCTCCTCCTCTTCTTCCTGTCCTGCCCCCACAGGGGTCATGTGGCGTTGAGATCTGTGCGCCACGTCTACCGCACCCTGACCAGCCATTGTTAACAGCATTTGTTCCAGGACGTGCAACAGAGGAATGACGTCGTTCATCCCATAGTCCTGCCGACTCACGAATAGCGTGGCCTCCTCAAAGGGCCTGAGCAAGCGGCAGGTGTCACGCATGAGCTGCCAATGGCTGACATCTAAGTTACACAGGGGAGTACCTTTATCCGCTTGTAACATCAGGAAATCGGTGATGGCCTTTCGCTGTTCGTAAAGGCGGTCTAACATATGTAGGGTTGAATTCCACCTTGTTGCAACGTCGCAGATCAGGCGATGCTGTGGAATTCCGTTCTGCCGCTGCAGCTCAAGGAGGGTGTGCTTTGCGGTGTAGGAATGGCTGAAATGCATGCAAAGTTTACGTGACATTTTAAGGATGTCTTGCAGTGGGATGGTGGATTTTAGGAACCGCTTGACAACCAGATTGAACACGTGAGCCATGCATGGCGCATGGCACAACCTTCCTTGACGCAGAGCAGACACCATGTTCTTTCCGTTGTCGGTCAACATGGTTCCGATTTTCAGTTTGCGCGGAGACAGCCATCTGTCGATTTCTCTGTTCATTACACTGAGAAGTTCCTCCCCTGTGTCACTACGTTCGCCAAGGCATACCAGGTGCAGCACAGCGTGACACCGTTGCGCCCTGCACATGTGATATGCCGGTCGGGTAATGGGACTTGGCACGGGGGTGGCGGCTGAGGACACGAAAGGAAGAAGAGGTGGTAGAGGCGGACATCTTTTGTGGACCAAGGACGTGCAAACGTGGAGGCAAAAGCGGCGTGACCTGTCCAAGTTGCTGGTGCGGCTGTGACGGCACCACGTTCACCCAGTGGGCCGTAAATGACATGTACTGTCCCTGACCGTAGTTACAGCTCCACACGTCGGCGCTGCCGTGCACTTTGGCAGAGACCGACATGCTCAAAGACTGGCCCACCATCTCTTCTACATGTGAATGCAGGGCTGGCACTGCCTTTTTGGCGAAGAAATGACGGCTTGGCACTCTCCACCGCGGCGCGGCACAAGCCTTCATTTCTCGGAAAGGTGCTGAGTCCACCACTTGGAAAGGGAGGGACTGCAGCACCAGCAACTTGGACAGGAGGACGTTCAGCTTTTGCACCGTCGGGTGCGTGCTCGCAAACTGTTGTCTCTTGGAAACGGATTCCAAGAAAGACTGCTGACGGAATCCGTGAAGAGGAGTAGCAGGAGAAGGAGCATCTGAACGAGCGGAAGATGCCAACGAGCGACAACTCCCCTCAGCAGAGGTGTTGGAGCTTTGACTGGCTGATAGAGGGCGATTGACGTCGGGTGACGGAGCAAGTAACGGAGCGGGTGATGGAGCGGGGGCTGGGGCAGGCAGAACCGCCGTATCTTTATCACGGTTTTCCCAGGCCACCAAATGGCGACGCTGCATATGCTGCCGCAACGCTGTAGTCCCAACATGGGCCCCCTGGCCACGCTTGACTTTCTGGCCACATAGTCGACATACGGCTACGTTTACTTCCTCGGGCGGCTTGACGAAAAATTGCCACACCGCCGAGTAGGAAACTTTGCCCCCGATACTCCTCACTGGCTGACTGCTACTTCCTCCGTGCACACCGGCACCACTACTGGCCGTGGTGGTAGGCTGCAGTGGAGCTGGTGCTCTACTCCATGGCCGTTTGCCTCCACTGACACTGCTGCGACCCTGCTGCCTCCTGGGCAACCCACCGACTGTTTTGCTCGCTGCCAAGCTGCCACCCTCTTCTCCTGATGATGCGCAAGCAATAGCCTGATGACGACGAGGCTGCCAAGTGCGATCAGCCTCATCATCAATTAGGGTCTCCGCCTCACTACTAGCCCCCTCGGCTGCGTGTGGGTCAGGAGACAGACCTGTCTCTAGACCGGCTACCGAGCCACTCTCCTCGCCACTACTTCTTCGCCTGGCTGCTGAAGAGGCGGATGTCTCCCCCCGTTCCTGACCGCCCTCTGTTAGCTCTTCCTCACTGTACAGTGGGGCTGAGCCCACAGCATGCGATACTTCGCTTGGTGAGGGAACACCAAAGGACAGGGGCAGGTCGAGGACACGTGATTTCAGTGGGCTTGCTCCCGGGCCATGCCAACTAACGGTTGTGTCTGACGTACCCACCGACCGTTGGCTGTAGGTGTCAGAGGTGACCTGGGAAGAGGAAGACGACCGAGCCAACCAATCGATGACGGCAGGGTTGTCGGTGGAGACACGACCGCTGGATGACACCGGGAGCAATGGCCTCTGGCTGCGACTAGTGCTGCCTCGACCCCTTCCTCTGCTGCCACGTCTGCTCGCTCCTAAAACATTGCCTCCTCTGCCACTCCTCTGCATGTTGTCTGACATACTCTTTAATTAAACGATTCTGTGTCCCCGAGTAACAATTCTGTGTCCCCGAGTAACAATTCTGTGTCCCTGAGTAACAATTCTGTGTCTGTCCCTGAGTAACAATTCTGTGTCCCTCAGTAACAATTCTGTGTCCCTCAGTAACAATTCTGTGTCTGTCCCTGAGTAACAATTCTGTGTCCCTCAGTAACAATTCTGTGTCTGTCCCCGAGTAACAATTCTGTGTCCCTGAGTAACAATTCTGTGTCCCTCAGTAACAATTCTGTGTCTGTCCCTGAGTAACAATTCTGTGTCTGTCCCTGAGTAACAATTCTGTGTCCCTCAGTAACAATTCTGTGTCCCTCAGTAACAATTCTGTGTCTGTCCCTGAGTAACAATTCTGTGTCTGTCCCTGAGTAACAATTCTGTGTCCCTCAGTAACAATTCTGTGTCCCTCAGTAACAATTCTGTGTCCCTGAGTAACAATTCTGTGTCCCTCAGTAACAATTCTGTGTCCCTGAGTAACAATTCTGTGTCCCTCAGTAACAATTCTGTGTCTGTCCCTGAGTAACAATTCTGTGTCTGTCCCTGAGTAACAATTCTGTGTCCCTCAGTAACAATTCTGTGTCCCTGAGTAACAATTCTGTGTCCCTGAGTAACAATTCTGTGTCCCTCAGTAACAATTCTGTGTCCCTCAGTAACAATTCTGTGTCTGTCCCTGAGTAACAATTCTGTGTCTGTCCCTGAGTAACAATTCTGTGTCCCTCAGTAACAATTCTGTGTCCCTCAGTAACAATTCTGTGTCCCTCAGTAACAATTCTGTGTCTGTCCCTGAGTAACAATTCTGTGTCTGTCCCTGAGTAACAATTCTGTGTCCCTCAGTAACAATTCTGTGTCCCTCAGTAACAATTCTGTGTCCCTGAGTAACAATTCTGTGTCCCTCAGTAACAATTCTGTGTCCCTGAGTAACAATTCTGTGTCCCTGAGTAACAATTCTGTGTCCCTCAGTAACAATTCTGTGTCTGTCCCTGAGTAACAATTCTGTGTCCCTAAGTAACGTTTCTGTGGCCCTAAGTAACGGTTCTGTGTCCCTGAGTAACAATTCTGTGTCTGTCCCTGAGTAACAATTCTGTGTCTGTCCCTGAGTAACAATTCTGTGTCTGTCCCTGAGTAACAATTCTGTGTCCCTCAGTAACAATTCTGTGTCTGTCCCTGAGTAACAATTCTGTGTCCCTAAGTAACGTTTCTGTGGCCCTAAGTAACGGTTCTGTGTCCCTCAGTAACAATTCTGTGTCCCTCAGTAACAATTCTGTGTCTGTCCCTGAGTAACAATTCTGTGTCCCTAAGTAACGTTTCTGTGGCCCTAAGTAACGGTTCTGTGGCCCTAAGTAACGTTTCTGTGGCCCTAAGTAACGTTTCTGTGGCCCTAAGTAACGGTTCTGTGTCCCTCAGTAACAATTCTGTGTCCCTCAGTAACAATTCTGTGTCTGTCCCTAAGTAACAATTCTGTGGCCCTAAGTAACGTTTCTGTGGCCCTAAGTAACGTTTCTGTGGCCCTAAATAACGATTCTGTGGCCCTAAGTAACGTTTCTGTAGCCCTAAGTAACGTTTCTGTGGCCCTAAGTAACGTTTCTGTGGCCCTAAGTAACGGTTCTGTGTCCCTCAGTAACAATTCTGTGTCTGTCCCTGAGTAACAATTCTGTGTCCCTAAGTAACGTTTCTGTGGCCCTAAGTAACGGTTCTGTGTCCCTCAGTAACAATTCTGTGTCCCTCAGTAACAATTCTGTGTCTGTCCCTGAGTAACAATTCTGTGTCCCTAAGTAACGTTTCTGTGGCCCTAAGTAACGGTTCTGTGTCCCTCAGTAACAATTCTGTGTCCCTCAGTAACAATTCTGTGTCTGTCCCTAAGTAACGTTTCTGTGGCCCTAAGTAACGGTTCTGTGGCCCTAAGTAACGGTTCTGTGGCCCTAAGTAACGGTTCTGTGGCCCTCAGTAACAATTCTGTGTCCCTCAGTAACAATTCTGTGTCTGTCCCTAAGTAACAATTCTGTGACCCTAAGTAACGTTTCTGTGGCCCTAAGTAACGTTTCTGTGGCCCTAAGTAACGATTCTGTGGCCCTAAGTAACGTTTCTGTGGCCCTAAGTAACGTTTCTGTGGCCCTAAGTAACGATTCTGTGGCCCTAAGTAACGTTTCTGTGGCCCTAAGTAACGTTTCTGTGGCCCTAAGTAACGATTCTGTGGCCCTAAGTAACGATTCTGTGGCCCTAAGTAACGTTTCTGTGGCCCTAAGTAACGTTTCTTTGTCCCTAAGTAACATTTCTGTGTCCCTAAGTAACGTTTCTGTGGCCCTAAGTAACGTTTCTGTGGCCCTAAGTAACGTTTCTGTGTCCCTAACTAACGTTTCTGTGTCCCTAAATAACGTTTCTGTGTCCCTAACTCTCTCCCTCAATACAGCCAGGTCTGCCTCTGTTGAATGACTGGAGGCAAATGGAGAATTCTAAAATGGCCGCCATTTATAGCTCGACCATTACACAGTGCTGGCTGGCTGGCTGCTGATTGGCTAATGCGATCACATGTCATGAATGAATGCATTATGGGTCAGCGCGCCTTGTCTGCGCGCCTTCCCAGACATCCCCGCTCCGTCGCCGCACATGTCGCCGCCATTTTAGGAAAAATTTTGATTCGCGCATCCGAAGTATGCTAATTTTCGGATTCGTCGCGAATCGAAATTTTCCTAATATTCGAAACGAATTCCACTTCGCCTAGTTCGATTCGCTCATCTCTAAACATAATATATGATATTACACTGAGTAAATAGATACCTAACATTTCATGCTTGAAAATTGCACAAGCTCGTGGAATGGCAACAAGCTATGGTACTTAAAAATCTTCATAGGCAACACTTTAAAAGCTTTTACAGGTTACCAGTTTAGAGTTACACAGGAGGTCTACTGCTAGAATTACTGCTCTTGGTATAATATTTGAAGTGATACCTTATGCTTGATGCAAACACTGTTTACATAGTTACATAGTTAGTCTGGCAAAAGTCCATCCAGTTCAACCATAGAAAAAAAAAAGGTATAATCCTACACCCACAGTTGACCCAGAGGAAGGCAAAAAAAAACTCAGCAAAGCATGATCCAATTTGCTCCTGCTGGGAAAAAAATTCCTTCCTGATCCCCTGAGAGGCAATTGGATATTCCCTGGATCAACTTTACCTATAAATGTTAGTATCCAGTTATATTCTGTGTATCTAAGAAAGAATCCAGGCCTTTTTGAAGCAATCCACTGAGCTGGCCAGAACCAACTCTTGAGGGAGTCTATTCCACATTTTCACAGCTCTCACTGTTTAATTAGGCGTGCGCGACCTATGTATGCATTTGCCTTTGAGCGCAAGCACGGAGGGAAGAAGCACGTTAATTTTTTTCCATTTTATTTTATTTATATGTTTTTACACTGTCTTTTTAATTTGTTTATTGCTATCACAAGGTCTGAACACTTGTGATAGCATGGGCTGTGACAGGTCCTCTGCCCTCTAAAGCAGCGGATCAGACACAGATCGCTCTGATCGGCTGCTTCACTGGCTGGTAAGTAGTCAGTAAACACAAAGCTGAAACCAAAAGTGACAAAATACTTGTTGCTTCTGGTCTCTTAGACCATAGAGATGATCAGGGATTTCCAGTCCTCCATCATCTCCATGATCATCCAGCAGAACTGCTGGCTGCTGTCTCGGGCTCCCCACTGGGATGGAAGAGCACAGGAATGCAGTGGGAGGGGGAGAACCCCCTTCCACCACCTGTAAAAGCAATCCATTGGCTATTTAGCTACTTGGATTGCTTTTACAATATTTAACATTGCCAGCTGTAAACACTGATTCAGTGGCTGCAGGTGCACAAGTACATTGTATAGCAGGAGTGCTCAGATGTATGATCTGATTTATATTTACACTGGGCTACTGGAATTTGCTGTGAATTCTTCCTCTCGATGTAGTCTTAAGCCTCCCCTTAAGAGATGCTGAGGTCACTTCTGGGCATGTTTTTTTCCTTTATATTCTTTTAACACTCCCCATGAGCACAGTTTGGAGTCCTGTACTATAACTACTGGCAGTGTGGTTGAATTTTCCCCTCTGGTTTTGTTTTGTTACCAGTTTGATTTCCCTTACTCATTTTACATGAATGTCTATAGCGTTTAGAATAATCCTTTACCTCTTGGCTTTATGCATACAATGTGTATGACTATTCTCTCATGGCACTCTGTGACTCGATGTTTCATTTGATACTCTAATGTTGAACACTGAGTCACTAAGTTCTTGTGCTGTATGTTATGAAAATTTGATAAAAATTTACCTACGAAAAAAAAGTTGTAGTCTAATAAATTATATTACTACTACATACTGTATGTATGCATACTCATTTGAAAAAAAACACAAACCGTTAAAGAGTATTTACCAATCTCAGCACATGGTAAAATTCATAAATGTTAACATCTATTGTAAGCTAGCAATAATGCAGCTTGCCATATTTGCCAAGTTATTTGACTATTGGATAATTAATTACATATTCATTCCTAAATTCTAATTCTTCCACATCTTTTCTTAATCCCATATCACTACCTTCTATTTGGTATATATGTAGTAATTGATTCTGTTCTCATTCATTATATGTTCATATCATAAAATATATCAGACATAAAGATAATTAGTGCACACACACACTCACACTATATAATTATGCCACAATTAGAGCTGTCAAATTCAATTTTTTGTTTTCACCAGAATGAATTAGCAAGGATTACTACAATAAATTAGCAAAATTTATTTGTTTTGATTTTGAGGCCTGAGAATCAAAACAAATACGTTTTGCTAATTCATTGCAGTAACTTACTTCTATTGGAGACTGGGAATTGACAGCTATAATGTAGGTATTGATTCACTATTTTAATACGCATATGGTTTCATTTTGTATGATATTTTGTCATTGCTGTCAGAATACTTTGGTTGCTTGTCCTTTTTAAAGTTTGTTGTTAAAAACTGTATTTTTTTAGGCAATTATTTATTTAGAAGATAGAGAATTCAAAGCTAGCCTATTAAGTGTTCACACAATATCTCAGTGTATATTTTGTTAGAACTACAAGTTTATGAAGATCATCCAAATGACATATCAACAGATGAGAAAATGCAACACATAAAAGTACCCCTGTGAAATCAGTTCCTTTTCATTCATATTCCAAATCTTTCATGACTTTTGTGGAAGTTACCACTTTTGTTTTTTGCATTTTGTGCTCTTTTTACTTATGAGCATTTCTTTAGGGAAAAGCTGGATTTACTGGACATACAAATAAGACAGCCATACAACTTTGGCCACAAAGTAATCTGTGAAGTGTACACAGCCTTAAAAAAAATGTAATATTTTACTGAAGAAACACTTTTCTCAGTGTGGATTTTAGAAATAAATTACATTTTTATATCTACTTTCCAAATTCCCCCAAATTTCTTTTTGGTGTGTAATTTACGGAAGTGTTTTAAATGGTAATGTTTAAGGAAATGTGTATTTTTAAATATTTTCACTTGTACTTCTTCTAGAAAAAACCTACGTATTAAAAATGAGGTTGATTTATTTCAGGATTTATAGGTCTGTTCTGTCAAGTTGATGCACCCAGGGAGGTTAAAGGTAATTTAAAAAACAAATCTTATAACCTGAGGTGGATGTTTATAGCAATAAAGGTTTACTGGGCTGACAAATGTTCAGTACATCACTTATATATCACATGGCTTAAAAAAGTAAAAAAAGAAAGTAGGTCTCATTAAAGTAAATCTTTCAAGAAAACAAAAATGTTTTTTTTAAGTGACTTTTACTTTAACTCTTTTTATTGCAAAAAAGATACATTGACAGCAACATCGGAATGTCAGATCAAAATGAGCAAAATAATGCACAACCATCACATGTATTCAAAAGATGACGTACAATTGTGTAACACGATCGGATAACAATAAAAGCAGCATGATATGCAGAAAACAACAATGCCTTCTGAAATCATTTAATTCACCATAATACTGTACATATGGGAAGGGAGCACCTTAAATGCTAGAGAGCATAGTAAGAGTGGAGGAACACCAAACATTACAGACTTTATTATATTTCTGAGGACAGCCTCTGTGTTTATAGATGATTTTTTTTTCATAAGGCAAACACTGATTAACAGCGTGTATCATGTGACATATAGAAGGCGGAGTGGGCTGAATCTATATAAGTGTGATTAATTTACGGGCCAAAAATAGCATCTCCTGTAACAAAATTCTAGTATATCTCAGCCACTGCTCTGCATTTAAAATACCCAGTAAACATATCTCAGGTGTAAAAGGAACAGGAACAGACAATATTGATGACAGGAGATCTAAAATTTGCTTTCAACATCTGGAGCTCAATGGACATAACCATATGACATGAACAAAGTCTGCCCCAGGGCTATCACATCTACAATAGTAGAGTTGGAGGTAGGAAGTCTAACTGGAGTCAGATAAGACTGATTTAGCATGTAAAGTTATATCAACTTGTTATTTACAGCAGGAGACACTGGCAGGTGGGAGAAGCAAGCATCTTCCCAATTCTCGTCAAGAGAAGCCTAATAAGAATCTGACATTGAGAATGAACCTCTAATGGAATTTTGTTGAGAGTAGTGTATAATACGTAAGAATAAACTTCAGAGATCTAGCCCATGGGTTTCTGGGACCCCAAAATACCTATAATTGGGAAGTTAGAAAAATGTAGTGCTTGGGTACCAAATTTAATGTGCAAAGCATGTCTTAACTGTAGGTATCTATAAAAGGTTGCATTAGGCAAGTCATATTTTTTTTTAAGGTCTGCATGAAAATGCAATGTGTTATTTCATTGATATCAGCTAATGTGAGGAGGCCTTTACGTTTCCAAAAACAGGAGTCTGCGAACTGAAATAAATGAGCAAACATAGGGTTATGCCAGAATGGTAACTCCAAATTTATATCAGCAAAAAAATCCAGCCATTTTGGCTCCGCCACACTGTAAAGACCAACATGAGAATGGGCAACAAACACACCGCACAATAAAGATCTAGAGGCCTCTAATGACCTCTTAAAATGTGGTCAAGTTTCAGCACATAAAATGTGACTCCACCATTTCAGTTGTCGTGGGTATCACCCAATCCATTAGGTGTTGTAGTTATTTACTGTAAAATACAGTAAATACAAATGTTTTTAGCCACTGCAGTACAGAAATTTTCCATTTCAAATAAAGGTAGTAAATAGTAAATTAGAAGATATTAAATAATGCAGTGAATAAAAAAAAAACAGTTGCTCATAGTGTGCACAATTCTCACATAGTAGAAGCTGCAGGGGCACCTCAACCCGTAAATTACAAATTGTTTGCTGCAACAGATGTATTGCCTAACGTGGAATACCCAACCATACTTCCTAACAAATGTTTTTTGCTATGTATTAGGAACTGGCAAGCCTTACATTTTTTCAACTTGCACTTGTATGATCCTTGTACGTTTAAGAAGGTGGGTATATTTTTCACCCTACTAGGTCCATTATGGAGGCGACTAAGAGCAATAATACTCTTGACACTGGTAGCTTTCCTAAAGACAACTTTGGGAGCACCCAGAAGCACTTTCCCTAAAGCCAGATTATGGGTTTATCTAGTGGGCAAGCCAGGTATTTGTGCACCTTTGGTATATGGTAGAAATAGTGGCTTCACCAGGAGTGATTGAAGACCGAGGCTGCTCTGCAGCACCCACGGGCATCTCATCCACAGACTGCAAACATGATCAGCCAGGAAATGCAGTGAGGAACATTTTGATGTGCCTTTTTCACTCTACAAAATGGAACTGCATTGGATGAAGTTTTAATTGTCTATATAATAAAATGGTTTTACACTATGGCGATTGTGCACTCTACTTTGTTTTTTCTTTGTTCCTGAAAATGTTCCTGTCACCTGGAGGAATCATTGAGATCTGCAGTGGTCAAGTGTGTTGTTGAACTGTAAAGCACGTTTGGACTGTGTATACCAGTTATGATGACAAAGGAAGATCAGCGCACCTGATAGCGTTTTTCAAGTGTTTATTGTTCATCATAAGTTGTTGCGGATCCAACTACAGGAGCAGTAAAAGAAAAGAGAAAAGTCTCTGTGGGATGACTGATGCGTGACATCCAGCAAAAACACATAAATTGGGCTTAAGTAAAGTTCAAAGTATCACAAGTGAAAAGCAAATAACTTTCAGTGGGGTTGTGGAAACTGGAGTGAAAAGACAGAGAGATATTACGGTGGGCGCCCTTTGGTGCCCAGCCAATCTTGCGCTGCCTCAGATGTATAGAAATTTACAACCATCTGCCACCCACAGAAGGGCTGGATAGGCCATAGAGTAGATGACTCCATGCTCAAAATGGATGAAGCCTTTCTGGTATGCCTTTGCTTAGAATCAAGTCTCTTTCCTTGCAATTTAGAAGCCAGGCAAGTAGAAGCCTAGGAGGAGCTACAGGGCTCGCTCCACAGCAAAGGCAGCCAATAAGGTAGCATGAGGGAGCCTAGCTTTCAGCTTTGATTCCACAAAATCCCCAGGGTTCTGCCTCTTTGCTTTCTCTGGCAAGCCCATGATTCTGATATTGTTTTGAGCACGTGGTTTTCTAGATCATCTGCCTTTTGATACCAGAAATAAATCTGCTTTTTGGCTGCTGCTATCCAACTAGGAAAGAGCAAAAAATCATTCTCCAAGGTAGAAAGTCTATTTTCCATTTCAGCCTCCCTGATGTTCTGCATATCCTGCCTTGATAGCCTGATGTCTACCTTAATCTCATCCATCTTACTGGTCAGAAATATGTTATAGGTTGTAATGGCAGAAAGGAGTTGTGAATTCTCCAGCTCCAGCATCAGCTTGGTCAGTCTGTCTGCAGGGGTGCTGGTTCTCTAAGCCTTTAGAAGCAGAGGAGAGCTTATGTGTGGAGGGCTGCAGGCACCATTTTGCTTGTTGGAGTGGGCAAATTCTTTCAGGTGCTGTGGAAGGTAATTATCTGCTCATATTGGGAGCATTGTGGCAGTCATGAGAGCCGGGAAGGAGAGAGGGAGCCATGGATTAGTTGCAGGATTATGTCTGATGCTAAAGGTGGCGAGCGCTCTTCAGACACATCCAGCCATCTTGGCTGAAGCAAAGACCCTTTAGTGGAAACGGTGTAAACATATGCTGGTAAATTATTGTGCTGCCCAACTTAACCTCCCTGGCAGTATTCCCAAGTGTAGCTCGGGGTAAAGTTTCAGTACCTAAAGCAGTAACCCCGAGCTACACTCGGGCTTACCATGCGGCGTTGCTCCGGGATCCCTGCAGAGCTTACCTTGTCCTTCGCTCCCGCAATGCATCCCCTGCCGCGTCCCCGGCCATCTCCTCTGGCTGATGCCGGCATCCAGCTTCCGTGTTCCAGTCCCTGCGAGCGTCGGGACGTACGGGGGCCGGAACGGTGGCAAATTTAAAAATTTTTTGAAACTGTCATTTTCTTAGAAATGAATTTGACATAGTAAAACATTACTGTATCAAACCATTTCACTTACATTTTGTCCCGAGTGCTTTGTCCTGTGCCCTGGCTGAATTTTGACTGTTCTTTCTGCCTGGAAACTGAGAAATGTCCATGGCATTCAAAAAGCGTCCCTTTTGGTCAAAAGTGGTTTTAGACCAGCTAGAGAACAGCGATAGTAAATCAGAACCACTTGCAGAATTGAGTGATAATGATTTGTGGGGAAATTCATCATCAGACACTGAAAACAATTTTGCGACTTTGCTCAGCGATGTGCTAACTTGGCGCTATATTTCAAATTTCAGTGTTTTTGGTTTGATTATATTATTACATTAAATTTATTATTATTATATTATTATTTTTATGATTATTTATTCAATTATAATTTATGATTTTGTGTTTCAAATTTTATCCTACCCGAAATGTTTACTAGACTCTTGTTTGGACAGATTTCAGTGAGTTATTCCTAAAAATTACAGGCCAACAATAAAAAATATACATATTTCCATGAAAAAAAAGTACCGCTTTCAGAACAGAAATATGGACATAATCATAGCGCTAGGGAGGTTAATCAGCTGCTGTATGTTTCTGATTATAAGGAAACAGACATGGAGGAACTCCCATTAAATATACTTGTCAGGTGTCTGCCAATGTATTTTTTTTTATAAGGAAAATAACAAAAATTTAATGAAACAGCTTTGTGTTTAGATGTTTGGCAATGCAGTTTACACAGAGCAAGTTTCAAGAGCAAAATCAGGCACAGAAGACAGCAAAAACAAATTCACAGAAGTGGGAGTGCTTGGAGGTATTTAGTCAGACAAAGGAAGACTCAAAAGAGCAACTTCTGCTTTTGCTATCTCTTTAGTCAACACACAGTGCTTTGAGAATCATTGTCACATATTAAACGTTCTTTTGTAAAACTATAATTGTATACATACACTAAAGAAACAGGCACAAACATTCAGTCTAAAAATGTATATTCCTACAACAAATTAAAACAAAATTGTCCTAAAAAGCCTAAAGGTTTTCCTTTAACTCTTAGGTTGGACATAATCATCTCAAGAAAAGCCAGTGAGGTGCCCAACTTTGAGCTTTGCAAAGAATACCCAATTACAGCAGTTTGCTTGCACATAATTGGATGATGGAAGTCAGTAGAACTTCACCTCATTTACTAAGCTTTGGGGAAAATTACCTTGCAAAGTGAACAGTCTATTTCCTTTTAGTAAATTAACCCCAGTATGTGTATGCATACATGTGAAGTTAGGACCTTAGATTGTAAGCTCCTTGAGTATAGGGACTGTTGTAAATGTTCACTATAGTGTATGTTTATTAAATGGAGATAAGCCGCAATAATGATTATCACAACTTATCTCCTATGGAGAGGTTTCTGAAGTTTTGATAAGAAGTGTAGTGAGAAGTGGGCATGCAAGTAAATACTAATGACAAGTTTAAAAAGGTGAAATAAAATTACCTGACTGGCTAGTGGTTTAAAATTTCTTCTCCCCTACACTTCACTACTTCACTAGGTAATAGTAGGGAGAGATGAAAGAATAGAGAAACAACCTTAGGGGAGAAAAGAGAGAAACAGTAGTGATGTGAAGAGGAAGTAAAGCAATGCTTCCTCTGTTACTGCTTTCAGACCCAGTACTATATATATATATATATATATATATATATATATATATATATATATATAAAATGGCCTTGGTGTAGCAGGGTAGACTTGCATAGCACAATTGTCCCATGCAAATTCACTGTGTGCATTAATCTGTCTTTACACTGAAAGATTTATCTTATTCAGCCTTGTGGACTGAATTAGGGAAATCCATAGATTCTCCCATCCACTCTAAACAGGGTGGATGAAGGAAACTCCCCTGCCAGCTTTTGCATCCACAGGTGCTGCCAGAATACTAGAACACTGACTGCATCTGCTTGGATGCAGTCTCTGTTCCACCATCTTCATTCCAACTTGGATTTGTTAATTGAAGCAGATAGAGACAGGTGATGTTGGCAGGGTCACCCGAGCCTTCAAATTTAGCCTAGTTGGCCATATTTTATATATATATATATATATATATATATATATATATATATATATATATATTGTGCATGTTGCTGTTTATAGTAGGTTTCGTTTTTCCCATTTTTTTTCATGGGGAACTGGATGAAAAAGAGTTGTGATCTTACTAGGTTACATTCCTTCTCCTTACTTCTCTGCACATCATAACCATTCACCACATATATTATTCATTGGAGAAGTACAGTTGTGAATAAACATGCTATCCTCTGAGAAGTTTATATGTGGTGAATACCCTCAATATGATAAGACACATTAGATTGTGCCTTAATAAATGTACACCTATATGTAAAGTGCTGTGTAAATTGTCAGTGCTATATAATTATCTATAATAAATAACTAAAATGTCCACAAATATACTAAAATCTAGGACAATGTTTGTAACAAAACATATACTACTTAGTATGCACTACCAAAAGTAGGATATACTTAGGATATGCCAGTGGGGAAATAAGCATTTTTTTATAATTATAATAGTAAATAGGTACTAACTGTAATGTTATATTTAAAAATTAAACTTCTTGAGCACACATTACTAAATGACATTCAAAAGCTTTCCACAATTATACAGTTATATTTTATTCATAAGTGGAAGAATTACATTGTAATTCAAAATTTGTTCTCAAGAAAGATGAACAAGAGTAATATTTAAACTTTGGTAAATTAGGAAGGTTAACCTGGGATATGTGCTGAAGCCATCTAATATTGAATTGTTCTACCCTTTCTTCTTAATTCTAATTATAAATCATTGATAAATTGAAAAAGAAAAAAAAGTCATAAACCAGGTAAAAAAATCAATCTTCATAGAAAACTGCTATGACACAGAGGTTCAGATGTTCATTTACTCAAGGTTGTATAACATAATTTATACTCATCTTTGTCTATTACATTTGTTCTATTTTGCACTGTAATTTTAATCTGATTTTTACTTGACACGGTAAAGTTAAATTAGCTGTGAAACATTGAAATATATGTTATTACTATTGTTAATAAAACTGGAGAAAACCACAAATGTAAATATTATAGATAATGTTGCATTTATATTTTGTCAGTGCAAGTGACTTTATATGTACTGTGGCAGGGCAACTTCTACAGGCACCGCAATGTACCTGTACATTGCTGCCTGTCTCCGGGTTTCGGGTGTGATTGCCTCTGCCCACCTGTTCTCCTGTGATTTGATACAGTTTGGCAGGAGGTCCCGACCAATGATTCATAGCCTGGACCTGCTGATCGGCTGTGTCCAATCACAGCCCGGAGCCTTTTGTTGACAAACACAAGGCTCTATTTAGAGGGAATGGTCACTTTGTTTCTTCTCCCTACAAATTGAACTCTAGTAAAAAGAAGCATACATTACACACTCTTAGGCACAGAGGTAACCCCTTGATTGTTCTTGGATGTTAACCCCTTCCCAGCCAGTGTCATTAGTACAGTGACAGTGTATGTTATTAGCACTGATCACTGTATTAGTGTCACTGGAGATGTTAGTGGAATTTAGTCAGTTCCCACAAAGTGTCAATTAGTGTCAGGTTGTCTGCCTATACACTTATTGGGATTTTTTTTTACTAAAGACAAGTAGTAGAATACATTTTAGCCTAAATTTATAAAGATTTTTTTTTATTGAATATATTTTATAGCAGAAAGTAAAAAATATGTTTTTTTCCCAAAATGTTCGGTCTTTTTTCATTGATATAATAAAAAAAAACAAAACAGTTTTAATCAAATACCACCAAAAGAAAATTCTATTTGTGTGAAAAAATGATGTAAATTCCATTTGCTTACAGTGTTGCATGACCACGCAAATGGCAGTTGAAGTAGCCCAGTGTTATGGTCTGGTCTGGGCAAATGGTCTGGTCATGAACGGGGTTAAATCTTCCAAAGCTTAAGTGGATAAACTACATACAGTTGTATGGAGTCTGTCTGCTCTAGTGGAACTGGTTGGAACCTGAACATTCAAAAGGTGGATGTCTACCACGCTTCACTGATGTGAATAGCCATTAAGCAAATTTAAAAATATTAAGCAAAATAAATATTTCCTAACAGCTTCTGTGATATATACGACAGCTTACATGTTATACTGTATATAAGGAATGTCTGTAAGCAGATGTGGGACATGGTATGTACTCGCAGGCCCACTGCTTCATTTGACCTGGATTTAGTAACATGTTTGCATGTTGTTAATCTATTTGAATTTAGAGATTTCTATGAGAGACATGTCATCTTTATCTGCTGTCTGATTAGAGCATGTAAGACGTCAGTGTGGCTATATGACCAAATCTTTTGAGTACTATAGTAAATACCCCTATTAGTTGTTAAGTGTATTGTCTTGATAACTACGGTATTATGAATTATTATTTTAGTCAAAGCTCTTGATATTTTGTTAACACTATCAAAAAATGAGCAACTCAAAAACAGTTTATGCATTTGGACAGATGCATGCATTTTAATGCATGTCCTTTCTAGCAATCATGTATAAAAGTTTAAAGAAATTATCATTTTTGTCTTTAAGAAGTTTTTGGTTTTCTTTGGGGCAGATATTTTTTAAATAAGGAGTAAAGATTTGTATGTGTTTACTTATGAGGCTACAACCACAACACAAATCAACAAATTTTGGAATCCTGTATGGATTTCTACATGAATGGATCCTAAAAGTGAATGGTCATTCAGATAAGTGCGTTGCTCAGCCATTCAGAGGAAGCTTTGTATTTTATTAATGAATACATAGCTTCCTCTGAATGGCTAAGGTGGAGATTGTAAAATCATCCATCTGCGTCTTCACCTACCCAATCAGAGGAAGCTTTGTATCCGAGCATAGAAAATAGTTCAGTTTGGTTCAGCTTGGCCTATACAAACTATTTAAAGTCATGGTAAACCTAGAGTTAAGTTTTAATAATAAGAATCTGGTTTATTGCCGCAGGCTAAAATTCACAGTAGGGTAATTTCTTCACGGGATGATGCAGGTAACATATGGGGTGAGGTGTTGGGAATCTTTTCTTCTTCTTTCGCAATCACTTATCCACCTCATTAACCATTCTGTATCCACCTCCCCTCTCTGCCAATCCCTCCCTGGCTCCCAGTTGCCCAACGGATAAAATTCAAAACTAGAACAATCACAGGTAAAGCCATCCACAACACTGCCCCAATTTACATAACCGATCTTATCTCTAAATATGACCCAAACCGCACACTCCGCTCCTCACAAGACCTATTACTCTCTAGCTCATTTATCACCTCCTCCCATGCTCATCTCCAAGATTTCTCCAGGGCGTCACCCAGCCTCTGGAACTCCCTACCCCAATCTATCAGACTATCACCTACTTTACTTGCCTCTAGACAATCACTGAAAACCTTTCTCTTCAGGGAAGTCTATCCCGCCCTCTGCTAATTCTGGAATCCTCTACTCATCCAACCACTTCATCCCCCGCAGTGACTACCTACTCTACCACTCACCCCTCCCTCCTAGACTATAAGCTCCAAGGAGCAGGGTCCTCAAATCTCTCTTGTATTGAACTGTATTGTCTCCCACTATAATGTAAAGCGCTGAGCAAACCGTTGGCGCTATATAAATCCTGTATAATAATAATAATCACAATAGGCTTTTCTACAGTGATGCACAACCAGTTTGCAGGTAAAGATAGAGGGACAAACACTAAAATCAAACACAGAATTATTTTAGCTAACATTCAAGCAGACACACAAACACTGTCAGCACCCAAAATGAAAATGAACATAGAGACATACCTCAAAGACCAATGCGAATAGAACCAAATTACAGTTCTTTTCAGGTTTTTGTAGGTTTTTTCCATTCATAGAGATGTACATGATAAGGCCAAGTATGGAGAAGTTGAATTAACCATAATGAACTTATCCACACACAAAATAACTGAGGATGAGACATCACTTTTACTGCATAGCCTCAATTGTTGCCCAGAACGTAATGTGGATAAATTTGAGGCAATTAAAGATATACCTCTTTTTATTGAAAGTTATTATTGAAGAAGAAACTCTGTGCAAAAACACAGAATAGGGATCAGTTGTGTCAGAATGATGGGGAGTCCAATGTCCTGCAAGACCTTATATTATTGTGGTAGGAGAATTAATTAGTGAAACTAATTGTCCAAGTTGATCTGGAAAAAGCATTAGAGAGGGTTGATAAAACCTTTTGTTTGCATTTCTGATGCAATCTGATGCATTTCCATCCCTCAGTCTTCAGTCCCAACTTAAAGGTATTTTGAAACTCACCAGGAACACTTGCCATTTAACCCTAAGATAAAGGAGGGAATATTGTGGTGATGAACAACAAAAAATACAAGAATATGTGTTACTGCATCCTCAATTTGAAATGATATAGTTCCATCCCCTAAAGCTTTGTGTGTAAATTCAGTGCAGAATTCTACCTCATGGTTGATAAGGCATTCCATAAAGGTATAATACCCGATTCCCTGTTGAAATTTATCAGGACACATTTTCTGAAAACATCTACCTTTTATGTCCTCCCTAAGGCGCATAAAGATGTTAATAACCCACCTGGCGGACCAAATATAAAAGGTTCACTAACTGAAAATCACAGTCATGTTTTTGACAGACATCTGAGACCACACATTCTCAGTCTTCCTATACACATCAAAGACACCATACATTTCCTGCAAATACTCAGTAGCCTCCATGTTTCCAAAGACGTTCTTTTGGTGACGGTTGATGTGGAGGCATTTCCTAGCTTGATCCTGCATGCCAAAGGGATATTGGTAATTAAACGTACTTTAACACTCTTAAAGTACACATTCTTACCCATAACATTTTCACATTTGGTATTTCCCACTTCTTCCAGGTGCAGGACGCAGATATGGGGGCTTGGTGTACCCCATCATATGCCAATCTGTACCTGGGGGAGTGGGAGCACCAATTTCTGGTTCATGATGAAACATCAGTGTACACGGACCACATCGCTACGTGGTACTGGTACACCGATGATATCTTCATTATTTGGAACAGCCCCAGTGACCGACTTCATCATTGCTTATCACGCAAGAATTCTAACAAATTCAATATCAGATTTACTATGACATATGATAAGGCACACAGATGAGGCACACATTACGTTTTTGGATGTACAAGTACACAAACAAGCAGATGGCAGTTTATCTAATGGACTTTACTGTAAATCAACAGCTAGAGACCTATTTCAATAAGGAGACATTCAGGAGGGAGGCTTTCAATTTGAGACTGAGACTAAAGGCAAAAAGATATACAAACTCCTGTCTTAAAGGCTTTTAACAAAGCTAGCATTAAATATAGACCAGATTTACTATATACACCCCAAAAAATGCAAAGTAGATGACCAAATTAGGATTGTCACCAGGTTTTCAAAACATGTCCAAGTGAGATATCCCAAAAAGATATTGGCATCTACACTCACCAGCCACTTTATTAGGTAGACCTTGCTTGTACTGGGTTGGACCCCCTTCTGCCTTTAGAACTGCCTTAATTTTTCATGGCATGAATTCCAAAAGGTGTTGGAAACATTCCTCAGAGATTTTGGTCCATACTGACATGATAGCACCACGCAGTTGCTGCAGATTTGTCAGCTGCACATCCATGATGCAATCTCCTGTTCCACCACATCCCAAAGGTGCTCTATTGGATTGAGATCTGGTGACTGGGGAGGTCATTAGAGTACAGTGAACTCATTGTCATGTTCAAGAAACCAGTTTGAGATGATCTGAGCTTTGTGCATTATCCTGCTGGAAGTACCCATCAGAATATGGGCACACTATAGTCATAAAGGGATGGATATGGTCAGCAACAATGCTCAGGTAGGCCATGGCATTTAAACAATGCTCAATTTGTACTAAATGGCCCAAAGCGTGCCAAGAAAATAATATCCTCCACACCATTACACCACCATCACCAGCCTGAGCCGTTAATACAAGGCAGGATAGATCCATGCTTTCATGTTGTTTACTCCAAATTCTGACCCTACCATCTGAATGTCGAGCTGAAATAGAGACTCATCAGACCAGGCAACAATTCTCATCTGTTGTCCAATTTTGATGAGCCTGTGCAAATTGTAGCCTCCCTTTCCTGTTCTTAGCTGACAGGAGTGGCACCTGGTGTGGTCTTCTGCTGCTGTAACCCATCTGCTTCAAGGTTCAATGTGTTGTGCATTCAGAGATAGTATTGTGCATACCTTGGTTGTAATGAGTGGTTATCAAAGTCTGCTCATTTTCCTCTGACATAATTTTTTGGCAGGCATTTTTGGCCACACAACTGGAGTTTCTGGAGGATGAAGGAATTGATACCATTGAATGGCCCCCATGCTCGCCTGACCTAAATCCAATAGAACACCTCTGGGATATCTTGCTTTGGTCATCCAATAACATCAGGTTGCACCTCAGACTGTCCAGGAGCTCAGTGATTCCCTGGTCCAGATCTGGGAGGAAATACCTCAGGACACCATCCGTCGTCTCATTAGGAGCATGTCCTGATGTTGTCAGGCATGCATACAAGCACATGGGGGCCATACAAACTACTGAGGACCATTGTAAGTTGCTGCAATGACATTTCAGCATAATGGACTAGCCTGCTGCATCATTTTTGCACTTTGACTTTGGGGGTGTCTTTGAATTCAGTCCTCTGTAGGTTGATAATTTTTATGTCCAACAAAGGATGGGGCATTCTTACATTCCAAACACATTACCCAGTCCATATCAGTATAGATATCTAGCATATTTTTCTCCATTGATATCTGATGTGTTTTGAAAGTGTTCCTTTAATTTTTTTAAGTGTAGATTGTAGTGCAAGCTTTCCTAGCAAGCTGGCCTCTTCTTCAGGCAAATAACCTGAAGAAGAGGCCAGCATACTTGGAGGACAGCTATTAGTGCTGGGCCAATAATCCGTGGGCAGGGAATTCCCCACTCCACAGCTACACGTACACAAGGTGCAAGGGATGCTCATGACATCATTGACCTAATATCGCAATATGCAGAAAACATCTTCATCTTCTAACCTCAGCTTGGTTAGATTAAGCTTTGGCAATAAAACCTGGAAGCTGATTGGTTTCTATGCAGCAGTGAGCCTGACTCTGCAGTACAGGACTTGGTGTTAATAATTTCGCTGTGAAAAGAACATCAAGGCTATCACTTCACCTATCACTCAGGGGGTTTGGGAGGAGTAAAATGTCCCTATGTTAGCTTGCCTTATTTCCTTCTACTAATTGCCAGCACCCATCCCCTCCTTCCCATACTTCTCCTTTGCTTCCTGCTGCCTCTGCCTCCTGTCCTGCTTATCCTTCTCTTGCTGTGCCTCCATTGCCCTATCTATCACACCACATAGCTTGCACTAGAGAGATTGTGTTGCTAATCCCTGCCTCGTTGCAGCTCACGATTCTGATCTTCTTTTCAAATGGTGACAAGATGCATGCATCCATAACCAGAAGCCACTGATGTGGTGAAAAAAAAAAAACATATTCCCAAAGCCTATCCCAATCCCATACTTGCACACATACTTGTTGATGGCCTGTTGCTGCTGGGTGTATTTCATGTCAGGTTGTGGACAGGAAGCTTATGTTGCTGCTGCATTTTGATCGGTTGAACACTTAACACAGGTTATGACCTTATAAACAAGCCATACATTCTTTTGGCCTGCCACATGATATCTTGGAAGCCAACGTACCTAAACAGAAACCACTACACCACCAAGTTTAGAACATGTAACAGGCAAAGTATGTGTGAGGATTTTTCTTACTGAAGGGTGGCCAGCAGATTTCTTCCATTGTGAAACATGACCTTGTCTGGCACAAGATGGTGTGAGGCATCCACCTTGTAGCCTGCTCCTGAACAGCTACCAGAATTTCTGGCTCAATGTGTCTTCTGTCCCTCAGGCATACCAGCTGCAAAACAGTATGGCAGCCTTTCACCTAGGCTGTTGCATAGGCTCTGAGGCACTTAGGGAGACTAGAGGAATCAGAAGAGATGGCCAGTGAGAGGGAGGAAATAGAAATGAATGTTCTGTCATCTAAACCAATGTGAAATAAAGAGAAGCCACGAGCTCCATAAATTTTACCTGGTGTGTTGTGAGATGTAACATCCCTGCTAATGCTTGCAGGACTATGTGTCTGTTGTCATGTTTACAATGCCACTGTCAGCATGGTCCAGAAACAGAAATATTACTATGCCCATGCTTATACACAGGGGGCATTCTGGGTAAAAACATGATGGCTGGGTAACTACCACTGTGGTGTCGCACAGGCCATAAACTTGCAGAAGGGGGCCAACTTCATCAGCTGTGATGAGAACAGCTGTAAAGCCAGCAGTTTTGCCAGACTGGGCATAGGGTAAATTAAAGGATTTTTTTTCTTCCACTTCAGCAACTGTTGAAGAGACACTTTTCTGGTCAAGGGTAGGCTGGAGACTAAAGGCAAGGTTCAAGCCTATGCTTGACCCTACACAGTTTGGCCCCATGCTGACACTCTTCCATGTTAGATCTTTCCTTTAAGACTACCCTCCCTATAAATTGAAGTTGCTAATGTTGCAGTTGATGTAGAAATGGGAGAGGTGGAAAATTTGGAATTAGGAAGAGTGTGGGCTTTCCCCTGCTAATGATTGAGATGATGCTGGCACTGAGCTTTGTGTTGTAAAGTCATGTGTTTCCTCAGGCATGTACTACCCAAATGATTGGTAAGTAGACCAAAGCTGATAAATTGGTGCTGTTGGCAGCAAATGTTTGATAAAAGGCCCAATCTCCAGAGGTCTGTGGATTAGTCTTGGGGATTGCAGTGGCCTGTATCTGTGAGACAGTGCCATCCAATGTTTTGCAAGCTGCCTCTGCCCCTGAATGAAATCCTTCCTTGCTGCTATTCTGCCTCTCCTTGATTTTCCTCCTCTCTACACTCCACTGATCTGCCATCTTGTTGCTTTCATGCTCCTCATCAACAAAGTCCATTTGAAAGTAAACTGTAACTGCAGAACATCACTTCCTCTTGATGCCCCCTTCCCAATGTCCCCTCCTTCTATGATCCTAGTATGTTCTTCCTCATTCTCAAAATCTAATGTGATGAATTATTGTGCACCCTCCTGCAGCAAGTGACTGGTGTTGTGCTGAAATAACTCCATGACTCCTCCATGCAAGTTTGTGGGGCTGTGGCAGGAATAGCAGAGGCGGTGAAGGAAGATTAAATATTTGCAGTCATGGCAGACAACTGACTGCTTCACACCTAGGCAATAAAAAAGATGCTATGGACATTCCGAGCACTGTTATAAGTATTATACAAGATAGGCATTATCCTTTATTATATTTCAGTCTAACTCTTGGTTTCTTCTTTCCTTATTTAGTAATATGTAGTCTTGCTTAAGTTACATCATGTTGATAAGAACCTTTTTGAGCCAAGAATACATAGTTTTGAGTGGTCGACACCCAAAAAAAGCTAATAAGCATTATTAATGATCATGGAAATAAATATTGGCTGCTTTTCATAATGAATTCAGAAACTGCAATACATGCTCTCTTATGTCCATGTCAGTTTCTCTAGCATGTTGCTATATTTAGGTGTACATTAATCAGTATCAAGTTCAAACTTATGTACAACAAAGATTAGGAAGGCTTTGTCAGCCACTCAACTACCTTCTTCTGTGTGCTCTAGCTGCATAGTAAAGCCACACCTTTAAAGAAAAGGCATATGTGTCCTGCCTTTTAACGTCTTGCCGACCAGCCACTGTAGAAATACGGTAGCAGGGCGGCACGGCTGCGCAAAACCACGTTTTAAAACATGCTTTTGCAAAACCACGTTTTAAAACGTGCTTTTGCAAAACAGGTAGGGGGACAAAACTTTTTTTTTTTTTTTTTTTTTACACAAAGTTGTCATTTAAATGATTTATTTCTCACACATGCCATGGGTATATGTGGAATTACTCCCCAAATTACATTCTGCTACTTCTCCCGAGTATGGGGGTACCACATGTGAGAGACGTTTTGGCAGTCTAGCCAAGCACAGGACCCCAAAATCCAATAAGCATCTTCAGGCTTTTAAAGGGCTTTATTTCCTCATTACACTTCCAGACTACCTATCACAGTTTCGGAGGCCCTGAAATGCCAGGATAGCACCTAACTCCCCCAAATGACCCCTTTTTGGAAAGTAGACACCCCAAGGAATTTGATAAAAAGCATGGTAAGTATTTTTCACATCTCATTTGTTGCCACAAGTTTTTGGAAAATGAAGAAAAAAAAATAAAAACATATTTTTTCTATTCTTTTTTTATATTTCAAAACCTTGTGGGAAAAAATTAGATCTGCAAAATACTCACCATTCCTCTTTTTAAATTCCTTGGGGTGTCTACTTTCTGGAAAGGGGTCATTTGGGGGGGTTTGGTACTATCCTGGCATAAATCATTTAAATGACAACTTTGTGTAAAAAAAAAAAATGTTTTGTCATTTTCCAGAAACTTGTGGAAAACAAATAAATCTTCCATGGACTCAATATGCCTCTCAGCAGATAACTTAGGGTGTCTACTTTCCGAAAAGGGGTCATTTGAGGGTGTTTGTACTATCCTGGTATTTTAGCACCTCAAGAAATGTGATAAGCAGTCAGAAAGTAAAAGCTGTGTAAATTCCATTATCTATACCATATTTTGTAGATGCTATAACTTTCACACAAAGCAATCAATATACACTTATTGAGAATTTTTTTAACCAAAAACATGTAGCAGAATACATTTTGGCCTAAATTTATGACAAAATTTTAGTTTTTTGGGATATTTTTTATGACCAAAATTAGAAAATATTGTTTTTTTCAATAATTTTTTTTTTCTTCAAAACTTTTTCTCGTTATAGCGCCCAAAATAAAAAGTGCACAAGTGATCAAATACCACCAAAAGAAAGCTCTATTTTTGTGATTAGCATGACCGCTCAATTGTCCGTTAAACTAGCGCACCGCTGTATAGCAAAAAAAATGGCGTAAATCTGCAGTATCTATACCATAGTTTGTAGACGCTATAACTTTCACACAAAGCAATCAATATACACTTATTGGGATTTTTTCTACCAAAAACATGTAGCAGAATACATTTTGGCCTAAATTTATAACTATCTTTGAGTTTACTATATATTTTTTATAGCTGAAAAAATATATAATTTTTCTTCAAAATTTTTGGTCTTTTTTTGTTTATAGCGTGAAAAATAAAAAGCACACAGGTGATCAAATACCACCGAAAGAAAGTTCTATTGGTGTGAAAAAAGGACGTAAATTTTGTTTGGGTGCAGCATTGCATGACCGCGCAATTATCAGTTGAATTAGTGCAGCGCCGAGGAGCAAAAAGAGTTCTGGTCAGGAAGGGGGGTAAATCCTCAGGAGGGCAAGTGGTTAATATTGCATTCCATCAAACATTTTTTCCCACAGGCCCTGCTCACTCCTACTACTCCCACCTGCAGAACCTCTGCCATTCCCTTTAGACCTGTCTACTTTTTTAATACAGAAGAGTGCCTAAATTCAATGCCAGCTATGGCAATAGGATAAATAATGGTGTGGTGCTTTGGTGCACTGAAGATGTGGTGATTAGATACACAAAATTTTACCACATAAACATGCAGTGAAATAAGAAAAAGAGCCTTAGCAAAATAAAAATAAAATATAGCTCATCCAAAATGAAGACCTAAAATAATGACTTCTTCAGACTGAAGACTTCTGAAGAAGTGACATGATTAGTGATGCAATGTATCAGGTGGAGCCGTGTAACGCCACTTCCGCGTGACTCTTTTAAATTATGTGTGATCATTATTAATAAATAAAAGCTGTGTGGTAAATTTAATACACTATTGGCGATCTTCCTGTGTTTGTTGGAATTACCCTCAGCTGCTGCAAGCTTTGCTCAATTCCTTAAAAGGACCTGAAGACCTACTCCATGGGCTCAGAAAGTTTCCCCTGTGCAGGATACACCTTAGTTTATGGATAAACCGCTTGAGACCTGTATCCTATATTGGCCATGATTTAAGGTGAGAATCCAATTTTTATGGTAAAGAGATAACACATGAATATGATCAGACACTGGCTGGATGCTTTAAGGACTTATTATTTGCTGGTGTGACAAAATGATATTACATTGCTCAGAAAAATGAAAGGAACACTTTGAAAACACATCAGATCTCAATGGAGAAATATATCATGCTGGATATACTGATATGAACTGGGTAATGTGTTAGAAATGTAAGGATGCCCCATCTTTTGATGGAAATGAAAATTATCAACCTACAGAGAACTGAATTCAAAGACACCCTGTGAATCAAAGTGAAAACAATGATGCAGCAGTCTAGTCCATTTTACTGAAATTTATTTGCAGAAACTCACAATGGTACTCAGTAGTTTGTATGGCCCCCACATGCTTGTATGCATGCCTGACAACTTCGCGGCATGCTCATAATGAGACAACGAATGGTGTCCTGGGGTATTTCCTCCCAGATCTGGACCAGGGTATCACTGAGCTTCTGGACAGTCTGAGGTGCAAGCTGGACCGAAACATGATATCCCAGAGGTGTTCTATTGGATTTAGGTCAGGCGAGCGTGGAGGCCATTCAATGGTATCAATTCCTTCATTCTCCAGGAACTGCATGCATACTCTTATCACATGAGGCTGGGCATTGTCGTGCACTAGGAGGAACCCAGGACCCACTGCACCAGTGTAGGGTCTGACAATGGGTCCAAGGATTTCATCCCGATACCTAATGGCAGTCAGTGTGCCATTGTCTAGCCTATAGAGGTCTGTGCACCCTCCATGGATATGCCTCCCCAGACCATCACTGACCCACCACCAAAATAGTCATGCTGAACGATGTTACAGGCAGCATAACGTTATTCACGGCTTCTCCAAACCCTTTCATGTCTGTCACGTGCTCAGGGTGAACCTGCTCTCATCTGTGAAAAGCACAGAGCACCACAATATTCTTATTTATTTACCAGTAGCTATATTGTGTTTTACATCACTGTTTGGAGTTAATATTTATTGCAGTGATATTTCACTAATGGCTATATACTTATATATTCCTGAGCAGAGACTGATATATTTATTTAGAGCAGCACAACACTTTTCTTTTATTTTAATGGTATCAGATAATAACATCAATTTGATTACCCATTTGATCATCATATCATGTCTTTTCATTTATACCAAATTAAAAAAATCAAATATTATGAGGTTTCCATTCTTCCATTGTGGAGATATATATAAAATGAGGAAGCATGTAGCATCACATACAGATGGCTGGCTGCCAAAATTTAAATAATATTACTTAAGGGAAACCTCTAAAATATAAATTGCATATTTTCTTAATTACTGAACCCAAACAGGCATGCAGCCGCTGAAGTCAGGACTCCTTATCACTATACTTTTTCTAGGTCAGTGACTCAGAAAGCATTGAAGCCACTGGATCAGCATGAAAATCAGTCAACTATTGATTTCAAAAGGAAAGGTCAGCCATGGCAACCTACATATTTCTCTAGGAACAGATCTCCTTTATAAAATGCAATCTGTACATTTCCATGGATTTGCTTTCTTCATGCTAGACTTTAACTATGCTACCTTTTCAAATATATAACACTCCTTCTTTGAAAAACATTTGCATTCAAGGTAAAAGGAGAAGTGCATTAAAACTGGGTCAATATAGCAGTTAGACCAGCTATAAACTTGGCGATTAGTGAAGTTGTTGTAGTAAGCTTCATATTTAGCAAATTTAAGTGCACTTTGTCTGTGAGTATTACAGAATTGTTAACTTTGATCAAAATAAATGTGTATTATCTCTTCCAGATTATGTTATTCATGATGTTTCCTCAGGAGAGGAAGAGAAACGTGCAAACAGCTGGTGTTTGTCATTTTAGACTAATGATGTTGAAGACCTGGAAACGTTCATGTGCCATTAATGCAAACAGATCTTATGTACAAAATTCATTCTGCTTTAATTTTCTCCCATCAATGTCAGGGGCTTATTCCAGAATGAACTGAAGCTTCTCACACAGGTAAAACCAATTTTTACTAAGTGGATATAAAGGAAAGTATTTGCATATGGTGTGATGAAATCAGAATATAACATTTTAGATAACCTATTTTATGATGAATACATTCATAAAAACCTCAATAATTTTGCATTTCTCCAAAGAAACAGATTTATAAATATAAACAGATATATCAGAGAGATGCTGAAGTACTGTATATTCTATATAACCTGTGAGATCAAGAATGACAAGGGGAATCACAAAGGCTTTTAAAGCTTGTTGTTAAATTAACCATAAAATGTATCAGATGTATGGTATTTTACTAATTCTTATCTCCTATTGAAACCAAAATACATTCAATTAGCTATTTTCTATAACTTTTAAAGCTTGTTGTTAAATTAACCATAAAATGTATCAGATGTATGGTATTTTACTAATTCTTATCTCCTATTGAAACCAAAATACATTCAATTAGCTATTTTCTATAACAATGATACTAAGACTACAGTAGGTGGTCTTCTATGACAATCCACGCTATCACATTACAATGTCCATAAATTTGGTTTCCAGACACTGTATATTTTACTAGGAAGACTAGAAAGAAGCATAGCCATCTACAGCAACAAATAGTAGCAAATAACCTCCTTTCCTGATTTTCAAACACATGCACTAGCGATGTCCTTGTCATGTCTAATGTGTAATCTTAGTATCAAACTTCAGATTTGGATAAATCCACCTATTTCTACATGCAAATAATCTAATTTAATTGTGTCAGGACCTAAAATATATAGTTTCAGCAATCTGCTTTATACTTTATATTTTATTTTTAAAAATAAAACTGCTCCACAGCACCGTGGTAGTTCATTGAAAACTACAATCTGTCGGGACTTGCAGTTCATTCATTCACGGAAGTCCCATAAAGCAATCTGCTTTATACTTTATATTTTATTTTTAAAAATAAAACTGCTCCACAGCACCGTGGTAGTTCATTGAAAACTACAATCTGTCGGGACTTGCAGTTCATTCATTCACGGAAGTCCCATATTATCTCTTGGGGGGGGGGGGGGGGGTTGCAGCAGGCAGCTATGGGAACATGTTACATGTTCCATCCTAAAAACTGCTGGAACATGCAACATGTTCCCAAAGGTGAACTTATCCTTTAAAACTGACATGGTGCTTACAATGATGAGCCTTTATTTATGAAAAACCTTTATCCCAAAAGAAGAAACGGTTTGCTGTAACTGCTTATAGTGTGTTAGCTGGAATTTGGCTCCAATTTGTCAGTGTATATAATATAAATGAGGTAATTGCAAGCGCAGGTAAACGTACAAGCAGCTAGCATATAAAGGCAAACCTCCACACCTCAAGTAGACAATAAAAAATAAAAATATTCATTATTTTTATTGTCAGTGTTTATAAATCTGCTAGTGCATCTAACACTCTCCTCTCCTCAGATTAACAATGCTGCTGTCCAAAGATGTCCCCGTGCTCCTTCATCCAGAATGGAGGCACTCTAATACAGGAGGTGTGTTACTGGCCAGATCACCAGGTGAAAACAGAGGGAAAAAGGCATGGAAAACAAAACTAAGGCAGTCACCACATCTATTATCGGGTGTGACGGGCGCGGCGTCTGACCCCCAGCCCCTCTCACCAAACTCGTGACCAAAGGACTAGCCAATCTAAAACCGCGATGTCACTTGCGTACCAATGCCACACCCAGCTGCACCATGCACACCAATTTTCTGGCTAATTGGACCACAATCGGCAGCCTGAATGCAATTGTTACTGGGTCAGGTTAATTACACAATTAACCCTTCACACTGCCACCACCTCCTTTTTATACAGAGAAAGAAGAAACTCAGAAATACACTAGGATGATTGGTTAACTGTCAGTATCCCGCTATCTCTACAGACCGGTTATACAGAGGGTTAAACACTCATAGTAGCGCTCTTCAGCGGCAGAGATTCGTAAGTCACATTAAAGAACTATAGAAACAGTTCAATGCTTTCAGAAAGTAAGATTTATTACTAAAAGGTCAAAAGGGTGCAGTAGAAATATTTACAGAAAGAAGATGTAACCAATATATATATTGTCCTGCATGCTATTAACTAGAGATGAGCGAATCGAAGTATCCGAAGTGGAATTCGAGTCGAATATCGGAAAAATTTCGATTCGTGCCGAATCCGAAAAACAGCCTAATTCGGACGCGCGAATCGAAATTTTTCCGAAAATGGCGGCTGACATGTGCGGCGACGGAGCGGGGATGTCGGGGAAGGCGCGCAGACAAGGCGCGCTGCCCCATAATGCATTCCTCAACGACATGTGATCGCATCAGCCAATCAGCAGCCAGCCAGCCAGCACTGTGTAATGGTCGAGGTATATATAGCGGCCATTTTGGAAATCTTCATTTGCCTGCAGTCATTGAACAGAGGCAGACCGCTCTGTACTAGGGACAGGGACAGAGTTAGGGCCACAGAAACGAGAATTGGGGACAGAGAGAAGTTACTTAGGGACAGAGAACCATTACTCAGGGACACAGACTTGTTAATGAGGGCCACAGAATCGTTATTTAGGGACAAAGAAACGCTAGTTAGGGCCACAGAATTCATACTCAGGGACAGACAGAATTGTTACTCAGTGCCAGAGAATTGTTACTTAGGGCCACAGAAACGTTATTAGGGCCACAGAATTTTTACTCAGGGACAGACAGAATTGTTACTGAGTGCCAGAGAATTGTTACTCAGGGACAGACAGAATTGTTACTGAGTGCCAGAGAATTCTTACTCAGGGCCACAGAATTCATTCTCAGGGACAGACAGAATTGTTACTCAGGGACAGACAGAATTGTTACTGAGTGCCAGAGAATTGTTACTCAGGGACAGACAGAATTGTTACTGAGTGCCAGAGAATTGTTACTCAGGGACAGACAGAATTGTTACTGAGTGCCAGAGAATTGTTACTCAGGGACAGACAGAATTGTTACTGAGTGCCAGAGAATTGTTACTCAGGGACAGACAGAATTGTTACTGAGTGCCAGAGAATTGTTACTCAGGGACAGACAGAATTGTTACTGAGTGCCAGAGAATTGTTACTCAGGGACAGACAGAATTGTTACTGAGTGCCAGAGAATTGTTACTCAGGGACAGACAGAATTGTTACTGAGTGCCAGAGAATTGTTACTCGCACAGACACAAAATTGTTACTTGCACAGACACAGAATTGTTACTCGCGCAGACACAGAATTGTTACTCAGGGCCACAGAATTCATACTCAGGGACAGACAGAATTGTTACTGAGTGCCAGAGAATTGTTACTCAGGGACAGACAGAATTGTTACTGAGTGCCAGAGAATTGTTACTCAGGGACAGACAGAATTGTTACTGAGTGCCAGAGAATTGTTACTCGCACAGACACAAAATTGTTACTTGCACAGACACAGAATTGTTACTCGCACAGACACAGAATTGTTACTCAGGGCCACAGAATTCATACTCAGGGACAGACAGAATTGTTACTGAGCGCCAGAGAATTGTTACTCAGGGACAGACAGAATTGTTACTGAGTGCCAGAGAATTGTTACTCAGGGACAGACAGAATTGTTACTGAGTGCCAGAGAATTGTTACTCAGGGACAGACAGAATTGTTACTGAGTGCCAGAGAATTGTTACTCAGGGACAGACAGAATTGTTACTGAGTGCCAGAGAATTGTTACTCGCACAGACACAAAATTGTTACTTGCACAGACACAGAATTGTTACTCGCACAGACACAGAATTGTTACTCAGGGCCACAGAATTCATACTCAGGGACAGACAGAATTGTTACTGAGTGCCAGAGAATTGTTACTCAGGGACAGACAGAATTGTTACTGAGTGCCAGAGAATTGTTACTCAGGGACAGACAGAATTGTTACTGAGTGCCAGAGAATTGTTACTCGCACAGACACAAAATTGTTACTTGCACAGACACAGAATTGTTACTCGCACAGACACAGAATTGTTACTCAGGGCCACAGAATTCATACTCAGGGACAGACAGAATTGTTACTGAGTGCCAGAGAATTGTTACTCAGGGACAGACAGAATTGTTACTGAGTGCCAGAGAATTGTTACTCAGGGACAGACAGAATTGTTACTGAGTGCCAGAGAATTGTTACTCGCACAGACACAAAATTGTTACTTGCACAGACACAGAATTGTTACTCGCACAGACACAGAATTGTTACTCAGGGCCACAGAATTCATACTCAGGGACAGACAGAATTGTTACTGAGTGCCAGAGAATTGTTACTCAGGGACAGACAGAATTGTTACTGAGTGCCAGAGAATTGTTACTCAGGGACAGACAGAATTGTTACTGAGTGCCAGAGAATTGTTACTCGCACAGACACAAAATTGTTACTTGCACAGACACAGAATTGTTACTCGCACAGACACAGAATTGTTACTCAGGGCCACAGAATTCATACTCAGGGATAGACAGAATTGTTACTGAGTGCCAGAGAATTGTTACTCAGGGACAGACAGAATTGTTACTGAGTGCCAGAGAATTGTTACTCAGGGACAGACAGAATTGTTACTGAGTGCCAGAGAATTGTTACTCAGGGACAGACAGAATTGTTACTGAGTGCCAGAGAATTGTTACTCAGGGACAGACAGAATTGTTACTGAGTGCCAGAGAATTGTTACTCAGGGACAGACAGAATTGTTACTGAGTGCCAGAGAATTGTTACTCAGGGACAGACAGAATTGTTACTGAGTGCCAGAGAATTGTTACTCGCACAGACACAAAATTGTTACTTGCACAGACACAGAATTGTTACTCGCGCAGACACAGAATTGTTACTCAGGGCCACAGAATTCATACTCAGGGACAGACAGAATTGTTACTGAGTGCCAGAGAATTGTTACTCAGGGACAGACAGAATTGTTACTGAGTGCCAGAGAATTGTTACTCAGGGACAGACAGAATTGTTACTGAGTGCCAGAGAATTGTTACTCGCACAGACACAAAATTGTTACTTGCACAGACACAGAATTGTTACTCGCGCAGACACAGAATTGTTACTCAGGGCCACAGAATTCATACTCAGGGACAGACAGAATTGTTACTGAGTGCCAGAGAATTGTTACTCAGGGACAGACAGAATTGTTACTGAGTGCCAGAGAATTGTTACTCAGGGACAGACAGAATTGTTACTGAGTGCCAGAGAATTGTTACTCAGGGACAGACAGAATTGTTACTGAGTGCCAGAGAATTGTTACTCGCACAGACACAAAATTGTTACTTGCACAGACACAGAATTGTTACTCGCACAGACACAGAATTGTTACTCAGGGCCACAGAATTCATACTCAGGGACAGACAGAATTGTTACTGAGCGCCAGAGAATTGTTACTCAGGGACAGACAGAATTGTTACTGAGTGCCAGAGAATTGTTACTCAGGGACAGACAGAATTGTTACTGAGTGCCAGAGAATTGTTACTCAGGGACAGACAGAATTGTTACTGAGTGCCAGAGAATTGTTACTCAGGGACAGACAGAATTGTTACTGAGTGCCAGAGAATTGTTACTCGCACAGACACAAAATTGTTACTTGCACAGACACAGAATTGTTACTCGCGCAGACACAGAATTGTTACTCAGGGCCACAGAATTCATACTCAGGGACAGACAGAATTGTTACTGAGTGCCAGAGAATTGTTACTCAGGGACAGACAGAATTGTTACTGAGTGCCAGAGAATTGTTACTCAGGGACAGACAGAATTGTTACTGAGTGCCAGAGAATTGTTACTCAGGGACAGACAGAATTGTTTCTGAGTGCCAGAGAATTGTTACTCGCACAGACACAAAATTGTTACTTGCACAGACACAGAATTGTTACTCGCACAGACACAGAATTGTTACTCAGGGCCACAGAATTCATACTCAGGGACAGACAGAATTGTTACTGAGCGCCAGAGAATTGTTACTCAGGGACAGACAGAATTGTTACTGAGTGCCAGAGAATTGTTACTCAGGGACAGACAGAATTGTTACTGAGTGCCAGAGAATTGTTACTCAGGGACAGACAGAATTGTTACTGAGTGCCAGAGAATTGTTACTCAGGGACAGACAGAATTGTTACTGAGTGCCAGAGAATTGTTACTCGCACAGACACAAAATTGTTACTTGCACAGACACAGAATTGTTACTCGCGCAGACACAGAATTGTTACTCAGGGCCACAGAATTCATACTCAGGGACAGACAGAATTGTTACTGAGTGCCAGAGAATTGTTACTCAGGGACAGACAGAATTGTTACTGAGTGCCAGAGAATTGTTACTCAGGGACAGACAGAATTGTTACTGAGTGCCAGATAATTGTTACTTAGGGCCACAGAAACGTTATTAGGGCCACAGAATTGTTACTCAGGGACAGACAGAATTGTTACTGAGTGCCAGAGAATTGTTACTTAGGGCCACAGAAACTTTAGTTAGGGCCACAGAATTGTTACTCAGGGACAGACACAGAATTGTTACTGAGGGCCACAGAACTGTTACTTAGGGCCACAGAATTGTTACTCGCACAGACACAGAATTGTTACTCAGGGACACAGAATTGTTACTCAGGGACACATAATCGTTGAATTAAATAGTATGTCAGACAACATGCAGAGGAGTGGCAGAGGAGGCAATGTTTTAGGAGCGAGCAGACGTGGCAGCAGAGGAAGGGGTCGAGGCAGCACTATTCGCAGCCAGAGGCCAGTGCTCCCGGTGTCATCCAGCGGTCGTGTCTCCACCGACAACCCTGCCGTTATCGATTGGTTGGCTCGGTCGTCTTCCTCTTTCCAGGTCACCTCTGACACCTACAGCCAACGGTCGGTGGGTACGTCAGACACAAACGTTAGTTGGCATGGCCCGGGACCTAGCCCACTGAAATCACGTGTCCTCTACCTGCCCCTGTCCTTTGGTGTTCCCTCACCAAGCGAAGTATCGCATGCTGTGGGCTCAGCCCCACTGTACAGTGAGGAAGAGCTAACAGAGGGCGGTCAGGAACGGGGGGAGACATCCGCCTTTTCAGCAGCTAGGCGAAGAAGTAGTGGCGAGGAGAGTGGCCCGGTAGCCGGTCTGGAGACAGGTCTGTCTCCTGACCCAGACGCAGCCGAGGGGGCTAGTAGTGAGGCGGAGACCCTACTTGATGATGAGGAGGTTGATCGCACTTGGCAGCCTCGTCGTCATCAGGCAATTTCTTCCGCATCATCAGGAGAAGAGGGTGGCAGCTTGGCAGTGAGCGAAACAGTCGGTGGGTTGCCCAGGAGACAGCAGCAGGGTCGCAGCAGTGTCAGTGGAAGCAGTGTCAGTGGAGCCAAACGGCCACGGAGTAGAGCACCAGCTCCACTGCAGCCTACCACCACGGCCAGTAGTGGTGCCGGTGTGCACGGAGGAAGCAGCAGTCAGCCAGTGAGGAGTATCGGGGGCAAAGTTTCCTACTCGGCGGTGTGGCAATATTTCGTCAAGCCGCCCGAGGAAGTAAACGTAGCCGTATGTCGACTATGTGGCCAGAAAGTCAAGCGTGGCCAGGGGGCCCATGTTGGGACTATTTGGGCCATGTTGGGACAATGGGAGACCTCCCATTGCTGCTGTCTCCATCGCCACACTCTGCCATGTGCCACTTTCAGGTCTCCTCACACACTGCTGGTGTGTTCAGTTTTTTGACATAGGGTGCTGGCAGATTACGGGCCTCCCATAGCTGCTGCCAGGCCCCTAATCTGCCATGGGCCCCTATATACCGCCTCCTCATGCTGCTGCCAGGTCCACAGTGTCTCATGCCATGTGCCACTTTCAGGTCTCCTCACACTGCTGGTGTGTTGAATTTTTTGACATAGGGTGCTGGCAGATTATGGGCCTCCTATAGCTGCTGCCAGGCCCCTAATCTGCCATAGGCCCCTATATACCGCCTCCTCATGCTGCTGCCAGGTCCAGAGTCTCTCATGGGTCCCTGTACGGCCTCCCATTGCTGCTGTCTCCATCGCCACACTCTGCCATGTGCCACTTTCAGGTCTCCTCACACACTGCTGGTGTGTTCAGTTTTTTGACATAGGGTGCTGGCAGATTACGGGCCTCCCATAGCTGCTGCCAGGCCCCTAATCTGCCATAGGCCCCTATATACCGCCTCCTCATGCTGCTGCCAGGTCCAGAGTCTCTCATGGGTCCCTGTACGGCCTCCCATTGCTGCTGTCTCCATCGCCACACTCTGCCATGTGCCACTTTCAGGTCTCCTCACACACTACTGGTGTGTTCAGTTTTTTGACATAGGGTGCTGGCAGATTACGGGCCCCTAATCTGCCATAGGCCCCTATATACCGCCTCCTCATGCTGCTGCCAGGTCCAGAGTCTGTCATGGGTCCCTGTACGGCCTCCCATTGCTGCTGTCTCCATCGCCACACTCTGCCATGTGCCACTTTCAGGTCTCCTCACACTGCTGGTGTGTTGAATTTTTTGACATAGGGTGCTGGCAGATTACGGGCCTCCCATAGCTGCTGCCAGGCCCCTAATCTGCCATAGGCCCCTATATACCGCCTCCTCATGCTGCTGCCAGTGCCAGAGTCTCTCATGGGTCCCTGTACGGCCTCCCATTGCTGCTGTCTCCATCGCCACACTCTGCCATGTGCCACTTTCAGGTCTCCTCACACACTGCTGGTGTGTTCAGTTTTTTGACATAGGGTGCTGGCAGATTACGGGCCTCCCATAGCTGCTGCCAGGCCCCTAATCTGCCATAGGCCCCTATATACCGCCTCCTCATGCTGCTGCCAGGTCCAGAGTCTCTCATGGGTCCCTGTACGGCCTCCCATTGCTGCTGTCTCCATCGCCACACTCTGCCATGTGCCACTTTCAGGTCTCCTCACACACTACTGGTGTGTTCAGTTTTTTGACATAGGGTGCTGGCAGATTACGGGCCCCTAATCTGCCATAGGCCCCTATATACCGCCTCCTCATGCTGCTGCCAGGTCCAGAGTCTGTCATGGGTCCCTGTACGGCCTCCCATTGCTGCTGTCTCCATCGCCACACTCTGCCATGTGCCACTTTCAGGTCTCCTCACACTGCTGGTGTGTTCAGTTTTTTGACATAGGGTGCTGGCAGATTACGGGCCTCCCATAGCTGCTGCCAGGCCCCTAATCTGCCATAGGCCCCTATATACCGCCTCCTCATGCTGCTGCCAGTGCCAGAGTCTCTCATGGGTCCCTGTACGGCCTCCCATTGCTGCTGTCTCCATCGCCACACTCTGCCATGTGCCACTTTCAGGTCTCCTCACACACTGCTGGTGTGTTAAATTTTTTGACATAGGGTGCAGGCAGATTACGGGCCTCACATAGCTGCTGCCAGGCCCCTAATCTGCCATGGGCCCCTATATACCGCCTCCTCATGCTGCTGCCAAGTCTAGAGTCTCTCATGGGTCCCTGTAAGGCCTCCCATTGCTGCTGTCTCCATCGCCACACTCTGCTGCCATGTGCCACTTTCAGGTCTCTTCACACTGCTGGTGTGTTAAATTTTTTGACATAGGGTGCAGGCAGATTACGGGCCTCACATAGCTGCTGCCAGGCCCCTAATCTGCCATGGGCCCCTATATACCGCCTCCTCATGCTGCTGCCAAGTCTAGAGTCTCTCATGGGTCCCTGTACGGCCTCCCATTGCTGCTGTCTCCATCGCCACACTCTGCTGCCATGTGCCACTTTCAGGTCTCTTCACACTGCTGGTGTGTTAAATTTTTTGACATAGGGTGCAGGCAGATTACGGGCCTCACATAGCTGCTGCCAGGCCCCTAATCTGCCATGGGCCCCTATATACCGCCTCCTCATGCTGCTGCCAAGTCCAGAGTCTGTCATGGTCCCTGTACGGCCTCCCATTGCTGCTGTCTCCATCGCCACACTCTGCTGCCATGTGCCACTTTCAGGTCTCTTCACACTGCTGGTGTGTTTAATTTTTTGACATAGGGTGCAGGCAGATTACGGGCCTCACATAGCTGCTGCCAGGCCCCTAATCTGCCATGGGCCCCTATATACCGCCTCCTCATGCTGCTGCCAAGTCCAGAGTCTGTCATGGTCCCTGTACGGCCTCCCATTGCTGCTGTCTCCATCGCCACACTCTGCTGCCATGTGCCACTTTCAGGTCTCTTCACACTGCTGGTGTGTTAAATTTTTTGACATAGGGTGCAGGCAGATTACGGGCCTCACATAGCTGCTGCCAGGCCCCTAATCTGCCATGGGCCCCTATATACCGCCTCCTCATGCTGCTGCCAAGTCCAGAGTCTGTCATGGTCCCTGTACGGCCTCCCATTGCTGCTGTCTCCATCGCCACACTCTGCTGCCATGTGCCACTTTCAGGTCTCTTCACACTGCTGGTGTGTTTAATTTTTTGACATAGGGTGCAGGCAGATTACGGGCCTCACATAGCTGCTGCCAGGCCCCTAATCTGCCATGGGCCCCTATATACCGCCTCCTCATGCTGCTGCCAAGTCTAGAGTCTCTCATGGGTCCCTGTACGGCCTCCCATTGCTGCTGTCTCCATCGCCACACTCTGCTGCCATGTGCCACTTTCAGGTCTCTTCACACTGCTGGTGTGTTAAATTTTTTGACATAGGGTGCAGGCAGATTACGGGCCTCACATAGCTGCTGCCAGGCCCCTAATCTGCCATGGGCCCCTATATACCGCCTCCTCATGCTGCTGCCAAGTCCAGAGTCTGTCATGGTCCCTGTACGGCCTCCCATTGCTGCTGTCTCCATCGCCACACTCTGCTGCCATGTGCCACTTTCAGGTCTCTTCACACTGCTGGTGTGTTTAATTTTTTGACATAGGGTGCAGGCAGATTACGGGCCTCACATAGCTGCTGCCAGGCCCCTAATCTGCCATGGGCCCCTATATACCGCCTCCTCATGCTGCTGCCAAGTCCAGAGTCTGTCATGGTCCCTGTACGGCCTCCCATTGCTGCTGTCTCCATCGCCACACTCTGCTGCCATGTGCCACTTTCAGGTCTCTTCACACTGCTGGTGTGTTAAATTTTTTGACATAGGGTGCAGGCAGATTACGGGCCTCACATAGCTGCTGCCAGGCCCCTAATCTGCCATGGGCCCCTATATACCGCCTCCTCATGCTGCTGCCAAGTCCAGAGTCTGTCATGGTCCCTGTACGGCCTCCCATTGCTGCTGTCTCCATCGCCACACTCTGCTGCCATGTGCCACTTTCAGGTCTCTTCACACTGCTGGTGTGTTTAATTTTTTGACATAGGGTGCAGGCAGATTACGGGCCTCACATAGCTGCTGCCAGGCCCCTAATCTGCCATGGGCCCCTATATACCGCCTCCTCATGCTGCTGCCAAGTCCAGAGTCTGTCATGGTCCCTGTACGGCCTCCCATTGCTGCTGTCTCCATCGCCACACTCTGCTGCCATGTGCCACTTTCAGGTCTCTTCACACTGCTGGTGTGTTAAATTTTTTGACATAGGGTGCAGGCAGATTACGGGCCTCACATAGCTGCTGCCAGGCCCCTAATCTGCCATGGGCCCCTATATACCGCCTCCTCATGCTGCTGCCAAGTCC